>NC_134040.1:40679985-41310568 GCF_965140245.1 Athene noctua
CTGAACATTTGCTGCTACATCTCCCTTCCCATTTATCCAGCAAGCTTGTTCCAACCAGGAGAAAGCAGGTGCCAGTTTTAACTCTTGCAGCCCAGAAAACAGTAGCTGTCTTACCCCAGGTATGCTTTTGGCACCTGTGAAACCGGTCCCTGCATGCGTATGCCACTACAGACCACTCACCTGTCATTAGTCAGTAACAGGACTGACCCAGTATCAGCAAACACAGCGGCAGGATAATGCCGAGCAGCTTCTGCCTGCCTGGGTCTCAGCCAAAGTGGGGAGCAGAAGGGGGAGAGAGAGGGGACATTACCTGAAGCACGAGGGCAGCCACTGCAGATGTTCCCCCGGCCCCCACCACCTGGCAGGGCGGGCTGCATGCGCTGCCTCCGGTTCTGGACTTGTCTGCTGCCCCTCCAGCTCAGCACATGAGATGCCTTTTTTCCTCACCAGGGAAACCTCAATCTCTTGTCATAAAATGTCTGCAAAGAGAGGCAGAACAGAGGTTAGAGAAGAAGGGACTTTTAATGTGCTACATGGGAACTCTTCTTTCTTCTTTTTTTTGGGGGGGGGGAGGGAGAGATATCTGTGATGGTCATCCTGGTCCACTTGCTAGAGGTTCTGAGTGTACAATAGAGAGGAATTTCATTAGAGAAAATGTAACCAGTCTGTTTTGTGTTTGAGTTTTAAAACTGTGAAATTCGTAAACTGCACATAATCTAAACTAGAGTGGGGTAATCCCCATTTTTGTGACACTTCCCTAGAATCACACCACAGATCACAACTACAAAAAACAAAAGTACACTCCAAGACACACATAAATACACATCCATACAAACATTATTATATCCTCTGGACCCAGCCATGCTAATTCATAATTCCAACTGCAGGATTCTCCGATGTTTTAATGGTCAGACTGAATACATGCAATTAAAATCTACTTTATGTGACAGAATAAATTTGATCTTGTCTAATTCAGCTTTTCAAACTAGACACCATTCATCAAACTGAAAGTTTGTTTCACATGACTATTTGGTGCAGAGTAAATACGACTTTGTAAAAGAATGTGACATGAATAAATATTTTGTGACAATAAAAAGAGTGCTTTGCTTGACTAAAGAAATAACAGAACACTTGTCTTCCCAATATACTAAGATACCATATGGAAAACAAAAGAATTTCCAGAATTCTGGTGACATATTGGGGTCAATGTGAATCTGTTTCTGGCAGTGCCAGGATAACATTTGCAAACTCTTAACTTATGGGTGTTGTGGAGAAAAAAATGACGGATCATATTAAATAATTTTTGTAGCTAGTCAAGGTCGTTTGAGTACTCTTAGTAATGAACAGTACTGCTTGTCATTGCTGCTTATTTTGGGCTACATAGATGACAAATATTCCCTCCACCATACTGTTCACTGAAGAACAGGCAATCAATTTGAGTTACCTCTCTAATATTGGTTTTCATTTTTACAAGTGATCTTCCATTTCCTTTTTGACAACTCTTTTGATCTGTCCACTTCCCTGTTTCCCTTCCCTTTCAACGCAGTCCTTATGGTTAATATTCCCTAGGATAATAAAAACAGAGCATATTGCTTCAGTTTCTTCAGAAAAATAAAAATTAAGACTACAAACATAGAAAACATAGTTACTTTGCTTTCCTTTTGACATCGGATGGCTTGTGCACGTACACAGAAAATATTTCCACTCTCAACATCATTTCAAACATATTAAATGGGAATTATTCCCTGCACTCAGTAAACATTCAAAATGTGAAAGAAGACTCTGTAGTGCAGAACATGGTTTTAATCAGTATTTGGTGTAAGAAGAAATTATATCATCCTGATAAGTAGTAAATAAAACACGTTAGGTAAAAAATGCAGCTAGGAGTATGACATTTCTAGAACTAAAAGTAGAAAAGTTATAAATGTTACAATTAAATTTCCTCTTTAAAAATCACGCATTGCTATAGTTCTAAATGGAATGACTTGTCTAAACAAAGCAAATAATTATCGCTTACTGCCTGCATGACCTGGAATAAATAAATAATGTTAATGACAGGTGGAAAGACATAAATAATACTACACTGTCGACACTGATCTCTCTACCTTTGTTTTTGTTTTGTTTTAAAATAAAGAAATTAGATTATATTCTAAATTATAGTGGCAAGCCTTTTCTTTGCACAGTGTGGAATGACTCATAAAATGCAACAATGTACGGTAAGAAAGCAAGCCATCAGGATGAAAAGGAATTAATTTTCACTGTCTCACTGTATTCACTGGAGCAGTCTCAACAATTTATTCTGTTAGGTTTTTTTTTCCCTTTTCTGGGTTCTGTATTTACACAATTCAGCATCTTTCTAGCTGATGAAAAAAGAATGTGTAAAGGCAACATTTTATTTCTGTTTAAGCATAAAAGATCTGTGCTACAGGACTGCTTTTTCTAGCCTTTGGTCAATATATGCAATAAACAACAGTAGACAGTCATTTGAGAGATTAGAGTAAACTCTACAGTTCAAGGATTCGCTACAAAACTTCTCCCTTAAATTCACACCTGCGATAATTTATTTTTTAATCGATAGATATGGCCAAAATACTTTTTTTTTTTTTTCTTTCTTTTCTAGGCAGTAAGAAGATAACAGGGAATATTTTAATATTAATAGTATTTAATATAGATAAATATAAGTTGACCTAGGTAAATACCAAAAGAAATCTGAAAGTAAAAGCAAAATAAAATTTATGTATGGCAACTTGTATTCTACCAATGTTTGTTAGATTTTTAAAAACTACACTTTTTGTGAGAGCTACAGGTGTAGAGGGAGAGGTGGTCACTTCTTCCCTGTTTATTTGGTCAAGATTTTGTTATTGCTTTTCCAGTGCCCCTGTTCTCATAATTAGTTAAAGCTTTTACAAACAAGGGTATTATTTCTATTCTAATATTCCATAAAGCAGATGAAGTAATAGGGAAAAGTTTAATGAAAACGAAAATAATGCCCGGTAAAGCAATTTACAACTGAAAAAGGTGTGAGAATATTGGCTTGAGATATGCTGAATTAAGTATTAACCAAAAAAATCTCATGAAATCTACCCTTTTAGCAGAAATCTGCCTTTTAGTTTAAATATGGCTCAGTGCAGAAGATGAGAGAAAAGTTCTCAAGAGCAGAGAAGGCACAACATAATTTTACAACTAGTTATTAAAAACAAGACACAGTTAGAAATACGATTACTTGCTACCCTCACCTTAGGATCATTACTACCAAGGTAGACTAATAATGCAATTACTTTTAGAAGTTGTTTTTATTTTGCTGAATTAACAGAAACTGGTAGATGTACAAGTTAATATGCAAATTGAAAAAGGGGGGTGTAGAATTCTGGCAAGAATTCCCCTTTTATTTGTGTGTCTTCATTATTTTAAAAGGAATCTAGATACATTTCTTCAACTTAACTAACTCTTCTTTCTTTCTATCAAGTAATGGCTTCTCATCATAATTGCTACAAATTGAGATTTCCAAAATTGCTGGAGGGAGTTAAGTGTTCAATTCACTGTGAAAGACAGAGAGAGGAGTGTGTTACACTGAGTTCGAAACTCACAAATGTTCACCCTCACACTGTGAAATAAATACCTCCTGGATTTTGACTTGAAAACATTTATGAACTGTTTAAGATTTAAAAAAAAAAAAAAATCTTTGTATTTTTTAGGTAAAAAGAAATCACCATCTAAGATATTCAGATTCTTTTGGTAGTTGTTATACCTGAATCTATCTGTTGAAGATGTTCAGTATTACAACTTTATTTCAGATTGTCTTAAGATATTTAAATATTTTAAAAACAGTTGAGATATGGCATAATTTTTGTAATGTTATATGACATTTGAACTATACTGTGTTTTAAACCAGTCTTGAGGTCCACTGTAAGATAATTTCTCCATTTAAAAGGTTTTTAAACATTTTAAAATGTATTTTTACTGTGAATTAGTGAAAAAAACCCAAAGCACTTGGAATAGTTTCACAGACAACGTAGTTGTGTTGAGACATGACTTTGGAGATGGGAAGATCAAGAGTTACTTCTAGTTTAGGGATAAACTGTTACCTGAAATATTTCAGTCAGACTTTAGTCCTTGCTTTCCCTATTTGAAAGTTTTTCATTAAACATTTTTAATTTCATTTCATTCATAGAAAGTTGAAGCAGATGCTGACGCTGAGTTTCGTACATTCCATCTTGAATTATTAAGCACCCAAGCATAAGCACTCATTTCTTTTTCCCATTAGAAGAAAACCTTTGGGTTTGACCTGAAGAGCAGGCCTAAGGTCCATAATGTCAGATGATTCATTTTTTTGATATCTGCTGATACAACATAATACCGAAACCTCTCTATGCATCAAGGTTATTAATGTAATGTCTGGAGATGATTTTAAACTGTCTGCTGCCATTCTGACTGGTGTTTTTACTGTCAGCTTTCCAACAGAAAAAGCTCCTGGAAAAGGTCATATCATTTCTTACTCTCTCCTTAAGACTCAGATGTCCATTCCAGGTTACTGAGAGAGGATGCTCCCAGAAAACTATTGAAAGTAGGGAGGGTCTTGCCTTCTCTCCTTAAGATATGGGGTGTAGTTTTATTATAAAACACAGCAGAAGGAAGAGGTCCACTCTGTTTTATAGATTAAGACCAGGACTGAGTTGAAGCTGGTGCTCCATGCATCCTGAGGGTCCTGGCTTAGTCACTACTTTTTTTAAGAGCATGCCTGAACAAATGTGTGGTAGCACATACAGCAGAGTTGATGTTGTGGCTCCTCCTTATGTATTTAAACGAAAATAGTTACTGCTACTGCATTTGTGGTGAAGCTCAGTCTTGGATAAGACATCTTAAAAAAGTTAGCCTCCTGTAGCCACATGCTGTAAATCTGCTCAGTCTTCTACAGACAAAGTTTTAATTAGATATGCTTCAAAGTCAATTTATTGGTACCTGGGAAATCTTCTGATTAAAAAGGAGGCACCTATGGAGGTCAGGTGCCTCCAGAGTTAGGCAGTAGCTGAGTTGGATTTCAGGATTACAGTTAGAATTTAGGTGTCTAAATTTAATCTGTAGGCATCAAGTCACTCCTTTTAAAAAAATTATTATGTGGTCTAACCAGCCCTAGTTATAACAGCAGAAATAATTTTATGGAATATGCCCTCAGCAATGAAACTTTCACAGTCATGAGATGTATGAATTTTCCTGATTGGTTTATGTAAAGGCTAGAACTATTTAAATCAAACGGGATAAATATTTGATCTTACTTTGCCAGGTAAAAGCACACGCCACTGTAATTTGTGCTTTCAAAACTTTCAGGAAGTACTTTACTTATAAAAAGTGTAGTGCTGTAGCTTTGCTGTCCCTGCCTCAAGGTGTCTGTTCTACCTTTCTGCAGACTCATCATCATGCTAATAGAAAGATGATGAAGCAATGGGAATTACAGAATGAAACCTTTAATAATCCTAGATATCCACAGAGTTCTAACACTGCTTAGCAACATTATGCATTTGGTGATACCACCAAAACCAGTGAATGGCAAATTTAGGATTTACTATCAGCTGTGAAATCTAGTTCCAAGGTTTGCAGCTTTTCTGTAGCTATTCTACTCAGATGCTTTTCCTTTTTATTACTTTTAACCATTCGGTATATATTTTACTGCTTTACTTCACTATGATCGGATCCTGCTCAATGGAAGGTGTTAGAATTTTCAGAGCTGTGGGATATTTTCAGGCCAAAAGGACAATAAGTGCAAAACTCCTCTTGAAATTCTCTCCTAAAGTTTTCAGTTGTCACAGGATCAGGTCTTGGGAAAAGAATACTTTGGAACCATGTATTCACAGGTGCCAAAGGCCTAGATCCTGAAAAAATATATCTCATTCATTAGGAGTATAAATCTGAATTTCTGAAAATAATTCATGTTGCTGTAACTTTCAGCAAATTAACAGATACGGCTAGAAGAATATGTACAAAGAGACCTTATCTCCCTCTCCAACCATTTTTCATGCTGATTGACCATAAAATAGATTGGAATTGGAAGTTATAGGGCTACATTAGTGGTCATAGGACTGTATTAATGCACTACTTCTCTTCCAGCTAATTAGCTCTGCTAAGCACCTTGAGTACTGTTCAAGCATAAGTTACTGCAAATACTTATTCCATATGAAAATATTAGTACGTACAATAAAAACAGGAACCACTTCGATGTGCCCTAGAGTCTTCTTTTATACAGAAATTCCTATCTTTATCACCGAGACCAGGGTCCTTTTGCTGTAGATCATTCCCGTTACATAAGTATAACCAGGGAGTGCCAGCTACTCATGTATTAGGAGGAATCCAAGAAGTAATGTTCTTGTCAGTAGGAACAGCAGCTCAATTCATCTTACTATGCCCAATCACAACCTTGTATAATAATGTTGTGCTCCCCCAGAGAGGAACAGAATGTTTCCTTTTGTCTTCATTTAGTGTTTGCCATTTACCCTTTATAAATAATATGCCGTAGTTAGGAATCCTCATGCTGCTAAAATTAAAATATTGTTTTCCTTTTGGCATCCAGGGATCTGCAAGACAACATGAAGAACTGATGCATGTGACCCTTTTCAACAAGAAAAAGTTGAAAGGCTGCATTTTAAGCTCAGCTCCTAATTTGCCTTTTAACAAATGACACATTTGTCTTTTACTGCACCCGCAATATTCCTTGCTCTGGTGATGTCCCTGCAATACCTGTGGGGAACGAACCTACAGCAAGGGAAGAGGGGACCTGATGATAATATATCTTACTCTGAGTATGCAAAGCTGTAGAGGAGGATGCTGCAACCCTGGCAGCCTCCAAGGAAATATTATTCATTATGTATTTACAGTTATTGGATTAAAACTTTGTAATGTGCTCTGTTCAATTAATAATAATACAGAGCGGAATGAGCTATGAAATGCATTGTGCCTTTTAAAAGATCTAATATAAGAAAAGACAAGCAGTTTGTCCTAATGAATGCATCTAATTGGTGCACTTTATTATAAAACACTGGAACAGCATTTTTCACGAGGCAGTTCTATTTGTAACAGGCTGTCTCCAGCACGTCAGGGTGTAATAAATGTGCTGCAGACTAGAACTGCTGATCAGCATTTCTGGAAGCCCGGGAAGTTAGTGGAACTTGTTTGCCATTGCAGAAAGACCTTCCGAATCCTTATGGAGGGACCTGCAGCGCTGTGATCTGTCAGGATATATGCTTATGTGACCGACCTTCTGGAGATCTCTGCTACCAGCCCATGGTATGTGTGCGCAACTGTGATAACCAAATAGCCAGAACAACAAAGAATTGCTACTACTTTGTTGTACCCCTGGTGACTTCCACAGTATTGATATACAAAAGAGGCTTTCAATAAATACTGACTTCAACAAAGTAGAGTTTTCACAGTAATAACTTGAGATAGATGTATGGTTTATGTATGACTGTAACTCACTGTCCACATCATCCTTTGTTCATTTTTGATGAATGTAAAGAGGAAGGAAGAAAGGATGCACATGCAAGATTTCTTTTGAGTCAGAAGAAGAAACAAAAAGCCCTAGAGGCACTTCTGAAAACACACCTTAAAGCCTTAGAGGAAAACAGTCAACAGCCAATATTCTTTTGGCAGGACCCATATAGAGAATGACATGACAGCATTCAAGCAAAATAGTTTAGATAATATCAAATCTATGCAGAAATCAAATCTAAAGACTATGAAAAGACTGAGCTTTGACCCAGGATTCTTTTGTTTGCACTATCAATAATAAAAAGCAGCTTTTCAGGCCTTTATTTTAAAAAAAGCTGTTCCAGTAAACACAGTCAATTTTAGTTTTTTGCTTTTGAAATAGAGGATACCCAAGAAAGTTTCCCCTGGAAAATTAAAGTTCTTCTTTCAGGTGCTGGATAGAGGCTTCAGTCCTCATATAAGGAAGTATTTCAGTCTGGGCAGTAGCCTTGTATTCCTTTCACATTCACTGCTGAAAGGCACACCCCGCACTCCTCACTGGGGCTTCCAGTCCATTAGCCTGAACCTGGGAAACATGTCTCCCAGCTTTATGGTGTTATTTAGCCTAACTGCATTAATCTGCCTTAATACATTTTCCTATAATAAGATGGATCCACCCCATTACTTTCACTAATTTATCTGAAAGAACAGAGGCTTCCACAATGGTTGCTTGGGCACTGCCCTGGCATCTATAGCATTCAAAAACCTGCTGATTCTCTCTAATGTAGAGGGATAAATTATACAGCTGTATTGGGAGAGTATGACTGTATATTTACCTTCATTAATGCCCCTGTCCCTGAGAAAGGCAACTTTATGATCAGGAAATAGTAAAAATGAGGTCATGGGTTACAAGCCCCTCACTACAAAAAGGACATTGAATGACTCGAGCGTGTCCAGAGAAGGGCAACGGAGCTGGTGCAGGGTCTGGAGCACAGGTCGTACGGGGAGCGGCTGAGGGAACTGGGGGTGTTTAGTCTGGAGAAGAGGAGGCTGAGGGGAGACCTCATCGCCCTCTACAGCTCCCTGAAAGGAGGGTGCAGAGAGCTGGGAATGAGGCTCTTGAACCAAGTAACAAGTGACAGGACAAGAGGGAATGGCCTCAAGTTGCACCAGGGAAGGTTTAGACTGGATATTAGGAAGCATTTCTTTCCAGAAGGGGTTGTTGGGTGTTGGAATGGGCTGCCCACGGAGGTGGTGGAGTCCCCATCCCTGGAGAGGTTTAAGTCGGGTCAACACAGCGCTGAGGGATCCGGTGTAGTTGGGAACTGTCAGTGTTAGGTTAATGGTTGGACTGGATGATCTTTAAGGTATTTTCCAACATAGATAATTCTGTGATTCTGTGAAGTAAACACACTTTGCATGTGTATTTCTGTTAGGAGTCTGAGATATAAATGTTCAAATGAGGTAAAAGAAGAAAATAGGCATCAAGCAAGCATAACCAGGGTACCACATGCCTCTTTCTGTCAAACAAACTGATTGGCTTCAGTCACATCATATTACATTCCCCCCCCCCCCCCCCCCCCCCCCCCATCCGATGCTTTGAGACCGAACCACAGGGAAGTTGAGTGGAAGTTTTGGATGGCATACACATCCCAGGATTGGGCTCTGCTGCCAGACCGCCCATGGTGGCTGAGGCACACGTGTACAGTGTACAAAATGGTCCAGGGTGCAACTGTTAACTCAACCCCTGCTCAGATTTTGGCTAAGCCAGATCATGCTATAAAACCTTATGTATGCAGGGAGCAGCACCATTAGGTCAAGGCAAGAGCACCAGGTGGGCAGAACAGCTGGCCAGAAAGAGCTGAATGGCCATAATGCAGCCATGATCACCTGAAAATTGCTATCTCCAGCAGCTAATATCTTTTCTCAGACAGTTTCCTCAGAATCCACTAACTTACAGAAATGACATAGACTAAATCTCCAAGCTGGAGGGTATAAACAAACAGTTTACCAAAAAAGCTTTTGAAGCAGATCCAACAGCAGATTGACTGCTGAGGCTTTCATGCTTCCTGGTGTGATACCCGCACTGTGATGGAGGAGGAAGGATGACCACTTTCACCATCAGCTAGGTAACCACTTTTCTTTTGCTTATAAGTACATGGTATTAAGAGTCATGGGTTATGTGTTGTGAAATCTTATTACTTGAATGGTGATTAAGTGAATTTATATGATAGACTGGTCTGGGCAAAAGGGGATTGAGCCCCTGTTTGTCATGTTTGTTTATTATATTTCTTAATGAGATCATGAAATAGTTTAAATTGCAGAGTATGTTGTCTTGTAAATTTGAGAGATCTGAAAGGACATTTACACAGGGAAAGCTCCAAATCCTACCTTGCCACCACTCAGTCCTGGCTGCCCACATTCTGGTCTCAGGATGAAATCAAAGAAGTGTAATTGATGATCTCTCTAGAAAAATGGCAGAGGCTTATGTAATTCACAGAATATTTACTGTACTCGTGCTACCCATTCCTGCCCAAGGGTGGGCGTCATGGGAATAATTATGTTGATTGAACAAGTCCAAGTAAGCCGGCATCACTGAGCTATGCTGGCTTTGGGCCACTCTGTACAGTATCTGGATCACTGTCTTCATTATATTAACATCATTTTATATGCTGGTGCTTTTGAACATTATTTTCCTTGTCTTTTACCTACTTGCCTATTATGCGCTTTTCAGCATTATCTACTAGTACTGATCTTGTTCTCTATGTCATTGTGTCTCCAGATGTCTATGGTCTTCTATTCTTCCACTTCATTTAAGGGTAGCAGCTAGGACTTGGTAGGCCAGAAGGGTGAACGGGAATGAGTTTGGAAGACTCTCTCTTCATGAGACCCTGGGGCATACATTAAACTCCCAAACATTATTTAATGCTGTTTCCTCTATGCTCAGATCCCCCCAATATATTTGCTTGTAAAACAACAGCCTTACAGTTGGTTTGGCATCACAGGTCCCTTGGGAATCATGATTTCACAAGGGAAGTATGTATTTCAAGACATATACTCGCCATGAGAATTCTGAAATTCTGTGGAGACTTCAAAGACATCACTGTACAATAGTATGTCTATGGCCTCTTGACATACAATAGACAGCATGGAGAAAAACATACCAAACCATGAATGAAAGCCTTCTCTTTTGTGTCTCTGATGACAGGATATAAAAGAAATCTTGAGTTTCCTTTTTAAAAATAGTGGAAATCCTAATTAGTATTTGTTACACACTGGAAACAATCTGCTTAACAGGTCATAAATAAATTACAGTTATTCTACAGACACAAGTCAAAATACAAACCCGAATTAGCTCAGCTTGATGGAAAATATTTGTGTATCTTGCAAATCCAACTGTGTCATCTAAAGGCATACTATGCCCTGCATTTTCAATTGATTGAGCCTGAACTGAAATGTTTCCTTTTGGGTCAGGGGCTGGTATTGGCCTTTTAACTTGCTGTCCAAGAGCTTCTAGGCCTGAACTTTCTCAAGCATAAATGTCAATACAGTGGTCAAAGTGTTTGGCTTATTCTAGTTAAGACATCTCTTTGTGTATTTCCATATATAGGATAACATTAATGTTAAAAAAGTAATCCCCAAGTTCTGTCTATTATTTAGAATATATGCCAACATACAAAATAAACTAAAATGTACTGGGGAGATTCCCCTATATGTTATCTCTGGAATACATACAGTACTGTAAGTTCTTAGAATAAGTGCATAATGCATAAACATTTATGATGGTAGCTTATATAAAGGACATGCACAGTGTATGATTATTACCAACCATTTTTCTATCTTTGAAAGGTTCATGATAATTTTTGTTTCATGCTCCTGAAGAATAGTATAGGATGCAAAAAGATATCTGAAATACATACAGATAGGTAAAAAATAAAATGGAAAAGTACTTACTGAAAATAGATGAGAGTTTTTAGTAAAGGAACTATTATTTACATTTCAAATACTTTATTATCCCTTTGGTCTGAGCTAAATTTCAGGTTGTTTCTGCAGCAGAAGGGTTTTCAGAGCTGGCACAAATCTTCTCTAGCTGAACAGAGGAAGACATGAGCAACAGAGGTGAGTGTCTGCTCATGTTTCAAAGTCTCTTGCAGTCATCATTTTACCCCAAAACAACTTAGTGACTAACTATACTCTTAAATTGCTGCTTATTAAGCTAGCGTCATAAGGCACTGGCTACTGTACATCAGATTACTAGAGCAACCACTTTGACTGAGTTCCATTTCCCTTAGTAAGTTACAGGAGTTACCCTTATGTTTTGGGAAGTAACTTCTCCACATCCCAAGCCTCTTGTTTACTGAAATTGAGTACATACATTGTAAAAGAGCTGAAAGGTCTATTTCCTGGTAGATTACAGCGGTTTACTATTTGTAGCTTCATGGGCCTTGGTGTTCATTTTTTTATAATACCTTTCTCCTAATTAGTTTTTTTTTTTTTCCCATGATCCAAACAGGGTCACTTTCTTCTACATAAGTGAATGATAAGGGTTTTTAGTAAAGACTTTAAGCATTTAAAGACAAGAGTAGAAATATGCAAACATGGTCTCCTCACAGACGCAGTGAAAACAGGATTATTAAATATATTTAATGGCTAATGTATCTTGTTTTTACAAAAGTGAAAGTTGCATGGCTATATTATCATACTACAGTGACTATATTATACTACACGTGGTTTATTAATATGATTTTACAATTTTTGGTTGGCTGGAGTGCAGGGCTAAGGAATCTTTCCCTCTGATCAGAATACTGTATACAGTGGAGTCCTGTGAGACAGACAGCACACTTTTGCCAATATAATTCATGTAATTTGTTTCCTTGTAAATTATTGTGCAAAATAAAAATCAAATTCTAAATTTGCCTATTAATTTTGATACAATCTGGAGAGACAGAAGCATTCACTTGAAACTGTATGACCATACATGCAGGGAGATAGTTTGATGTCTCTGAATAAGTGAAAAATATATCGATTTCTGAGAATTTAAAGGGAGTTAATAAATATCTATCTAACTTTTTTTTAAAAAAATAATCAAGCTTCTCAATACAGTCTTCATTAGCTGTGCTAAGTGGTTGGTCATATTATGACATTTCTCCTTTCCGACTGTGTAATGTTTTCTGTAAAAACACAAGCACAAATGTTCAGTAGAGCGTTCGAATAACGGGTTATTTTGGTCATGCGTAGATTGGTTTGGAAAACAGATGTATTCCTCAGAAGGATATCAGTGTCAAAATAGTTGAATAGTGAGGATGTGAGCAAGCAAGCGAGTGAGCAAGAGAGAAAACAGTCAATAACTGTTCATGTTGGCAGCTGTTAATACAGACTAATGGAACCCAAAGGTAAAGACACTCCCTTAAATGTTGGCTTGGTGCTATTTGATCAGGCACATCGGAGGCACGTTTGCCCATCAAGAAGTCTGGAATTGTATTCCTAAGCAGGTGAATGTACACAGTCATCACTGCAGAGACAACCTTTGTGCTAGTCTTCAAAGTGCACCTAAGTGCACCTGGCTGAGGCATGAGATTCAGGCCTTAGTGGCAAAGCTCTGCATACGCACAATGTGAATACACAGAAAGGGCGTAAGCAGATATAGAAATAGACCTCTGTCTTTCCTATATATTTGTACACGAAACCACTAAGAAGGCAATGTTGTAGGTATGCACGCTTCCAAATACACAGGTACCTTCTCAGACCAGTCAAGCCCATAAGCCCATGAAAGGTCATATACATGCCAGAGCCAGAAAGCAGATGCCTGAGCCTGCTCTGAAGCCCTTGGCCCGTTAGGACTCAGACACCTTCAGAAATAAATCCCTCCAATTGCAAATCTACATCCATATTACTGCATGTGTATGTTCATGTGAAAGCGTGTGTAGATAGGAAGTTTGTATGTGGCATCCAACCATAAAGGTCCTAAATCTCAAGTGTAGAGCCCTATAGTGTCAAATGGACTCACTGTTGTTTCTTAGGAGTTCAGAAACTGAAATTACCAGACTGTCGTCTTCAATTATTTATTTCTCATCTACAATCACTTCATCTCCAAGGATATAAATGTGATATTACTTAGCTGTTTATTCCTCATAAACCATTTTACTACACTTAGGTATGTCAAATCAACATAGAAATCTGTAATAGGCTTATTAAAACAGGTCATTACAGTCTTATTATTGCTCAGTATTGATAACAGGACTGAAAGACAATAAAACACGATGTTTCAAAAGTGAGCAATAAAAAAGTCACAAAAGTAGAGAATAAAAATTTTATTATGCAGTGTCAGGAATGTAAATAGTTTCACAAGTGATACTGTCAAGCCTTTTGGGACCAATCTCATGGCGCACTCTCTTCTCAAAAAGAGAAAATAGAAATAGCTTCACAATGCAGACTGATAGTTTATAAAATCAGTGCAGATAACACTGTGTTCAATGGTCTATGTTGATTTACATCAGCCTAAGTTTTGGACAGTAAATACATACTATATAACCAAAATTTGACCTATCACAGGAATATATAAAATCTATTAATTTAGGAAGTAACATCCTCCTACATTTAAATCATCAGTCCATCCATATATTCTCTGAAAAAACGTTTTTTTTTGTTTTTTTTTTTTTTTTTTTCATTTTCAGCTCTCTGGAAACATTCCTTGTCTATAAAAATAACATACCTCTTTTTTATTGACTGATTGTGTTCCAAGCTTTATTTACGTAAAAGTCTTCCCATCGCAAACATTTATGCATGAGATGATGAAACTCTGTTTCAAAAATACTTTTGCAGGGGCTTTGGAAATGCACTTCTTGGGAATATTTTGGACAGCAGAATGCAGTTACTTAACTGTTGCATGTCTGTGACCTTTTTGGTACCTGCATATGTTTTCTGACAAAAGTGAATATGGAATTGATTGAAAATTCTAGTGGAAAGGATCTTCTGTATCTTTTTTTTTTTTTTTTCCTTTAATTTAGTGCCAAATTCCACTTGGGTTGTATTTTAGTTGTATCTTATTTGTATTGTATGGAAGACCCTTTACAAAATCCCTTATGTAACAGTCAAGGCTGCCACTGTATTTCTAGTATTTTAAAATTTTTCACCTTCAGTTGTATGCAACAAATAAGTAAGATGAAAGAAAAGAGTGAATTAGGCTTGGGGTTTAACAGGTATCTCCTACATCATCAGTAATAACAGAGCAATTGAACTACTGTCTCTTTTTTTGGCTGCTGGATAACTCTGTTTTGAAAATTTCTTCATAAAAATTACTTTTTAGGGATAAAGTAGTTTAATTTAGTCAACACGTATCTTCTTGTAGCAAATAAAAACAACTTTGACATTTTGAAACTGTGCCAAGATTTCTAGAGAAAAAATGGAAATTTTTTGCAAAAGAATATTGTTGTAATTAATGCTTTTGGTTGTCTATCTTGCCATCTTCCTTTTCTGACCGTACATAAGAAATACTAGAGCCAAATTGGTTGGTCAGCTTTTTCAGTCATAATAACTCCTTCTAAGGCTAAACAATTTGAAAGCTGTCATTTCAAAGCATCCTTATGTAAGATGCTCTATTTTTTCCTTCTTTGTCTTCAAAGATTAAACTTCATCATTTCATATACTGAAACTAGAAGGAAATAATTCAACTTCTAATGACTAAATATGATGGACTACTAAATATGTCCTAAAAAGTGATCAATGTTCCAATCTGATGCCGAGCAAGTTGCTTTAAAACAAGTTTTGTTCCATGACATATGGTTGAATGATGACATGCTTAATGCCTGTTAAACACTGTTGGAAGTAATGACACATGAGTATGAGCTCCACATATGTATCAGGAAGTAATAACAATACTGTAAAGAAGGGAGATTGAATGATGAGACTCAAGACAATAAGTTTTCTGATTAATTAAAAAGAGGAAAAATACATTCTCTTACAACCTAGGAATTTAGGGTGCATTTTATCACTCAGAAGAGCCAACACTTAGAAAAATACCAATTCGGCAGCTGTTATTCATCAATTTTTGCAGATACTAGATACAGCTAAATCAGAGACTCAGAGTCTTAATTTTTTTCTAACTCCAAGACCTTTCATTTTTCATCTTGACAATGTTTCTTTAGAGAAATGATACAGTATAAACACACCTTCTGAAGGAATTAAGAGAGACAAATACTTAAAAGTAATACAGAATTCCTACATTCTTGACCAGACAGAGTGCATCCCATGAATCAAAAGGGAAGGCAGCTTGCTGCTCTTGGATTTTCCAAGCTTTGCTGCTCGGAGAGGCAAAAGGGCCAACAGCAGGAGCAGTGGTGGTGAGCGTGTCACTGCCAATTAAAATAAGAGGGAGATGGACCCGTAGCAACAGGTTTTTTTAACAGATGTTATAACCATTTTCTTATGTTGTCATGGTTTATGACCATAATTCAGACACGTCTGACGTTTTACCAGAACGCAGCACACTTTATCTGATAATTTTAGTGTGCTTTACACATTAAAAGCGCAATTAATAGAATACACACCAAGCAATTAGATGACTTGTTGTGACCTTTCAATTTACACTGCAACAAAGACGTGCACTTGGAATTCACTAGTAAACCATTTTCTGGCTTTTATGCAGCCGTTTTAATGGAGTTTGGCAATATTTAAATCAAAAGGGGAAAGATGAAAGCTAGTTACAGCCAATATACTAATGTTTAAATAATTCGTATTAATAGAAATTAAAAAGAAAGGGGCAAAAAGGAGCTGGTATTACATGGAGTGAGCACATTTTTCTCTCCCAATTTAAACATCACTATGGGATAATTTCTGTGTTGGTCTGCACTGATATTGCATGACTTCTATTAACATGAATACTGTTAATTTCTGCATGACTTCTATTAACATGACTACTGAATTTATCTACAGTAGACTGGAAAATGTACTACACTATTTTTGAAAGCAAATGATAACAACACAGGTTCTCCCTACATACTTAAGTATCTGAACCCTCTCAAATCTTTGCATGGCTCCCAAGTGTGCTAAATACTGCATTCGAGATTAAAAAATCACTCAAGTGAGGAGCAAACTGTCATTTTTCAGAAGGAGGTGCTCTTTCACATGAAAGCCCTCTCTCCTAAACTCCATAAGCACTGCACTCCAGACTCCATCCCTCCCTTGGGCACTGTGGGTGCAGGACTGATGTGTAAGGGCTGTGGCTGCCCTCAGGTGCTCGCAGGCTGCTGACCGCCCAAGCATAAACCCCACATGAGGAACGCCCTGGTCCTCTGCCTGTCACCAGTCAGAGCAGGAACCTAACGTGGTGCCTCTCCTGTGCACCCTCCAAACACGGAACAATTTCAAGAGAGTCTGTTTGCCTCCATGGCTCATCTTACCAGGAAATGGTGAGAAATGGGCAGTTTGCGTTTGTTACAGAATGGTACCTTTTCACAAAATTCTTAGGCTTATTTAATAGTGGGTTTAATCAGAACATTTCATTATGAAGTTTACAAAGGTGTGTTTTGGATTTTAGGCTTTTTAAGGATGCACAGACTGAGGTACGTTGAAAATGTGTGTGCCGTGTCCCAGGCTCTGATGGAGATAAAAAGAAATCTTTTGAATTCCATTAATTTTTGTTTGCAGTCAGATGCTCTTTTCTTAACTGAATTCTGAATTATCACAACAATACAAAAGGAATGTGCTAATTATCACAGCTAACTCCAAACATGCCTCCATTTTACCAAATACAGAGGAAAATCCCGGGTAACTAAAAAACAGATAAGTTTCCATAATAATTTACATTGAGGATTTACCATCTAATTTTCAGGCTTTGAAATTCGATGACATTGACTGTTATTCTTTTTATAGTCTCTGTACAAACCAGCCTACCTCTGAGGACATACACTTCGGTAAAAAGACATTTTCTTTCTTCCAAGGAGTACCTATTTCCAATGAATATGGTTCATTATTAGTAAGCAGAAGTTTGGTTTAAAAAGTCCCTGTGTTATTCCACAGACCAAGATTTTAATGATAATCTTATTTAGCCAAAATCATATTTTGAAAACAGATTTACTACGAGGACCAATTTATTAAGGATAGGAGAAGCTTATTCAGAAAACCAGCACTGAACCATGTACTGAAATGATGCAGTGTTTCCTTTTTTTTTTTTTTTTTTTATTATTCTCTCTGTGTTGAGTTCACATAGGGCTCAATTATGCAAGTCAGTGACAAAGCTGCCCCTTGACTTCTGTGTTACAAAATCCAGCCTTATTGAATTTCCTGTTTATATTTCTAACCTAGTTGGTATTCCTGTCATGCAGCCTGTGAATGCTTCCAGTACTGGCTGCATGCTTTCAAGAAGAAGGTTGTTGTTCTTTTAGGATCATCAAACGATCATGAGTGAATCATGAATCAAGATGGAAAACATGAGGGGAATGTTCTCCTGAAAGATAAGAAAACACATAACTTCTGCAGCACAAGTCAAATTACTCATCCCAAAAAGGAGCATCATTTTTCTAATGTTGGAATGGCAGCCTGCAGATTTCCATGTGGCAATCCTAGCTCTTGCTAAACTTTGATTAACTCAGGACAGCATGAAGTGTTTTTCTTTTATGGCTAAGATCAGACCAAATATTTCTTGTCATCTGCTTAAATGAAAAGATCTTTTTCCAGACAGATCATCTGTCTTTAAAGAGCACGCTGCAAAAGCCAATCCTGTGTGAATTTCACTGATTGTACTATGTTATTTATCTGAATTTGCTTAATAGCACTTTTTGGAAGGTAAAGCTCACATGCCGAAAAGTTAGGATAATGGTGGCTATTATTGATTTTTTTCAACCCTAGGGAGAAGTCAAGGAACTAGTAATTACTATTGTCTTCTAGGATCTATATTTCCCATCTGTGTCTTGAGTTTCATACAAGGTTATCTAACTGTACTGTTTGAAATACAGCTTGTTCTTTCTTAACCTTGCTTTTCTTCCTATGAAATATTTAAACTGTAGCCATTCAAATAATTAATCTTGTAGTAGGCTGCCAGAAACTTTAAAACATTGTGAATTCTGTTGTCCAAAAGTATTACCCACCCAGAGGGTGGCAACAATTTTGCCCTATCTTGAGCAAATATTTTATTTTGATTGTACATTAACCACTTAAATGCTTTAAAAATGATGTTTATCTTTTCAATTATCAAAGCAAAATATAATTTTAGATTAAGAATCCTAGTAGTGCACATTTTAAAGGTGGAAAAAATATTCTGACATTTTCATCTTCCTACTGGATAATATAGGGTGGCCTCCTAAAGGAAACTAGAACCAAACAAAAAAAATACTGAAACTTTGAAAAAACATAAGAAACAGCAACAAAAAGAATCTTATTTGCTCGGTCTACATAATAACAGCCTGCAGCTATTTAAAAGAAGTTTTCAGGGAGGGTGGTAATGTAATGTTGTGCTAGACATTACAGAAACATCTCCCTAATAGAGGTAGTAAAGTGCTAGAGTTGATTCCAGGGAATGTTATTCACAGAACATTTTGGAATCTCTGAAACTGAAGATTTATGAAAGGAAGTTAGACAATCTTCTAGTAGTCTGTCTCTTCAGGTAATGGCTAAGCTGACCCTGTGGTGTCCCTTGCAGCTCTGCCTTGTACTAAAATTTGTATGAAACAGAAAGAGCTGTTGCCAACCAAACCAGGCTGTTATCTAAAAACATTCTGTCTCTTTAGAAATGCTTTAGATATTTTTTTTTTAGAGCATCTAGAAAGGTTTCAAGATATTTAGAAATACAGCTCTATATTAGGCTTATGCTTCTCATTTTAATAATTGTTCATAAGCTTTTGAAGATAAGTGGGAAAAAGATCCATAGTTCCTCTGGATGTTTTTTCAATCTGGTGCTTTGCTGGTATTTCAGGTTTTGTGTCCCCCTTGTATTTTGCTGTTCAATATCCTTTTTCCTTAATCCTCTGCTCTGCAGTTAATTGTAATACCCGAATTTGAAATCCTCTCAGACATTTGAATGAACTTTTTTAATTCATACCAAAAAAATCTCTAAAAGTGGTAAACAAAATCTCTTTCACTTACTAGGCAAACTCATGCTTTCTCTAATTTTATATAGGGTTAAGGACATCTTGTCTGCTTTTAAACTGTGTGGATTTTCTGAAAGCAGTCATTGGTGCTTTAAATTTGCTCAGCACAAATCTTGCTGAGACTTAGGATAATATTTTGTTTTAAAAATTGTACGTAACATACATTCTCTTTATGATATTTAAAACAGTCTCACGATGCAAGTACTAGGTGTAATGGAAATTATCAAGCATTTATAAAGACACTTGATTTTGTGGCTCTGTAAGTTGTTAATATTTTGTGTTTGCTTATAAATTGGAAAAGCTAACAAAGTGAGGAGTGAGCAACAAAGCCCTTCCTATGGGTACTGGGTATACACCCAGAGTAGTGGTGGCTAATGCTTCGAGCTGCTGTGACCTATTCGTCTCCACTTACCCAGCACAAGGAAGATGACACAGACAGGCAGGACGACACGTACAACCTGCAAGCAACTATCTGCTGGGTCACATCTAAAACACCCTCTGGGCAGAGGATCAGAGTGGTTTGTGGCCTTAGCTCGTCATCGCAGTGAGCTGTGTCCCACCTGCGGAAAGTGAGTTAGCCACTTCACCTCTTCTGCCTGCCCATGGGCCTTCCCCCGCCTGTGAGATACTTGAAAATCAACCCTGGCGCACTGCACAGCCCACTGCCAAAACCTCTTGGAGCCAAAACACTGGGCTCTGTCCATGCTCTGCAACACATGCCCTACCCAGCCCTTTCTAACCTGGGTGCTGTTGCGGAGGGTGCAGTCACAGGGGGGAAGAGGTCATGGGGCGCAGGGGGAGCAGAGCTGCCCCGCAAAGGCTGGGGCCACGGGGACACACGGCTGCATCCAGCCAAACGCGTGGCTCAGCCCGCTCCCGCGCAGCAGCGCTCCTCCAAAACCTCGGGCAGAGGGCTGCAGCGCACGTGCAAGTCATCGCAGAAAGAAGCAAGCAAGGATTAATTTGGGGGTTGTTGCCTTTTTTTTTTTTTTAAAGTAGCCAGGTGGCAAGTTTATTCTTCTGCCAATTTACTAAGCTGGATTGAGGAACCAGCTGAGATCTCTCAGCCAGAAGGCCACATTGGCAGCTTCTGGCACCTATTCCTGGCCACTGCTGGCACAGGGAGTGCTCTTGAACTTGTGAGAGGGGGACCTGATTACAGTAAGCAGCTCTGAGACAATTCTAAATTGCACCAAGAGGTGCCTGGCTCCATAAGCCCTCAAGGTCAGCAGAGGGGAAAAGATAACAACCTTTTCCTCTCTGCAGCTTTAAATGCCCCTTTTATTCTTTTCTCCAGAAAAAAACCTAAATTGTTGAACTATTCCATACTTATTTATTATGATTTCTACTGTCCTTCCTTTGTTTCTGAATGTGCACATACATGGCATCTGGCTGTGTATCCAGCAGTTCCAAGTTTGACTTTAATTCAGCTGCTGCCGTGTAAATGTTGTTACCGATGGCATCCCACAGAAGTCACTTGCTACTGCTGTCCTTCTACAGGACTGGCCATGATGGTAGTATCTACCAAGAGAAAGAGGAGCAGCACTGCAAGAGAAATGGGTTTCCTAGTTTTATATCTGGATGAAGATAAAATTAACAATAAATGTTAATTATCATGTATTTCCATCTCCTGTCACAGAAAGATCCTGCTGTTTTATCTTCTGCGATTTCATCCCCTCTCCTACTGATGCTATACACAAAGCATTTTACCATTAATTCTATTTCTCTCTCAATTCCTAAATGCAAGTAACTTTAATTTAACTGAAGTTTTGTATTATTTGACTTTCTCAGTTCAGTAGTTTACTGCAGTTATCCTACTCAGATCAGTAGTTTACTGATATTGTTGGGCTGAAAGCTGCCAATGGCATCTGTTTGATGTATAAGCTTTCAAAGACTCCTCAAGGAAATTGCGTAGGCTTATATAGCCTTTTAGTTTTGACAATTAAAGCTCTAAGGGCCATTTGCATGACAAACTTGCTGCACCAGTGGAAGGCATCAAAGGCATCATCTAAGGTAGGACTTAGATCTATATCTATACTGATTAAAGTTTTTATATTCATACCAGTCTTTATAAGTCTATCTTCAAATAATAAATATATATAGTGCACAGAAGCATCTGCTTTGTTTTGAAAATATTCAGAAGGCTGTACACAACTGAGCATGTCTATTTAGATTAAAAGTTAATGCTATCTTACAAAAGAACTGATCTATCCTCTTCTTCCCACAGTTTCTGACCTATAAAGACTTATATTCTTATATTTACTTCTTATAAGCCTTTTCTTTTTGAAGTCCACAAAATTTGTGTTGTTTATTTCAGTGGAAGCAAGATCATGTCTGTTTACTCATCCTCATGACTTGCACTTCTTTTACCGATCTGTTAAATGGTTTTTAAGTGATATATACCTACCAAACACTGCTTGTGGCAAGCTACATTTTCCTGTTTTACTCTTTCTGATTCTATGGTTTAATAAAAGCCTTGCACTGCCCAGGGATAGTAACATCAGTGGATCAGATTAATTCTTTTTGGTCTTTAGCCAAACAACTAGCTAATTTTGTCACTTGGCTAATTTAATGATGTGCCAGCAAAAATCATAATTACAGCTAAAAGTCTTTGTACTACTATTGCTTGCTAAGCTAAGGTGACTTCATGAATACTATGTACTACTTCTGCCCTTCAGTCCAGAGGAACATATTTAATACAAAATGTAAAAGTGGAATCTATCATCTAGCTATTTAAAACTTTTATTGCTTTTGTTTTTCTTAGCAAGACACTAGGCCTACTCTGAGTTACACAGGGAGATATTTAAGGAAAACATTTTTTTCCCTGTTGGAAATACAGCTTGCAAGCAGACTATTTTAGACAGAATTCAAAAACCACGCAAGTGAATATCTGAGTTAAAGCTCTGTTAGAGGAGGGAAGAAAAAGCCCTTACATATGGTGGCCTTATTGAGACATGTGATACTCTTTTCTTCACATGAGAAATAAGGAGAGCAATCCTTCCAGAAAGTATGATTTAGGGATGTTTTACTAAGCTTCTCTATATTTTTAAATGGGTAGGAGCTTCCAATAAAATCTTTCATCAAAACAAAGAAATGCCATTTCCATACAGAACTTTTTTTGGAAGATAGCTCCCCTGCTAACCTCATTAGAGACAGGATCTGTTTCACATCAGGTTCACCACCACCCCCATCCCACCTCTATCATTACCAAACATGGCTGCATCCAGGACAGAGATGTTTCCCCTAAATATTATTACTGTGGGCTTTCCAAGTGACAATATTTGATAGATACCTAGCAGTCAAACTAGGAGCCTGGCGGTTTGCTGAAATACTCCATGAATTTCTTAAGACTGATAGAGCTGCTCAGTGCTTTGGTTTGGCACCTGTCAACTTCAAGTACTCAAAACTGAGCCTCCAAAAACATTGAACTACTTGAAACAGAGAAAAACATGCCAGTATCTGGTGTTTTTTTTCTTTTCTTTGCAACTCTGTGGATGATGATTCCTCTTTGCCCTTCTTATTAAGTGCAAGTCTAAAAAAAGAGAGAAAGGCAGGCACAAAAAGAAGAGGAAGTGTCTGGGGAGGAAGGACTGGCAGGGAAGACCCCGCAGCCCAGGCCAGGAAAGTGCAGTTCCTCAGGCTGAAGCCAGGAGCAGCAGGTTGGGTACAGAATTAATCCCTGAGTACCTTCTGCTGTCACTGGAAGTATATGATAGTGATGAGGGCTGCACATGTTCACAGGCTGCTTCCCCAGCTGCTTTGAGATTAAAACCTAGCTCCGAAGTACATGAGAAGCTCAAACACGCTACGTTCACGTCTGCAAAGAGCACTGGGGACCCATACTGGTCTGCCGGGGGGCTGGAAAGCATCACTCCTTCACCTGCATCTGGGGGAGCGGAGCAGAGAGACCTTGCAACTTGTCAGGCAGCCTGTTATGGGGAGCAAGAGGAGGGGAGAAAGGTCTCACAGAAGACGGAAGTGGAAAAAAGGACTATCAGAGGACTATAGAGGAGGGCAGAAAAGCACTTAGAGTCTGAAAAGGAAGAGCTTCAACTTGTTCGTATTGCTGACTCTAACTTGATTTGGAAGCTTAGCTGTCATTATGAGAATTGGATCAGAAACAATTTTGGAAGATGATGATATTTACTTGCCAAACCAATCCCCATCACTTACTCTGAGTGCCAGCTCCCTCAGCTCTCAGAAATAGCCTTCTCTAATTTTCTTTAGGCTGGAAGCAAATACTGATTCAACGGGAGTTGTGGGTTCTCAGCACTTTTCAGGACTAAGTATTAGACGCATGCTGAACTTAAAAACTGACACATACATCAAGCTGGTTTGTTTCAGTATTCTGCCTTCTCTAGAAAACAAATTGGTGTAATACAAAATTGCGCTTCTCACTTTGATAGCTTATTTTAGTTCCCCATGCTGATGCTCTGAGTAGTTCAAATAGGCAGAATTTGACACTGAGGTTTTCTGGCACATCACTTCTGGCAGAGCTATGATTGAAGTGACACAGCGATCTTTCAAAGTACTCACTGAGGGTACACAGACTTCACACAGACTGCTTATGAGCACAGGTATGGAGAGATTTTCAGCAACACCAGAAGCATTCATCCTTTCTCAGTCATGTCTTGTGAACTCCCCCTTTCTGATTCTGCCAATTAAAGGTGTTATCTGTGTGTCTTTGTATGCTTGTCACTAGAGATTTAGATATTCATCACAATAATAGTGGTGCAAATGTAAAATAAGTACATAAACAAACAAATTCAGTGAAGCATTTATGGGTATGTTTTATACTGCTGTCATGCAACTCCGCACATGGTGCGAAGAAGGCTAAGTACCAAAGGAACAGGAAACAAACTTGCAAACTGAACGGACATTTTGACTGATACTCACCAGTTGTTTTCTGTTCTGAAGCTTTATATCATCCATATTACTTGTTCATCTACTGCAGCACGTGACTGTATCTATATATGATCATAACTCTGGCTGTGATCAGTGGAATTTACTGGATTTTATTGGTAGGGAATCAGGACAAGATCTTTTGACAGAGAGCTTGTCAGATTTACATTGGCAAAACCCCACACATTACAAGTCTCAAAAGGTAGAGGGATATAGGCAATAATATTAGGGTGTTAGTACATTCACTAAACAATGTGTTTAGCCCTAAAAGATATTTCAGTCTTTAACCTTAAGTACATGTTTTACTGCTTAGGTCTACTGCCTTCAACAGTCCAGAGTCATGTATTTAAGCAAATGCCTTCCTCGAACAGTACAATCCTACATTATGTCAGGTATTTGAACTAATCACGGTTACTTCAATTAAATTAATGCACCAGGTAAATGGCACTTAACTTTATGAACATAATGAATATACTAAGCCATACATATTTGAGAGAATAACTTGCTAGGAAACACAGTCTGTGGGACACCTTGTGAATGAAGTCTCACATTTCTGTAACATACACACGTTGCTTTTAGGTTTTATTAATGTTCTAATTGAAAAGTTCACTCTTTGTATTAGACAAAATAAACATACATCTGGAAATGGCGTCTGTCAAGTTGCAAACGAGAATAAGAAAAAAGCAGAGGAAAAAAGAAATTCTATTGCCAATGCAGTATTCTGTA
The DNA here is from genome assembly GCF_965140245.1 of Athene noctua. NCBI lineage: Eukaryota > Metazoa > Chordata > Aves > Strigiformes > Strigidae > Athene > Athene noctua. The sequence continues at coordinate 40,705,155 of NC_134040.1, forward strand.
TAATAACTGTAAACAAATCTAAATCACAGATAGGGTGTAATAAAAAACAATAAGGAAAATGAATTGTAAACCAACCATTGCTCCGAGGAAGAACAACGCTTTTATCTCTTTTCCCACCTTTTTCATATTGACATTAACATACCATTTTCCAGATAAGAAAACCGGATATTGGTGGTTTTCTTTTTCTCCATTCACAACTTTCACTGGATTTACATATTTGATACAAGTTATGCAAATAATATTTCTCCAATAGTCAATACATTTTACCTCCCAGATAAGAAAACTATCTAAAGCCAGGTATTTCAAGCTATGGTATAAACCAATGAATATCCAGGCACAATATCTTAGGGACTCAGTTAAGGACTTCTAATCATACTTTATTGATACCAGCCAAGCCCTGCCAACTAATGTTAATGGCACTCAGACTTAAGATGGTTTACTACCAATACTGGAGAATGCAGGAATTAATTACCGCAAGTAGCCTGGCCATACAAGTGTCCTGAAATGGATCAGTAGACTTCTAGCCTAGCAGGATTCTGTGTTTCCACTGTCCCATTGGCACCAATGTAAAGTAGTCTTCAGGATATTTATCTTGATTTTATCCCCCTTCCCTTCTGTTTGTTAATTTTAACTTTATGTTTCCTTTCCTTCTGCTGTATTAATTTGTATTCTACGACCTCTATTCCCCTAACTATTTCCTTCCTAGGACAGTATCCTGACCCTGAAGTAATATCTCATGAAACCTGATGTAAATCAAGAGAACTTTATAAAAACCTTAAGACAAACCTTTATGTTTCCAGTTTAGGGGTTGGGCTGACAGTGACACTGTACTTCAGGACTTTCCTTTTCAACTTTTCCTTAATCTTTCACTTCCTTTTCTGTTTGTTCCTCTCACTTTTCCTGTTCTTTTTCAGTCTTGTCATTCTGTCTCCCAGCTTCTTGACTACTTTCTCTTTCCCTTTTCTTTCCTCCCTCTGCTCTGATGCCTTTCATCTCTCCTAAACCATCTCACAGCTCCACAGTCCAATTCTACCCCTCACTGTTCAAACCCTACTCCATCAGTAACCTTTTTCTCATCTCGCTTTCACAGTCTCTCTGACTCTATCTATGCACTTTCAATATTTCCTTGCCCTCACTCTATCAGCCTTCATCCTTCCACCAGTACGCACCACTTGGTATACAGCTTAGCAGACAGCATCTTCAGTGGCTAATTATGCCAAATATATTTCCTAGTCACAATCAAAATCCCAGTAATTGTAATTTTTTCCACTGCAAAATTCACAATAGAGGCTCTGTTAGAGACAATGGAATAATGTATTGGACTGTTTGATTCTCCTTAACAAAACAATCTTATTTAATAGTTCTGATAAATCATAGAAAGATAAAATGGCAAGCAAAGACTTTACTCGCAGGTAAAAAACAGATGTGTACAGCTGTGACCCCACTTCACTTATTTTGTAGCCTTTTTCTAGTCTAACAGTGAAACAATATAAAGCCATATACCACTGGAAAGCTTGTGAGTAGAGAAAAGAGAAAACAAAAATCAAAGAAGAGAATATAAATATAAAATCAGTAAAATAAACAATAACATAGTTTACAGATATCTGTCACTTATTTGCAAAAGGATCCTCTAGATAGGAACAGAGGGAAAGGAAAAGTAAAATAGTGTGGAACTCCAAAGGGGAGCAAAAGGAAAAACCTAAGAAAAGACAAAAGAAAGGTGCTGCTCCCTCAGAAAGGGAAGGGGAACAGCACCCTTCTAGTAACTGAAGGCTCACTTAATCAGTTACACCTAGCGGAAGGAGGCCAAGACTCAGGGCTAAATCAGCATCCCCAACCACTAGATGGGGGCTGTAACATCAGTTGTTACTGCTGATGGGTCCAGAGACACCAGAGCTGTCCAAGCCAGCTAGCAGTGGGGACCGACACACTGATGTTCGCAATTTTTACCTGCTTACTGAGGGCATGAGTACAGTCCTGCGTAACCTTCTCAGAACATGCAGCTATCAAGACAGTACTTGCAGGGCAGGAAAGGAGTAAAATGCTGACTGAAAGTCCTGATGCAGCTATACAGAAAAAAATTGTTGCTCTTGTCCAAATAAACCAATGTCACAGCTCCAGTTTTGACCAAGTTAACAATACCTTGTTAACATTTGGACAGGATGTATTCAGTACTTCAGGGAACAGCGCTAAAGAGGCATCGTCAGTCCTGAGCTATTCCATATGCTCTGCTAAGCTGGTATATACTTGAAGAAGCACTGCCCTTTCCCACAGAATCTGAAACTGTTATTATTCATTCTCACAGCCACTTTTTGTAGGCATGCAAGTTGCAACTTCGTTGTCTTGGCAATGACCAATCCTGTTAATACCACTGACTCAGTTCAATTTCCTCTGCCTCTTCAAGTGGCTATGGTGTTCCTCATTTTCTGTCTTAAATTGTTAGGTAGCGGTGATATGTACTGTTAAACTGTTGTCACATCTCATCCCAAAGGTGCTGGTATTTCACTGACTGATAAAGTGTGATCCTTTAATTTAAAACTTAAGGGACAGATATTGATAGCACTTTATCCCATAAGGGAATCTACCACTCAGAGGAAGATACGACTCATTATAAATAAGGTTATCAGAATCTAGCCCACATATTATTGAGGTAAAACATGTTACTATACAAAAATGTTAGTTTTATTATCAGTTTTGCTATGCAGGTATTGACAGGTTGCTGTGATAACACAGAAAGCCCACTGCTTGACAAGTGAAAAGAAGAATTGCAGAGTAGGTGCATACTACTATTACAGGGGTGGAGGGAACATGGCTGTAAAGAATTCAGGTAGAATCTTTATGTTATTGGAAGAGATAAGGTCTTCAAAATGACAGAAAATAATTGCCTAATAAAAAACTATAGTACTGCCCTAAGCTGCAGAATGAAACAATTATTTTTATGTAGCTCCTCGTCTTTAGAATCTTAAATTCTTTTTGTTGTTCTCTCATCTCTCCCTTGATCTGTTTGAAGAGATTTTTCTGTCCATTTAACAAGGTTTTTTTGTTTGTTTGTTTCCTCTCCCCACTAGCCTGACTCTCCCCTCAATGCATTATCTATAAAGCTTCTCTAACTTGCCTCTACAGTGTTACCTTACTGACTGTAACATCACATCATGGACCAGATCATTACAACCATCTGTTATCCAGCGCAGCTGACATATTAACCTACAAATGCCCCCCTCTCTCTCCATTATTCTCACAGGTCAGTACGGTTCATTGGTACCCTGTGATAGATGATGCAAAAGGAGAGGAGATTAGAGCATCAGTGGCAGGAGACTGACTCTGAATCTGATCAGTTTAGGCAGAAGGGATTTCATGTGATCCTAAGATGCAGCTGTAGTATAAAACAAGAGATGCTTCTTCATGTCTGTCATAGTGAGCACAAAATCCCAAATAAGCAGAGACACTGTGGGCAGTTGCTCATTTAATTAACCTGCCCTGACTTTATCAGGTTCGAGGGTCTAACGTCATTTGATAGAGTTTTCACTTTGCTTCTTAGATGAGATCACCCATTCTGGAGACAGTCTGTGAGGCTGTATCTATACTGTATTTCATGTGGGAGCTCAGACGCATCTCGTCTCCAAACAGCCCGCATGCTCCTATGTATCCAGAGTGCAGCAATGGAGAAAGCTGGAGCTTTTTCTATCTGCTGTTCAGTATCATGGCTGCAACCCTGGTAAGCCTATATTCCTGAACGTGCCAGGTGTTTGCAGACATGCTCTAACAGGCTATGGTGCCTCAAGCACATGGTGGTGAACATGGGGGCTAAGCAGCTAGTGAAGCACCAAAGGCACATCCACCAGTCCTACAGCCTAGGTGATTTGTTGAAGGATACATGTAGGGTCAGACTCCTAACCTTTTTTTTTTTTTTGGTAAGGATTTTTATGATATCATGCTTTATATAATTTTAAGACTCAAACGCATATACCTCCACCTTTAATATTTAATGAGAAGTTTTATACTATGTCAAGTTAACAGCCTCCAAGTTGAAACTCCTTGGTGTTAAGAAATAAAACACAATAACCAGTTCAGCCCCTTCCCAATCAGTACCAAAAAAGTGAAGCACTTTTGAGTGGATGTAGCAACACAGAGTATTTTCTAAACCTACACACCTATGGAAGTCTTAGTTAACATTTCCAATGTAAATTGTTCTCATCTTGTGTCCTTTAAAATTGACTCCGCTGCAAATAACAGATTTGCAGTATAGTAGCACTTGCATGATCTCAGTGAGAGAGCTTTTTCTTCTCTATTTTCATGATTAGAAAAAGGAAAATAATGCAGCTGAACAAAGAATACAAAATGGATAATTTAGCCTACAAATTTTACCCTAATTTACTCAATCTTAATTTTCTGCTTTTAGAATACTGGCAAGAAGATAATGATTTCCTGAGTGCATTCATTATCATCTCTCTGGATCATTTCTTAGAATATTTAAAATTCACTATTCAAGCTGTACAGTTTAGTTGCCGCTGGTCAGTCAAATCACACAGCATCTTTTCTGTTCTCTAACTGGTAGATGAACAAAAAAAGCAAAAAGTATGTGGAAACGTCAAAAATCTAGTTCCGCACATTGTCATGCCAACTCGAAATTCTTTGTACAGCTACTTATGAAATAACATTTCTATTACAAAGGTGGTTGACAACAAGAGAGCATAAAAATGGAAACCAAAAAGCATTAGTTTTCAAAGAAGTATTTCAGTTCTGATTTTCGGTATTCCCTCAAATTAAGATAACAAACTATCCATCATATTCAAATGAGAGGTTTGGCTCTGGCTAATGATGTTCTGTGAGAAAGGCAATTACTGTACCTGATTGCCAACCAAGTACCGAATTTTCCCAATGATTGATTAATGAACTAAATATGGATTACAGCCTATTCAGGATGTTTGAGGTGGAAATAGATTATGCTTTTTGTTGCCACCCAAAAAGCATTACATAGATTACAATAGACATTGGAAACTTTCCAGTCAGTCTTTTTGTGTCCTGCTAAAGTTTGTTAGAGACTTTACTTTAACCCTTGCAAAGAGAAAACAAAACGCCAAGTTACGTGAAGACAGGACCACACTAAGAAACAAAAAGGTCATTCATTTATAAAAGCTACAGAAAAAATCTTTAGTCTAAACTATGAATAATACAATTCTGGGCTCATTGATTTTAATGGGCTTTGGATCAGGCCATTATTTCTGTTGCGATGACAGTATCTATATAATGAATTCATTTTTATAATCATGACAGTGAGTTACTGTTTGATAAGTGTTTCTAATTTTAAAGGGAAAAAATGTGTCATTAATTAAAGATTATTCCTTGGCGTTAATTTTATAAAGTGTGCTGTAAAACTCTTTATCAAATTAAGAAAGAAAATCTATGCCAACAGAGTGCCAATGAAGAACTTGTTATGAGTTAACAACCCTGCCTAGAGATGAATAGGAGACACCTCAACTTCCTGTTTAGTTTTGACTCTGTACTGATCTACCTCTTCTTAATAGCGCCATCTCAGCAATGTGCTCATCTAAAAATAAATTTCAGCTTCACTGCAATCCAGATTTTCTGGCTCTAACAAATAATTTTTCCATGTCAGGCTGATAGTACAAAGGACTAGCATAAAACCATTCAACTCTTTGTCAGCCACTTTGGCTGACAATAATTGGAAGAGCGCTTTTTTTTCTTTTTTAATTTGTTTATTGTTACCTGAATTTATAATGGTTGGAATTTCAACCATCTGATTTATTTTTGTGAAAGCAGCTGAAAACCATTTATCTCATTCCATAACTTCTCTAAGAAAACAGCAGTGTTCCCCACCTGAGAACCACCAAGTGAAATGCTTAATGCAAGTTAAAATGACAACAACAAAAAACCCCAAACCCAGAACAATGAACTTGAAGATTTTTTTCTCTTAGAATTATCAATGCCAGAGAGACAATCCTGAAAAATTTGAAGGCAACTTTAGAACTGTTGCTAGTCTTACTATTACATCTGTTTGGCAGGCAGAGAAAAGATGTGGACATACAATCTTCAGTGGACCACAACACTTCTGTCATGACATCTCTCCAAGGCAGGATTCAGGTTAATTCCCCACACATCTATAGACCCTATTGTGGGACTGTATAAAGGAGGATTAGCAAGTTACAATTTCAAATGGAATCTAAAATTCATGATGTCTTGAAAATCTCACCAGGATTTCCTTGACCTGCCTCCCAACACAGAGCTTAGCCAAGCGATGGAGAAGCAGCTAGCCTCATTTGTTACCATCACACCTGAGGGATATTGGCTGGAGGGGACAGACAGTAATCTGGTAGCAGGAAGGTAAATGGTCTTTCCTGATTAAAGACTAAGAAACATTTTGAGGAGAGAATCAAATCTTAATAAATCCCAAATGCTAAATCTGGCTTATAAAAGCAAACATGGGGCCCTAAATCTAGATCTTTTCCATTAATGCAAGCAAAGAACATTTTCTGACAGCTGGATCACAATGAAAAGTGTCTGCTAATATAATAGGAAGTTTTCTGTGTTAATGTAAGTAAAATGGAAGTGTTAATTTAAGTATTAGGAAGGTATAATCATTTGGGCTTGTTTTAAAAGGTTGATTTCAAAGAAACTGGGACACATGAAAGCATCCTGTTCCTTTGGGTCTGGTGGTCCTTCAGCTCAGGTGGTAGAAGCAATTGCTATACTCGCCATACTATGATACTTCTCCAGTGTATAGAAAGGAAGATCTTCTCTTCCAAGCTGCACAGTCTATCTATTTGAAAGTATGGAGTATTCAAGACAATGTGGAAGAAGCACCTTTTGTTAAGCAAAAAAAAATCCCTGACAGCAGAAAGAGAACCCAAAACATAGGGACTTTAAGAAGCTCTTAACCAGCTTAATAAAAACAAACAATCAAACAAAAAACAGAGAAAAATACACTTTTGGGGGAAGTCTGATACCATCTGGGAAAGTTGCTAGGAGTGCTAACACATTTCTTAGCTGTACAGAGAAGTAACCTAAATGCAGAAAAAGATGAGTGCATCAGTAGTCTGTGTGTTCACACTAATGTAATTTAGTCACAAATATGAGGTATTTTGCTACTGCCCCTTGTGCAATGAACAAAGATGCATATATGCATATATTTTTCTACATATTCTCTTAAAGTCGAGACTCAAGGATGGAGTACAGGAGTACAAAATCAGTGCATAGGCTTTAAATCAACGGCCACTTTTTAATAGTCCTGAGTAACTTTGCATGGTTTTAATCACCACTGACTTCAATAATCCACAACATACCCTGAAAGTTACTCATTTTCTCTTTCTCAAACCTTAGAAATATAGATTTCCACACCCATTGTTTAAGTCTGTGGTGATTTACGTAGAAATTACACAGTCAAAAGAAGAAGAAATATATACTATAAAGCACATAAGATATCTTCCCTCAGCCTGAAGAGACATGGTAATTTTCCACCAGAACTAGTGAACTAGAAATTTTGATTTATTGATCTTTGAGGTCAGACATAGATATTTTTGGTTGGCTGGTTGACTTTTGTTTTGCTTGTTTTCTTTTGCATTGCCCTTTTGAATTTATGGAAGGTAAGGTCAAAGTGTTAATGCATTAATTCAGACAGCATTAAAGAGCCCATCTTACATCTTTCTGAGTATCCTTCAAAGCTGACATCCTATTTAATATCTGTATCCGTCATCTCTGAAAAACAATGTCATGTTGGAACTTTAAACTGCCATATGATAGCAGACAGCTGTGATCCTGTTTTTTACTTTAGCAGAGTTTCACTAGGAAGGGATAAGAGGGAGAAAACCCTGAAGGCGAGAGAGATAAGTTTACTTTCTTGAAAAAATGTCCTTTATTAAAGACTCAAGCTTCAACGAATCTGATTGAATTAAACTTGAGCAGTGTGAACAACACTATTTTTCATGGCTTGCAGCAATTTCCAACTGAAAGGCAGGTAACAAGTATAATAGGCTTATATCTGATATTCTGGCTTTTTGCACACCAAGGACTTAATTCTCAGAGGACATGTAATTTTGAGCTCCATTTTCCTGTAATTTTAGTCTTTTCATGCCCAAATCACTATGTCCTTTCAAAACAGTTGCATGGCATTACTGTATTGTAATCTTCAGGTACAGTACTAAATAAAAGCAACATTATTACTGCTTTACAGTTGGTAAAACAAAATGCTGTCTATGTTTCCAAAATGCTCAGTTCTCTTCAGGGTGTGATTTGCAAAATTTTCCACAAAAAGAAGAAAAAGCAACTGTAAACCTCCCTCTTGACATGAGACTTTTATGTCAGTAAAACTTAACTAAAACCAAGTACATGTTAGTGTTCATATTTTGTGTTTGTCTTTACGCACATATATTTATTTATATTCGTATACACACTGTACACACATAGATTTAGAAATCAACAGTATTTTGACTCTACTGTGCTTCCCAGACTGCAGATTCAGATTGAAAAATACCACTTGATATTTCTTAGGGTGAAATCCATCGTCGCGCGATGGCCTACAAACTACTTGAGGCCCACTTATTTCAGGGTTTAAGTAGCACTTCAGTGATGCATAGCCTTGTACAGACAGAATTTTACCTGTAAGGAACATCCCACTTCTTTTCTTTTGATAGTTTTAACTGTGCAGTAGGACTATAAGTGTTTTGTAAAATAATGCTGTAAAATTTGATGTTTCCCTCCCTCTCAGTTATATATGTTCTTATTCTGAGTGGACTTTTTTCCTGTTTGAAAAATGAAAAAAGAAAAGGGAGGATTTTAAAGCAAAACACAGTCTTTTTTTCTTTATATTACCACTAGCACTGATAATACAAATCTCATGACAAGAAGTGAGGTGCAATCTGATGTGTAAAGCAGAGAACCAACTTCACTCTTCCTTAATCATGCTATTGTACATCCTTGATAGTAGTAAAATCATGTCATTTTTCAGGAAACGAGTAAGTACAGGAACATTCTGAAAGATGGTTGTTGCACACAAATTTATTATCACCATAGCTGAGCATAGTGCTTTGAAATCAGGCTAGGCTTCTTTCTCTCAGAAAAACAAACCAGCTCTTATCTACCATACAGTAGAGTCAGTGGAAGTCCTTCTACCAGCTTCAAAGAAAATTGAATACAGCCTGCAATGCACAGGCTATAAGAAGATGAAATAAGATTAGAGAAATGTGTGTGAAAAGGCACTAATTGAAGTACAGGGGCATTGAGAAGAAAGGATTAAACAGATTATAAATCTAATGTATGGGGAATTGCTTCATGCATGATCATGAGTTACTCAGAACCAACTGCTATGTTGTGCAGGGGCTTCTGTTCCACAGTGCCGACTAGGGAGGACTCTCAAGACAAAGAAAGCAAGCTTTATTCCAAATTTTTTGGCCCTGAATGATATCCAGGCACCATGCTCCAGACTGATATAAGAGGAAACTGGGTGAAGTGTATTTTAAGTAACCTGTCAGAATTTATTCCCATAAACATAAGGCAAATAGTTTCAAGTCCAGATGAGCAGTTTCCTTACACATATAGCTTTTTTCTGTTTAATGATCTGTTAAGTTCTATAGTTTTTCTTCCCTGTGAATATTTAGATATCAATAAAACGTCTTGCACTAGTTCCAAGATTCTTGGACATACTAATAATTATGGGCAAAGATCTTGATGTAAATAGGTTTCAGAAGCTGACAGTGAGGGATGTTTCTGAGAAACTGTTCAAGATATCTCAATGCTTAAGAGATTTACTGCAAGAAGTAATTTCATGAAAGTCTAGATGCATACTATCCTAAGAAATATCAACTGCTAAAGCTAAGTAAATGACCTGGTAAACAGTGAAATCTAAATGCTATGTATGCGCATATACACACCTGCAGAGTAGATAAGCAATATTTATTCACACTCATATATAAATTTTAGATAAACCGCAATAAATGTCCCATGTCAATTACAGATTTACAGATACTGCACTTCTTTATTTTTTAAGATGAGTTTCTTGTAAATCATGCAGTATGAGAACACAAAATCATGCATATAGAGAAACCAGTAGCAGAAAATACCTATAGCGTAATTTATTTCAGCTCATTTCATAAAAGCCAGAAGGTAAAGATAAAGTAAGTTCATTTATTCTTAGGACTACAATGTTGCTGTTGGTATCAGACTATCAGAAAGACTATCAGAAAGTCAGATCCTGATAACATACAAAAAAACCCCATGGCATACTAATAATTTCCATACTGGGTAGTAGTAAACAGATTTTTACACTCTATGACTTTCACAGTTATTTATTGTTTCTGCTTGCAATAATTCCTTGATTTGGGCAAGCATAAGACTAGAATACAACCAAGAAACATAAGGAGGAAGTATGCAGACTTTGGCTGAGGTTTAGGACGCTGTGGTAGATAACGATGGTTCAAATGTTATGAAAGACTAGAATAATTAATTATACCACCAGAAAACAGACTTGTGAATTTACCATCTGGAAGCATTACATTGTGTGTCTAAATTATTCCCCTATGCTTCACACAAATCTTCAAAGAGTGGCATTTTCATTACACGGAGGGTAAAAATTAAATTCCACAAACAATTAGGCCTCCTCTCTAGTACTGTACTGACGAATCTTGGTGGGAAGATGGTATCTGATGAGACTATTTCTTATGCCATGAAGACAAAAGCAAGCAATTGCCCCTAAGCAGCATCTATCACATCTACCATGCTGTTTACCTGTAAAAGGAAAGGCCTCCGATATGTTTCACAATCAGCTTATATCTGGTTTTGCACACTGTTAACAATCAGCCTGCACCAGGTGTAATTGTACACACCTTCAACTGTCGCAGCTAAAGGTGATGACTTACTAAGTCTTTCCAAAGCTACATATTACAACTGTGCAGCCAGGCCATTAGCAAGAATGCATTTCTACGTACGTGCACTGACTGTAAGTTTATACTGAAGCTTGACTTTACCCAGGTTACAGGCCTTTCCTTCAGAGTTCTATAAAGGAGTTTCTGGAGTTTATTCTTTCAACTTCTAAAACAAATAGCCCTCAACCCATAAGGCAAGCTTATGTACAGTTGCCAAAGATAGTATCTGAGTGTGTAATACACACCTGATACTGCAAGTCTCCAGCCATCCTTTAGGAGTAAGGGAGAAGGTGGACTGTGTGGCAATAAGTTGTCTCAAGTCTTCCTCTTCATAGGTGGGAAAAAAGAAGGGAACAAAAGAAATAATACACACAGATTTAGCACCAGCTAATAGCTGCTTCAGATGTTATGTTTACTACAGGAGCTTCCCAGACTTCCTCAAGAGAACGCTGCAGGCACTATTGTACCTGTGAATCTGAACAGAGAGCACTGACCCAGACCTTGGGGCATGCAGCTCCCTTTATGCCTGGAATAAGGATCTCTGCAAATGCTTGGAGATGCTGGCTAGACATCAGTTTTCCAATGTTCCTAATGTATTCATGACCTGCTTGTGTAAATTAAGGTTAAAATCTACCGAGTGAATTAATATTTCCAGCACACTACATCTGGAAGTGCAATGATTGCTGAGTGAGGTTGGAGAAGGTAAGGAAGAAGTATGTGGCAAAAACTGGTGCTTCACAGTTTTCACGCCTGCCCTCCAGAAGAGTTACGAAAGTCAGTCCACTCTCCACAGTACAAAATGGGTGAATGCACACCCCAAAAATAAGATCTAGTTCAGACTATTGCCAAACTTCAGAACAACACCAAACTTGCTTGGTGTTTGAAGTGCTGCTGTTGTTTTTTTTTTGGGGGGGGGTGTTTTTGGTTGGGGTTTTTTTTGCTTTTCAACATGTCTACATCTTTGCACTTTCTGTGAGCAGTCAAAAGGAGAAGCAGAAATAACACAATCATGTGAGAAAGGTCAGTCTGCTGAAAGTTCCAACCTGATTTTCAGATCAGAGAAGCCAGAGAGGGATAAGCATTGGGTGAGTACCAGAGTGTGTGGATGTTTCAGACCTTTTCAGGTTTGCTTACCAGAATTTGCAAAACGGAAGAAACCAAAGAGTAAATCTATTATAATAAAAATGTGAGCATTCACATGCACGCATGTGCTACTCCCGTAGAAGGACTGTGATTTGGGTCTTGTTTTCACATGAGTCTTATTTCAGGGGTGATGACTTCAGCAACAAACAAAAAAATGCTGTCACAAAATCTTGGTCCCAAATGGCATCTTCCAACATGAATGTGTCTCATTAGGATAGGGTTATAGGTGGCACTTGAAGCCTGTCCTGTCTTTTCTCTTTACTAGAGGGTATGTTTGTTTACTATAGAACAATGGGTTTAACTGTACTCTTGCTTGCAAATATACTTGACTGCATCCCTGTATTATTTATTGTTTCTAAAGATTCTGAACAACTAATTAAGTGCAGGAGTAAGGAGGGAGTTTCACCTGTAATGTAAAATTTTAAATATTTTAGACTTATAAATTAGCTTCTGCAGGTCTACGTTTTCTCTTATGCATATTATTAGTAATTTCAGAATAAGCATAAAATGAGGAATATGGTAGTCAAAGGAAAACATATTGCGCTACTGGATCTGAACATCAACTCATCAATTAACTTAAAGATGTAATAAAGAATTTAATTGTATGAGCCACAAACATTTTTTTCTGGTGAAAACTTTCTAAATTTTGTGTAATCAAACTGAGTGTCAAGGAAGCATGCTCCAGAAATAAAGGTATTGCCTTTATGAAAGTGAGATTTTTAGCTTGATTCCCTAAATAAATCCAGACCAAGGAGTTCTTTAAAAAAACCTCTACAGTGAAAAAGTGTTGAGTGAAGAAACCTACACCGAAATACCGGAGTATGAGAGAGTGCAGGGAGCACTGTGTATGGAGACAGATAATTGTTAGCCTCCCTACACTTTACTGAACAGATTTTACTAACCTAAAAATGTCCGATTTAATTCATGGTGTACAAAAGCAGAACAAACCAAAAAAGACCCTGTTTCACAGATGTGGTTTTGTATATTTGCACCTTGTAATGGCTCCCCCACAACTGCCCCTTGGAGTTTGTTTTGTTTGTTTACATTTGTTGGTTGTTTTCTGGAAAGAGCAGTAAAAGACATAATCACAGCAGCGACACTAACCAGTGTTATAAACTGGGCTTTTGTACACCGTTGCTGTAGCCCTGACACTCAGTCTTACTAACTACGCAGTAGAATTTAAGCTGGATCATTTAAATAATGATAAAGCTGTCAAGACTCTGATGTGATTTTCTTCTTGAGCAATTCACCTTCTATTACAGGTTTTATTGTACTTTATAGTGGGCATCTGTAAATCTGTGGATCAGCTTAGCTCCCTAATTCACACCCACTGCACGTACTACATGGTTTTAACTGACTTACTTTAGAAGGATTCACAGTAGTTGCTAGGAAACCTTTCTGTGTTCTTTTCACTTCTTATATAGCATTAGCTTTTCAATTGATAAGGCTGTACCTTTAGGTACAGAGGGATTTAAGCAGAATCAAACAATGACGGTAGGACTGCAGCATAGATAAGCAAAAAGAAAAAGGGGGTGTGTGTGCAAATCCTTGTTCTTTGTACAGGTAATACAGAGGATTAGAGCAGAAGAAAGGACATAGCACATTTTCCATGAATATTTTTAAAATATATTCTGCATCATATTAAGAAAAGCAGCAAAACAAGACTTCTTACTGTATCTTAAAGTTTATAAATTTGTAAATGACTGTAGCAGAGAAGCCATTTCATTGTGCTACTTTTACATGGCATGTCTTCCTGGGCATAATTTCCAGTGGCAATACTAGAAAGCATTTTTCTGTATGAGGGAAGGGTAACTCCCATACAGCTTTAAGGAAGTAAACGTTATTGCCAAAAGTATCTCTATTGTGAACACATTCCCACCAAGATCATGCAGTTAAGAGTCACAGTTTCTTCCTGCTGAAACACAGTCTGATTGATGTCCTCTGGTTAGCAGACACATAGCCTATGTGAGAGCAACACAGGGCCATGTAGAGAGTGGGGAGATAAAAGAAAACTTTAGCCTTATCCACTGTAAACTACATTGTGTTACTGCTTCTCATCTCTACTGGGATAAAATAATCTCATCTTTCATTAGGAAGCAACCTTTTCCCAACCAATTCAAGTATACAAATATGTACCTGATGCACAGCAGTAATTATATTACTTTCAGAAGATTTTCTACTATGCCATTTTTCTCCTCCCCAAAGAATTCCATCTCTTTTCAAAAGTTTCAGATCTTATTGGAGCAGGCAAACTGTGAAGAGCCCACCGATGCTCCTCCATCTGCAAATCTTCCTGCTCCCACTGCACCCAGGTGCTTTACTGTCCTCAAAGCCTGGTGGTGGCTGTTCAGCAAAGATTGTATGTAGTACCTTCTTGGTATTGCAACTCATTAGCTTGAACAGCACCACAACTATCTTTTAATAGGCCTTACAGTAAATTTACGCATAGTGGAAGACAATATTTTTCCTTCACAATTGAAAGAGGAAAAGTAATTAGAATTGTCCTTTCTATGATTTTTTAATCCGGGACAACTATAAAACAGTGAGTGTAGGTGGTCTTGCATGTATTTGCTTTTTTCAAAGTTCCTGAAAGCCAAACGCCACAATTTTTTTTTTTTTTTTTTTTTTTACTGTCCCATAGAGATTAGAGTCTCATAACACAACAGGCTCACTTCAGAAAAGAATCTAACTCATTTCTTCCAATCGCCTTACTCAGATCTCCTGGGTTAACAAATCTGGGTTTGCATTAGCACTGTCTTGGGTAGAGTGAGATTTTTTTAAACATCTACTTTCTACCAGTCAATATGAAAAAAGGAGAGAAAGGTATTCCCCAGCATCTTGCTTTCAAACCAGCCAAACCAGAGAACATAAAAGCATGTGAATGTACAGAAATAAGGTGGCTATCATACCTTCATTCATAATATAGCGTGGCAAAATGAGTATTTCAAATTATAAGACAAAACCACAAATAATAATTCATGAGTGAGTTTAAAGTTTATGAAGTTTAAAGGCAAACAGACCACTGAAATAAATACTGACTGGCTACACTCTGGGGATCATTAACTTCAAGCAGTAACCCCTATGCCAAATCCATATCAACCCCTCTTGAAAGGTGTGTTTGTCTAAAGCAAACGTCATCTCGGATGGATTTGAAAACACTCTGAGATAAAAGAGAATCTGACACCTCCAGTCATAAAGAACACCCTTTCCATTAAAAACATTTGTCAAATTCTAATTGTAGGTTGTTTGGTTTAATCTTTTAGCCATTCTCTTATTACCCCTTTTTCCACTGCTGCTAAAGAGTCTTCACTACTCAATATCATCTTAGCATCAAAACATTCATTTATATACTGCATCTAATTAATTCTCTCAATCTTTTTGATAAGATAAACAGATTGACTTGTTTAAATCTTTTATTGAAAGGCACTTGATCCAGTCTTTCCTTTTTTTTTTTGTAAGTTTTTTCTACAATCCCTCCAGTCTTTCAACAACCTTTAAAACAGGGACAATAGTCTTATGTGCAAAGAGGTAATATCAGTCTCTCAGTGATGTACACAAGGCAAAGTCACCACCCCATACCCAAGAAAAACTCCCCATTTCTCCTAACTAGCCACAAGATCTGACAGAAACCTTCATATTGTTATTGTGAAAGGAAGACTAAGTTTTAAAAGAACTTGTAGAAGTAGAGCACTATGGAAGACATCTTTCGTTATTGTACAGCCAAGTATTCAAAAGCTTTGATCAGCGTTATACTGGCTACTACTTTTCTTTGAGGCATATCTTTCTCTGGGGTGACATCCTTTGAATGAATAGAAGAAACTGAAAAGACACCAAAGTAACAACAGAACCTCCAAACCAAACAAAAACCAACAATACAACCCCCAGATCTTAAAAAACAAAAGATCAGCCTCTCTATGCAGGATATGTTCTTACTAACTCTCTTAAGGGTCATTCTGAAAGTGTCAGAAGAAACATTAGAGCACAAAGGCTGAACTTCTCCTCTATGATCATAACTGACTTTGCAGTGTATGCTTTCTGTTATTCTTCTGTGTATTTCCTAAGATGTAATGTGAATTAACTTACTTACCATAGATTTATATTGCTAATAATAATAAAAAAAAAAAAAAAAAAAAAAAGGAGGAGGAAGGGGAGGAGCAGGAACTTGAACATATTTCAAAAGGCTCAGAATAACTGTTCACTTGAAAAGGAATTCTGAACAGCAACAGATGAAATTCAGAAAACAAAATTCCAAAAATAACTACTAAAAGCTACTTTCATGTTTTGGTTAGACAATTTGGATCGCATTGACCTGAAGAGATCAGTAATGAAATATGCAGATGAATCTACATTTAAAATACTGCAGAGAGTCAGTAAAAAAAAAAAAAAAAAAAAAAAAGACTAATGCAAAGCAAAATAGACAATTCAAATTATAAAGAGAGTAGTTTTGCATTGGGAAGCACAAACTAATATATCTACAGGAAAATTAGTCTGCTTCTCTTTCTAAAACACACAAAAATCATATTAGCTAAAAGTATATAGAAAAGTCTGCTTTCACACAGAACTGTGTTTGCAAAGGCACTCTGAGAAAATATACAGAACCAGACTAGATTAGCTCCCATCTACTTGATTCCCATCTTCCTTAAAAGGAGATATACGAGGCTATGCAGTACCGTATTCTTCCAAGAGGAAATGCCTGAGGAACGTTGCTGCACATCTCAAACCAGCAATGATAGACAACGTATGAAGATTTTGTATGGAAATAGCTTATATTATGCAGGTAAATACAAGAAAAAGCTGGCATCCTTACTATTCGTTCTTCTATTCAAGTGTAAGTAAGTTAGGGTTAAAATACAAGTGATGAAGAATGAGTCTTCTATGTAATTTTTGTTTATCAAAACTAAATAATGCATTCCCTACTATATATTTTTTAAAGAATGTTGTGTAGAAAAGAATACTTTAATTCTGTTATAAAATTGTACTTGAGAATATGACTACTAGACTATTCTCTGTTCTGAGTTCTCCACCTTGCAGTGCTACACACCAGCTGATGAAAACAATACCTAAATTGTATGCTTATGTATGATGGCAGCTCTCACTTCAAGATGCAACTAAAAGCTCTCATTCAGCCAGGCACACTATTTCTATCAATACAAACACATATCAGTGCATTAACTCTGCATGAGATCTGAAATGCCCAGAGGTTAGCAATCCCTTCATCTTTACAACCTATCTACTGGCTGACTTCACTAACTCATCAGTAGGATCGGTTTGCTTCCAAATGCCCATTCAATCTCATAGAAGCACAAATTATGATATTTTTTAAAAATTGTGTTTGTGCATTTTAAAATTAGAGATAATTGAGGAAGACCATAACTTTGTATATCATAACTCTTAATTTTTCCTGTTGCAGTTTTTCTACTAGTAACTACTAGTCTAGCAGTTAGTTAGCAGATTTCTCATCTTTAACAACTTCTGTTGCACTACCAAAGAATTAATAGAACTTGGCTTCTTTTGTATACTGCTAGTCTCAACAGGTAATACTGCATTCCCCACAGTTCAAACCTGTCGGATATTAAGAAGTATTCTCATCCTTTAGAGAAATGCTGCTCATGCACCAAAAAAAAAAAAAAAGGCTTCCTTAACAACTAGAAACAACTAGAGGTTAAAAGCACATAGAAATGGATTGTTGGCATATGAAGATCATCCTTACACTGCAAAGGCAGTAGTCCTCGTATGCCTCTGTTTCCTCCATTGCTGTATCACCAATGCCACTACACTTTACTGTCCATTTATCAGCTTATAAATATGTCCACCTCCAGCCACTTCCCAAGTATGATACAACTCTTAGTATTTAACTACAGTTCCAGATCAAGACCGGATGAAGTCCTTAAGTCTTAAGAGGGCTGCAGAATCAGACACATACACTGAAAAGAGATACAGTTCACATATCCTAACTATTGTTTATGATCAGACTGCCCTCCAGCTTATGAGCATTTCTTTATCAGTCATTTCAATGTAGAAGTATTATCATTGTCAGCTGATACTAGTGACCTCATGAGGTTTTTCTTCATCCTCGCTCACATCCATCATACTTTCATGATGTCTGAGCTGAAGGTTTTCTCATGCTCAACAGAGTAACACATCAAAAGACAGCTTCTATGCTGTTTGGGCTTTTGTAACTAAAAGAAGATTCCAAAACCGAACCTAAATGATCTTCCTTGTCTTCTGTCTTCCTCCTTTTCCCCTCTCCTCCCTTCAGTGATCAGCATGCTTGTGTGCTCCTGCCCCAAAAGCCCTTATAGCATGTCTTTCACTCTTCAACACCAGGAGGGGCAGGAACCAGGTTGGCAAAAGGAATCAACTTGCACTATTCTATAGATTAAAAAAAAAACGTTATGGCTTTTACTTTTATGAGAGATATGGTTGTAAAGGTGGCGCTGGCTCATTCCTCTTTTGACTGCTGAGCAAGGCAGCATCCCTGCTGAAGTGCTTGTGCACTTAGAAGCGTAGCTTCTAAATAAACATGTGGTATTTTTGAGGGGAAAAAAAAAAAATCCAACATCTGTTGATGCCTTTCCCCAAATAATGTCACTGTCATGAATCTCAGACATTATTACATACTGTGGTGACATATATGTTAAGCATTTGAAAAACTGATGATTAAACAAGTTTGTTTTCCTATGCCAAATGTAGACCTGAGAAGGAAATAGCTTACATGGGTAATAATGTTTGTTTTGGATCAATACGCAGTAGATTGCCCAGTGCTGATTATTTTGAACAAAGGCACAGCTCTACCCCATGTAATAAAAATCTGGCTGCCCTTTGTTACTCATGAAACTCATAAAGGTTAAACCTTTAGCCTGAAGGAAAAAAAAATCCTTTTCATCCAATGAAAATTAATAGGACTGAGCATCCCTCCCCTTGCAGGCAGCTGTAATTTTTCAGCTACGAGGCATAGAGGTTTAAGAAGAATTGATGATGGAAAGTTTTTGTCACCAACATAAACACATTTTAGAAGCGGCTAGCAGTAGGCTCACACTGAGAATTGTACGTCTGAGGCGATGCCAGTGGTACTTAGCACAGCTGCTCATGGCTGTGTGCCTAATTGAATGTTGTTTGTCTCAAGATTTTCCAGTGGACCATTTCAAGTGGCAGCACACAGCTGATGTGCCATATAACCCGCATTAACACCTCACCTGCAAAATACGTAATTACATTCAAATCTGCTGATTAGATGCAAAATACAAACACATGCCAGTGGTTGCATTTCAGAAGTAACCATGCCCATCCACATTGAAGAAAATGAGTGGATTGTTACCTAGAACTACTGCCACATCCTGTCTCTCAAAAAAAAGATTATTGGTCGCACGTGTAGGAATTAAAATTTCATAGGATCATTTTTTGATGATGGCTCTTTAAGTCCACGCAAATCTAATTCTGTTTGTTTCCCACACATTTATTTTGAATCTTAACTCTTATGTAAAGGTTTGTAAAACATATTTCTGTGATGCTAAAAAAGGAAATCTTCTGATAGATTACTTCTTATATATATAGAATGAGCTGTCAAATTGCGTGATTTATACAATTAGAGGATGTTAATCTAATATCTCTTAATAATATACCTGCTTCTCTCATGTCAATCTTCTTTAATGGAGCATGTTTGTTCCAGATATTTTTTTTTTAATAACTAGTGTTCACTTCAGAGTGAAGTTTATGTTTGTATTAAATGCATTTACACCCATTAAAAAATGCTGAATCCAGGCCATTTCCTTTGGAATGCAGTCAAGCACAGTTGCTGCTGAATAACTATTTGGAAAATACATTCTTATTATTGTTGGATCTTCAGATTGTTCCAGGCAGTGGCTGATCTGAGAGTTCATCAGTCACTGTGAATGAGGTGGACTAAGCTTTGTTCTACCAGAGCAGGTAACAGCTAAAAAACTCCAAACAGAACCTAAGGCTTGAATTTAGGAAGAATTTCTTAAGACTTACTGAAAATCATGCATTTATGTAGCATAATCAACTAAATTCACATTCACAATGAGACATGAAACATTTTTTTTTTTTTTTTACCTTTGAAAATACAAGTAGTTAGTCTAGAAATATGTAGTTTTGCTAAATTCCATGCATTTTGATGTTATCCTCATTAAAATAATGAATTCTTACATTTAAAAAAAAAATCATTGTTCCAGATATGCTCCTCAAAAAAGAAAGAAACAACCTTGAAAACCCCTGTTATATTAAAATGATACCTAGTGGACAAAACCAATCTCTTGAAAGGGATTTGTGACAAAGGAAAAGCTTACAGGAGCAGGCTTATAATGGAGATGAGAACTTAAGTCTGTCCCTTTGTGTCTGAAGACTTTGTGCACTTTATGAAGAAGGGTCTCTCTGAGGAAAGTGGTGATCTGAATATCTAATGAAAGTCTATATGTTTTCTATAAAATGGTAAGAATGAAGCTTGCATAGACAATCATAAAGCTGATGCTTCCTACTTTTACAGGCTACACAATCTACTTCTAATCTAACCTTCACATAGCCTGAGCATGAGATTCTTGCTAGAAGGAAAGGTAGGAATAGATTTGCTTATCTATATACATCCCATAATGAAAACATTGAAGTGTTTGAGCCTTTTTCCTTTACTTAATGTAAAGCCAGCTGCTGCTACTGGACTAACCTGACTAGCAGTACTCAGAGAACACGCTACTGCTGGTAAGAGCATAAAGCAATTGGGGGAAGAAGCTTCTACTATCCTGGTTCTCCATCAGTGTCATCCCTGAGATAAGACTACAGGCTTTGGAGCTGGCCTTGTATTCTGCAGGTGGGATGCTGCTAATGGCCATCAAAGTGGTTTTGAGGCGGGTGAGATTTGGAAATAAAAGCCAGCTCATTCCTTTGCTTTTTCTCTTGCATACTTCCTATCCCCAAAGCTATAGTAACTTCTTGGCATCCCCACCACAATGAGTATGCTGCCATCAGTACCTTGTTTGAGGTGTGTTCTTTACTCCATGGGCATGGACTTAGTCACTCCCCTTTTAATTTTTACATTAATGGATCTCCTACTTTGTCAAACTAATTAGTGTTTTAATCACTTTCATCTCAGAGCATCCACATCCTGATAGGTGCTTAAGAGAGAAGAATAAAGGAAAGGCTTCTTCCCTGAAGAGCTTGAAGTCATTCTCATTGAAATAGTTCAAGAAAGCAGCTACTCTGAAAACAGACTACAAACTATACTTTAGTAAAGTATACTGGAAAAGGGGAAACATAACCCCCATTTTTAAAAAGGGAAACAAAGAAGACCTGGGGAACGACAGGCCAGTCAGTCTCACCTCTGTGCCTGGCAAGATCATACTGCAGATTCTCCTGGAAGCTGTGCTAGGGCACATGGAAAATAAGGAGGCGACTGGTGACAGCCAGCATGGCTTCACTAAGGGTAAATCGTGCCTGAGCAATTTGGTGGCCTTCTGCAGTGCTGGTAGATAAGGGAAGAACAAGTGAAATCATCTACCTGGACTTGTGCAAAGCATCTGACACTGTCCCACACAACATCCTTGTCTCTAAACTGGAGAGACATGGGTTTGACAGATGGATCCATCGGTGGATAAGGAATTGGCTGGATGGTCACACTCATAGAGTTGTGGTCAAAGGCTCGATGTCCAAGTGCAGAGTAGTGATGAGTGGTGTTCCTCAGTGGTCGGAGTTGGGCCCAGCACTGTTTAACATCTTTGTTGGAGACATGGACAGTGGGATTGAGTGCACCCTCAGCAAGTTTGATGATGACACCAAGCTGTGTGGAGTGCTCAACACACTGGAGGGAAGGGACGTGCCATCCAGAGGGACCTGGACAGGCTGGAGAGGTGGGCACATGTGAACCTCTTAAGTTCAATAAGACCAAGTGCAAGGTCCTGCACATGGGTTGGGGCAATTCCAAGCATAAATACAGTCTGGGTGATGAGCAGATTGACAGCAGCCCTGCAGAGAAGGACTTGGGGATATTCATGGATGGAAAACTGACTATGAGCCAGCAATGTGCGCCTGCAGCCCAGAAGGACAACCATGTCCTGGGCTGCATTGAGAGAAGTGTGGCCAGCAGGTCGAGGGAGGGGATTCTCCACCTCTACTCTGCTCTCATGAGAGAGTACTGTGGACAGCTCTGGGGCCCTTAGAATAAGAAGGACATGGACCTGTTTGAGCAGGTCCAGAGGAGGTCACGAAGATGATCAGGGGGCTGGAGCACCTCCCTTCTGAGGACAGCCTGAGGGATTGTTCAGCCTGGAGAAGAGAAGGCTCTGGGGAGACCTTCTAGCAGCCTTCCAGTACTTAAAGAGGGCTACAGAAAAGATGGAGAGGGACTCTCTATCAGGCAGGGTAGTGATAGGACAAGTGGTAAAGATTTTAAACTGAAAGAGGGTAGATTTAGATTAAATGTAAGGAAGAAATTCTTTCCTGTGAGGGTGGTGAGGCACTCAACAGGTTTCCCAGAGCAGCTGTGGCTGCCCCCTCCCTGGAAGTGTTCAAGGCTGGGTTGGACGGGGCTTTGGGCAACCTGGCCTGGGGGAAGGTGGAAGCTGTCCCTGCCTGTGGCAGGGGAATTGGAACTCCCGTCCAACCCAAACCATTCAAAGATTTAGGAACTTGTAAATTACATATATTGAATTGGTAAACATCACATTGCATCCATCATGATTTTTATATCAAATCTTTCTTTGATAACCTGATCAACAACTCCTTTTAAATAAACTCTCTTCTTGTGAGTGTCTCTTATCTTGCATAAATAACTGACGTGTTTTAGGAGAATAGCCCTTTTACACAATTTGTATATTTTTACAAATCATGAGGAAAAAAATTGATTTAGACCAACTTTGGTAAAACAACAAGAGAATCAACTGCTCCAAGGAACTGACTTTATAAACAACAGCCTTTTCTATAGATACCAGATTTCATCAAAATTAAAGTGCAGTGAGGCAATATGATACACACTGATAATGTGCAGCTTTAAGGTCTTAGAGGAAAAACGACTGAGGGGTTACTGTAATAAGATGCCATTAGAGGGGCATTTTAAATTTCCTATTACTAGAAGTTAATTTTAAGAGAGAATCTGACCAAGAATTATGACTCAGACCTTTGAGAGAGCACTGTATTTAATAATCTCCTTATGAGCTAATAAGAAGTCTTGTTCTCTGTCACACAAATTCTGTTAAGAAAGTAAATAAATACATATTTAAAAAAATCTCATTATTATTCTCGACTCTCATATGCCTTGTTAATTTTAAAATTAAATATTCTGGACATTAAGTTGCAAAATACTGTCTTTAAAAACTCATTTCAATGTATTAATAAGATAAGCTACTGATTACACTAGTCCAGGTGTTCGGAACTGCTTAGACATCTCTGTGGAGCACGGCACTGTGCCATATCATCATATTCTATCTTTTGTCTGGCTCATTTTGTTAGCAGAACATTTCAATAATGTAAAAAAAAAAAGGCTTCTGCGTTTCACTTTACTTCATTCATTGCTGCTCTTATCCACACCAGAATTACAGTTTTTATTTGAAGGTGTTACGTGGGAGGTGATGAAGAGCCCAATGAACCTTCTTTATTCCCTTTCTTCCCACTTGTGGTAACAGGTCATATTGGGGTTTAGCTAGAAGAATTTGCGTGGCCTCGCTTTAACAGAATAATTACAGTACCATAGCTATGCTGATATAACTCCCCCATGTGGATACTGTATTCCAAGGATAAAGAATATTTTATTCTAGAATAATTACCCTGCTTTTTAATTCTATCTGAACAAAGTTACTTTCCCTCCAAAGGGAGGGATCACGTGGGAAGCATATCAAGATATCTACAAATATTTTTTTCTTTTTGCGGTTCAAGCCTCTCAGGGGATCCTGAGATGCTGGAATGGCACCAGCTTCAACTCATCAAGTCTCCTCTGCATTTCAGTCAAGGAAAGAGGATGATCTGCCATCTAGTCTAGTCAAAGACCCCTCTCCACAGAGGAGACAGGGACTGAAAACAGGATACCATAAGATATCTCAACAGTACTGGGTAAGTAGCTAATATATAGGTTAGTATCAGCCTGAACTGAAAGGATGAACTTCCACTTAGTTAAATGTCTAGACTAAATTTTTTTTTTTTTTTTTCCTGATGGACAGTTGAAAACAATACTTTTCTTTGACAAAAATAGCTTGATAGGAAAAACCTAAGGCAGTCCCAAGTACAGACTTAAATAGACTGAATAACATTTAATTTAGGGACAGAAGTAAGGGTACTAGCTTCATAGAATCTAGTCACTTTTTAATATATATGAATGCTTTTTCAAGTTCCTTTCCACAGTGGATCTAAGCTGCTGCATACAGACACAGATAGAAGATCTGTTTGTACAAGTTTTCCAGTGTAGAATGTTTTGTAGACTTCCAGACAATTTCCACGTTTTCACTTCATGTATCAAAAAAAGACTTCATGCACTAAAAATGCCAAAATAGGTTATTTAATGTAAGTAAAAAAAAAAAAAAAAAAAAAAAAAAAGGTATGATGTACTATTATTTACTCCAGCCTTTCTTTTCTCTGTTAGAATGAGTGAAGCTCCTCAGTGGTGTTAGATAAAAAAATCAGATTATAGCTGATCTAGAAAGTGAATAAAAGATTTTCTATTGCTGCCATGATAAATAGTGTGGATTACCTAGAGCTGCCTGATCACAAGTAGCATCAAAAACACAATTTGCATCATCAGCGTGGCAAGAACTTCTCTTTGTTACTAGCAGAACCCCTACCATGGCCTTGAATACAAACAGTTAAGTTCACAGCATTTGAACTTTCAAAATCACCAAGACAGAACTATTTTTAGTTATAAAGCTATTTTGTAGCGTTTGTTTTTTCTTAAGAGTGCAGTTTCTAAAAAGAAAGTGCCTCGATTACTGCTTTGCAGCTTTACACTTCAGTTAGTAAAGAGTCACAGGTTTTAAAGACCATCTGAACTTCTCCTTGAAAGGTATGAAAATACTCCTGGATAACTTCAAAACAACAGACTTAAGGGCAGACACTTAGATTGTGTAAATCAGTATCACTCCATTTAAGTTAATGGAACTATGCCAAGATACCAACTTTCATCTGACATGGTCTATTTTTTGCTTTCAACTATTCTTTCATGGAGTTAGAGAACAAAAGATTTTCATAGAGAACTTTCTGGGTACAGACTGACCTCCTCAAGCCTGACTGATATCATAAAATGGATCTTTAGCTGATGAACCAAACACTGCATCACATTTCCTCCAGCAACAACAATCTGAAATAATGATCTATAGGTGCTTACTGTTGCCAGCACTTTTTAAACGTTCCCCCTCTTGTGTCTCAACAGTTGAAATCCCAGGAAGTTAAATTAGCTTGCAAATATGACTGAATCAACACCTGCTCATTCAAAACACATTTTAACTACAGGAAGGAATTCTTCCTTCTCATTTGGAGCATCAAAAAATGAAACACAGAAATCATGGCCAAACAATTTCAAGGCTCTGCAGGAATATGGAATTAAGCCATAGCATGTCCTTGCTGTTCCATCCTGGTTTCTTCTAGTTCCAGTACACAAGCAGACCTAGGCTAGATCATTAAGAGTTTCTGCCTCCCTTTGTTTTCTTATATGCCCGTACATTGATACACATAATAGTGTGATATACTGAATGCAAAACAGTAGGATATATAATATCCAAAACAAAATATCCAAAACAAGTTTCTTCTGACACTATGAATTCTGTCAAAACTGGTTTTAATCTGACCTTGCAATCATAAAAAGGTATGTTTATGTATCATATATGTTACACCAGTATTAAAATTATTCTACAGAATTTAAGAATTTTTCATTTTTTATATTTATACACCTGAAAATTTGTTGCTACCAGAATTTATAAGAAAATTTCTGAATACATCTCAGATACACTTTTATGATTTGTTGATTGCATCTTTGTAAAGGAAGGAAGGAATGTATGCAGTGTAATGTTAATGAATGTATTCCCTTTGATCCAAAACTGAGATTGAAATCTTGGTGACTTAAGAACTCATAAAAAAAAAATTAAGAAATCCAGATTTACAAGCCTGTTGTGAAGCTGGTGCTATGGCTCTCTACATAAACTCGGCTGGGCTTGTTATACCAGAACAGCAGCTGATGAGCCACAAGACCACAGCTGGAATCAAGGAGAGAAGGAATTGGCTCTATAATCTTGTACATACTTAGCAAGTGCCATAGCAAATGGAACTGTGGCAGTTTAAATATGAATTTCTCCCTCATGAATATGGTTTTTTTAACATGTAAAGACGAGAAATAAACTTAATTCCCAACTAAAATGTCCAGGAAACTTATTTCCTGTTTGCCAGAGAGCCCTAGCTGACAAAGACTTCCTATGTAAGATGATACTTGAGCAGCTACATCATTTGAAATGCCAGAGTAATCCCCAAGAAAGAGGACAAGTATGCAAAAAATAGGCACAAGTTTTAAATGTATTGTGTATTCATTTGTCATGCAGCAGTATTATACACCATGTGTTCCCATTCCTAATTAGGGAATTGTCCTATAAACCCACACTTAGACGCGGGCAGTGGTGCCCTGACATACACACATTCATTCTTTCACTGCCGAGTCTCAGTATCACAGATTCCAGGATCACCTCCACTGTTGGACTGGATTCACAGAAGCATCTTATCTTGAAAACAGTCCCTTGATTCTCAAGTGATTCACTGTTGTGAACATTGCTATTAGTCTTTATCAGTGCATCAACATCTCTCAACTAGCAGCAGAGAGGTGACCCTTCATAGAAATGAATGACAGGAAAAAATGAAGAAACACTTATACACACTGAGAAACAGGGGGAAAAAAAAAAAAAAAAAAAGAAAAAAAAGAGAGAGGACATAAAAGGATAAAGGGATCTTAACTGAAGTAAACTTTTAGTTATTGCTAATAAATATCTCAAGCTACTTTGCTGAAGTTCTATCAAGGGAGTAACACATTCATAATTATACTGCAAACATATTCTATGTATATGCGTAGCTTATGCTATATTTTTACTGGAAATTTCCCTGATGCTTTAATTTTGTGCCAGCTCTTTACGGAGTCCTGTACTAACTATTGTCAAGGGAACTGTTTGTATTTAGTTCCCTGTAGAAGGGGGTGAGGATTACACTAAGACTTTAAGAAAAGGAGAGATAACAAAGAAAAAAGGCAATAGAGACATGGGAAAAAATAGAACATCCATAATCTTGTAGTTCTCAACCTTTTAAATCAGTCAAATAAGGATGAACAGTAATTTAATATATTCTAAGACCAACCAGAAGTGAATTCTGGAAGGCTGCACCTTACAGAACCGGAACAGTGATTTTTTGTGAAAGCTTCTATATTCCATGACAAGTTTCTGAATTAATTTAATAAACAATAAACATAAGTTCAGTGTTTCTGAGTTTTGGACTGTGTCATAGTAATGTTGCATTAGGTACTGTGATGCTTGCGAAGTACACTCATGGAGCTAATGTAAAATCTCACTATGAAGAGGCAATTTGATTGTAAATAGGTTCATGTTGACTATGCATGAATTATATGGTGAATTACTAGCTGAGTGAACAGAAACTGTTGGTCAAATATTGTAACAGAAATAACTAAGGGGGAGCAGGTACCTTTACTTTTTCAGGCCACAACTGCAGCACAGCATCACGTTGTCCCATATTTCTAATTGCAGTATTACACAACTATAGCACAAACATTGAACCTCTCCACAATGAGTAACAGAAATAATGTTTATGCCAGTAACTAATGTTAAATCCCCAGATGGAACATACTGCTTATGCCTGATAGGTTTCTGAAGACATGAAAAACTTAAAACACTTAAAACCCCCAAGTAATCCTCTAAATCAAGACCAGAGAACAGTGTAAACCTCTTTCTAGTCAGAGGAGCTGATCAGATGATCCCATAAAGGACCCTGTTGCCTGCAGAAGGGATGAAAGCACCTGGCCAGTGATGCCCACGGACTCAGATGATTCAGGGAGAGCACTTAACCTGCATGGGTTTCTTAGACAATAAAACCTTACTGAGTTTACTGTGTATGCACAACAGATTTAGTAAAGAGTCACTGTGCTTCTGCCCTCTGCTGCCTTTTTCAGTCCCACAGTGCAACAACTTCTATTGAAACATAAATTGGAAAGCTGTGGAAGGCAAAAAATGTGCGGTGCAGGGATGCCAACCAGTGCCAGGGGTGAGAGGGGTCTCCTGGATACTCCTGCAACAAAAGCAGGAGATCTGAGCTGGCATTAGACCTTCAGTGCTTGACACAAAAGACAACAGTTCCAGTCATGGAAGTAGAAGAGGGAAAATAGAGTTAGAGAAAAGTGACATGATGGAGTGACAACTTGCTCCAGAAAGAGGGAAGAGAGTGTCAAAATTGACATAGGCGTTGTAAGCCTGAATGACAGGAAAGATGCAGAAATGGCTGATGGACATGTAAGAGGAGATGTCAGGAAAAAGAGAGGTGCACCTGTGAAGAAGAGGTAGATCTAAACCAACATACTGAATGCAGCTAAAACAGAACAAGGGCATGGGCAAGGTAAGACTATATTAAGACCTAAGGCAAGAAGGCTTTCTCCAGCGGCCAAGGAATCATGGGAAAGGAACTCCCATGACTAGGAAGTAGTAGCAAAATTTTTATATCTATTCACAGAAGTAAAGTGCTGAGAGCAGAAGTTATATTTTTCTGTCCTGAATTGTTAAATCCACTATAGATAACTATTTGGTAAATAATGTAGTTTTGTCATGTACTGAATTCTTGTCAAAATTACCCTTCAGACAGCCAGATACATAACCCACACTGAAGTCCTATACAGAAATGTGCTTCACACATCATAATGTATTAACACTGAGAAGCTGTCTAGATGGCAATCTAGGGACATGGACCTTGGATGCCTTAGCTGATGTTCCAGAGTCATGGGCAGGTGAATCTGAGTTTGACCTTGGGAGGTCTAAACCCTACTACAGTGGACATTTGGAGCAAAAAAGAAAGGTGCTGAATCTACATTATATTTGAAAAATGACTGAAATATAGATGGTAATAATGGAATTCTAGCAGCACGGGATTTGTGCCCATATTCCTCATGGCAAATACAAACATTGGGGATAAAGAATTGCTCAGCTGTGGACTTAATGCTAGACAAACAAGAGAAAAAAGAGGAGGAATCCCAGGAAAAATTAATCACAGAGGGGTTGAGATCACACTGGGGGAGGAAGCAGTTAATGAAAATTGTTGTTGCAATATATGTACCTTTCAGCTGAAAATAAATGCCTTCCTAACTTGTATTCATTGCTTGCCTGACATGTGTTTAGTTTTACTTTTTGCTTTGCTCTTTCTCAAGTATTAGAAGGAAAAATAAGAGTACCTGAAGCCCAGTGAACATAAACTGTGATATGTAAGTCTGAGGCCTTAATTTCAGAGACTAGCTACACAGAAGACAGATATGGGTTATGTAGAAAAGTGTTAAAGGAGTAAGGTAGTGGATGTTGTATGTAAGAATAATGGGAGGCTCATCAAAACCGATTTTGAAATTTAGTAGGAGGTTTCTCCCTCCTATCACTTAATGACTCCAGAATCTTGGGCTGCTAGAAACCTCCTTTAAACTCCACTAAGATCTAAATTTCCCTTATAATGTCTAACAGAGATTAAACATTAACAGTTCTCAATCTCTACAGCTGTTGATCAGGCAATCAAAGTTGTTTGACAGTTCTCGGTGGTTTGCATTTTTAGTGACTGATCTTCTACAACATGCTCATTACTTTCACAAACTTTTATTTGTAGGGAAACCTGTGCAAAAGCATGTCTGGGTCCCACCATTACTTGTAGTATTGTTCTTCTCATCAACATCTGGAAATTACATAATAATGTAACTCCTGGGAACATCTGCTCTGCTAGTAGCATCATAGAGACTTTACATATCCAAGTGTGATACTTGCCATATGGTGGCTGGAAAGGTGAAATGAGATTTTCTTATAAGGATGACAAGAGACCATGAAGTATCTGAAGTGAAAAAAGGAAGAGAGGAAGAAAAGATAAAGCAAGAGCAAAGCAAGGAAGATGTCAGAACAACTGCTGAGAAAAACAGGCAGAGGAACCAGGGAGAAAGAAAGAAAACGTACATGATAAAAAAACACGCTCCGCAAGTTTTCTACCAGGTCTCCGCTGTAAGGGAGACTGTCAGAATCGATATACAGGGGAAGAGAAGATACCTCAGATGGCACAGTACTTGGACAAAGTATTCTACAAAGTCTTGGCCCATTTTATGAACACGTAGTAAGACACTGTCTTTATGCAACCCTATCAGTGAGGCTTGCTCAACTCTGTAGTGCCAGTACAAGAAGATGACAGTCCTGTAGGCTGGATGAACACAGCTCTGCCTGAGTGGCTGCTACTAGATATCCTGTCTGCTCTTGAGAAGACTTTAGATAAACTTTTCTAAAGGATTTAGGCATCATTTGTTATAAGGAAAGGAATAATTTTTAGGCAGTGTGTGACTACTAAATACAGGGATATTTGCATCCTACTAGCCATAAGGATATGTAGATCCAGACCATGATGTATTTTGTCTTTAGCCCAATACCTGGCTTAGCCAGGAATATAAATATAATCGTAGTGGAAGGTAAGAAAATAAAATGAGAAAAGATCTCAGGTAGATAAATTAAAGGTTGTAGAAGTATGACAAAAGACAGAGCTCAATAGACAGGTTGATGTAAGAGATAATATACTGATTATTAAAGAAGAGATATTTGCAGCTAGTAGACCATGAAGAAAAGAAGGGTGAGGTGAGTCCCACATCAAGAGGAGACAGTGACCAAGACTGTAAGTGAGAGAACTGATCCTGAACTACAAATAAAAATGGCCATGTCAATGTAAAGGAGCAAGATGAAGCAAGATGCAAAGCTAAATAAAAGCTAAGTAACAAAAAGTGAGGGGAAATGGCAAAGGAAGGAGAACTCAAAGAGTCAAAGTCATGGAAGAAGAAAGAAAAAGACAGCTGAAACTACAATAGGACCCTGAAATGTAAGAGAGCCATCATTAGTTGTCAGTGTCTGAGAAGGGATAGAAAAATAAGTGAAAATTATGTTTGACCTACTATGAAAAACAGAGACAGTATTAATTTTAAAAGAAAGGAATCATCTGGCTGTAGATAGCCAGGGTAGTAATAGTACTGGTACCATTCATCTTATATACCCATTATTATGAGTAGTATCTAAATACAGGTACTACTGTATCTATCTAGTACAATATTAGCAGGCAACTAATTTAACCATGTAATTTAAGGTGAATACGATAAGACAATCTCATATTCTCTAGAAGAAAAACCAAACTGAGTTTGCAATACTCTGGTTTATATATCTGCCCCCAGAGACACCATTTAATCAGATTCATCTCAAATATTAGTTTCTATATGAACGAGTTTCCTAAAAATACGGTTAATTGAAATATATCTGAGATGGAGACGGCTGATTCCTCCTTTCCATTAGAAGGTAAAGTACTTTCTTCTAGTTTTAGAGAAGATACACCCCCCCTCTCCAAATAGTGGAATCTGAAAGTGAAAGATACTATAATTCACTATTCCCATTTTTAAATGAGAAAGTTAGTGGTAGTTATAGTAAAAATAGCAGCATAACATTTTTCTTTACTTTTTCCATTTAAATAATGTAATTTGTTAGTTCTAATACAGTCTAAGTAAAATATATTTACATTAAAAGTATGAAGCTAAGTTGCTAGTATAGACAGATACAAGTCCCACAAAGTCATGTAAAAACGATTTTTGCATACTTGCTGTGGAACCAGCCCATCATTTCAACTGGATGGTGACTCTTTAAATCAATACTCTGTACACACAACGCAGCCAGATGTTCAGTCACTGGAACTTCTCACCACAGGTGGGAAAGCTAGACTTTTTTACTACATTCTTTCATTACTGTTCTCAGCCCTTTCTTCTCCTAATCTGGATTGAAAGACCTACACCTATCTCAGTATGTGAATAAAACATACAACAAACTAAGAAATCTCAGTCATGAGACTGACCCTCCCTCTCCCAAGCCTGGCTGTTCAGACTTGCACACCTGTTTTTCTATTTCTGTGCTACCACCAGACAAGAAGATGGGTGAAAGCATGAATCTGAGTATCACTAACACTATGAAGTGACTATCCTTCACGGGTTTTCATTTCTTACTTCTAAAGCACAAAATATACATTACATGACATAGATCAAGATTCAAGTCAAATTAAAGTTTATATATATATATTTTACCCTTTGTCTTTGCACAGAATTCTTCATGTCACTTACTCTGTACATGTACAACTCATTCTTTGATCTGCAAAACATATGCGTAACATGTATATTGCTGTGACTCATGTCACAGTAGTCCAAATGCTACACAGGCACTTTTTTTGAAAAAAAAAAAAAATAAAAAGAGAAAATATGTTTCAGAGAATCTATGGCAGTCCTGTATGCTGAATTCAAGTGCAAAACTGTACTTCTTTGCTCCAGGTGTTGTCATAGATGTGTATTTTATCTGCCTATTCTGTGGTGCTGCAGAATGAGAATACTTCATGTGACTTTAACAGCCCCAAGCTTGGACTTACAAACACAACCACGGTCAGAATGAGGTCAGGTTATTCCACATCCCTTTTCTCTGGTACAGCAGCAGCAGGAAAAACATATGGCATAACAGACATTAAGTCATAT
Source organism: Athene noctua (assembly GCF_965140245.1). Taxonomy (NCBI): domain Eukaryota; kingdom Metazoa; phylum Chordata; class Aves; order Strigiformes; family Strigidae; genus Athene; species Athene noctua. The sequence continues at coordinate 40,737,915 of NC_134040.1, forward strand.
TGCTTGTTCTAAACTTAGTCTTCCATTTCTGCCACATGTGGAAAGTTCCACATGTAATACATGTCAAGAGCCCTTGTACTGCCCCAGATTTTTTGAAAATTCTTCCACTTGTTCAGACAGCTGAAGCAGGAGGGACACAGACTAAAGTCTGTGCACTCTGACACAAAAGCATTCAAATGCTTCAGGCTGCAAAGAAATGAATTTACTCACTACAGCATTCCAGAGAAAAGAACTATAATCAGATGTGAAATGCCCCCATTTTTTTATTGACACCATTGATCACAAACCCGTAATAAGCTAAGATGACCACATTTGGGCTCCTTGTCTCATTGCACATTACAAACTAACCCTGAAGTCATCCTGAAGATCACACTTGGTGCCAAGAGAGAGGAAGTGTGGAAAGGCAAGCTGAGGTTGTCCCCAGCACAGCCCTCCTGAGCACTCCTGGTGAGGCAGCACATCGCCAGGCACAGCCACGTAACCTCACCACAAGCTGCGGACTTTTGTTCACAAGCTATACGGATGGGCAGCAGGCAGCCTGTGGGTTTTTCAGTATTCAGAGATCTTTTGGACATGCATGAAGAGACACAGCTTGGAAGTAAATTACAGCAGACACTATACGGATTGGTAAGAGAGAGGGTGCGAGAATCTTCTCCAGCATTCAAGTACTGAACTTAGAAGGAATGTTTCAACTTGGACTAAAAACTGCTTATAGAGAGCTAGGATCAGCAGCCCATTTATCATTATACTGGCAAGTGCTCCCTCTGCGTTCAAAAGGAATGGGGGAGTCTCACCAGAAAATGTGCTGTGCCTTCTGCAGTATCCTCTGGGACAGCATGGCCCTTTACTCTTACTCAGAAAAAATGCCTTAAAACCCTTTCATATTATATATGCTTCACTGGGAGTGTTACATAGTCATTCAAGAGGAAAGAAAAAAGATAATTAAGAGCAAATTCATATATTGCTCTAAAAAATGTTTAAATGTATGCATACATCTGCGGAATATTTTTATTAGAAATATCATTAATAAAATTAAGACCTACTAATATAACTCCACCCTAAGGTGAAATCGTCAGTGACTTCAATGGGATACTTTCCTGAGTAAGGCCACAGGAATTAAATTCAATACAATTGAAGTTATAAAATATTCCCTCATCAAAATAAAACTGCAAAAAAGCTACTACCGCTACCATAACACTGTATTATTCCAAGTGTGTGCTACTGGACTGTTATTATGCCTGCATAGGTAGTTGCAGGGGGAACAGTGCTCTATGTTCTCTCTTCTACCAAAGCAGATCTCTGCAGGTAATTTTAATGGGGCTGTTAATAACCTGGCAAGCATCCCAGCCAGATGTATCGCATTTAAACATTGTCCTTACAGCTTTGTCAGAACTGTTGACATTGCATGTCAGTAATGGAAAATTGCCACTGCACCAAACAACCATCTTCATTATATGGAATCACATTGTTAATCTACAGCCAAATGCAACTTGAGGTGGAAACAGAGTTTAGATTGCACCCATCTGTACACTATCACTCCAGGTGGCAGGTCGTTCTTCAGGATTAGAGATTGAATCAGTCTTTCCATCATCAATAAGCCCTCCTCCACAACAAGTGCCTGTCAATCCAATATTTTACTTTCAGCACCGTGAGGACCGCACAGCATGGTAATGAAATTTCTCTGTAAGTAGACTACGGGGATCTATACCAGAGAGATACATCTCTTTAAAAAGCTCAGGGAAATCAGACAGCGCGCTGCACAATCTGGACAGTAACTTGGTTTCAGGCACCACCCTAACTGTTTTACCTGTTTAGGGACAAGATCTACCAGATAAAACAGCATTTTAATGCTGGGTTATTTCATTTTTTGTAGTAATTAGTATTGGGTGATTATTCCCCGTTTGGAAAGGTTTGACAGCCTCAGAAAATATATCCATTTCTGAAACAAAACAAGCTTGTTGGTATAAAGTATGTACACTTAGTACAAGTATGACCTTGGCTAAAAAAAATATTTTAAATTGTCCTTTATTAAAAGTTACTGGTTATTATTTGTTATTATCTTTTCAAGATGCAACTTAGTGTCTTCCAGCATCAACCAGAATTTCTTCAAAGCCCACTTGCTACCTGTGGTAGGTGTTTTGTCACATTGAGAAGTCTTTTGCCTCCTTAAAATATCTGACTAGCTCTTATGTATTTATATGACTCGAACCGTGGTACCTAGTCACCACCACCAGAGCTCTTCTGAATCAGTTAGAATGATTATTGCAATACTTCAGGCATTTGACTTTCCGATGATAGGTTTATTACAAAAATACATACTGTAAAAGTGTATACGTGCATACTAGCTGCACCTCATGTACTTCAATTATTACAAATGAAACTACTTTTGTAACAAAAGTATCATGAGTGCAAATTCCCATACTGTAACAGGCATCTAGTTTTTTAAAAGTATAGTATATGTATTGCATTCATTCCCACTTGGTTATATTATGGATATTAAATTCAGCTCCCCCTTCCTTTTTCTTTTTTAAGTGTTCATGTTTTAACTGAAAATGGTTAGTTATAGCACATTTTTTTCAAAGCATATGGAAATAAGAATAAATGCATTGTTCAGTTTTTCACAATCTATTGTTAATTTTGGTAGGTTATACTTTGGTTAAACACCTAACAAGCTCAAGCTAACAATTATGATCATTTAGCAGAAATGACTATGTGACATTGCCACAGAAACTGCTGAAAATAGGAAAGCAAATGAAACAGAAGACATTTCAACTATGGAGGAACAGAAAAAAAAGACAGACTCTAAAAACAGAATTTTTGGAGCCGTAGGAAGAAATACATCCTAGAATATGTCTTTTACCTCAGTACATAATTTGGTTTTGGTTTATTGCATCTGCAAATACTGGATATGTATTTGTTTACAAATATAGTTCCTTAGGAGACAGATAATGTGATTATTATCAATCTATTACTGTCATATTGCCCAGGAGAACAAAAGATTCTGATAGAACTCCTTTTTATTATACTGACAGTGGGTCTGATAGATGACACTATTTCCTTTCTGGCTACATGTACTATGGTCCAGTACCTATGGAGGGGGCTCTGCCCACAGGACTACAGTGGAGTATGTTAGAAATCTCTGCTTTGGCTAGACTTAGCTCATGGAATTGGGTATTAGCAAATGCCCCATCAATGGCACCTGTTAAACCCATCCTGCACTGAGAGGAATAGCATAATTCATTTCTTCATTCCGTGATCTTTTTATCAGAAATATCAGATTCAGTAAGTTATCAGTATGGACTTGAATTTTATCTGAAGGATAAAGTCAAAAATATGGAACTTTTCTCCTATATTCCTCAGTCATTTTATCATTTATAAAATAATAAGGCCATATCCTTTGGTACATCCTCTTATTTTTTCTTGGAGGTAAACTAAACTGATGCTATGAAAGGAAATATGACATGAAAAGAAACAACTCTAACTCAGAAAAAAGAAGACTTTTTGTGGCTAGAACTCCAAAACTCCTCTATCTATGGTCAGCCCCAGAACAAACCTCTTTGCTGACCTTGGCCTTGCTTGGTAACACTTATAAGAAGATAAAGGCTACATCTACACGATGAAAACCATTCTTTGGTTCAGATCACCTGTTACAGTGAGCTTGCATCTACATTTTCCTGGGGTTCAGCTCCATCAGTAAAGGATTAACTATGTCCAAAGTGTACTGCAGCTCACACTGTGCTGTGCTTGGCCTTAATCGCTCTGGCTGCTGTTGCTGCTCCAATATCCATCCTGAAAAAAAAGGGGGTTGTTTTTGCTGTTCAAAACACACAAAATCAAGACCTTAACATAACCTGCCAGAAAGGTGGGTTTTTAACATGATGCCAAGAACCTATGTTGTGTGCTGTCGGTATAGCATGTGATATATGAAGATATTTTAGGGTGCAAAGTTTGCCAAGAGAGTGTGGGGAGACTGTGTAAACAAAGATCCCAAGGTCTAACAAACATTTTGAAAATGAATTGTCCATGTAGTGAGCTACCCACTAAACCACATCTAGGTTTTATTCTAAAAGGAACTGGCTGGTGTACTCCAAAAGAAAGTCTGCAAGTAAACTACCAGGTACGCACTGTGGATGATCAGAAAATGCAGCGTAAAGAGTCACTGAGAGAGCTGATTTGACGAGGAGTGTAGGTAATACTCTGATACTTCTTGGCTTTACACTGCAAGTGATCAACACACTGAGTCTTTGGGAAGAGTGAAGATCATGGATGGAAATGTGTCCCTCCTTCAAGGTTTGAGTAAGGAGCCTGAAGCCTGCAATCAATGAGGATTCCCCTTTTTTCCCTTCCAGACCATTTTTAACTACTGATGTCTCCTTGCATGACCTTCTTACATGCTTGCAGAGGACAGCAGAAACAGCTGGAAAAACTCTGTACACCGCTTTTCCCCAACTGCTTGTTACCACTCCCTTGCCACAAGAACCAAGTAAGATTTGTGAGAGCACTGCTGCTACTTCACTGCCACAGCCATTGCCTGAGTGGGGACCATGCTTGGGCTGAGCTGGACTGTTCACTGAGCAGTAACAGCAAGCAGGAGTACAGACCATGCTGAGTGGTCGCAGCTATCCTTTTCCTGAACATCACCATTTGATTTGTCTCCCCCTTCACAACAATAGCCAAAGATTAGTGCTGCAGCACCAGCATTCCTCTTGTATCCCTTTTTGGTGGCCTGTGAAAAGGTAGTATTACAGCACATCCCATCAGTGTGTGGTAAAATACAACTGATTAATGTTTTAAGTACTTTTTATGTCTTTGGATGGACATTAATTTTAATACTCTTTGTGCAAATGGACCTTCCAATGCAAAGAAACAGCAGAAGGAATGAAACTTAAAGATGTGAAATTTAAATAAACAAGCCATGTGTCATACCCCAAGGGTTGTTGGCTCAGTGCTACAAGTGTCTTCCAAGATGATTAAATGCCAAGCTTTAAATCTGGCCTCCCACTCTGCCACCCTCAAACTCAGTATGAATTTTGTCACTGAGTTCCAGAGGGAGTAAATTTACCACCAAACTTTCTGAATCACCTTTGTATTCCTTGTATTTTCAGGTTGCCTGGGAACCTGTTGAACTCCTGGCATCAATTAGAGAAAGTTTAAAGCTACTTTAATTCATATTCTGGCTGCGAGTGTCCCTTATGAGACATCCACCTGTCCAGAAGAGCCAGATAATTGACCATTCTGGGTCTGCCTGTAACCCCCAGAACACCTCCAAAGTGGGGAGTGTTTCCAAAGGCTGTTTTACCCTTTTATGACTTCTTTATATTGCCAAAGAGATGTAATTTGAATGAGTCCAGTGGAGAGTCAACTCTTCCAGGTGCGTATAAAACTGCTGAATGCAGAAATACACCACGCCGTGGTCTGTGACGGATTTACCAGTCGCTCAGGCCTGATGAATGACTCCTCTCATTAAGCGGCATTACAGTGAAATTTCCTAGCTGTATAACTAAAAGCAGACTTTACAATATATGATGCCCAGTTACAGTAACTTACTGAACATATCTGTTTAAGACAGAGGAAAGGTGAGCAATTTGTATAGAAAGGAGCAACATCTGAGGAATAATTTCAAAAGGATGACTACAGCCATGTGTAGAGGTGGAAGGAGGCATAATGAAAGAAATTGACTTACATGGGCAGTTATAATGTGTTTCACACAATGGAGAAAAAGCTGAGTCAATGAACAATTTTGTATCACCGTTATTGTGAAATGATTACAGTCCCCTTTATCACAGCTGTACAATATGCTGACTGAAGAGGAAAACACGCAGTACATGCAGTGTAGTGATTTCTACCACTGTGTAAGTAAATGTCAGACTTGTTCCAGGTATTCAGTGATTTTCTTAATGAAAACGTCAGCATAACACTGGCATTTTCCTCCTTTCATTTAATTCTTGCACTCCCCTTTCATCCACTAGCTGACCTTTGCATGCACTTGGTAGCTCGCCCAAGGTGCTGTCACACCTTCGTTGCTCCTCTCTAATGATGGTCTTTCACTGCCAGATTTGAACAGGATACCTGGGAAGGAATTCCAGGGCCTTGTTCCCGGTACAGTACAGTGACAAAAATCTGAACGCTTCACTGCTTTATGTGATTTTTCATTTCTTCTCTGAAAACAATTGTTTACCAGAATTAACCTGTTCAAATACTATCCTGCTATAATAGGACTCAAGAGAAGCTATTGTACCAGCACCACGGAAACCCTAGTAACTGTTGAATGAGTCAGTTAATGTAGTTATGTCTTCTCAATACAAAAGGAAAGGGATGACACACAATTAGAATGATGGGAATTTTACATGAGACAATGACAAATACAAGTAACCTGTGTTTTATAAAATAGGAACAATTATATAAAATCAGGCCATGTTTATAGTACCGCGTTGCAGAGAAAAGACTTAATAATACTGTTGACCCTGCACTTACACTGAAAGATCAACGCTTCATCTGGATATATATTCTTTCTAGTGTAAGTACAAATAAATTGTGATTCAAGTTGCTGAAACAGAAAGAAAGATGAAAATCTCTTTTTTTAATACAGATCCTGATTGTGCACCATTTTTACTGCTGGTCTGAGGAGATTTGTCTCCATTGTGTTGCATTTAACAGCCTCTTGCTTACGTTAGCCAACCATCGACCCCACAACAGAGTCAGCAGGCAAGGGCAAGGTGTACAATAAATTCTGGAGTGACTTGAAGAGGGAAATAGTGAAAGCTGAGAGAATACACAGTAGCAGATGGTTCAAAAGGAAACTAAATCCAAAGCTTCCTTCCTGAGCAGTGCCATTTTGAGGGTTTGTTCTTTCCTTCCAGGCTCTCTACGACTCTCAAAGACTAACTTTCCACCACAGAAGCTGCTGTTCCTGCCTTCTGAGCCCCTGGGAATGAACAGAACAGATGCAATTACATTTTCTACATCATCTTCCTGTTGCTTTATGATATTCTTTTCTTTGCCTGTGGGTTAAGAAGGGAATGGGCTAACTGTAAGAACAAATAGTTCCTGGCTAGTGGATTTCACAAGTTTCAACAAAAGCCAGACCTATCTGGGCTACGCAAGTTCAATTAGCTTTGCTGATATCATGCTATGTCAATACCTTGATTTATCCCTAACAAAAATCATTTACTGCTTACAGAAACACAAGAAATTCCTGCCTCAGGCATAAAGCAGTCAAACTATAACTGCTAGCAACAGTTAACTCTAAAAGAAAGGTGACCTATTTGGGGAAAGGAATGATCAGTTATTTAAATCCTTTTCTACATAGCATAAAAACCCCATATCTCATAAAAACAACTAGGTTACGAATTTGACAGATTTTCTGCTATGCCACAAGTCTCTTACTGTTAGTCAGGTCTCTACCTGAAATACCTATAATCAGTTTTTCTCATGAAAACGTGGATCAAAAGAAGTTGAAAAGAGTCATACAGCAAGGTGTTGAACATAATAAGTAGGCTAAAGTAATTAAAGCTTTAGCTAAATATTTTTCACTTTTATCAGTTCACTGCATGCTGAGAAAAATAACTTACAAAAGAAGGAAAAGTATTTCACATGCCATAAGAGAATGCTCATAGCCTGAAAAAAAAAAAGAGAAAGCAAAAGAATCAGAAGTCTGCAAATGATTACAGTGGGCTCCTCTCTGCAACGAGCACTGGCACTCAGGCACGACTGCAACACCGACAACTTCTTTAACCAACTTTAGACACTTGTGATTGAGATTTTTGGCCATGCACTCTATACAAAAGCATAATTGAATGACAAAGTTCTGCTGTAATAAATGACTCCTTGTAATGGTGAGTGCTAGAGAGCAGATTGCTTATTTCTAGGATTGAAACATATAGTACTCTTTCAAGGATAATCTGATAATAGATCACAAGAATTTTCAATGCCGCAAAGACTAAGCTGAGCCTTGGGATTTCACTGAGAAGAGGAACGTAACTAACCTAACATAATCTACTGATGAAGAATTAGAAATTCACTGCAAGCTGATACACTCAGTTATACAACCTTCTCTTGTCTCACCCCGTCTTAACTAACTGCAACATTTTTCCATAATGGGCCATAAAGCCTGTGTTTTCCCTTCCAGCAAAATCCAACAGGTTTTACTTTGCAGGAAAGAAATCTGCACAGGCACTCTCAGACTATGAAAAGAAACCACTTCTTTCAACTAAACAAAATCAGTGCACTAATACAAATTTCTTATGTCCTACACAGGAAAACATTCCTTATAAAACTGTATTAATGAGCACATGACCTGGAAAAGATGATCTGGTTGCAACACACCCTGCCAAACTATCAGTTTTACACTAAGTGCTGTTTTGTTAGATTGTGTGTATGTGTGTGTTTGGAGGGACAGACGGCTGTTGTGGTAGGGAATTTCACAGAGTGGAATCTTTTTACATGAAATATTGCCTCTTTTTATGCTGGCAAAACTGAGTTAATGGCTGATGGATTTTGGTAAATGATACTGATTGTACCAAATATGTTGATCTCTCTCTGGAGTGGTTAGCAGTGTATGAGAAACATATTCCACAACTTTATTGTTTTCTTACACACACTGGCAAACAAGATAACACTTGCATAAATAATACGTGAGGAAAGGCAAAAAGTGCAAGTCTTAGAATCACTGGAAAAAAAACAATTTGAGCCAGCTTTCTGGAAGCTACAGAATAGGAAAACGTATGAATAGTTGATTTTAAATAAGAGAACAAATAAGGAGAATAAAACCCTACTAGATATAGAGAAAAGCTAAATTCTTTTCACAACTGCTATCTCTTATCCATAGAAAGTTCTCAAAGGAAAAAAGCATAAAGAGTTGAACACACCGTCTTTTTTTCTTCTCCCTGCAGAGTCCGGGAACATCATTCCATAATGAGCAATGGAAAAGCAGAAAGCTCAAATTATAAAACAGTGAGCATCACCATACAGGCCTGGATGGCCTTTTGTGTTCATCAGAACATGTGTTGTCATTAGATTAAATCTATGTCCCAGTTTGTTCAAGAAAAGCAACTCTGCTTCATACTTTCAGCAAGGTTTTTTTTTTTTTTTTCATTTGCACATTTACCAGAAAGTCTATAACCTTAGATAGATGGATGAGCTTTTTGAAACTACATACTTGGCATTGTCACCCATGTAAAGTATAACTGACAGTTTTTCAAGATCTAGTTGAGCATTATAAAACTTTTGTATAGGCAGACAGAAAGTTTTTAGTGTGATGTTACCCAGAAGGCTTCGTAACAGTCACTCCATCCTCTGCCCTGAAAAGTAGATAACTACTGCGATTACATTTTTAATTCAAACTTGCTTCTTCCCATCTGTTTGTTATCCTGCGTCACAGTTAATCAAGACTAGCTGTATGTGTTGTGCTACGGGAAAATGGAAAAAATAGTTGTGTTTTTTTTTTTCTTTTTCATCCAATTCAAGCTACAAATAGTTCAGTTTTACATTCTTCTCCTCCTCTTCTCTTCCCTGATCCTGTATAACTTTACATGATTTTACAGACTGAGACAGGGTAGAATTCAAAGAGTTTTAATGACTGAGAAATTGTTGAAATAGCTGTTTCTACTGCAACACATTAATGAAGTACAGCTATGATTTTTTTTCACTACACTAATTGTTAATCTGACTAACAACTTGCTTGTTAATTCAAATAGCTCATTCTGTTTTGTAATGCTTAGAGCCCCAAATTCTCTTTTTAAGATGTTCTAGAATTACCCACCAGCAATCCTATAAAGTTTCAAACATAAAGCTCATTACCATTTAAAATAGATAACCTTAGGTAGTTAGAAGAAGTGATTTATGACATAAGTCAAGTAATTTTAGCAAAGATTAAGGACAGAGAATTTTTAAGTAGTATAATTTTCATGAAAATTCCCCATGTTTGAAGGCGATACTGTACATGACTGAGATCTACTCTTCATACAATCTTCGCCACTTGCTTAAGAGGTTGTGCTTCATTCATTTATGATAATAGGCCACTTTATATAAAGAGTTTTATTATTCTGAGTGAGTAATTTTGAAGGAGAGCATCTCCAATGACCTAGCAAACCATGAGTTCAGAATTTGAGAATTAGAGGCAATTTATTTGAAAATATTTCTTAACCAAAAGTCTTAAGCACTACTTTTAGAACTTTCTTGATTAGTAAGTTCTCAGCTTCATGGTTAACTCTAAAGGCCAAACAGCCTGCCTGACAACTCATATGCTTAATGTTAAAATAGCACTGAAGTGCTTTAAACCAGGATCTAAATATTTCATACGGATATGATCAGAAGCATGTATTCATCTTGGACAGGGAATCACATTACATTTACATACCTCCTTGTCTTTGAGTATGTCGTCTGAAGTTCAGAGTCTTAAAATACCACACTGATTTCAAATTAATAACTCTAGCTGCAATAATATGCTATTTGAAAATATTTAATTGACCTCTGAAAACTCCATGGGATACCAAAGCAATTTTCAGTCCATTTTGACCAAATTCAATTAAAAAAAAAATCTTTGTAACTGTGATGGAACAAGCCCTAAAAGTACTGAAACTAGAAGACTTGATAGCATAACCTTTACTGCAAGAAAACTAAGCACCAGGGTGTATTCGCACTGCCTCTGCAGAGACAATACTTTCATTCCAGTCCTATGACTTATCCTGAACACAGTCAGTGAATTTGCTGCCTTGGAAGCACATAACGGCAATAAGCAACACTGGCACACTACTGCAAGTTTTCAAAGCTAATTGAATCAGCATATAAAAATGTTTTCCCTGTGTAATAAATCTCATTATAATCAACCTCTCTATGGCAGACACTTCTCTATGATATGCAAATTTCAATTATTTATTTAGGATATATTTAGCATTTCCATGTGACTCCCTTTTCTATTTAAAAAATTTGAGAGTTGCATTAAATGCCCAGCTCTCCTTTGGAAGCTGTTATTAGAAACAATGTGTGCCAACATAATAATAGAGCTTTTCAAATATTTGGACTACAAATATAATTTAGAAAAGGTGAAGAAAGTGTTTCACTCAAACTTCATTTTAGGAGCTTCTTGGTCCAATCTATTGTGCTGACTTCTTTACAACATGGAACATGGAAGGAGATCAAAGTTTTTACAGATATTGTACCTTTTTTTCCCCAACAGGAGAGAATAAACTTCACTACATAATGATCATATATTTTCATATTAAAGTTCATATTAAAGAACTCATGCTGGGTTTCCAAGGATTAAAAAAAAAAATAAAAAAATTAGAGCAACATCTACTGAGGGAGAAATACTGATCACTGACAAAAACACACTAGTGATACACTGAATCTCTGTCTCAACCAGAGCTGTTAAATATTCTGGAGAATAAGTAGGTGTGGTATGGCTCTTTTGAAATCCTAGCGCACTCAAAAAATTACTTTATTCAAGAAAAACAAAGAAGTCCTTAGTTTGAGAAAGTACTAAAATAATGACCCTGAGTAGGGAAAACCCAAGCATGCAGCATATCTTGAAGTTCATGTCTCCTGGCCCAAACATATCCCATCATTCTGCTCTGCTGGGGACAAGGAGAAGGGGAAGTATCAGAAAACAGATACCATCTAGTGGAATTCTTTCACAGTGTACTGAGTTTCTTATTGTTTCTTGTAAGACATAAATAACATGGCAAAAAAAGTCATATATAAATGACACACAGAGATTAAAAGTTAAAGAGATGTGAAGTTATTTTTATTCCCTGAGTAGCAAATGCTTCTCCTACATCATAGTTACTGTGAACACAGAACAATAAGATTAGACCAGAACTTGTCCCATGGATAATTACAATTGAATTTGTATTAACCATCTTCTCTGTTGTGATGCTAATTATGTAATCTGCAATAAGCACTAGGAACTAAAGCACTTTCATGATGATGGCCATCTCTCAGGATGGCAAAACCCAACCTATAAATATCTATTCTTTTTCCTTTTTATTGTTTGTCTAGAAAATTGTATAGAATAATACATTACTTCAACATAGATTAGACTGTCACTACCAATGATTTCCAAAGAAGCATTAACATTTAATAAATGCTTCATGCTTGTTTGCTTTTTGGAATTCACACGGAAAAGTTAAATTCATATGAAAGAAGTAACTGAAATATATGTATCACAGGGTCAAAGAACTGACTGTACTGACAGTAATACATATGATATCATCAGCAGAAAAACAAGGATTCATAATTAAAGTATATTAAATTGTATGTCTCATCAAAATAAGGCAGTTATCAGAGGGGTCAGGCATTAAAACCACTTATACACAAAGCTTGTATATATTGTCTGTTGGATAAAGCATCTCCAAGTATCAGAGGAAGTTCTGATCATAGACACTTAAATGATAAATCCTAAACTGCGGTAGAAGGATACATCATTAAAAAATAATACTTTAAAGTCCCTAAATAAACCTCAGCTAAGAACTGTCTGATGCTAGATTCAGATATCAGTTTGTGAATGAACTAAGGTTGCACCCATTCCAGGTAAATTCCCATATCAGATATTTCTCTTTTTTCTTTCTGGCCTCCTGAATATTTAATTACTCTGGGCAAACCAGAACAAATTCCAAAGGAGAGACAGAGGCAAGGTAATTGTAGAAAACCCATAGGACAAATACAGGAGATACACAGAGGATATAGATTTAAATCTCCTCTGATCCCACCTCTCTGGCTATGCTTCATGTGACAAGCATAGGTTAAATAGGTAATTGCAGAAAAGGAAAGAACCTGGTAAGAATATAAAACAGCTTCTGAAGTTGCCTACATATATCCTTATCTTCAGCATTTCCTATTAACTGGATGTAATTGCTCTGTGTTCTCTGGATCCCATTCTGATGTACCTAACTCTTCCTTGTATAAGGGAACAAAGAACAGTTGTAGATTTTTTGACATAATAGTTGTTTTTGAGAGTAGTTACTACCATGTTTAATGTCATGCTGCTCAAATGCCTATTGATATGGGCCTGGGTGTGCCCCTTGGCAATACACACACTATCAAACAGGATCTGCATTTCAGCGGCGATTGTTATGACACTGAGACTCTTCTCTGGATCTAACTCTAACAAACTATTTCCAGGAAAACAAAAATGTTCAAATCTAACCACTATGTTCTGTAAGAGTGGTGATGAGTATGTAGTGTTAGCAGGTATGTCTTTCTTAATGGATGTAAGCTAAGAGGAATTTCTGACTGTTACTAAAAACACATTCTGGCAATGCTGGCTGGGCTCTTAACTACTGTGAAAAGTCTTGTAAACTATTTCCAAGTCTAAGCCCTGTATTCAACTTGGCAAAGACAACACCATACTCAGTATTCTGGTTTAGGCTTGTGATATCTCTTTCCCTGCAGATGAAAGTGTTGTCTATGATTTTTTGCCCTTGTAGGTTATGTCTTATTGTTCAACTCTGAGGTCTGCCTGCTCCCTTTCCAAACTAATAAAATAAAAAGTGCTCTGGAAAGCATGACTCCTATGAAAGAGACATACTCTGACTTTAAGAGATAATGTCTGCATGAGGATGATAAATGACTGTCTATAATTAATTAATCAATTATTTGTTTTTACAATAAAACCCAGTATTGGAAGTAGAGGCCTTAAATGCATCATGACCCATGGTTTTATCTGATAAATTATGCTCCATCAAAATCCACAGTCAGCAGTTATTTATTGCACAAAGTTCCAAATTGGATCTTCTACTTCTGAATTAATTTGGATCTTAAGTATTTTGCATTTGTATTGCTACCCAAAAGTGTTCTTGTAAAAATCATGTTTAAAAAAGGGATATACAATATTTACAGTAGGAACATGCTTGACTTTCTATGATATTAAAAAAGCTTAGCGAAAGGGAACAATGCTCATCATCTAAATGTCTGGTCTAGAAAAATTACTCCTGGGGTAATTTTAGGATGCTGCTCTCCCTGCATTCAATTTATGTTCTGCATCTACAATAAAGGGCAAATGTCTCTGCAGTTCCCTGCTGAAATCAGTGTTGGGCTTGTACTGACTTCTCAGTCTCACAGCTTGGAAGAAGGCCATTACAAAGAAGCACAGAAAAGGGAAATGAGCCACCGCAGAGAAAGTCAAGAGTGAAGATATACTTCAAATCAATTTTGGCATGAAGTTGAACTCTTGTTATGTCTGGTAGGAAGGGATTTTAACAGATAGGAGAGAATAACCTTAGGGCTACTATTCTCCTAATCACACAGATTTGGATTTTTTTCTACTTTGCTGAAAAGACCAAACTGTTATAGATTTTTTAAAAATATTTGTTTTAAGGGTGCTAAATGTCTAACAAAACCTCAGAAGAGTGGCTCTGTCTTGGAAAAAGACATTATTTGCCCTATGAAACATGTTAAACAGATTTTTTAAAGTGGGACTTTGTTATTCTGTTATGTTGTCATGTTCTTATGGAAGCACTTTCCCAAAGATGATGGAGAAAGAGACAAAAGAAGTGTCAGTCTGACGAAGTATTAGAAAAAACTCTGAAATCGTATTTGACAACATATCAAATAAAGGGCATAATTCAATAAGGGATAACAATTTAAACATTCAGTGGTATTTTATAGACTTCACAATCTTGAAACCCACTAAAATATGCATTTATAAGTGCTATCCTAATGCACAGACCACAAATTAAGGAACAAGATTTCAGAATAGCTGAAAAATCATGAGGATTGCTCATAACCACTCCAAGACTTTTCCACAACTAACTGAAATATAAGTCATAAGTTTCACAAAAATACAGTTCCAAATACTTACCATAAACCTATCACTACAGTTACACACATCAGCATCTTCGAGTTCAGCCTGCAGCAGTAAACAGTTAAATATAGTTGGAAACAAGAGAAAGCGATGTTTGTTGCTACAAATTCTTGGATTATTGCTCAACTATCATGGTCTATAATGCAGTTTAGAGCAGCTCCATGGTCAGTTATGTATTTGGGGTTTGTTATCATTCGGGTAAGCATGAGCAGATAAGATCTTAACTACTATATTCCAAACATACACAAGTTGGTTTACATTGCGTTCAGTGCTGTATTGATTCCTATCTCTTTTCTGGGATATTTCACTAACAAAATGGTCACAAAAAATGTACACAAAGCCAATAAGCCTACAGATATTCAGACATTAACAACACCTGCCGCCGCCCCCAAAAAAGTCTTTTTTCACAAACTGAAAATTGTGTGGGGTAGGTTGTGGCTTAGATACGTTGCCAAAAGAGTTTTCATCGAATTGCCACTTATTCACATTGCAACATTCTCAGATTCCGTTCATCTTTTTTTAGAGACAGATAATAAACATTTATGTGATCAAAATAAATAATATAGGACCACTGAAACATCTCAAAGGCTTTGCTGCTCAGAATGACATCAGCTCCTGCCAAGGAAGCACACTCAGCTCTAGCCACGCTTCAGCTTTCAGCCACTTATTATTGACATAATGAAAATGCCTTCCTTCTGAGTACACAGCCTTTCTTCCTCTCTTACGTCAGAGACTACAAGCCATAGAGGGTAAAAGATGTATGAGCCTGTTCAAACTGAGAGTGACAGCAACTTGGTATATTTCTTTTTTGAGTATTTAATATCTTTCCTGACCATGGTGGATTTAGTGCTCTTGAAAGTTAACACTGGAATATTCGGACCACCACTGTGCGAGGGACAGTGCCTGCTGAGACAGGACAGAGAGTCAGAATTTTTGCTTGTCTTGCTTTTAAACATATTGTTAAAGAGATAGGGTAAATATTTTTTTAAAGAATTCTACACATCAGGCAGTGCCACTGTGAATCACACATTGCTGCTTACTAGACATGTCTCTCTAACTGCAGCTGCTCACATTCTTTTGTGTATGCTTACAGCTTGCAGACTGAAAGTCCTAAAATGAAGAGGGGAAGTAAAAAAAAAAAAAGATTACAGATGATCTGACTGGATTCAGCCTGAAGAATCTGAGGCAGCAGCTGCTTAAAGCTTCTGTAGGGGTTATCTAACTAAACCTGAGGGATTAATACATGACTCTGCTCCTAGAGAGCCTATCACCGAAGGCATTAACTAGGAGTTTGTAACACAAGTAAAAGCATTCACCACTTCTACTTCAGCAGCCTTTAAAATTGCAGCCAAGCACCATTAGAGTGCATACTGACATCAGATCAGTCCTTTCTAAAGATCTATACAGAACTGCATTGTTTCCTGCAAATCAGCAGTTTTAGGCCAAATTCTATGAATCCCAGCGACCTTGTCTTTCATCAAATAAAATGTGAAGCACTGGTGAATTGAATGCCGACTTTAACCAAGCTGAATAATAGTTTAAGCATTCCATGCTGGGATACGCAAAAGAACGGGCTATTCTGTAAAAGTACAAGCAGCCACGTAGTAGATTAGATTGTCTGTACCAGCATCTCTGAAATTCAATCCTTTCTTATATCATTTCAAAGGCAGATGGACAATGTTTTGCCAAGTCTGCAATTTGGTGGTGATGGAATTGCCTCATGAATGCGATGGAAGTTAGATGACTACTTAGAATTTCATATATTTGTGAGAGAACAGGGGAAGAATTATCTGAGGTCTTCTAAACTGCAAGAAAAGAGAGGAAATTGGCTACATGCTGAAGCATCGGCAAAAGGACAAGCTGAATCTGTTTATAAGAATGCTGGCAAAAGATTAAGTGCCTTACAATTTCAAATCAAAAGACTGCTGGTGGAGAAAAGCTGGAAAGAAAAAAGAGAAATCTGCAAATACAGTTATACAGTGCTTCTGATATGAGATAGGAAATAGCAACAGAGAAATTAAGAGAGGGAGAGGAATATAAATAATTTTATACAGGTAAGTATTTATGAGCTCAAACTTAAGAAAAGCTAGGAGATACTGGGGAAAAAAATAAATACGGTAAGTACATCTGGAAGAATCACCTCACATAAAAAACCAGTATAGACTATTTAGTTTTGTATGATAGCAAGGATATTTAAATACTTAGTAGTTCTATTCTGTTTTGATGTGTTCGTTAGAATACATGCAGTATAAGCTGTGCAAACTGCTCGCAGTTCACTTTGCCATAATACACTTCAGTTTTCTGTGTTCCATTTAGAAGGGAGGTTTCATAGCTCATTTCCCTACACTTTTTTTTTCCTTTTTGTAGACCATATCTATGCAAAATATAGCAATATTGGTAGATCATAACATACAGCTAAAATGTACTCCTATCTATATAATAATACAAAAAAATTGTTACTCATGATATGGTATACTGGGTACTCTTCTACAACAAAGACAAAAAAGGAAGGACATTCCCAGCCATCTCCTTGTTTGGAATATCGACATCCCTACAGTTACTACACATTAATAAGAGAACACAATAATGGCAAATCTGTTCTGAAGTAAGGGATGAAAGGAAAAGCCTTAAAGGCTGTCTGTAAAAGGACTCAAACTTCTAAAATAGGCCTGACTTTGAATATCTGACTTCAACTACGTGATCCAAACAGCTTCTGTTCATTGCCTCCCTGAACAAAAAGGCTTTGCAAACATTGAATGTCTGGTTTTGATCTGAAAGTTTATTTCTGCATTTACTTGTCCCAATTTTGCCCTGTTTATGTCCCAGCAGAATAATAAAAATGGACAGGACAGTGTTTAGATCTTTAGCTCTTATTCCTGTGTGTGCCCAGGGCATGCTCATAGACCTGTTTATAGCATGCTTAACCCACTGATAATTCTCTTCAGAAGGCAGTCGTAGTGGTTTAGTTGACACATCGCGTACAATAGCTTCATGCAGAAACATGTATGTTCAGATACAACTGAGCCTAATCATAAGGAATTCAACACCTAGCTTCCCTCTGCCTTAGCCAGAAAAGAAGGCAGCCTGGATCAGAGCAGCATAGATGAGCACAGGAAAGCCATGATTCAGTCTGTCCTGCAATATGGACCTGAGTACTTTCATCATCCTCAGTAGGCAGAAAGATCACTGTCTGGTGATTCAGGAAAGATCCTTGACATATTTTTAGAACTTATTCCAATCCTCTCCATTTGCTTTCATCACAAACTTTTGTCTTTCCTCTGTGCTACTTACTTTCATTTTTCTTATCACAAAACCGGAACAATAACTTCAGATTTCACTAGTGTTTGTTCTTATTCCGTCTTTTAATCTTTGCCTTACTTTCACATCCTCTCACGTAACAGCAGAAGTATGCTTCTCCCCCTCCCCCCTTGCCTCTAACTGCCATTTCTCCTCTCTCTTTAATCTCTTTACGCTCAGAAACAGCACTTCATACCCCGCGTTGAACTGTCAGCTCCCTTTAATACAACTAACTTCATCTTGAAATCAGTCTCCTTTTGGCTTCTCTGACTGCACACTATTATAATCTTTTCACCATGTTTCTTCCACAGAGCCCTCCAGATTTTATTTGGTGGGAACTCCAAAATACTTTGTATTTTGTCTCTTCCTCTCTTTTAAATTATCCTAGGGTACTCTTAACTGCAAAATTAAATTTAAATACTATCTTAAAGCAACTCACAGTCCTATCTCACCATCCCAGACCCATCGCCTCCTCGTCTCTCTGATATCTGTTTATGAGTGATCAGCTATCAACTTTCCAAGCTCAACGGAATTAGAACAGGCATCTGATATTTACTTGCAACATCTTCCCACTATTTTCTTAATCACTCAGGATAACTTTCTCATTCTATCACTCAAGTGACAATCCAAAGGTACAGGTTTTTTTTTACTTTACCTTTCACTAGCTTCTCTAAATCTAGGAGCCAGTTTTGCAAATTCTTCTATTAGGTACCTCCTAGGTATACTCTTCCTCTTCATCCTCACAAGAAAACCTCTTTTTTCTAGCTCTGATCAACCAGTACTTCACTATCATATATATTTAGAAATACAATACATATTCTGTCTCCCCTCACTTATTCAAAATGCTGCTGCAGACTGCTCTTCTACGACAAAGTTTTGTCCACATCACCCCTCTCTTTTCATTTTTCCACTACTACAATATATTTGTCTTTATTTTTAATTTTCAATACATCATAGCTCCATCCTAGTAAGTTCCATTAATTCAGCAGCAGGAACTCCAAATGGCTCCTCAGTTCAGTCTCTATAATTTAACCGCTCTACCTCTCACATGATAGAGTGAAAATATTTCACCATCTTTCTCCCCTCCATTCATAAACAATTCCCTTATTGTGAAGCCTCAAAAAACTTTAAGACAGCGATACTTATAAAGCTCTATGACTACAGAAGATCATGACTGCTTCTCCTGTGCTCTGTGCTTTTTTGCTTTTGTGCTTTTTTTCTGGTATCGCATTTTACCCTTAGAACGGCTGGGCAGGGATCTTCTTCGGTGCATTTACATAGGGCACAACTAACTGCATAA
This sequence comes from Athene noctua, assembly GCF_965140245.1. Classification (NCBI taxonomy): domain Eukaryota; kingdom Metazoa; phylum Chordata; class Aves; order Strigiformes; family Strigidae; genus Athene; species Athene noctua. The sequence continues at coordinate 40,757,312 of NC_134040.1, forward strand.
CCAGTACTATTTCCACATTTATAATGCCGTTTAGGGATGTTCTCATGTGGGCTACCTGGTTGTAACCTCTTTGTTCGTAACTAACTACAAGCCCTTGAGAGCATGTCCAAGAGCCAAGGCTGTTTCTGAGATGTTTCATGGGAAGGAGAGAGGGAAACAGTTGCAAAAGAGATGGAGACCTTCACAACGAATATAGTCTGGAGAACTGACACAAGTTGGACAGAACAAAAATTAAAAAGTCAAGGAAAAATCTTTTCCTTTTGCCAAGAGAAAAACAGGCCTCACAAAAGAGCTTCTAGCAAGAAGTCACTTCTCTTTGCTCTTTCCTGTCCCAGCCTTGCAAACCTGAGTGGCTCTGAAAGCAGAGGTCACATTCATACTCACGGGTTGAAAATCAAGCAGAACCTTACATAGTATAGAATGAGTTCTCCACTATAACCAGACAGCCAGGAGACAGATGAGGAGCTAACAAACCTTACACATATGTTCTACACATATGTAGGTATGTAAATTAGTTTATTTTAATTGTTTTATTCTAAGCTAACGTGCCTATCAATGCTGTTACTGAAACTGCAAGCAATTACAAAGTGTGTTCAATTCTCTTCCATGTATATTTGTAGGATTCTTTTCAGCTGGATCTACAAGATTAGTATTACCTCTTGGGTTGCTGTCTGTTTTGAACTAAAAGCTTAAGGTATTTTTTAATATTCTTCATGAAAAAGTATTTGCAGCAAAATGGTACATGGAAAAATACGAGAAGTATCTCATGTAGAAAGCAAGCATGTTTATCCTGAATTACCTGATTTCTGTCTTTTGTGATTCTGCATATTTAGCATAATTTTGTTTAGGATTAGAGACCAGCAGAAATTACTAATAAAGACTTATAAGTATACTTAATCTTATTTTATACTAAAGTCTTTATTGAATTATGTATTTTAAGTTACACTCACAAGAAGTGCAGAGAAAAGCACACTGAACTGGTCTCATATAGCAGTTAAAAGCCTTCTTCAAATGCTAATCATTTATAATTAGTCTACTTCAATTAGTGATGAAACCACAAATTGCCCTCTCCAAGAAAAGAGAATATATTCCATGCGCTGATTAAAAAGGAACAGTGATCTTCAAATTGTGAAGCGAATGACTGATGTGAAGCAAAACTCTCTCACAATTTTGTTCTTTTAACTCTTTGACGAACTGATCAACAAAGGCAAGTTTCCCAAAAGTCTCAAAAGCATTATTACCAATTCACATAAAGAAAAGCACATCTGTGTTCATACGTTCACAGTTTAAATACATTTTTACTTTAGTGTTATTTTATGCTATTTACTAAGCAGGTGTTATCTTCCCTCCTTCTCTCTTCAGGAATCAGATCTTAATTGGCTACTTTCTAACGTGCAATAGAATCAAAAAGCAACTGACTGGTTGGCAACTGGTTGTTCGGCAGTAGTCCCAAAAAAGCTCTGGGCAGGAATAAAGGCATCTTGTGGATTCAGTACAACCTCAGTTGATAAAGATTACACAATTTATGAGAAAATACCTAAGCTGAATGTTGATGCAAGACTTTTTCCACTTACTCAATGTCAGTATTCTAAATTACCAAGAAGAGCATTTACTGGAAGAGTAGTTTTGCTCAATCTTAATGTACGTGTTCTCCAGGCAATAGCATACTTCATGCTCAAGCATAGGCAAATAAACAGTATTGAATCAGCTATAATGAAATGGAGCAGAGACAAGGGGAAGAAAATTAGATAATTAATTCAAAAAGTTTCTGCTTTCTGCTGATATCCCAACCAGTGGATTACAAAAAATCAATGTTCTGCTCCTTATGTTCTGTTATTAGATGTTCTGCTTTCAGATATTTGGAGGGATCTTGCATAACTGGAGTTTTGTTTGTTAGTTTTGGTGTCATTTCTATTTTGTCAGAAGCGTGTGTGGGATATTAAGTGATAATATACAGGACAACGTATCTGTTACATTTTAAAAATTAGAGAAAATACTCATCACTGATAGGAGTGTGTAGGTGACTGCTTAGGAGCAGTAAGGAATATATTAGAAAGATTGTAAATGGAAAAATGCAGACAAAATGAGATAAAATTTCTTTAACGACATATCTGTCTCAACAAGAGCAGCTGACCTAGGTAGAGTTTTTCTGTAATAAAATTAATGGAATTTAACAGAAATTTCCACTACTTCATTTTAGCTTTACACTTCCTTCACAAATTAAAGTCTGCATGTAATTCTTTCTGTAAGGACCCTCGGCATGGTCTCTGAAGACGGAGGTGGTATCTCCTTCCAGTCATTCTCCACAGGCATTGATTGCCCTTCATTTGGGAGGCAGATGAAGGCACAGAAGCACAGCTTGGAAGCTGATATAAACTGTAAATCATTCCAGTATTATAACATCATTTGAAAAGATGTAGACATGTATATAATTGTAATCACTCCCCTCTATATGTAAACAGGGAAAGGGACATCTTCTCACATTAATCTGTGCTATAGCTGTATATTTATGTAATTTCCTGATGAAATCCATAGATAACTTAGTAAAATAATTAGGAATAGGTTCATAAATCATTTACCAAGTATCTAGAATTCAGACAGTAAACCATGGTTTCCCTAAGAAAATCGTTGGTTTCTTCCGTAACTAACTACATCAGTAATATTATAGTGAGCTCACAGCAATTCTCTAAATGTTCTGTCAGATCTGAAGAATAATCATTATCCCAATAAACACTGGTGTAAGTATCTTTGATTTCATACACTTAACCCTTTGTCTCAGTTCAGTTGACAAACTGATGGTTCTGTAAAAATTATTTATTGTTTGTAAGAATGACAAAAAATGTTTCAAAGGATTTGTTGTTTGATTGCTAATGATCTTACGACCCTATTAAGATGTTTGGATCACTACTATCAGAAATAAGTAGTATTTTTCTTTCTTTGTTTCAAGGTTTCCAGACACACTGCAACAACAGAATCTCTATAAAACACTGTGCACAACACATGTAAACTAGCTATATTGTAACTTACCAATTTGGATTTTTTTATACAGCATACTTTACAGAACCACTGTTTATTAAGGGATTATTCAGGAGATTAGTTAGGGATAAACCTTGGGTCAAGTGCCTTGGTTTTCTCACACAGAATTAGCTTTAACTTCTACACCAGACATTAATTCTGACTTTTCTGAAGGAGGAAGTTTAGGAATTTATGCTATTAGGAAAATGCAACAGTATGTGTTACTGTATTACCCCCTCCACTTTTTGAAACACAACTGTGAAATAAGGAACTGAAGATATAATCTATTTAAAGAGAAAATCTATATTGTTCTAAAACTTGCCTTCTCTCTGGCCTCGTGATGTGAAAATTGTTTTGTTTGACAGAAAATGTAGCATTATCATCAGACTATTGATGGACTTTCAGAGTCATCAATATTACTAATTCTGAAATGAAAAATAATTTCCCAGAAGTCGTTCAATTCACCACTTATAATGCACAAAGGACTGAAGAAAAACAGGAAAAATGGCTTTGCAAAATAAGCATTTATCATAAAAATTAAATATTGTCTTTAATGGAGGGACTTTTCGTATAATAAAAGCTCTCACAGCACCAGCTTCAGAATCCACATCTTGTTTCAAGATATAAGGAAAATGAACCATGCGCACATGAAATACTTAGCAGACATTAGATTTGTATGTTCTGTGAACACCACCCAGGAAAGAGACATAATCGAAAGAATTAGTGAAAATACATGGGTAAAATAGCAATCTGGTTGCCTGGGAACTCAATGAGAAACTCAGAGCAGCTTTACAGATGATCAAGGTTGTATTCAGTAAGCGATGGTGCTCCTCTAGCAAGAAACGAAGATGCGTTTCAACCATATACAACATAATTATAATTTTTGGAGAACTTTTTGTGGCAAAACATCACAGAATACCACAATGCAGTTGAAAAGTTTTTCTTCATATCTGAGCCACAGAGAATTAGACACCTAAGGAAATCATAATAATGCAATACAATACTGGATTTTTGTAGAGGGCAGAATGCATAACCAGAAAGACAATTATTATTTAGTTAGGAATGATACCCTAGAAGTACAGCTTAGAGTAGAAGAATAAAAAAAAAAAAAAAAAAAAAAAAAAAAAAAAGTGAAAACATAGAGGAGACATTTTATCTGATAATGAGTTTTCTGGGTTATGGAAAAATCTTCGATGGAAATCACAATTCTTGGAATTTAGACAAAGGACCCTAAAATGCAATATAGGAAATAATGATGTATTAGCAGAATGGGAGCTGGAAGAGCTCTTAGGATTTCTCCACTTCTTTTGTAAGTCTTTACTCTTACCACTGACAGCATTAAGTATTTCCAATATTTTTATCACCATTTCTATAGTAGTAAAAAGTAAGTTAATCCCATATTTTAAGTGAAAAAACTCTCAGTTTCTGGGGGAACATCTTCCAATGAGCTAACAGATACAAAAAAGGTGAGAACTATTACCATTTAGTTAAACATCTACATAAAAGCTATCTATACAGTGTCCCTTTATGCACAGTAGAGATAAGCATTCCTGGAGCACATATCATTTTATATAGTCAACAACTTATTTATGAGCTAGCTTATAGGGTCAAAGGCCAGCTTATATGAGGTCAATAGAACAGCTTGCAGACAGAGATGATAAACACTGAGTAAAAGTTGTACAAACAAGGTACAAATGATAAGGTTATTAGGATCTAATTAGACATCAGGATGTGATGAAGTTAAATGGGGCGTGGGGGCAGGATGTTGTGGATTTTTTTGGAGTGGGGTGAACTGATGAAGTAGAACATCGTGACCAGCTCTCCTGAACTGTAAACCTGGCAAGATCATTCTGCCATCACACAAATGCATGCCATTATTTAGCAGCAGCACAGATCTACAGAGAAGTTCAGAGACCAGCATGCTCCTTTAAAAAGGATGCAGGAGCTGTCTTAAAGAACTGTGCTTCTCAGAAGAATGTACTTTGTACTTCCTATTCTCTTGTTAATAGCCCGTGATTTGGAGCATACTTCTGCTTGGATATTTCCAGTTACTTCAGGAAGCAAACTTCCTAATTTGTCTCCTACGTGTTTTTCAGTTATACCCAGCTGTGTAACAGACTAGCAAGCAGACTCCACCATAAAGGAACTGTCTGTTCTTTGCATAAACTGGGATTGATGATTCCTAATAAACCTGTGTTTTGAATTGTACGCATTTAGATTCAAAAATGTACAGCCAGGACTTCTGACTGTGATCTCATCACACAACATTATGCTTGTGTTCTACTACTATGACATTTTATGTAGTTATGTCTTCTTGTCACAAGAAAAACTGAAAATGTAAAGTAAGCAAATAGAAGATATGGAGATTTTATTCTTTTTTTTTTTTTTGCAGCACTCAGAACTCAACTCGCTCTGATTATAGCCGTGAATTTAAGTATAATACAGAACACATGAAGACAAATATGGCCTAAAGTCAATCTCTGCAACAGGTAGGGTCTTGATTTGCCCCTCAGACCCTCATATTGGCTGCTGCACTCTACTCTGAAAGTTGTATATTCTTAGGATAGATTTTGTAGCTCCAGATTTGCCAAGAATCAGGCTCTATCTCCTAGAATACTTTTTTTCATATCTTTTCATTATATGAGTTATTTTTTCACCTGCTGTTTTTCTGGTTATTTAGATTATAAGGCATCAACAAAGGTCCTTTAAATAAAATAAAATTTAAAAAAAAAAAAAAGAAAAAGAAAGAAGAGGGCTTTTTAAAAGAAAATCTTTATGTAAATGTGCAATTTAAAAATGGGTTATCTATTTATGGCAAACAACAGGGAACTCCTCCCCACTACATATTTTAAGTCAATATTATTAAACTTAAGATGCAAAAAATGGAAGGATTTTCTCACTGAAAAAGCTAAACTCATGGGCACTGTTCCAGGTTGTCTAGGATCTCAATATGACTCTTACATCATACTGTCTTTTAGCCACCGATGTAAGGAACGAGGCCAAGCGAAATAAGATGGACCGTCCCAGATCTGGATGACTTGTAACTCTCAGAAGAGAGGTCCAGGGCTATAGACAACCAGACACAACTTAGGGTAGGCTTCACACAGCTCTAATTTCAGTCAGCAGTAGGGATCTCTCTGGACCCTGGCCAGTGTCAGGCTTGAGGCAGTGAAAAGCTTGTTTTGTTCTCAGTCCCTTTTGTTTTTTTGCCAAATAGAGCTTGCACACACAACCAGACCTGCTTTTCTATTTATATTCCTGTTTAGACATATATCAGTAACTTTGCAGACCATTCTGAGAACACATACTTCATGGCAGATACTTTGCCAATACACAGACTGCAGGGAAGCAAAGCTCATCAGCACTCCCCACAGCCCTTCTCCCTCAAACATTCACACCACAGGCCTTCCAGATTAAGCAGCTGTCTTTCATTTCTATGAAAACTGAGCTGGAGGATGGATGGATAAGGGGAAGTGACACATTTCCGTCTTAAATTTTGGTCTCTTTCAGTCTAAAGGCCCCATGCAGTGGAGTACATACTCAGACCCTTAAAGCACAAATTACTTGTGTACTGCTGTTTAGATGTAGTAGCAGAGATCCTGCTTCATAAAGTTACATGAACTATGAAAACATTCTACCTTTGAAATACTGCAGTTTACAGGGTTAGAAATACTAAAACAATAGCAAGCCCCACCAAAAGCAGAGAGCTTGTGTTTAAAGTACAGTTTTTCCTCTTCTAATGGATAGATATTTATAATTTACTAACCCTGCAATGATAATGAGGATAACCTGACAAAGCAAAGTAAGCTCTCTGACTTTCCAGTTTAGTCCTCTGCTCAGGTAAAGTGAGCTGGTTTTCATTTTAAGTAAATATGTAAATCTATTCATAGGCTGATCAGCCCAAGAAGTTTGATCTCTGGGAGCTTCTCAGTGGCCAGTATGTCAAGAGGGTCTCGGGGAGACTCACACACACAGCCCAGAGATAAGTGGGGTCTGGGGCACACACAGAGAATAGGCTGTAGCTGCAAACTGTTGGGGGAACAGAGGGGCCCCTGGCAGCACCCATGGGCATGGGGGCCAGGCCGCGCAGGCAGGCTGGGGGGGCCTCTTGGCTCCTCCCCAGGCACCACTTTGCTCATCTCTCCATTGCATGGTGTCACTCACAACACCAATTCCCCTGCATCTTTGAGGGAGCCGATATACTGGCAAGACACGGTACTGCTTAAGGTGCTAAATCCTGGCTGGTCAGTCTGGCACTGCCTGGTCACTCAGTAATAATAGTTTGCTTTCTCAAGCTCTGCAACATCCTAATTCAGTCATTCTGCATCATTTTCTTAAAGCTGACTTGCTCTCTGGTGGCTTGGAGACATCTGAACATCTCTTCAGTGCCTACCATTATAACTCTTTATCTTTGATGCTCTCAGTGGAAAAGACCCGCATCTCTTTCCTCTCCAAACCCACCAGATTTTTAGGTAAGAAATAGCTAAACAAAGCCACTAAATGCAACACTTAAAGACTAAAAGGAGGGTTGTTTTAGGGTTGGGTTTGGTGTTTTTTTTTTTTGGGGGGGGGGGGGGGGGAACGACACACGACACAACACAGATGACAGAGACACAGTTTCATCCTATGCCTGTATGCTATTATACAGGATAATCTGGCTTTTCACATAGATATATTAAAATTGCTCTAAAAAATAAATCACTGAATGTCTTGGTGTGCCACCCATTTTCTCTGTATTTTAAAAAGAAAATAAGCCTCTAGTCTTCTCTAGACAATACTTCTAAGATTTCCTTCTCACCATGTCCAAACAATCAACGTTCCTGTAATAATTACTGCCTTGATATTAACTAAACCTCCAAGGTATCTTTTCATGGAGTTTTCATAGCATGGGCTGATTTATTTAATTGATGAATAGCTTTGTACGTGCTTATTTTTAATCCTACCCATTTATCTTATGAATAATTGCTATGTTTGTAATTATTCCGAAGAAATAATACCAATATTTTTAATGATAATAATGAATGACATGGCTTTAGCAAGCTTTTTTAATGTTTGTAAAACAATACTCTGATTAGTCAGAAAGAAATATTTGCTCAGTTAATACATAAGAGCTTGATTTTTTTACTTGATCTCATGTCAATACAATGAATTCAACAGGCTGTTTCTCTTTGAAATCCATGACCAGATTTTTTTTTTAATCACACTCTCATACTTTAAAATCTGCAGAATACCCTTGAAGATCTGTATGTTACTAGTTAAAGAATATGAAATGCTACAAAAAAGAACCCCTATAGCATTTTACCTGCTCTCTCCTCTTCTGGATCCAGCTGTTGTGTCATGTTGAGAATTTAAATTGGAAGGTCTTTGTGCCAGGGGAGGGGTTTTTTTCTATGTGGCAGAACAGCTTCATTGTCCATTACTAAGGTTCCTTGTGCTAATGCACTACAAAGAATGGTTATTATTTAATGAATACCTGTCGTCTCCAGGATGGTTCACTGAGGTTATCATTGTCGGTTACATTTTCTAAGCTTATATTAAAAATTACAGGAATAACTATCTCCTTGTTCACTATAGAGAACAGAAGATTTTACTGCTTAAGCAAAGAGCATGCATAAATACCATCCGTAGTTGCAGTCTCAAGAGTTCTTAAAAATAGCGGAGCATCCATCTCTGGGTGCCTGGCCCTGAATCTTGGCCTGTGATCCAAAATTCATTTTTAGGCCCTTAAATAGGCAGAGGAGTTTATAAAACCCCTCATTATCTAGTCACGTCACACAAGTCACTGGCTGCCAGTGAAATCCATCAGCCCCATGCCATTGGAGACAAGTCATTTCTCTTTTGCCAAGTTCACAGACTGCAGAGGCTATTATTTTGATAATGGGCATTCAGGTGTTTCTATTTTGACATCTGAAGCTTTTCAGAAGACTTCTGAAGACTTTCAGGAAATATTCAAACCATTCAATCTTAAATATGAAGAGGCCCCCCTATTGCCTGACATTCTCCCCATCTTTTCTCTTTTCTTTTGATTCTTAGAGAAGAATTTAGAATGAGATTTGCATTTTAAAACTCTTTTTGACAAGTGATTTATTGATTTGAGACTGTAAAGCATGACTTTAATCAGTTAATTTTTGACCAGTCTGATAATTTGATTATTTTAGCTTAAACATTTTTTACATTAAATGCTTCTCAGAAAATACCGAGAAAAAAAAAGTTTATCAATTTCAACACACTTTTCGAAAACTTTTGCCAAGTTTTTAATTCTTCTGCCTCACTATCCATATCCTCCTTCCCAGATTGCTGTAAACAGTTTGTTGATCATTAAGGAAATTGTTAACCCTGCAGCTGATACCTCTTTCATTAATCTCATAGCAGAAGCTTTTCTGAACAAGCAATACACTTTATATCAGTTTTGCTTAAAAAAACTAAACAAGGATGGAGCATATTTATTGTTAGAATTTTATCTCTCTGTTGCAAGCATGTGATGTACAACAAACTTTGAGAAAGAACTGAGGTCTTCTGAATATCACTGTGTACTGAAAACAGATAAAACCAGTGTGAAAGTTCTTTCACTCTGTGGAAAAGCATTAAGCGAATACTTCATTGTGAAAAAGCACTGTAAATTTTGCCTCAAATTTTCAAAGCTCTTGCATATTTGGGAGCTTTGCTTCCTTGGTTTCTGTTGTCTTGCTTTTCTTGCATACATATACACAAGCAGTGAACACTGAATGTGTTTAACTTAAACAGAATAGCAACTTCAAGTAAGTTATTTCTGTTTAAACATGATGAGATTTCAGATTATCATGTCTATTAAATTAAATCCCACCTAAATTTTGCTTACTCTAAGCTTTGTAGCTAACTGCACCCTCCCATAAAATCTCTCAGGTTGAAATACAACTATGTATTTTCTAGGTTATAAGAAATTCTTCCTGCCTCTTCTGTTAAAAAAGACTGAAAAGCCATAACTGTTAATCAGATTCATTGTACTGATAATCTCCTGAATTCCAATTTCAATGTAGTTTTTATCGGTTAAAAACTTACCCAAGCTCTACTCATGAATTATGTATTCAAGAACTGAGGACAGACAGTATCTTATAATTCATAATTACAAATCAATTCTTATAAAGAGTCTCTTTGTCTATCTTTCAGGTATTCTCTCAGCAACGTAGTTTTGTGCAAGTTTTGTATCCCTAATATTAGGCTTTTTATTTCCTGAGGACTGCATATTGTTAATCAAAAATAATTCAACACATTCTCACAACAAACTCACGTCGACACTGCTGTGGCACCATCCCCACAGATACACTGGTATGGATTTATTAAGCTAATCAGTGTCCTTATAATCGTTACAATAAAGGCTATATCCTCTTAACCTTGAGTGTTTTCACAAATTTCTAACAAGGCAGGTCTACAGAATTTAATATTGCACCTAGACACAGCACCCTGTACACAGAGGCAAAGGGTAGTAAAAAGGAGAAAAAAGTCCTGCAGCCCTACAGTCTGGAATTGCTGGAAGAATAATTTTCTGAACTTAACCCAATTTAGCCACTTAGTCAAGTATGAAGTCAGACTCACTATGCTCTTTAGTCAGCTGGTCACAAGAGATTGCTGTTGTGAATTATCCCCTGGAGGAGCATCCCAGTCTCTGCAGGCTGCATCAAAAGCCTGAAAAAGACAAATATCCTAGCATAGGTGTTTAAACTCAAACCTAGAATAAGGTACTGTGAATGCTCTGAAAAAAACAGAAAAACAGAAAGCTCCAGAATCTTAGAGTGTTAGAGTGGGAGCTCTACATGCTGGGCATCTCAACAGGTAAGAAGTAGTACAGAAGAGATCAGCTTGATGATGGAGTCATCTCCTTCAAACGTGTCAGATTTCACACCGCAGTCTGGGCTGCTTAGAGTTAGTCTGCCTCTTTCTCCAGAGAGTTTAAAATATTACAGCTCTGTAAAAATCTAGATCTATAACAGCTGTACTGTTCAAACAAGGAGTAAACATAGTAGTCCATGCTCAAAATCACAGTAACTTGACGATTAACTAGAAAAACTGAATGGAAATACCCATTATTTCTATATGCAATTTATTTTAAAACCCTAGTGACTGGATATGTGGAGAGAAAACGAGTGCAAGTTTGATGTTATTTTTATATTCTTATTTTATCATAATGACTGAAAGCATTCGACTGCTTCATACTAGAAAGCACATCTCAAAACTTCCAAATCTAGGAAAAGCAGCTAAACTGTGTCTGACAATGTTAGACACAAATCTATGACTTCTTTAAAAAAGCTTTGAATATTAATGAACACTTTCTAAAAAACTGTTTAAAAATTTATTAAATGGTAACTCTAATCACAACATTAACAGATTTGTTTAAGTTCACTGTAATGATAAGAAAGTAGTAATTCTACCAAAGGATTCAGGATACTTTTAAAAGAGAAGAAACAGAAACACTCTTCTGCCCTGAAAGTAAAGCTACTCTGATGCCACTCAGGATCAACGTATTCTTAGATAACAAAATACCAGCCAAGCATGAGATTTGCATCTTCACTTCAAATTTCTCACACATGAACTCCTTTCTGCCTTATCAATGCAGCTACCACAAGGCTTAGCAAACATAGCCAGAGTAGAGTCTCTCACTGTAGTTCTGACTGAAAACTTAATTGTTCGTGTCCATGTCTAGAAGCAAGTCATGCCTGCAGACTCGTGATAAATTTAACGGCAGAACAGGAAAAAACTAGAGGATATATGCAAATAAAATATTAACCTACATCTGTAAGAGTTAATGTGCCAAATTATATTACACATATTATGCACATAACTTAATTTCATTTACACTTTAAATCAAATGGCCTGATCAAAAGGAGAAATACTCTACCTGCACTTCAAGCAATATGGGTCAGTTGAAACATGCTTAATGTTACCGTGTCCTAGGCAAATGTATTTCTGTCATTTAGATCAAAGGCGTGTATTTGCACCATTTTCCACGCCTGCTCTATAGATACAGATACGTTACTTTCATAAGAACCTGGTACTAATGCTATTGTAATTGCTCAGAAAATACTAAAATCACAGAATTTAATTCTGTGAAAGATTCTCTTTAATAAAATATTGCTGTTTTTTTTCTTATGACTATGTCATTATTTATTCTTTTCATGCAGTTTCTTTCAGAAGTTTCAGTGTTTGACAACAACAACAAAAAAATCAATTAAAAGCCCAAAGACAACACTGAAGTAACATGAAAAGAAATATAATAAAATTAAATGCCGAGTTCTAAATTATTCAAATTAAAAGTTTTTATAGGTGCCCACAGTAATAGAAATTAATAAAAAGCCTTCAAAGGAAGAAAAAAGGCAGAGGGTTTGAAGACTGATATTTGTTTTAATATCTGTAATTAGTTTAATAATTTGGCAATACTTTTGTCTCAAAGGATAATGGCAGTTCTCCATAGAAGTTACATGCACTTGCTCAAAACTCCATTTTTTCTTTTAACTATCTGTGCACCATTTTACAGATCCTTCATGCTGTATCTACTGAACACAGAAATATTTTGTGCGTTCATGATGCCTTTGATCTATAAATCTCAAAGTAGCTTGAACAATCACAACATTCTGCAAAATGAAAATTATTTTTACTTTATAACTGGGGAAATTGAAGCACAAGGTTCCCACCTTCAGACATTTCACATGTTCCTGAATAAAAACTACAGTGGTCAAAAACGCAGAGGTGAGAAACATCCATGGTTTGCAGTGATGTGTGTATGAGTTACAAAGCCTTGCTGTGACAACAGTGTCGGTCCAGCTGCACTTACTTAGGTTTCAAGGTATGAACCTGAAATTCTTTGCTTTTGGTGCCTGAGTGTATACATGTTGGGCTGCATGATGTATTCCCTGACTACATATTATGGCACAGTATCTAGAAACACATGTTATGGAGAATTCTTCTACCTCATTTGATGGCCTTTATTGTAATACAAGCTGAGAATCTCACAGATGGTGTATTTGCCATCATTACCTCTTGTGACAGCGTCCCAGTTTTACAGACGGAGGACCCCAGAACAATGGAATTAAGGGCTGAATGTAGGATTTATCTAAATTCACCTGGAGCAAGATGATGCTCTACCCCAGAGATAATGGAGGAATTAGCATAATGAGGCAAATGCTTCAGAGTCACAACTTCCCCTCCAATGCCTCTTGCAACGCTTCCTTTGCTCTGTTGCGTACTAAAACCATTTCAGGGCTGCTGACAAGCAGGTGATAAGGGAAAAGAATAAAATGCTGTCACAAATGTTGCCTGTTCCCTTTACACTCGCCACACACATGATCTGGGGTACAGAAAAACAGAAACTGCCATGCTGAGTTAGGCTGAAATGGCTAAATCCTGCCTCCAACTGCAGCCAGTAACTGATGCTTAGGGGACATCAGAGAAACAACTTAAGGACAGACTGATCCTTTCTCAGCAAACATCACTGTTTCTGTCAGTCAGAAGGTTAAGGATTTCCTGAACTGCCTATCCACCATGAAGTATCCACTCATCTGGCACCAAGTTACACCACTGAATTATAAATTTCAAGAAAAAAATATTTCCTTTTGCTTGCTTTAGATCTGCTCCTTGAAAACAGATACATGGGTTCTCTTCACTCCTAAGTAAATTGTTTTTCATGGACACCTTTGTAATGACATGTTTTTATTGATCTCTCTGTGATCGCTCTAGTTCTTGTATCCTTTGTGTCCTCCGTTTCTCAGAGCAGGCACATCCTCATTTATTTGGTAACATCCATCTATAGTAAAAACTCCCATTATTCATAAACCTCTACCTCACCTTTCATCCAGTCATTTATCACCACAACTGATAATTACTATGACTAAGAAACAGTGACACTCAAGTGAAAACATTTCCTCTCATTTCATAATAGCTTAGTTTCCTGAAGGATCTTTCAATGGACATCATCAGAAATCTTAGTTCACCAGCTCTCTAGCTATTTCAGTAAACTGAGGTGCCAAAGAATGTTCCCGCTCACAAGAATTTCTCTTTCAGCAGTTTATTAAACCATTAAAATCACCCTTGCCACACACTTGGTGCAGGCAAGCTGGCATTCTCTGGGCAGTACCATCTGCGATGCAGTGTGCTGGGTTAAGACTGTTCCCCGCAGGCAGCTTGGATGCAGCCCTCCACCTTTGGATGATGACAGTGCTTAATAGTAGGGCCAGATGCTGCCTGGTGGCCCCGGGGCCAGTGAACATGCCCTGGCACTGCTCAGTGCGCTAGCATAGAAAATGCCCAAATCAACGAGGTTATCCAAAGTAGAGCACAAGGCATGACTTATCCTTCATGTCCACTCCCACTTATTAGAAGTGGATATATATGATTAGCGTATCTCCACCCAAACGAACGCCCAAATTTGTTGAAGGTATGGGGGCTCCTACATCCTTCTGTGGCCATCCAGGCCAAGCACATGCTATTCATAAATGTTTAACATAGAGTGAACAACAAAGTGAAAGCAGTATTCCTCCATGTCAGTCCACTGCCAGAATTATATTTTCCTGTTTTTTGTTTAAGGCACCATACAAATTTTAAGTTTCATAGTTGAGTTATTTAAAAATTAAAATAATTAAACTACTTAATCATAGTTTAGAAGCTATACTGATAAGATGCTTATTCCTATAACAAACTGTATCTTATTTTTTTATTTTAAATTATCACAAAATAATTTCTTAATTTGTGTCTTTTGTTCCAGGAAAGAGGTCATCAGAGATAAGCTATTTCTTGTACATCGAACATTAAAAACTAACCCCCCCACACGCATGCTGTCTTTCCACACAACCCTTCATTAAAAACATGTTTTAGCATGGTATACTTCCTCACTCTTCCTTGCTTAGTTGTTAAGACTACCTACCTAACTGATTATCCAGCTTTCCGTTTGTTTCCTTAAAGTCACACAGCGTCTCATGCAGTTGAACTGAGATCTTACTGAATAATGAACTTTCATCTGATACTGTGATTCTTCTGATCAAACATAATTATAACTTTTCCAGGCTCCATTTAAGAAACCTAATCACCTTCTTATTGAAACACAGGCTTTTATGCAATTTTTATGTTTTAGTGTGAACTTTACTCCTACTACATGTTCACACATTCCTTTGTTTCTCCCATGCCTGTTGGTTTTTGTAAGGTTTGACTGCTGCGCTGCTCCAAGTAGTTCAAAAAGCACCAATTCTGCTAAGCTCTGCAGAAAGATGACTTGTTCAATTTAACTTCAGGTGAGATTCATCTCACTAACCTCTGATAGCTACAACACAGTCATTTGAGTCGGCATTACTAGATCCCTGCTAGAATCGGTGGAGAGAAAAAGGCATTTCAGAGGACAATATACTTTAGTCTACTGAAATCACAAGAACCAGCTGAGATCTGGACTTTTAAACTGCAGACATCTAAAATTAGCTGAGATAATTCTGTTTCACTTCCACATTTTTTTTAATACCACCTTGCCCATAAGCACATGAGGAGAGCTAATTCTTTGACTGTCCTGAGAAACAATAGAGGAACAGCACTTGAGAGCAATGTGTTGTATTTCCCCAAGTGATTAGCAGTCGAAGAGTGCCAACCTGCAAGTGCGAATCATATTCAATTACCATTAATCTAGAGTAGAAAATAAGGGCATGATTGTTCACAGAGGTTTAGTGCGTAATTCTGTCTTTTTCAATGATTTCTCCAGAACGTACTACATACCAAATCAAAATCTTCCAGGGACTTAATTTATAGTGTGGTCTAAAGCATAAAATTGTCCTCTCTGATGAATTATGATCAAATACATTGTCAGCCTAAGACAGAGTGAATTTGAACCAGCAGTGTGTTTCCTTGAGCCATGAAGAAGGAAAGGTAATAAGAGATAGTGAGGTTTGTTATGTGCTCTGGTTCACTATGTTCACATTCAACAAATCATTTCCCCTTCTGTGACTCAATTTACCCTTGTGTAGACTGAGTATTCATATTTTCTGAAAAAGCACCTGTGAAGTTTTACAGCTCAGAATTACACTTTGCTTTCAAATATACATGAAATTCTGTTTGTTTCACATCTGGAACTGAAATCAGAGTTCAGCCCTTGAGGTCCACGTAAATAATTTTGAGACACTTAGCTGAAAAGGGCTAGGAAAGTGTGCATTAATATTTAAACTTGCTTTGCATGGCATTTTCTGGGACATGTTTTCCAATCATTGACATTATCCAAACATGCCACATTTCCTCTTTAGCAAGGTTTTACTGTGGGATTATCTTGATTGATGTGGATAACAGCATTGCTGTGAAGCACGGTCTTTTATGCATGCACTCTGGTTCCTGTTAACAACTGTAAAGATTAGGGGTTTATACAACAGGTATTAACAGACTTTTCCTGTTATTAACCATTTAGGTCAGTATTTTGCTTTATACTTTGTGCATAAAGGCTTTATGATTAAGCATTCAGAGTGATTCTGCTTTCTTTTTCTTGTTTGATTTATTGTTGGAAGAGCTTACTTAAGTTTTTGGCTCCCCTTTCATATTTGAGGAATTCAAAAAGTCTGAAGGCTCAAGGAGGGTGAATATATTATATCATACATTAAGGACGAATATAAAATACATTTCCATATTTTGTATGACTAAAAACCTTATCAGTAATCAACTTTATTAAAATCACTTGTAAAATGACATCTTGGATGGCAGGGCCACATGACAACATTCACAACTGAATGCACCGTTCTCTGTTCAATGCCATGAACAGTACTGTGAGAGGGAAGGAAAGGTAAGTGCCACTCAAATAAATGATTACATATAATTCAAAGATTTAAATAATTTTCTACCTTGAGTCCCAGCATATAATATCTCTTGCCCATCTTCTCTCAAAAACCTCTATTATGGTTTTAATTTTTATTTTTGTCAAAGGGCTCAGAAACTTTTTACATACTTGTTGAGGAAAATTTATGCTGCATCTCTTCCCTACTATCTACACATTTGAAAGTTAAAGGTATGCAGATATTTTTCTTCATGATGATAGAAATATCAGAGGGTTAAAATGAAAAAAATTAGAGCAGTAACATTAGGCTGAAATATGTGTATTCACTTTGAAGACTGTAGCTTCCAAAAAACTTCATGTTTGCATGATAAAAGGAATGAATGTTCAAATGAGAAATTTTACATATAAATAGGTTTCTTACAAATCATATATGTATATAGCTTAAAAAGCATCCCAGAATCTTTATGGTTGTAAAATGTTTAGTTGTTGACCTCACTTCATTCTTCCTAAGGAGAAACAGATGGCTGTAATTGAAATTATATGTGATTTTAAAGTTGTGCCTAATTTATGGATTTTGATACAGCTCTTCACTATTATACAATAAAAGAAGATTTCTTTCTTCCCTTCCTTCTTTCTTTTAGCTTTTTATTTTGATTTATATATTTATTTCTTAAGTCTGATGAATGATATAGGCAAGGGCATAATTTTGGCATAAATCGTTGCTCTGGGACATGTCTATACTGTGTGTTTGGCCCAAACACAGGCTGATGACATCATCCACTATCTGAACAACTAAAAAACCCCCAAATCTACGCTACACTTCCCTCTCATTTTTGGGTACTGTAACCCAATAAAGATCTCTGTCTGTCTTCTGCCCAGTGCCAGCCAGAGTGGGCAAGCTTGAGCTCTGCTGTGAGCCAGGTCTGGGCCAAGCAACCCAATGATTTTGGCAAAAGCACAGCGAGAGCTGGAACCACTGTCATCCAGATCTCAGTCCTCCTCCTCTGCTGCACCCCTTGTCTGAAGTATGCTGAATTTCTTGTTCTTCACCTGAGGGCACAAGGAGGAAGGGAAACCTCACAGTAGGGCATCATGCTTGTGTTCACGAACACAGGAATAATTAAAAACAACCAGAAATCACTGATGATTTAAAGCGGTGAAGAGACGGTCCCAAAAGATATGACATAACAAATAACATGAATAGAAGGAAGTTAGAAGTTTTTCTAAGAAAATAATATGTATTCAAGAGCTAGGATGCAATATGTGAAGAAGTAGCAATGGTTCTGTGAGGCAAGAGCATTGGCATTTTAATTTTTTTTCATTTTTATAAAACAAGAAAAGATACAGCATCAGAAGTTAGCACCGTTTGATGGTATTGCAGCATGACATCAATGGGAGGAACATCTGGCTGAATTCAGCTGCTACAGTCATGTTACTATCTCATTTGAAAGTAACAGGGCAGGAGGGTACCCCTAATACTTCTATATTTCTGGTTAGCATATTATTTCAGAAATATGTTTCCTCTACACAAAACCAGCGAAATGTTCTCTGCTGATACAGAACCATTACAATGTGCCCAGTTTTAATCAAAGTAAGTAATTCGATTTTGGTTGGCAATTAATTGAAAATATAGTTTTCTTTCAAAATTTAAAGAACAATTCACTAAAAAGAATTGTGCTGGTTGTGTTTTAGAGTGAGATGGTAAAATTCCTTTTAATGCCACATGACGAAAACACTTTCACAGAGGATTAAATTTCCCCTGTCCCATTAACAGTGGCCTAAGCTCTATAGGATAAGCAATCTCAACAGCAAAGCCCTGCTTGGCAATATTACACAATCTTTTCTGGAACCCTTCCCTGTACCCTAGTGAGCTAACACCATGGCAAGTCTCAAGATCTACTTTAAGATGAGGTTAAACCTTCAGAAATCTTAATTAGTCTACTGAGCACTTGCAAATAGGTACTGTGGTGGTTTGACCTTGGCTAAATGCCAGGTACCCACCAAGTCACTCTACCACTTCCCCCCCCTTCCCCCTTTTTTCTCAACAGGAAAAGAGGGGAAAGAGAACAAGATAGACCAACGCTTGTGGGTAAAACAAAAGCAGTTTTAATATAAGCAAAGCGAAGCAAAGGTCCGTGTGCAGAAGAAAAAAAAAAAAAAAAAAAAAAAAAGAACACAGATTCATTCTCTACTTCCCATGAGCAGGCGCTGTCGGGCCTTCTCAGGATCAGGGCTCCCATAGGCGGAGTGGTTGCCTCGGAGGACCAAGGGTGACCCCAGCCCCTTCCTCCTTTCTCCCAGCTTTATACTGAGCAGAGGTCACATGGTCTGGAATGTTCCTTTGGGCAGCTGGGGTCAGCTGTCCTGGCTGTGTCCCCTCCCAAGATCTTGCCCACCCCGTCCCACTGGGGGGGAAATGTGGGAAAGAGCCTTGGTGCTGTGTAAGCACCGCTCAGCAGCAGCCGCGACACCAGGGGGCTGCCAACACCCTGCCAGCTCCCAGCATAAACCACAGCACCATGGGGCTGCTGTAGGGGAAAACCAATTCCAGATCAGCCAGACACAGTACAGGTACATACACAAATATCATAAAAAAAAAAAAGAAAACAAAGAAGGCCTACCAAGTATGGGAGGAAATATATTATAGTTAGCGGAATAAAGTACATTTCTCAGAAACAGGAGACAAAATTGGAAGTAACAACATATATTTCAGCATTTAAGGTGATTTTTAGATAACACTATTCATAGTGGCGAATCACTGAGATGTTCCACGACTCCAAGACAGACAGTACACTTGAAAATGATTATATTTTCAAAAATTCAAGCCACTTTCTTCTACTTTCCTGCTCAGAGA
This sequence comes from Athene noctua, assembly GCF_965140245.1. Taxonomy (NCBI): domain Eukaryota; kingdom Metazoa; phylum Chordata; class Aves; order Strigiformes; family Strigidae; genus Athene; species Athene noctua. Next base: position 40,776,943 of record NC_134040.1, read on the forward strand.
ATGACAAAAATTTAACCCGCGTGTTTTTAAAGACACATTATTGGAGTACCATCAAGAGCTGCCTGAATTGCTGTTCTCAAACGAATTCCTAAGTTCCTCTTTCCTCTGATACTTCTGTAAGGGAGGAAAAGGAGTTGGAACCAACAGGGCCAAACCAACTCAAAGAGGAAGCCCTTAAAAATCTTTGAACTGTTTGGAGCCATTTTTCATCCGGTGCGAGCAGATAGAACCATTCCAGGGCACCATGCAAAAACCTAAAGTCTGGCACCACAGGCTCACACAACTAGCCCTGTTGTGAGGACCTGAACAGTCACAACGATGCTTTTCTCTACACCACTGCCTTTCAAGGTCAACTATTGGTTATGCAAGTTCCAAAAAAATGAAACCAGATAAATTACTCAGGATGTTATCATAAGGTTTCTTCAGCGAGTGTAAGCAGGCTTGTGGCTTCAGGTGAGAGGCTACCCACCTGAAAAGGCTGGGGAAATTATGCTAGAACAGAAGCACAAGATTTAAATTAACTGTCATGCAAAGGAAAACTGTCCAAACTAAGTGAAATGTCAAACAGCACAGTTCAGAAGCTATTTTTAAAAAGTAAAATTGATTTTATTTTCAGGAATTTAAGAATTTTCAGGAATTTAAGAATTAGTTTTTAAATTATTACTTTTCTAGTACTGAGTTTAAGCACTTTTCTGTACTCATGGTTTTAAACATATCCTATATTGAATACTGCATTCAAACTGAATATAATATAAGCAAGGAAATAAAAATCTTCCAGTGGCTGTTTCTAAACTAAATGGAATGGTTTTCCTTTGAGTTCCTGCTGTCACTGATAAACTGACAGACTCTTGAGAATCCCTCTGAATTTTCCAGGTGCTCCTAGTATCTAGCATGGTAAACACCTGCCTTACTGAAATCATGAAAGTCTGTCCATTGACTTCAACACACTGCATCAGGCCACATGCTAGGTAACATTTTGCACTGATGTATCTTAGCAAAAAGAATGGATAAAAGAATAATGCCTCTGTACAACCAATTATATCACTGTCTTCAGTTATCAAGTTTAGTTTCAAGAATATTTTCAGGAGCTAATTCTCAGAAATTTTTACAAGAGATGTAGTGTGTCCACACTGCGTTTAAAAGGGAAAATAGCTTCTAGATACAGAACAGCAGTACAGAATTCTGAAGAAAAAATATTCATCATGCTAAACTTACAATGACGCAGAATAATGTGATTTTTATGATAAAAAAAAGTTTCACCATACATTTCAAATATATTAAACTCAGACTGGAAGCTACCGTTATTTTCTTTTCTAAACACCAGAAAAAGGAAAATCAAGGTAAGTTCACAAAATGTTTTATGTCTTGGGTCAAACAGCAATGCTATTCACATATAGTGCCTAATTAATGGAGACCTATTAAGAGAAGAGGCTTTCTCTTAAAATGCAATGAGTTTACAGTCCACACTACATGCTGCAAATAGCAGTAAGCATATGAGATTGTGAGATACAGAATAACTGTTAATGTATGATGAGACTCATTTGACAGCAAAAGTAAGCACGTTTCGTTTATAACAGGGATGGCTGAATCACATGATGTGATATTTTCCTGAGCTCTGATCATTTCCTCTGGGTTGCCTTAATGCTTGAGCAGATTTCTATCAGAATTACAGAAAGAAATGCCAAGTGTCCACTGGTTCTGGCTATGACCCTTTTCTTTTTTGCCAGGTTTTGATGTCCCTTCTTCAAGGATCCGAACTACATCATACTCCCCACTGCAGGACACACAGAAATAAGGTGAAATATGACAGGAAAGATGCCTACATCTTCACCCATGTGAAGTGATGCTCTCACTTCAGCCTGGTAGGAGATCTCCTTCTTGACTGCACACATGTCTTTGCACACTAGATGTTGGAATAAAAGGTAAAACCGATCTTCTAGGTTTAGATTAATTACTTTAAAAGTAAATTATTCTTCCTCTGTAAATAGTTGTGGAAAAATCACACTGAGTAGCTTCCACCAAATAAGAAAAAAAAGAAACAAAAGCCCCAATCGTGCGAACAATTAGTTCATAAAATCCTTCCAGTTAGAAAAGACCTTTAAGATCATCGAGTCCAACTGTAAACCTAAAACTTCCAAGTCCACCACTAAACCATGTCTCTAAGTGCCACGTCTACATGTCTTCTACATACCTGTAGGGATGGTGACTCAACCACTTCCCTGGACAGCCTGTTCCAATGCTTCACAACCCCTTCTGTGAAGAAATTTTTCCTAACACCCAATCTAAATCTCCCCTGGCAGAATTTGAGACCGTTTCCTCTCATCCTATCTCTTGTTACCTGAAAAGAGAGATTGACACCCACCTCAGTACAACCTCCTTTGGGGTAGTTGTAGAGAGCAATTTACTAATTTCAAAGTGGCTGCTTCTTAATTTTCCACAAAAATATTTTAAAAAAGCTTTTTAGCTTCACAATATTTTGCATGGAAAGGAGCTTTCTCACCTTGCAGCCCAGCAATTAGAATGGGCTCTCAGATGCTCAGATTAAAATCTAATCTTTCTCTGAAACAAAAAAAGCATTTAGGAAAATATCTTACACACAAAGTAATGAAGTATTGTGGGCTGCAGCCCCTCAGTCTCTCATTTTTTCTTGTGAGCACTTAAATATTCATTAATACAGGAACCTGGGCATCCCCAGAGACTGTTCTAAGCAGCAGGCTATAGAGTTACTTTTTGTATTGATGCCCAAAATAGATGCTTAAGCATTTTATACAGTGGAGCTGTTCCAACAGAAAAGTATAACATTCTGTAACAGCATATAGCTCCATAGTTAGAACATTTTCTTCAAATTAGGGTGGGGGGAAGTACATCTTCTTAAGATCAGTAGAGATTTGAAATGTTTCTGATCCAACATACATAAGAAAACTGCTGCACCTGTTTTGTGATAGCAGCTATATCCCCGTGTAAATCTAACTTTTGCTTTTATCTAAAATGCCTGCAAATGCATTTTTGGTCAGATAAAGCATACTGATTTGATTAGCTGGGAAAAAAAATGGGGGGGGAGGGAAGTGAAGAGATCTGTTTCTTGTCAACTGGAGCCATTATAATTTATTTATTTTTAAGTCGGTCGCTGAACTGTCAAATCAATTTAATGTGTAGCCCAAGTGCAGATCACCTGCCCTGAAGTCAAAGCAAGGTGCACATACGTAGGCAAAATTTGGCCTTTGCTTTTTGAGCACACCCTTCTGAGCTGTGGAGTATGGTTCCTACTGCAGGCTCTGCAGGTTCCATGTCACAAAATGCCAATGGGTAAACTAAAAGAGAGAAGCTTTATAGAGATTAAGAGATTACAGCTTCTCTGCAAGATATAATTAAAAGAGAAGGAAGCTTAATTTCTCTAATTCCTAAAATGGAATAAATCAGAGTAAAATATCTTATATTTTTATTTTCACTGAAGTATTAATATGTGTTTCACAAAGCATTGTATCACCACTCATGTATTCCAACAGCAACAAGCAACAAAGCAAATGTATCCATTAACAAACACCTGCTGAGGTAAGCACTTTGCACTATACTAATTCATACTGATATCTATCATATATTTCTTTTTATAATTTCATCTAACTTCTTAATTTGGTAATTGTACAACAATTAACAGGAGCAGGCTATGTAATAAAGAAGTAGAATCGTGGCAATTTTCTGCAACCCAAAGCAAAACATAAATACCTGGAGTTGATTTACCTCTCTGCCATTTAGTGTGATCAGCCTGCACCTACAAGTAATTTCTGCTAGGTACTTCCTGATCATAAATAGGAAGGATTTTCTGCTTGCTATTTGGATCCAATATCAGTAATTGGTCAAAACTGGAATTTCTGGGGAGCACATGGATGGTTTCTGGATTAAGCTTCTCTGAACACATCGTGTTTAATAAAAGGAAGCAAGAGAAGTAGCACCCGTCATGCAAAGAAGCCCCTATGCATAGGGATACCACAAGGAGGTGTCATATACTGTGGCAGATCAGTCCAGATCTCTGGGAGGTTTTGGAAAACCATCAATGCACATTCTTGGAAAGCACCACTTGATATTGCCCCTGAAGCAACACAGCACATATAGGATAAAACTCTGCCCTTGGCTATGTGGACAGCTTACCTGGCAGCTGACGCACGGTGCCACAGGCAGCAGTGCCCGCGCCCGAGGGGAAGCGCTCCAAGTGTCGGAACACGAGGGCAGCCTCTGCCTCCACGTTGGCCTGGAGCATTTGATTTAGGGACCCAGTGGCCTAATTTATTGTTACAACTGACTTGGAAAGCTGTTGCACAGTGTGCCTTTAACAATTAAAAAGACAGAAACTACAAATGTGTTCATCTAGCCTGATGAAGTCTGTAAAATTCCCTACATTCTGAGAATTTCTGCATCAAACCAAAGTACTCTGGTTCAATTGCTGTTTCTTTTAGGAGGATATCCAGGCACAATTTAGGGTTCCAAAGACATAACCACCACATTTCAAGACATAGTGAATAATGAATTAAACTAATTTAAAAACAGGTATCTTGTTTTTATCTGAATTTGTTCTCCCAAATGTGAAATTTACCCTTTGAATGGAAAGATATACAGAAATAAACAGAACAAATTAAAATATCACCAGTTCTCTTTGGAACTAGCTGTGTACTTCACTGCTCCTCACCTATTTTTAAATGTGAATTTTGTTAGCAGTTAATCTGTCATTAGAAAAGTTATTCTTTTTGCATGTCAGGAGTGGAAGAATTGTAACTTATCAGGAAGAAATCTATCAGGAATGCTCAGCAAGGAAGCCATACATGATCCAACCACAGAGTCTGAAATCTGCATCTAGGTGTAAGGTTTGAGTTCTCAGAAACCGGGGAGGTATGAACAAGACTTTCTATTTTAGATCCACTGCATAGATACAGAGGTAGTTTTAAGAGTTTCCTGGCAGAAAAGAAAGAAAACTGGAATCATCTAGGCTATCCTTTATCTCCCTGACCCTGCACTTTCTTGAAGAACAGAATCTGCAGGATATTTCCCTCCCACTGCCCCAAAGCCATTTGTCCTGTGCGTTCAGATAATAAAAATATTTGGGAAACTAGTCTCTGCAAACAAACTCTCCCCAGGAAAAGGAAACTCAAACTGAAACCTAGCAATGGTGCTGCGACCATCCTGCTTTCTAAGGTTTTTCCTCTGGCCATTTTTTTCCATTTGGCAACCCACCCAACCCTAGTGCCCCCATTCTCACTCCTACCCACCATGTTCCTCCTCCCACCATCTTCCAGTTCTCCCTCTTCCTCTAATAAACAAAAAAATCCTCCCCTAGAAATCCCACAAAAATATTTTAAAAACTCAAAACTCTGTAAGCACTGAAGAAGAGCTCTCCCTTGATAAAAAGAAGGGGAAAAGAAACTACAGGAAACAAAGCCCAAATGTACTGGTATAATACCTGCAATCACTGTATTTATCATTCTTTTTTTCCTGTCCACTTTGTCATACCCTATTTACACTGTTTAGTTGGATATTATTACTTTGTCTTCATACATTATGTGGGCACTTCTTGTTCCCTATATATTTATAAAACACGACAACTTTACTGAATTTATTACCAAGCATATTATATAAAATATATCTTTTGACTTTTAACTCCACCCCTATATTAACCCCACCTTGTACATACCCTTATAGTAAAAAGTATTTCAAAAAAATTCAAGATGATGGAAGACTGAATGGATGCCTCCACAAAGGATATAAATCAATTCATATCATTCAATTGCAGGGTTTAATTTTATGGTAAATTTTAATTCTATAATAAAGAATCTTAAGCTCCATACTTCTTTTTCACTCCATGCTCCTAGCAGTAATAAAACCTTTTTTATAACAAGATATTAAAAAAAGAGCATATCTATAGAAAACTTATTCTATCTACAGTGAAAAATACTGTTGTTTACAAAAAAACACCAAACAACCATCACATTTAGAAAAAAAACCAAAGCAACCAAGGTCCCTGCATGACATTCCTATGGTTCGGTTGGGACAGCTTCATTGAGTTACAGCAATATCCTATATTGCTATAACAGCAAAATCCAAATAACTAAATAAAAACACTTAGAGAATACTCTCGCATACCTATGTAAAAATGAAAGAACAGACCCAAAAATTTCCTTAACCCAAAATCTGGCTGGTACCAGCCAGTCTCGGAGGATCCCTTCAACACTTCAGGCTAAGGGACTAAATCAGGCACTGGAGCCGCACGGCTGGAGCACCTGGCCTCCCACCAGGCAGAGCTGAGTCCATGGACAGTGCCCCAGTGCTCTGTGCTGCAAATGCCAGAGCTCTAGCAATCGAGCAAAAGCAGCAGGAATCTCATCAGATGGGCAGTTCATAGCAAAAACCCATAGATAGCAGCAATGAAGTTAAAGCAGCAGGGGATGAGAACAAACAAAATATGCTAAAACTGCAAGCAACCAGAAAAAGAAAGTGGCAAAAGGCAAGAGCAGTTTAAGAAACAAACCTAAAATTGAAGCAGACAGCACATTATTAGCAACACAAAGCACAGACGGCTTCCCACACCCAAAAAGGCAGGCAGGAGTTAATGATGGATTTCAGACATTTGGTTACAAAATAAAATTAATTCAGCAAATAAAAATTTTCTTTTGGAAGGAGATTCTTTTTCTTTAATAATCTGTTTTATATTTGTCCTAGTACTATCAGACAGAGACTGAAAATTTGCAAAATCGTTCTTTCTAAGATGATGATGATGATAGAAACCAGTGAGCAAATCTGTCCTGTTCAGAAAAAAAATCCTTAAGAGTTTACTATTAAGAAACATCCAGAAATAGAAGTGTGAGTTCACAAAAACCTTTCTCATAACCAAGAGGTGACCTCTTTCAAAATATAAGATGGGTTTGTCCTTGTTTTTTGAATTACAGCCACAGGATATGGTACCTCTTAATCGCCTCCATGAAATAATTAACAGGCAGAGCACTGTTCCTGGCTGCTTGAATTATTTCCTATGTTAAGAGAGTTCAGCCCCATATTTCTACCTCTATACTGAAAGGTTACCACACCCACGAGGGCATTCCCCATTCTCCCCATGGAGGCTATGAAATTATAGAAGACAACGCTAAACTGGAGAATTCTGCAGCATATCAGCCACCTTAGCTGAAAAGGCAACTTCAAATCCCTGTGCCAAAAGCTGACGCCAGAGCTGAAGCTATCCTTAGCATCAAAACTGGAACCCTTATGTGAATATAAACCACTAAACCTCAGGCTCATATGTATTTTCTCTCTGGCCCACTGAATAATTTTTTTTTTTTTTTTTTTTTTTTTTTTCCTGCCTAAAATAACCAAGACATATGAGGTTAAGAAACGAGAAGAGATTCTGAATTGGTTCCGGTAGTGTGGGTGAATGCTTTAACTGTAAAGCAAGTATATAAACAGAGAGACATAGTAGCAGCCCTTCAGCTCACTTCCTTACATGCAAGAAACTATTGTTTTTTAAAAAATTGACCTCTATATTGAGACAAGCCAGTTAGGTAGAGCATGAGAAGAGGGCATATTGCTCTGTTTCTTTCCCAACCTTTTCCATCTCTTCCACGAGGTATGGTACAGATGGGTATTTCATTCTGCACAAACATTACAGTCAGGCCCACACTCTCTGGCAAGACATGAAGGAGTAGAAAGACAATAAAAAATAAGTGGAGTTGTTGCTAATGCTGGCCTTTAACTCGGGACTTGGCATTTGCTCCCTTCCTATCTGGACAGATAAATCTTTATGATGGAAGAGTCTGAACAAGTATCTGGGATCTCGAAGACATTCTTCCTGTATGGCAAAATTGCCAGTTACTTTCTTAGCTTTGATATAAAGTTTAAAATTTTTACAGCACATTTGGTAGGTTCTATCATCATTAGCAAGCTAGGAAGGTTCAACAAGGAGGCCTCTGATCAGTTAAACTGCCTGAATGCAAAACTTGATCACACCATTGCAAGTTCAGGGAGCACCTTAAGCAGAATTTAGCTTCTTTCCTCAAATCTTTCCTGGCATCTGTAGGATAACAGGAATTGGTTTAAGCTTCTGCACTCTTCACTGGGCATAGCAGTATATTTGAGAACAGACAGAAAATATCACTTCTACTTATTCTAGAACCATCAGCGCCCCACAGGAATTCAGAGGCGCTGACAGGCAGCCTGGGCCATGGTTATCCTCTGAGGAAGAATGACTAAAAAAATTCCCAGATTCTGCATTTAACCATGTTATGATGACTGTTACACCTAGATCTTTCTGGGTGAAATACAGAAGTTCACTATGTACACTGTGCACCCTGCATGTCTTCATATGCTTATGGAATACAGAGATTTCACTGCCTACTTAAATAAAAACCCAAACCTGTTAATAGTGGCTATTCTCTAACAACCTGTGAAGAGATGTGATTAAAGAGAAATTTATGGTGACATCCGCTCTCCCTTAAAATAAGGGCAGGGGGGCGGGGGTGGGGCAGAAGGAGAGAGAGAGATGCCATGAGTTCAGAAGTAAAACACTGTTATTATTCTGAAGCGGGAATGACATCCTTGCATTAACACAGTATGAAATCATGGTAGCAATTTTCATGCCATATTATTTTGTTTTTGTCAGGTCACTGATTTTCAATTTAATCAATACTATATAAAACTAAGGAAGATAATAGAATAAAAAGCATCCATTTGGAGTCCACTACTGAAGCAAGAACAGGTTGATCTTTCTGTGAATTTAAACCAATCAATCCACCCACAGAAAATATGGGTCACTCTTGTCCTGGAATAACATAGATAAACCAAACTCAGAGGTTACAGAAAAGGCAATATACTAAAGTAAACCTGATACAATTCTGATTAAGTGTGTTACTATAGTTTACAAGTTGACCTTTACCTTCTTCTAACATACAAAGTAACCAGAAAAGTACAAAGCCGAAAAGCTACAGTGGGCTTTGTTTACACTCACCCAGAACTATGCTCTTTTCCCAAACACTATTAATGTAAAGTGAAACTGCTACTTAAATCATCCCAGATTTAGTTTACCAGTTCTCATCTTTCAGGTGTTTTGACTGTATCATTACAACTGATCTGAGGTCTCCTAAACCACAGAGTATGGCAAAATACAGAACTAGGAGAAACACACATGCTATTTTCAAAGAACAGCTGCCAAGTTACCACCTGTGAGGGTCCCAGTTCAAGAAGAATAACTTCATAGAACTGCACCTGGGTACCACAGAAGCCCCGAGAGATCCATGTCTCCATTTGGAGGCACTTACGAGTTTTTTTTTTGCCTGGAGAAGGGAAGAAGGGAGAACAAATAGAAAGCAGCTATTGCTCTACAAAAGACCCAAACAAGCCTGGAGCTGGGCAGCTTGACCAAAGTATGTCAATATCTGCAATTCACAACTGCTCCACCAGGCTCTACACACCCTGAAATCCTTATCTGAACCTCTGCATATAGCCTCAGCCCAAGCAAGAGAAACTTTCCTATGAAGAAGTCATCAATCTTTCAGGTTTCCCCTCAGGCATATGCCTATGCAAGATCAGAGATCTCTTTCCAAGAAGAAATCTGCAACTTCTTTCTTCAGAGGTGACTGGAAGCCCCTACAGATTTTCCACAGTGGAGTATAAGGGTGGCAGGGAGATGGATGCAGTCCTCCTCCCTTTATTCTCCATTTGTGTACATGGCAGGCATGTCCCTCACTTACTCAGTCCATTGGGAAGATTACCTGCTGCTCTCAGTCCGTAGTATGCTTGCTGATGTACAGCAGAAACCCAAGTAGTTTGGCTAGAAGGGACCTAGTGTTCAGCCTGGCCAAGCTGGATGAGGAACAAGGCCATGCTGCATAGCACACCCACCCCATAGTTGGTCAACACAAGCTCTTGTGAGGGCAACAATACGTCTACCTTCTCTGCAAGAGTTTAAACATGGACAATTCCTATTATTTTCTCTGCTGTCCTGCTGATATCAGCAGTCACATATTTCCTTAATACTGTGGATTAAATTGGACATTCCATTATTTTTTATAAAACCGGATACTCCCCATCTCTATTTGAAAATAATTAGTCCTTTTCCAACACTGAGTGATTAAAATGTAACTAACACCACACTTATTTTACATGATCAATGTTGGTAAAATGAATAGCATATGAATTAATAATGTCTAGTCACTTTTTCTAATTGTTTCCTAATGTTCTGTTATTATATATTCATTTGATATTCACTGTAATGCTAGTGATCACCATTTGTTCCATAAAAAAAAAAAAAATCAAAAAAAAAATCACACATTTCACCTTTCTTAAAAAAAAAAAAAAAAAAAATAAGTATGGTCACCTGATTTCTTTTTCGTTCTCACATTCCAAAAAGTTGCACGGACAAGATTTTTGTTTAACAAACAACATGACAGTGCACAGGGTAAATGCTCACTTGGGGAATCAGATCTCTTGAGCAGGATGGTCAGTCACTGCCCGGAGGTGCAGGAGATATGGACACGCACACGACCAGTATGATCAAGCAATGCCAATTTATTGAAGGTAAGCGAGCCCTTTTATAGGTTTCTCCTGTGCACACGAATGGTACATGGTGCAATCCTTATGATTGGACAGTTAGCTTTGTCCACGCACTTAAAGCCTTCTCCCAATTGGTTAATAAGCGCCACACTCAAATGTCTATCTCTGCCCAACCCATCTCCTGGAGTTGGTTGCTGAGTTCTTTGTTCTATGTCCTTGCCGAGCTTGCACATGTGTAGGATTGCTCACATGTCCATTATCTCCCAACATATCCCTCTTTTTGTTTTTGAGCAATCCACATTCCTTGCAGGCTTTTTGCAACGATTGTTAATACAACAAACTAAGCATGGCAAAATAATAACAAACATAACAATTACAACAATTACAACAATTTCAACAATTCCAACTTGTAACAACTTCTTCAACTATCCTGTGAACATAGTTAACTTTCCTATGTAACTTGGGCCCCTACTGGTTTGGAAGGGATTTCAATAAACACATTCAGAACGTATGAGCATTAATCACTGTCAGAACCATTGCAAGGCTTAGGATTGTGAGCTTGACCTTCTTTCCAAGGCCTCACCCAGCGAGATGGAACCCACCGTAAGCCATGATCTGTAAGCAAACACATATAGCCTCTACCTGTTAACTGTACTTTAACAGGTCCTTCCCACTGCCCAGTATTTAAGTTTTAAAACATAACTAACGGTTGCTGTGTGCCCATAGATTGTTCCGCATCACCCTTTATTGCTAAACTGTGAATCATCATTGGTGGTTCCTGACGTTCTCCTGTAAGCCTCAAAAAATTCAAAACATATAAAACTTTGTTTAATCGTTCAGCTGGCATCATACCTGATATTCCCCCTTTTTGTTTTGAAGCATTTGCTTCAGAGTCTGATGAGCTCGTTCAATGATTGCTTGTCCAGTGGGAGAGTGTGGAATTCCTGTGCAGTGTTTAATGCCCCATAAGATACAGAAGCGTTGGAAGCATCCAGAAATATATGCTGGACCATTGTCTGTTTTGATCTTTCTTGGCACTCCAAGTACAGCAAAAGAACGATATAAGTGTTTTTCAACATGTTTAGCTGTCTCTCCAGCTTGAGCTGTAGCCCAAATAGTCATGGAGAAGGTTTCAATAACAATGTGTACATATTTTAACCTACCAAATTCTGCTATGTGAGTAACATCCATTTGCCATAACTGCAAAGGTGATAGACCCCGTGGGTTAACTCCTGTTCCCAGGCCAAACCCTATTTTTCGACAGGATGGGCAAGAGGCAACAATGCCCTTCGCATCTGCAAGAGGAATTTTAAATTGTTTATGCAACATTTTTGCTGACTGATGCAAAAAATTGTGAGATTCTCTAGCTTGTGCAAACAAATTTGGAGAGGGCCCAGACCAGGCTGGAGCAACCAATTGATCAGCTAGTTCATTTCCATACCCTAATCCTTCTTTGGATTGGTGAGTTCTGATGTGAGTAATAAAGTAGACAACGCTTCTCTGATCAAGAGTGTGAACTAGTTGTTGCAACAGTTTCCCTTCTGTATCAGGCACAGACATTAGGGCTTGACAAACTAATGACTGCATAGTTGCAACACTTCATTAGAGAAACTGACTTGTAGAGCTACTGTTGCAAGGGGTCCTGTACCTAACAACATTTGCGCTTGAACGAGATAAAGCGGATCACCTTGTGGTCGTGGCTGAGCTTGCTCATTATTAGCTAATTTAGTCCATGCACTTTCAAACAACATTTTTTGAGATGGAGTTAATATAACTGCTGCTATTTGATCAATATCTTTTGGAATTAACAGTGATGATGAAGAAATATAATTAATAAGACCATTTTGCATTACTGAAGCTCTAGCCTTTTCAAGCAATTTCCAATCTAAAGGATCCCATTCATTAGTACCACTAACACTATTAATAGAAACAGGAAACGCTTATACACTTTCAGGAATAAAAGACCCCTCCACTATAGCATCTCTAATACTCCCTTTCCATCGGCGTGTGGCCACAGAGACACTCTGCACCTGTGAAGAAAAAAGATGTGAAGTTGTAGGGCGAGACGAAGGAAGCGCAGCCTCCGCCTGTGCTGATGGCAAGGATGGATTAGAAGCAGGTACTGGAACCGAATACTCAGGTGGCGGGTCAGGGGCAGACGGTTGCAGTTGCTTGCCAGATGAAGAGCTATAGGATCTGTGCTCCATCTTCTCCTCCCGTGTTGCAGCCAGTTTTCCAAGCTTGTCTATGAATTGCAGGAGTGGAGTTTCTGTGTTTGAAACGCCGACTCGCGAGGCGCGGGGTTTCTCTCCGTGCGCGGCAGGCGCGGGCGGCGATACGTCGGTTCTGCCCACGTGCCCGTCCGCGCCCCGCCCCCCGCCGGGCTCCGGGGCCGCCCCCGCTCTGCCCTCGCTCTCCTCTGGCGCGGCGCCGGGCGCACTTCCGGCACCGCCCGCTCCCGCCCGCGCGGCTCCCGCTCCAACCCCCGCTGCTCGCCGCGGCCCCGCCAGCGCCACCGATGAGGCAAACGGGTTTTTCGGCTGACACAACGCCATGGGACCTGCCGGCGGCGCAGGCACCGGAGGCGGCGTATCAGAGCCAGAAGCCGCTTCTACCGCTGCAAAGGCCGAAGTGCCAGCCGCGTGGCCGCCAGCCATGCGCTCACCAGCCACGCAGGTCTCAGCCGCGCGGGTCCCAGCTGCGCAGTCATCGCTCAGCTCCTCTACTGTCTCGCGAATCAGCTTCCAGAGCACGGGATAGTCGCTCACTTCTTCTGCCGACCTTCCCCCCTCACTGATCGCGTCCCAAAGCTTTTTTCCTATGGATTCCCAGGTAGATATCTCAAATATGAGACCTGCACTGGAGATAAGTCCTCTTTCCCGGCTCCATTTCACCAAGCCTTTCAGGGTGGACTTACCGTATTTTATGCCTCTCATGGAGAGGATATCTTGGAGGACTTTCACTGCTTGCTCGTCTCTTCCGAGAACAGACCCCATTCCTCCCCGGCCGCCGCTTCTTTTCGCGGATCTTCAACCCAAATTACAGTGCGCTGCTTCTCACCTTCAGACCCCGGGGCAGGGTCTGGATCAGTTTCGACCGGCTTTCCACCCTCGATTGCACCTCCGTCGAGTCCTCAGCGAAGACTTGTGCCAATCTTGAGGGTCCCTGTTCGGGCGCCAGATGCGGGAGATATGGACACGCACACGACCAGTATGATCAAGCAATGCCAATTTATTGAAGGTAAGCGAGCCCTTTTATAGGTTTCTCCTGTGCACACGAATGGTACATGGTGCAATCCTTATGATTGGACAGTTAGCTTTGTCCACGCGCTTCAAGCCTTCTCCTGATTGGTTAATAAGCGCCACACTCAAATGTCTATCTCTGCCCAACCCATCTCCTGGAGTTGGTTGCTGAATTCTTTGTTCTATGTCCTTGCCGAGCATGCACATGTGTAGGATTGCTCACATGTCCATTATCTCCCAACACAGAGGGCAGGAGGAGTCTCCATTTCAAGCCTCCTTGCAGCAGCACCTTTAACGGGATTGGGTTAGATTCCCCAAACTGCTGTTCTCTTCATCTCTTACAATCCAGCTGGCTTCTGGTCCTGTGCAACCACTCCAAAACAGGCACCAGCCATCACTATTGGTCATCTTAAACAACATACAAAACATATCCTATCTTAACAAGGCAAAAAGACTGTTCTACATAGCCATCTGCAGCAAATGTTTTCTACTGACTGCTTACAGGTGTCTTATCTCAACCATAATTTGGTTGATTCTGCAGGAGGAACCACCTGGAGAACTTGCTGGAGCAGCTTAGTTCCTCACCCAGCACACTGGGAGAGCCTGTCCACTGGCCCAGGCACAGCAGGAGAACTGGCAGGACAGTCCAGAATTTCCACCTGGAGCCATCCTTCATCACATCAAGTACTCCACTGTGGTGGGACCTGGGAGTTCAATCAATCACCTTGTTTCAATTTGGTCCATTGCCTCCTCTCAATCCATTGTCTCAGCTCTGCAGAGATTGGATGGGAAGTTCCTGTATCACCCAGGGAAATAACAACTTCACTGTCCTGGGTGAGCACAGCCCTGATGGCCAGCCATACCACAGCCACTACTATAGTTCAAAGATTAATTTCATCCTTATATCCCATTTATAACTACAGTTCTGGAAGCTCTTGCCATAAACTTCTCAAATCTGTTATTGACTATTGAGGTAGTTTCAGGTTTTTTGTTCTGGAGGTACTGAGTGTCACACTTCTGCATTAGAAATTCATTGTCATTGTGGGTATCTGTCTGTTAACATCCCTGAAGCCTCTTTCCTGTGGGCCAACAGCCAGTATCACAGCACTAAGGGAGATGAAATGAGCACATACTACTTCTGGTAAAAATGTACAGATATACTACCTTGCACCATCATGACACATCCCCAGAGAATGTCCTGGGATTACAATTCTTTCTCTTTATTTGAGTCAAAATAAAATAAAAAAGTCTCTTCACAAACGTGTTTGTGCCTGGAAGCTGATATTTCTCTCACTCCTATGGTGCCCCAATTTTCCAGATGGCATCAGCCTTCTTATTATGAGGTATCTTTACTCATTTGTTCTTAGGTTGGGAAGTATAATGAAATTATATTAAATTGTTCATGGGATCACCAACTTGCCTTTAAGCAAAACAAAATATTCTAGTTACATATATTGCTATCCACACACTTAGGAGAAAAAAAAAAAAAAAAAAAGCATAATGTAGAAAGACATTCTTTGAAAGCAGACCACCTGAATGCGATGGAAGTAACCAACTTGTGTACAAGTACTGCCTTCATTTTTATTAGGCTTTGTTGGGCTTGATCATAACTCCCAGCACAAAATCAGCTAAGACAGATCACTTGAGACAATACCATAGACTATTTTCTTACTAAATAGAAAGAAAAAGCCCCACATTTTGTGGCTATTAATGCTCAGACAAAAAGCTCACAGAACATGATACAGGACGGCTCCAGGCTTTGTTTTGTGCTCTCGTCTATATCTTCAAAACATTTTATCATGCAAAAACAAAAAAGTACTTCACATCAATATTTCATTGAAATTCTTTCAGAGGAGACTTACATACATTATATTTTCAAGATGAGATGCAGACTCTTTTAGTTGCAGGGGAGAGCAATATATTGGATAATAGCTGACATTTGACTCCCAAGGTTTTTCTTTTATGAATCAAAATTCATTTAGTGATAGTGAAGTAGAAGAGTGTGGCTAAGAAATCAATAGAAATGTTCTGTATTCTAGTTATGGAACATAGAGATAACCCTAAGTCAACATTAATGATGCTGGCCTGTGTAAACATTGACAAAGCCAAAGGAATGATTTTAAATAATAGACTTCAACAAGCAGGTATCAACAAGGTGTGCTAATGGAGATTGCTGCCATACTTTATGATGGTTTTAATTTATTCAGTGTGTGGAAATGATTAGTGGCATCCAGTTGATAGCTGTAGGATGATGTAATCTGGACAACATTTTTCAAAATACATGACAACAGTCATCTCCTCCTTTTCTCTAACAGTTCTGAAATAATAAAATCTCTTCTAAATACATAACATTTATTTACTGGCTCACCCCATCTCCATGCCAGTTGCCAAAGATGGTTTCATTTTTATTTTCCTTATTGGCAAGGAACACACTGAAATTACACTACCAAATGCACATAATCCATGCATTAATAAATCAGGTAAAGTCCATAAAATAAGTAGAACAAAGACTTTGTATTTCTTGACTATCCAAAATACATGTGCTATTGGAAGAAACTGTTTATGTTCAAAGAATGAAACATCAAAACAGAAGAGAGGGATGAGGATGTGAGCTGTCTGCTCCATACACGCATGATTAAGCCCATCTTCCCCTCAGCTTGGAAAGAGAACTGACAGACGTGACTGACCCAAGCAAAGGGGTAAAACCAAAGAAGGGGATGAAATAGCATTTAACAAATACAGCTCCAACAGAAACAAAGCAGCAATATCGAGTAATGTAGGTAAAGACCAAGATATATTCCAAATGATTATACCAAATATTAATTACAGGAACACCTATTCTTCAATTTTGAGATTCAAACATTTTGTTTCTGAAACCCAGAAGCCTTACATTAACTCTTTAATTAGACATTAAATAAAAACAGCAGCAAAAAATCTATTTCTGTTTTGTTTTACTTCAAAGAGTTGATTTCTATCAAACCTTTGCCTGTTTGTTAAACCAACATATAATTTTTCCCTGATTCAACCATGAAATAGAGCCATTCTTGATATTTCTCAGCTAAAGCTTTAGAACATCCACTTAATTTTCAGTTTATTCAAAACCAATTACACTTTATTACTCTAAATGATCAAGTGTACTGCAAAGGAAGCTGTCAGACATACCTGTAAGTCTACATTTCAGGACTCTGCAATACATATTTCCTTAAATCCAGCATAAATCAGAGGTTAATAGCACATCATCTATAAGAGGTGGCAAAAGAAAGCTATTATACAGTGAGTGACAATAATTATGCAAAATTAATTAGAAGTTTCAGTCAGTGTTGCAAAGGCAACAATAAACAAACATTCTGGGTCATCCTTAATTTATTTATTGAGTTTTCCAATACTTGTTAGCAAGTATTGCCAACAAGGCCCCAGCTCCTACACTTCTGAGAATTTCAGATTTTATTTAAAAAAAAAAAAAAAGCATATCTACCTCTCATAGCTATAAAAACAAGCTTAAACACACAACTTTAATGTACCCCAAAGACAAAAGTGAGAATGCAAAGAAAAAAGGACATTTTTGATTCTTTTTTATTTCATGTTTGAAACAAAACTCCTGATTCTTGTCCATTTAACATAAGCGATACTGTATATTCAAAATGTCCGTAAAAAATATCTTTGCCAGCAGGATCAACACAATGAGAATGAGGAATATAAAATGTCCAGACAAAAGAAAGTGCCTTCTCTTCCCTTAGTTTGATTTCTTACTAAGAAATCAAAATATGCTTATTATTCTCTATTGGGAAATGCACATCAATTCCACCTTTATTTTATGAATATTTACTTAGCTGAATACCTAGTGCTGCTAATCCATATTTTATGAATATGCGTACACATACACATACAAAAGCTACACGGAAATTGTTTCCCTTATAACACAAAAGAACTTTTTCTCTTGGTGAGCATCTGGTTTTTTGAACAGGGAGGAGGAATAAGCCCTGTCACCAGCCAAAAACACATCTGAATTTTGAGAAGTTTTTAAGACTATTTGCAAGCCATGGATTATTTTTTGTTTTCATAGCATACCTTTTGAAGCGGAAACAGAGACAACCTTTTCCTTTTGTCCTTTATTACGCCCTTACCTATGTTATCTTTAGTGAATGGTAAGACATTCCATAAACATAACTTAATTATTTTCAAGAGAATAAGCAGCAAAAAGCCTCAGTGACTAAGGATAAAAATGCTTTCCCCTGTTCACCACCTCATCACGTGACATTTTTATATCAGCTATTTTCTTTTGCAAGGGTGCGGGGAGAAGCATCAGAAGCATTTTCTGCTCACACAGGAGAGAATAACTCAATATATGTGTTTCAGAAACCTTTTCTCAGGATCTTTCAATTCTATTTATTTCAAATACCACTGCCTCAAGAGTAATAAATATACTACTGCCTGGGGACAAAACAAAGTGTTTAATCTTGATGCAAGAGGTTGCACAGTTGTTAAACAAGAGAACCTCAGAATTTGTTTCTTTTAGACACAAAAAGAGAAGAATTTTATTCAGGATATGTTCTGATACCAGAAAGAATTAAGAAAGGTAGGCCAATTTTAGCAATAAAGACATATTAAAAGAATGTATCATGCATGAGGATTTTTGTAATTCAGTAATTCAGCAGAAAGCAGATCAGACAGGAAAAATCAGTCTCTTTTGTAAAAAAGCTGTGTATAGACACTAATATTTACATATTTTTTGACTCTGGTTCAGGAAAACATGATCATTAGTACTTCCTACACGAAAGCCTGATTACTAATCCATTGCAGTGTACCACCACCACCAGAAACTGTGTACGTTCTTGTTCAGCTCAAAAAACCATGCTGGATTTTAAAATGTTGCTTTTCTTGTCTTATATGCATTCATGTATTCAGGATTACCCTAAAGTGAGTAATTTTTTCAGGAGTATTACAATGATATAACCAAAATATATCCTTGATCGACATCTAAAGTAAGATTGTTAATCTTCAAATGGAGAAGATAGGCTCAGAAGACAGGAGAAACACCCACATTTTGGCTTGAAAGATGTCTTCAGAAGTGTCAGTGTTCTGTCTAGTCATCCCAGAAGACAACCTTAGTCTCAGTAAACTACTTATACATTAACTACAGACAGCAAAACCGTTAAATAAGATTAAAATGCAACATTATGTTTTAGTTTGAAGAAACAGTTTCCAGTGTAGAAACATTAAATAATTTATCTAACTGTATTTTGCACACCTGAACAATCTGTAGAATTTTTCTCCAAGGGAAGCAGATTTCAACTCTACTTTTCCCAATTCACTCCCAATTAACTGTATATAACCCACTGTTTAGTATGGCAAGACAGTTGTGTCTGAGTCTGCCGGATCCTGCACAACACCACCACACAATCAGTCCTCCATGCTCTGTGTTCAGCCACCAAACTGGAAATCCAGGTTCTTTCAAGAAGACTAAGATTAACACAAATAATTAGTCTGAAAAAATCTGTATTGATGTATCAAATTTCTTGGGCTTTGAAGTGGGTCACAACAAGGTAAATTTCATTTTGGAGTTTTGTTTTTAAACAGAAATCACTTCTGCCCAAGCAAGGATGCCTAATGGCAGCATTTAGGCAACTAAAGCAAAAAAGGACAAACAAATTAATGATGGCACTCCTAAAATAAGGATTATCTTCAAGCCAGGCTTATGTTTTCATTTCATAGAAAAATGGTACAGAGCCTTAGACAAGACAACAGGGAGGGTATGCAAATTCATTTGAAGACAATTAATGGATACCATCCTGACAGTAATGTAAGCTTACAGACCTGAAAATAATTGAAATCTGAAAGAAAACAATATGATACAAGGCACCTAAATATTAAAATAAAGATTCAGTACTCCTCACCTCCCTTACAGGCAGAGATTTTGCCTGCATGTTACTGTAACTGGTGTATGAGTACAAAAAACAAAGTTGCTTCTCCTTCACATGAATTACAGTTCAAGCACCAAGTTGGGAATTCATCAGTAGGAACACTCTGGTTTTGTTCTACATTCACCTAAGTTGTAACTATTTAGGTTTTGTCCTACATAAGAAAAAAAAAACAACCCAAGATTTCTGTATTAGCTAAACCAGATAAAAGACTGATAGTGGATAGTGCAATTTTTGGGAACTATTAATACAAAACAAAAAGTTTTCTTTTTTTAGAAAATATATTTAACTATATATCTATATGGAAATGAAAAAAAACCTCATTAAGATGGCCTTTTATTTTACTTGGGTAAAACAATATCCAAGATAAAGAAACTATGGAAAAGTTACCTTCAGGCTAAGGACAAATTGTAGACTGTGAAAGTAGCATGATCCAGTGGAAATAAAAAATAAAAAAAATCACACAGCACGATCCAGTGGGGGGGGGGTGGGGGTGGGGGGGAATCACACAGCACAAGGTATTTTGGTTACAGGGTAGTGTCACTGCTACTACCATAATACCAATTTCTTCAGCCAGTCCAGAAGAAAACAAGCAGGAAGATCTGTAGCAGTAACATGGGCACATACAGACCCCCGAAGACTGAATACAACTGCATAACATAGCAAAACTGTGGTAGCAGCAGATCTCATTCTGAATTGTTACAAACACAAATCCAGCATTATCCTCAGTTTTTTTGAGATATGGCAGTACCAGTATCATATTCTTTTTGCAAAAATAATTTTAAAATGCCCACCAAGCACTCAAATCCTAGAATAAATTTTGATATTGTGCTAAGTATATATCAGCAGATACATTTTTACACTGCACCTTCTACATTTTCAATGTAAGTAAAGCAAGAGAACATCTGGATAGAGGGATGCACATGGACTTTAATTCCCTAAAACTGATTCAGCAGGACTGGCACTGCTCCAAATTACAAACTTCTTGCAGCTGCGTAGACTGTGCTGCAGTACTGCAAGAGAGAAACACTAGGCACCTTCCTCTGTGTAAAATCACCCATGCTTTTCAGGATGCTTTTGCCCTGTTATGTTAATTTGGTACTTAACATTGGGGCTTGGTCCCAAATGAACCAGACTCTCATCTTGCTTACCTGCTGCCTTATGCGAAGTCCAGAGCAAGCTGTGCAACTCAGCAGAGAAACCAGTCCTGGAAAGGATAACTCCAGCTTGGCCTCAGTGGGGGAACTCACATACCACAGAGAGGGTGGTCCAGAGCAGCTGTACTGGTCTCACAGCAGTGCTGAGATCTCCCTGAAACACCATTTGAGCTAAGTATTTCACCAAACTCCTGTAGGAAATCTTTTTAAGAGTCCAGTATCACAGTACTGTATCTACAATGCTCCAGGCCCTCAAGACCTTGCAGCTAACCTGCACTTCTTCACTCTGTACAGCCCTGCACAGCGCAGCTATTCCCTGAGCAGCATGAGTAACAGAAATCCTGTAAATAATCCCTTGCCTCTTCTCCACTGTGAACTCTACACACTCTCCCTGCCCTCTGAGGCAGCTTGACAAGACAGCACCCACCCGGCCCCTGTAATTGCCGCCTGCTCTCAAAACATTTCCTCAGCACGGAGCAGAGAACTGAAACCTTTACACATGTTTATTCCTACTCCTCCTCACTCCAGCTTGCCTGGCAGCACTCCAGGCAGCAGAGGACTTTGTGCTTGCCCAGAGACATTCAGAAAAGCAGCAGGCCAAGAGCTCCCCGCTGCCAGAGTTGGACCTGGACACCCAGGCACAGTTTGATTATACCACTGAAGTTCAAGGCCTGCTGTACTGAGGCGAGGCGGAAGCATCTCGCTCCTGCCCTGCAGGGTACCTGCTTTGCTCTTCCCTGCTTGTCTGTCTCTTGTTCTCTTACACTTGGATTTTTTTGACGGTGACTGACACATGACACCGAGTCAACCTTTCTGCACGTTTTATGTGACCAACAATTAGAATCAAAAACCAACGAATGAGGCACTGGAATGGATAATAAACACAGATTTGTCCTGTTTCAGATCCAAGGCAGCTACTGATCTGGAGACATTAAGACACTTCCCTATAGAAAGGCTCTATAAATATCTCTGCTGGTGATTTCTAGCTTCCTTTGAAGTGTCAGGCATTTGACATTACCAGAGATTCCTCTGCATTAGGCAGACAGATGTGATATATTAATCCCAAGAGGTAGATTGCTCTATCCCCTCCTGGCACCCACCTAAAACTTGGCAGAAAAGAGTGAAGTTAAAGCTAACTGCTTTGAAGATGTTTGTTGTCATTCCACCCATTTAGAAAAATGGTGTCAAAGCCTAATACTGTACTGCTGAAGTCTGCAGGACAGCCTACAACTGAGCTATTTCTTCTTTGTTCTGCTGCAACTGTAAGGCCCCTCTAAGCAGAAAGAGTTCAGGATTGTGCCTGATGTGAACTAGCTATCTTTCTTTAGGGAAGGAATGCTTAATGTCACACTCAGGATCAAGACCCTGCTGCATTAGACACTGGGACAACCTAGGGGTGACTTGGGCCAGAACAGTTTTCATTATATCATAAAAAAGGATCTGTGTTCTTTTTGTCACGGGCAGAGCCAGAGTATTTGATTGTACAAGGTCCCCAAAAAATAGTCAGGGGAAGAGACAAGGCAAATGACTATTTGCCAGTGAACCAAGCCCTCCTCGATGTGGTTACAGTATACTTCCCCAGAAGATCTGCTAAGATCTACACAGCTCACTAACACAGCAGAGTAGGAAGGGGAAAAACGTTCCTTCGACCCCTAACCACATCTACACCCACAAACATGAGCAAAGAACACAGCATCCCAATGGAGATCACTTAAAGTACAGCGTGAATGATTCAGGGGCTTTTTGACCATGATTATTTGTGGAAGAGATATATTATAGCATTGTGCTACAACTGCAAACCAAATTCCAAAGGGCTCTATAGACTTGTAATGACCATACTGAAAGAACATCTATGTTTATGAAACTCAAGTAATAGAAGGCCTTTGTCTCTCTTTTTCCCTTGAGATACAAAAAGGCACTTAAGCCCATATCTCCAAAGGTGTTTCTGTCTTTTGTATATGTCACTCCCACTGAACTTGGTACTTAACTACCTTGGAGAAGCTGACATTTAGTTTTTATCTAGACAGTTTTTGAAAATACCTTCAACTCCCTGGGAAGTAAAGGAACAAACATTAGCAGTGTCTCTTAAAAATGGAGAATATTTGAGGAAGTCATGAATAATCAGATATAAGTCAAGCCTTGAGCAAGTTTTGCAGAATGATGCCCTTTTAAGGTAGCAAGAATAGTTTTAGTAGTAGAGTGATACGATCAAGCTAGACTAGAAAATGAAAATAACAAAAGGTGAGCTCACCTTATTTAAAATTTAACTTTGCTGTATATATTTTGATTTTGGCTATCCACATGGAAACTAGCTGTAGTCTGGATTTAATGTTTTTAATTATATAGTGATAGTTAAAAGCATGTACAATTTTTTTTCTCTTTATCTATAGAAACAAAAAACAAAGCAGAGTTTGAAATGTCACGGAAAATTTCCGAAGGCTTTTACAGCTATTTTTAAATTCCTTTATTCTCTTATTTTATTTAATGAATCATTTGTGACTTCATCAGCCCTATTTTGTTTTGTATTTATAAAAATGTTAAGTGCCAACTCTGTGTCAGTGTTGGATGTATCTAGGTCTGTTAACTTGTGTGCAATTGAGTTCAGTACCTATGACCTTCTGTCCTTCAGTTTTCATAGCACTAGTACAGTTTAATCACAACCAGCCAACTTCATGATACATTCAGAATGCCTACAGAACAGATACTTCCCTCCCTCTTCCTCCTCCTCCTTCACTGGAAATTCTTATTTACTAGTTGTTTTTTATATGAAAGATTCCTCAGTAAGTGTGCATGTGACGGGAAGAAAGGAGAAAACAAGCTCTAGTTATCACATGAAATGCATATGCCGGTTAATTGGGCATTCCTTACCACCCAAATTAAAATAACTCTTAAATTTTTCAAAGAGCTGAGATTTCTCTGATTTTTACCAAAAAATTCCAAATTTGTTCTGCCAAACAAAATATCCCCCAAAACTTCCTTCTGGAATCAATAATCATCAGAAAGATAAATATGCTGTTGCATACCCTGGGGACAATTTCCAGCTTTGTCTACAGCCCCAGTTTTGGGAATAGAATGGCCAAAATTGGCATCAGTTCTGTGTATTAAAAGCTAACGTTGCCTACTTTGTTATGCAGAAACAACCAAGAGGAATTTGACCCCTTCATCTTTTTTCTATCAGGTGTTCAAAAATGAGCAAGAACAATGTTACACAGTCCCACAGTTAATCACAGAAAAAAAACCAAAAAAAAAACAGACAAAAAAAAAAAACAACAACCAACATTGCACTAGTTTCCTAAGGTTGAAAGTTACTTCATATTAGAATTATTAAACATATCCCTCACATTAGAGGAGACAAGAAGTCCTTGTGAATGGATCAGTAAGCTCAAACTATTCAAACAACTTCTACAAATGTCAGGTTTTAGAAAACAAGAGCCTGTACAGAATATACCTATACAATTTTACTTCACAAAATATACTTCAGAACACAATCCTCTGATACTGTTTTTATTAAAACACAGCACTAGCAGTCCCTGCCAATAAATGATGCTGATCTGAAAGCTCTAGCTGTATGAAACAGCACCTTCAGAGAAGAGGAATTTTTATTACTAGAAAGTGCTACAAAACCATGTGATGTAAAAAAGAAAGCTGCATACCTTCTTAGAGAGAACGACCATAATCCTGCTGAGGAACATTAATCTCTGCAGCTGAACTATCCACACAAGACTGGTAAAATATTTGACTAAATTCTCACAGTAAGTTCTGTATTCCTACGCAAAACTCTTTAGCAAACTGTTCTTAATGTTAACCAGGTGTCCAGAAGCAGATGAAAACCCTTCTGAGGAGTCCTTTTAATATAACAGTTTAAAAGTAAATAATCATTTTAAAGTAGAAAATAAAGAGGGATTTTGGTTTGGGTTTTGGGTAGAACTCAGTGCTACTTAGAAGCTGCACTGAATTAAGCAGTTTGAGGCTGGGTGGTGTTGTATTGAGAAATGCAGTAGACTCTCATTACACCAATGGGAATACACTGTTAAAAGAGGTACATAATTTAACCATGAACTACAGAAATCAAAATTTTTGATTTTTTTTTTGTTTGGTTGGTTGAGGGTTTTGTTTGCTTATTTGTTTTAGCAAACCTAAAATGCTCACATGCCCTTTCAAACAATTCAAATTAATACTCAAGGTGTCAGACTCCCAGAAGAAACACAGCTCTCAAATTCTAGGATTATGTAGAACAAAATAAAACAAGTAAACTATTTTTCAAGCATGAATTACAAAGGATTCTGGCTTCAAGCCCAGCCACAGACAGGCAGAGGGCAGAAACCTCATGTATTCGAAGCACCGAGGAACGCGTTCCCCAGTGAACATCTGATAACTCACGAACTATGCTCTTTCAGTGCAAGGCTGGCAGTCAGAGAGGAGGGCTGGCCGTGATGCCTAACAGCCACAGTCCCTCCTCGGTTCCTTACAGAATAATTTTCTGCACCAGGGGAAAGCAACTCAAGCAGAGCACAGGGAGTTTGTCACAGACATTCCCTCCTATCAACGCAGAGGGACAACGGCTCCTTGTGCACAACCTCACCTTTTGTGTAATTACTCCGTAATGTAATCTGTGCTTCAGACGTGCCTGCAAACACCTGCTCATGCTTGTTTCCAACTTCTTAATTATGACAGGCCTCCTAATTGGGTTTTCTAAAGATTCTTTTTGCTCATTTGCTATAATCCAAAAAGAAAAGTATCTAACTATATTGCTTTATATTCTTTATTTAAATATAATCTTTTCATGTCTTTAAGCACCCAGCCAGAATAAATATGGCTTCCAATTCTAAGCAGGGAAGCTTTTTTCTCGTTCACTGGCTTACTTATGACTATACAATTTAATTAACATCTCTGTTGTACCTTTTTTGCCAGATAACGACTTCTTTCTTCAACTTTGCTTTTCAAAAACACTATATAATAAATCACAAGGAAAAAATCTTTATTTTTAATATTTCCATTTATGTATTTAATGAACATTATTGAGTTTTTGCCAAGTACTTATTGGAAACTTAGAATAAATATCTGTGAACTACTATTTCATTTCTGTCTGTGAGGATGAAGTGTTCTGCTGACACCAGAATTTTAATAATAATTAGCTCCTTTATTAGAAATCTGCTCTTCATTTTCAGTAACATTGTAAAAGACTGAGTTTTAAACTAAACTAGAAATCAAAAGCTTTTTTTTTTTTAATTGAAGCTTTTCCATCCTTTGAATATAAGTTTTGAGGAAATCTTCAAAAACACAGACTGCAGAATGCCAAGCAATGCCTAGTACTAATTAGTACTCAGCACTGAATTTGGAGTTTTCAGCAACCAGTACCAGCCTGCCCTCTTGAACTGCCTTAGTTATGCCTGCAGTTCCCTCTCTGAAACATACATTGTGCTGATGAATCTGCTGCATTTTTATGTGCAGCTCCTTAGATCTTTTCAATACCTTGCTACCAGAAGGTCTCACTTCCCAGCTGACCCTCGATAGGTGCACCAGTGGTCCCATCTCTGCACTTTGTCAAGGATTCAATTCTCTCTTTGTAACCTTTGTTGTCATTTATTAATCTGCCTCTCTAAAGGACTTGTTCATCTTCCATTTGAGGTTATGCATATTTCAGCTTTAATTCCCGAAATATAAGAAAAAGTTAAATGCCAGCACAAACACCAGAACTCTTACTATACTCATCCCCAAATTTTTCTGTCACACACCCATGGAACAATTACTGTCAGTATGTTTGCAGAGGCATATTGAGTGACAAAATGGGATCTACTTTATCACTGATCTCTAAGGCCTGGCACTGATTGTTTAATTATGAAACACAACAAGCCTTCTTTAGAAAAAATGACTTTTTCAAGAAGCTGTGTTATCCTCAGAGCATTTCATCAGTGGGGTGAAATAGAACTCAATATTTAGAAGTAATTTCTTGCATGCTGATATTCTGACAGGATCAGGGCCATTAAAATAGAGCTTTTAGTGCACAGTCCTTTAAGTCTGTGTGTAAACTACCATAGTTATCTGAAGTTTTCACACTTATGATGTATCTGAAGCATCAATTATAAATCAAAGCATTCAACATTCAGTAGGTTTCAAATTATGAATGCTCTTGATCATATTTCATCTTACAGCTTCTTTGACAAACTATAAGACAAAAGATTTTTTTTAAAAGCCTAATCTTTACTAAATAATTGGGTATGTAATTGTTATGTTTTTGCATTTATGAAAAGGAACTGTATATTTTCATTTTGAATTATTTTTAGGCTAAGGGAATAACAAAACCAAAACAAAAATCTTTGAGACCACGTTGCATACCTCCCCTGTAAACAAAGGATCCTTCCCACAATATCCACAGATTCATTAGAGACAAAAGTTAAATTAAATATGTCAACATAGCACGTAAGGACAAAATTACAATATGGTTACTTGGCACATATGTAGTCCTATATCAGAAGCAAGCACCAGTGTCACACTACTTTGATATGCAGCCCTAACTACTGTTTTAAGAAGCAGTATCAGTTTCTCTTTTAGCTATTAAAAAAAAAAATCTTGATTCAAGAGGTAAATACTGACTGTGGCTAAACTGTAGGCCAATATTTATGAGTGAAAAATAAATCTCAATATTGAGGAATATAAAATCCAGTGTTTCGTGTAAGTCTGTGTACATACACATACCTTATGCTTTATATCAGGGTAGATATTTCCCTACCTTAGAACTGTTCTGTACCTCCCTGCAGTCCTTCACATCATACCAGACCCAGAATTAAGATCCAGTGTGAAATACTACCCTCTCTTCTGCAACCGGAAAGAATAGAAATTGTGGCATATTCCTGTAACAAAGCACTCCTGTGTTTCATTAGCAGCAACAGCATAATGACTTGTACGAAACATGTTCTTCATATGTAAAGCACTGACTGTACTGTTCATGTTAAGGCTGTTCTTTCCTGTTATCGACCGAGCAGAATTAACTCCAGATTTCTTCATCTCTGCTCTAAGAAAAATAGTAACTATTCACCAAGAAACCTCATCCTCTTTTCTGGTCTGCTTTCCTCTGATTAGCTCATCTCTTTTTGCCACAGAATGATGCTTTTACCTAGGTGTTCCCTGTTTCTCACAGTCTGGGACAGCCAACCACAAGAGTTGCTATATTTTCATGCCATTCTCAGCTGTGGAAATCTGAGACATGATTCACTGTTTACTGAAATAAGTGGACAGCCTGCCATTGATCTCAACAGATGAAGAATCTGACCTTTTATGTGCAAGTTTTTGCTCCCAAAGGAAAGCCAGGAATGGCTGGAAAAAAAATAGTGGAAGTTATCAAGACCAAGTGCAGTCCATTTTTTCACTCACATCTTTTTTTAATTTCCTTATATTCTGATATCTTTCTAGATTTGTGAGCAATTCTTTAATTTGAAGATAGAACCTTCTAGTATTTCTGGAGGAGACAGACAGGCACAAATCACATTGACATTTTAGTACAGAGTTCTTCTGTAGGCTGACCATCAAGAACAGTATGGCAGACTATAATGCTTTTATTTTAACAATGCTTTTTCACTTTTACTTTTCCAAACAGATTGGTACCTATCTTCTGAGTGATATTTGATACCCTAGTTTCTCTTTGTTGTTCACTGGAAGATTCCATAAACATGGCTTTGTAATTATATAAATTGGCAAGCCTTTACCTATGTAAAATTGATGTCTTTTAGTTGCACACCTTAATTGTAGCACTTCCCAAAAACTAAGTACTCACCTTCGCAACCTTTTTCAGTGTAATGATAAAAGTGTATGTATCTATGGGATTGTATATAGGGTACTGTTAAAATGCAAACCACTGTACCCTACGGAAAAAAAACCCAGATAATTTCCCCACCAGATTTAATGTAGTTCAGCATCCTCCAGGTTACCAGATACTTTTTATCACATTTGGTCAATTTAGCTATGCTAATTTCTTTCAGTACATCAAAACCAAGATTCTAGGGACCTCACAGAAGAACAGTCTGAAAATAAAATTTGGAACAAAAGTTGCTGTCCTTCTGACATCATGTACATGCTAACAAACTGTTCAACTCCCTCAATGCAGTTTCATTTTCTATGCAAATAGAAATTTTGAAAGCACATGTGGTTTGGTGCAGCAGTATTTGCCTACATTCACACAGAACCTGAAATAATTTTAAAATGTGAGGGGCCTCACTCATTTCAAGACTGATAACTCATGGTATATTATTATCTCCTCAAGTGCCAGTGAGGTTAACTTTGATCAGACCTGTCTGAAGCTTTGCATTACTTAGAGCTACAGAATCTGCAAATAACCACTCTTTAAAACAAGTAGCAAGATTGTAGATAGCAAAGATTTACTTTAAGAGTTAAGGAAAGTTGTGCTTGAAATGGTAATATTCAAATACAGAGAAAAGATGAAATTAAACATCCCTTTAGAAGAATACTGAATTTAAGTGAAATGCCACAAGAATTGACTAGTAGTCTTTACTTTCCCCTACATGACATCTTTTAGATTAGGATACCATTAATTCTGACAATGAAACAATTCATAACAAGTGTAGTTAGGACAAATCTACAGAAGTTTTTGCAAGGAAGGTACTACTTACTGAACCATTAAAGTTGTGGGAAGTGGGTATTTTATCTGTAATTTTCTACAACAAGACCCTTGGGATACATTAGCCTAATGATTCAATAATCATTAAGAGCTTAGAAGTATGGAGCCTTTTAAAAAAGATGCTTATTGAATACATCACGGTTTTAAACAGAGTAACGCTCTATTCTGAATTCTCATTTCTGGCAGAGTACTCATACTTGGAAGACTTCAGAAGAAACCAGGAGCAATGTTTTAAGAAATCTTGGTATCTTTAATTTCATTAAACACTTTTCATGTATCATCTCTGTGATATTTGAATGTTGTCTGGGTTATTTCAGACAGATCCTAAAACAAGTTACACTAGAATAGAAGAAAAAAGTCATCCTTTCCAGCTTTCCTGCCATTTCAAACTATAGCCAGGCTGATCCTTGATCACATTTTTCCTAGGCCTGCTGGAAGGTGTAGAGTGATTCCTGAAACTCTTGAACATCACTTCTGTCCATTTTTAAAATTTTTATTTTTTTTTTCCCCCAAGGTTCCCACTTGATCTAAGACACTCAGCAACACTCAAAGCCTCCCTGTTCTGAGCATGTCCTCTTGTTGGTGGCCCAGCGAACACCAGCCTGGAAATGAAATCTCACTTGTACCAATAAGGCAGTTTTCTCTGATGCCTCAAATCAATATGTTCAAACACTTTGGGAAAAAAAAAAAAAAATTAAGCACAGATAACTTTCAGAGATTTGGGGGGAATAAAAAGAACAAAGAAACCAACGAAGCAAGCATGTTCCCTTCCTCCCCACATTTTTGCTGCTGTTACCTCCGGTGGAAAGCTACATGTTACTCTTTCAGCGCACTTCAGTGAGAAGGGCACCGAGGCAACCTATTCTTGTTAAGTAACCTATTCTTGCAGAGTTAAGAAGTGTAAACAAGGAGTTAAATGCTATTTGTTGATTAAGGAATTGGCAATGATCGTATTTTTGAAGGTTGGGGTATATAAATATACTACCTCTTGTATTTATGCAAGAAAGAACAGTGCTGTTCATATGTAATGGAAACACATACCAAAAGTGATCTTTTAAATCTCAGATGATGTAAGTATGTGATACAGACATATATTTAGTACAAGGAACTGTGACTAATTATTATGCTCTCTAATTCCACATGAGACTGATGTTGAAAAGTCCTATAGTTTTAATTCATCGGCTGATCAGTGAAATAAAAAGCAGCATGAAACATGCTGAAATGTTGACTATCTCTATAATGAAAATGTATAAATTCAGTCAGATGGCCATCTGCACTGTTTGAAACTAAAACACTCATCATATTTCATTTGCAGGAGGAGAGAGATATTTCATCATTAGAAGTTTTGATAGCCATAATACTGGTAATGGAAAAATTAATGGGTAAGTGATGTCAAACCAGTCATCCCAAACAGACATTTTCACTTTCCACAGTTTTAGATTGTAGGTTCTCCTGTTCTCACATCTAGAGTCATTGCACCTTCCCAAAAGTTATGGCACATTAACTCAAGGCCTTGAGGTCCATCATCACGACAGCTCAGAGGAAATCAGCACAAGGCAGTACTGGAATAAGCTCCTCCCCAAATCCCCAAATATTTGTTCTTTATTTATGCTACAGGCTAGTACCTCCTCTTAGCCAGTGATATATTTCCTTTTCCTATTGTGTTTTAAATTATATTAAAACCAGGGAAATAATTGGTATTATGTGGAACAGGCTCAAACTGGCTGAAAAGCAGAAAAAGTATTTTTTTGTATCTGAATTAACAGCTATATATATTCAGTAATCTTTGCACGCAGAATTCAAATGCTCATGACTGCATCTCATGTAGCTGTGTGCAACAGACAAGGACCATGCCGTTAGCCAAGTTATCAGTGCTGTATCACAGACCAATGAATGAAGCTGCTGTATTGTACCTGCAGTCATCTAGAAAGAAGCAAAACCAAACTATAAAACACCACATATAAAAACAAGTTTGGTATGTGCATGTATACAGAAAAGTCCAGTTCTCCCTGAAGGTTTGTTTTCTTTGTATATATGAGTAGTCAACAGATAGCATAAATTTTCAGATGTTGTCACTCCACTATCTAAATACGTCTTGATAGAAGTTGTGAAACATAGCATTACCCTCTGAATGTAGATAAAACTTCAGCACAGTAATTAAACCCTAAAAGATTTATGCACAAATGTTAACCAAATAGTGAAATATCACATACACAACTGTGAAACCAGATCTTTACACATTTGAAGATGATCTACATAATTAGCCCTCAAATATTTTAACTCAGCCAAGATAAAGGTTGTGGGACCAGACTGAGGGAAATAGGTTTTTCATTTTTGCTTTTCCCAAGTACCCCAGAGTTAATTATCCCACAAACATAAAAGATAAATCTAACCATTCACAGTCATTTTACAACTGAAAATTTAGACAGTCTCTGCGATATTATATCCACACAAGTCAAAGCAAAATCCAGATTCATAGTTTACCTCAGGATAAAGCCTGCAAAATCTGAAAACTATTTTTGCATTATACAGCTGGAGCAACATATGAATTTTGATACATTTCATTAGGATTTAGCAAACACAAAACTAATATTTGGACACTGAACAATTAATTCTGCTTTTTCCTTAATCCCAAGATTTCAGGAGGAAAAAAAAAAAAAAAATCCCCCTTCACACTTTCCGTACACTTGTTGCCTTCAAACACAGACAAAGTTGATGAACAAGTCAGATTCATAGATTGAAAATAGTAGGAGACCGCATGCTCTTTCAGCCATTTGGGCGTATAGAAGGCTCAAATTAAAATGCCAAGATTTGAACATTAGAAATGAATGAAATCCTCAACAGGAAGACTCAAGTTGTTAGAAAAATAGACATAAAACTGAGCAGCCTTGTAGACAGTAGATTTATATTTTATTGCCAGTAGAAGTTCCACATTAAAACAGCCGGTGGGGCGGAATCATTTCCCATGGATCATGAAGCAGTTGCTTTTCAACGGTGTGCAATGTTCAACTTGATACTACAACCAAGACTAATGCTATGGTACCTTGTAATTGAAGCAAATTTGCACTGTCCTTTGGAACTGGACTGATTTCCATCCCAGTTGTTTTGGGAACTAACCAGATCATCAGGAAAAACAGATTTAAAAAAAAAAAAAAAAAAAAAAATCAGAGTGACATTATAGAGTTCCCACTCATTACACAGCCCCGGAGGTCTGATCCTGCCCCTCTTATTCCCATGAGCAATACTTAATGAAATGTCCATTCCTGCTCACCTAAAAAGAATAATTCATGAGCAAAGATTATTCATTTATGTATTTACAAGATGAAGTCTTCTCTTTGACCTTCCAGTTATCTTATATATACTTAGAAGTCATAGTGTTAACAGCCATATTTTATGGCTTTATGTTTACATACTCTAAGAATTTTTAAAGTTACAAGTGGATACAGCAATAATTATTTTCCTCACTCACTTTGCTAACAATTAAAAAGTAATTTCTGAAAATTTTCACTCCTAGCATTAACTCCGATTTCTATGAATACATGCTGACCCTAGCAGGACTACTAGTGTTAAGGTTTAAATAATGACTGAAAGGCTTTTGTTGTGAAGTCAAATGAATAAAAGTGGGTAGGATGAGACTCTGAATCAAACCATATTCCTGACTGCCTAATATAGGTAAAATTAGATTTTTATGTAAGGTCAAAGAGTGCTATTTATGCCACTTATTTACTCTTAAATATTTCAATTATCTCTACTAAGACATAACAGCAAACCTTTATTGATCTGAAAGATTATTCTATAATATAATACAAGAATTATTCAGTATTTGACAAGCATACACTGGATGTTAGGTGTTGCAGACATCATGGAATAAACAGAATGAACACTCTGCATCACATTAAGTATTATGATTTAACAGACTGTGTTTACCTTGTTTAGTTAGGGAGGAAGAGGAGAAGTATCACTTAAAAGTCAATGGCTTATCCATTATACCCTTTGGAAATGAAAAAAAAAAAAAATGTAGAAAACAATTTTTATTCAAAGGGAGTGAGCAAAAGCCGAGAACAGGTAATGCATGACTCCAGGCAATGAGACGATAGGATCACTGCTGTACCTTTCCCCGGCAGTGTTGTGAACCCCTAGCAGAATTATCACATATCCCATAAAACAGATCATAAAGCCCTCCTCTTCCTTCATACACTTCATAATTAGAGCAGTGAAATGTCCAAGTTTCCTGCCTATCTTGTCTACCTATGTGTAATTTCATTTCAGTCTTCTACCGATTTAAAGCCTTACAAACTATATTGTCCTTCATACCCAATCACATCATCAGCTCAAGTTTCAGTCCACAGCAGTGAACTATTAGGCTGCAAAAAGAAAGAGAAAGAGATCTGTTTCTGCACCTAAGCCCTGAACAGCCTTGTTTACCAATGTCATTGATGACAAACTTGGTAATTCCATTTCTTCATAAATATTTGAATGTTACATTTTGCTAGGTAGATATCTGCTCATTTGATCTAATGGCTGTCCTTTTGAAAATGTCATAGAAAGCCATTAGCATAGCTTCACCAGTGTTAAATGGTTAGATGTAAATGGTGATTGCCGAGAACAATATCCTTTGCCCACAGCAGAGTGATGTAAGGGTTGGATAATTTTATTACCTTTAATAGCATTTGCAGCTATGCAAGCTAAGCCAATGATATGGGTAATCAAATCTCAAGCTTATAAGATGACCACCTGTGGCTGTTAGGAACGGAATCCCCACTATCTCAGGCCCAGGCACAACGCTGCGTAACCAACAGCCTGCCATTTCAGAGAGGGCAAAGAGAAAGGGGAAAGGGATGAGAAAATTGCTGTGGAGGGCAAACAAATTTAGTTTTCGTCAGAATTGATCTGAACCATTGTTCATTCAAAGAGATGATCTTAAACACGAAGTACGGGAAACTTCTGAAATCTCCCTGTTGTCTCCTGCACCTTCCAGACTGCAAGTCTACTGCTTTGGCAGTTCCCTAACCGGTCTATAGTAGGTAGACATGCAGCGCTGCCAAGAAAGGTAAACGTGACCGTACGAATGTCAGCTGTGGTATGCTTTGCACTGTTCTGGGACTGCAGATGTTTGGAAGTACAAAATTTTCAATTAGAAGTGGCAGACCCAGTGCCATTGCTGACTGTCTTCCCTGGAAGGAGCAGCGTAAGTGAGGTGGGAAGGCCTTCAAGGCATGTGTTCTGTTCGCTTATTAAGATCGCCTCATTTCCTTAATTGTAGACTAATTGTGCAGGTTGACCAGAATTTAACTGGGTATAAAGAGATAATAGTGACCTCAAAACTAATAAAGTAGAACTGGGGTTGTAGATATTTTCCAATTTACATAGCATTTCCTTCATTATTTTTTAGCCTACTGTGTTTTTGTGGTCTCAACTCTGCAGACTTAAGCTTCTCCCTGAATGAGGCATAGTGCAGAAAAGATGTGCTGCTCTTCTGGAGTACTTCAACTAAGCAGGCAAGCTGCAACTTCAGAGTGATTTTATGCCTCTCTGTTGAAACTGTGTAAATACACTGCAGATTATATAGTGAATACATTAAAAGATAGAGCACAAGATATTTATTCCTGAACTACCACGTATTTGAGGTGAGATCTATTCCATAGCAGCTACCATGGCTACTAAAGCCTGAACTTTAGATCCAGAGATCTGCTAAACCAGATAAACAAAATATTGTTCAAACAGGTAGATAAGTCAGAAATATATCCTATGTGAAATTGGCAAACATGAAGGTAACTTTTTTTTATGATGTACTCACTTTCAACAGTACTGCACTGCAGAGAGCATTTAGCTTGTCATATTCTTCTATTATTTTATTTTACACTTCATCTGTTTCTATTACATAGCCTTGCACTTTATTATTAGGGTGCTCTGTTGTTGCAAACAGGGACACTGAATTCTGATCCAGTTATTTCAGTGAAATTTTTTGTCAGCCTTTAAACTGAAACAAATGAATGAGTGTGATACTCAGTTTTAATAATATGTGTTGACTCTTGGGTATTCATGGCCTTTAGATGCCTAAAAACAATAGTGCTTTTATATGAAAAATGAATATCGATTAATGAGCTGTAATTTTTTTTTAAACAGCAGACAAGCCAGTAGCTATACTTGTCATGTAATTTGTTATAAATCACAGAATGTATATACCAAGCAAAGATATACCAAGCAAATAGAATTTTTCCACTGCAAAATGCCTCCCTATCATAACCATATATCCTCTGTTGTCCTTAACAACAGAGGACAAACACACAAATACTAAAAAAACAACTATCCTCCCTGGCATATGCTTAACAAATTTATGCATGAATAATTATCAGAAGAATTTCAGCAATATTGTAACCATCTGTGAAGATAACAAGCTTCTACCTAAGCTAATATCCTACACACATAAGAATTCTTTTATCTGCCAGTGCTATTACTAGAAAATATTATGCTTTTTCTGGAGCTGAAGATATGCTCAGTATTAATTATTTGCATTTTTTTTTTCCAAGTAGAATACAGACTGATATTACTGCAATGTACCAACCTAAACCACTGCTAAGCCAGTAAGACCCTCAGTATCCTCAAATTTGACTGGACAACCAACTTCAGATCCAATGGAAAAACCATGTAACAATCAATCCATTCATGTGACAAAAGCAGCAACAAAAGGAACTTCAATATGCACAACACCCAGGAAAAGCATAAACAGTGGGATATTTAACATGAAAATAATAACAAATATTATTACACTCCTGTAGACAAACTAAACATACTATGAACATTTTAACAAACAGAAATATAAATCCATACTCATTATTTTTATATTCATCAAACCAAAGGACTTCTCTGGAATTTAAAATAGGAGTTTCAAAGGGTGGTAGAGCAGTCAGGTGCAGTGCCAGGTAGCACACAGTTTCTACCAACCCACCTGCTGCCAGCACCTTCACCTGAAGAGCACACCCAAACCCACCTTCCCCTCTCACCCTCAGCTTGAACATTTTGATGAGTTTATTTTCCTCACTTGGAATTACTGCTCTTAAAGTGAAAGTAACTAGAGAATCACACCTTTTTCTTTTTTTTTTTTTTTTTTAAAAAGCATTACCCTTCTAACACTGACCTGTATGTATTTCATTAACCATATCACTAAGGTCTATTGCCATGACTCACAGGATACTCAAAACCAATAAAGGTGACAGAACCTGGATATACCTTGCTTCTTTCATCTCTCCCTCCAAAATTTGTTTCACCATACTTACAAGATCCAGTAATAGTGCATATAATCTGCACATAAGCATTGGGAGTTTTACTTAGTGGCTTCTAGGAAATCTGTCTTTTGGTTTTGCACTGAAACATTCTCAGGGAAGAAAGTTTATCTTCTCACTATGTTTCACATAAAAATTTTCCTCAGTCACAGACATCACAATTTTCTGCATTTCCACTCTAAACTTCTTGTGGAACTCCTTTAATTCAGAGATACCTTAAGTTGCCTATTACTGGAACAACAACTTCCTGCAATAACATGCAAAATACAGGCACTTCCATCGATCTGAGGTATTTCCCCATATCTTTAGATAGTAGAAAATTGTGTTATTTTAGAGGAAAAAACACAATTTTTATCTGAGAAGCAACAATCCAATGTTGCAGTAATACAGTTCATTTCTGTACTTCTTAATCTTTGAGTATTTCAACAAAAAGTTATTTGTTCTTTTCACTCACCAGATCCACCACATAAGGGTCAATTATAAGGGAAGTCACTCTCATGCAGCACAGAAGACAGGGCATTCCTTAAATCTAGAAGTTAGATAACCCAACCTTTCCTAACAGTCTGTTTGTGATTAGAATTTAACGTTTTTCTGGTATGCCTGGTAGGACTCAGAACAATTTGTGGATCCAGAAAGACAGTTTTGCTTTAACATGTCTCTATTTTGCAGAAATACACTTATTAAAGTTTATTTTCAGGAAGCCAAAACATTTCACAAAATAAAAAAATATGTATAATTACTAATTATGCAAATTATCATCATTCATTTACATTTATTGACAATACAAAATATTATTTCATTAGGAAGTTGTAATTGGAATAAGCCACCAAAATCCTTTAAAAATTTGCCTCGCTCTTCTTCAGTCTCCAGTCTTTCTCTGCTTGTAAGTATTCAATAGA
Source organism: Athene noctua (assembly GCF_965140245.1). Lineage (NCBI taxonomy): Eukaryota > Metazoa > Chordata > Aves > Strigiformes > Strigidae > Athene > Athene noctua. Next base: position 40,814,598 of record NC_134040.1, read on the forward strand.
CTTCATTTTTGCAAATAATTGCATTTATCTCAAGGATAATATAGTTTTGTAACCCTGTTTCAGATTGTGCCACCCCACATTTGCCACGAGTTTAAAAATGTAATTATAAATCTTCTCTAGAATATTAATTCGATTAAGAAAATGAAAATAAGTCATTTCAGAATCAATAAGATTTAAAGAAAAAAACATATTTGGTAATTGAAACTGCTTTGGCAAAGTTGCATCTTTCAGATAAAGAATCATAAACAGCTGGGGAAACACCAGCAGAAAAAGTAGAATATTCAGAGATTCCTAAAAAAATCCAGATGTTAGGAATACTGCTTTGGATGTCAAGTCAGTTTTGAGATAACATTTTGTTTATTAAGACATCTTTTAACTACCAGGTTTAGGAAGCCTCATAGCACAAAATCCTCAGCATTCACACAAATCAAGAAAAGGAGTGATTCTTACATAGGATTATTACAGGATTACGGTATGGGTAAACATACAATATAAAGCAGACAGCATGTGTTCTGTGGGTGCACAACTGGAGTCCTCAACCGCTTCTCCTAAATTCAGATTAATATTATCGTGGATCTCTATTATAACCACTAAACCACAGGACTTCCCTCCTTATTTGATGTTAGCACTCAAAACCAAGTTCAAGGAAACCTTTAGAAGCTCTACACAGACATAAAATTTCAAATTGCCAACAAACTCTCTGGATGGAAATTCTTTCCATGTCATTTTTTAGTTGTCCCAGATGGAATTAAATACACTACAGAATATAAAGCTACTGCGATTTTAAAAGAACAGCAGAGAATGGGAAGGTAGGATACAACAATTTGGGATTACACATCCTGGTAAAAAGAACCTTTATGGAAACCTCTGAAATACTGCAATTCATAGTGTTACACGAAATGCTTTTAATGTGTATTTATTTCACTAGTTATTGCATGACAAAGGATAGAGTTCCCTAATAGATTAGGCCATTAAGTCAGTGATTTTTTTTTTAATTTTTTTTAAAAAAGGCAATCACAAACAGATAGAAAATGATGAAGAAGATTTACATTTTTCCTACAGAGATTTATTCTGTAATATTATCAACAAACAGAATTATAAACATTTCACTGATCTGGTCAAGTCTAAGACCTTCCCCTTTCTAATCTCACTGGGATTCCACCTAAATACTTTTATTATTGCCAGCTTCAGTCATGAGAAGGATGAGCACATTTAAGACCCAGAAACAGTGGGAAAAGCCTAATTCAGGACACCTTCACAGCTATCTCCCTTGGTAGTGCCCATTACAAACTGACTTCCTAGCTACTCTATTAAATATGATAGCCCATCTTTCCAGTCTAATCTGTTCTGTAAACCTCAAAAATGCTTAAGTAAGAACATAGCTATGTAATTGACTGAAAAACACGCCTAATATAGGCGAGTGCAGGAGATGTGATTTACCCTCCACTGTTTGCTTAGTAACATCAATGTACATTGACAACCGATATCTTCATGCATTTCTTTTCAAGAGAAGAAATCATTAAGGGGATCTGTAATTATCTTTCCCCTCCCCAGGTTTCAATATAGAGATTAGCATAGGAGAAGTACCCTCCAAGAAAGTCCTCACATTCACATTTTCCTCTTCTGAAACACGAATATCTGCCTCTCCTACCATAAGAAAAAAGGAGTGCAACCTCTGAAGCTCTTGATGGAATCAATGACAGAGAAGAAAAAAAAAAAAAACAAACAACAAAAAACCCCAAACAAAACCTGGCCACCTCAAAGTTTAAAGGAAAGGAGAATGTCTCCAGCTAACACGGCCTAACAAGAAAGGAGTAAGGAAGCTGTGTTAAGAGGAACAGATGTGGAACGTACATGTAATACATATGTAATGCAGAACAGAGGTCATGTGTTCTAGTAGGAAGGAAATAGAAGCTTGAAGCAAACTCTTGGATAAACAGCCTGTAAAGAAAGCAGTCATGACCTCACTAAAATACTTCCTAATAACATGGTTTCAAGATAAGCACAATCTAGTCTCTTTATGATAAAATGTATTAATCAGCAGAATGAAAACAGTTTCTGAAAATAACAAACACCACTGAATAATTCTAAACCAAGTTGTCATTAATAATTGAAAAGTTCAGCCAGTAAAAAAATTATTGCTAAAATGTAATATATTTAGTAAAATTTAATTAGATGAAAGTGAAAAATGTAATTGAAAAATGGAAATATACCAAATCTCATTTTAGTATAAAAAAGCATTTCCTTTCTTATTTTAGAATTGCCATTCATGTGCAATTTAGTTTACCATACAGAAGATTATGAAGCTGAAGTCCCAGGCAAGTATTCATTTTGTGTTTTTACCTTTTCTTTTTTATTCAGGAGTAAATTCTGCTCCTGGCTTATTTATATCAGCTAACTGGTACATAGCCTTGACACACAGGGGTTTCAGCTCCCTTTCCTCCTTTCAGCAAGTTCTCTCAGTACAGAAGTGATTCTCCAGTTTTTTGACGTGTTCCTAGATGCACAACCCCTTTCTTAGACCTGCTTTATTCTTTTGAGTAAAAGGACTTCCACAGATTGGATGCAAGTAAACCATCATCCTGGGATAATAGCTGACCGTACCCAAGAATCAGACGTTTAAAAGATTCTTTTGTAAATTGGTGTATTGGGTTTGGATAACGAGGTTTTGGTAATGGGGGAGATCCCATGAGAAGCCACTAGAAGCTTCCCCCCATGTCCGACAGAGCCAAAGCCAGCCGGCTACAAGACAGATCCATCGCTGGCCAAGGCTGAGTCCATCAGCGATGGTGGCAACACCTCTGGGATAATATAGTTAAGAAGAGGGGGAAACTATGCAGGAGATATTTCAGTTAGGAGAGAGGAGTGAGAATATATGACAAGCAACTCTGCAGACCCCAAAGTCAGTGAGGGAGGAGGGGAGGAGGTGCTGCAGGAGCCAGAGCAGATTCCCCTGCAGCCCGTAGTCCCCAGCTGTGCCCCGCACCCACGGAGGTCAGTGGTGGGGCAGAGACCCCCCTGGAGCCTGTGGAGAACCCCATGCCAGAGCAGGGGGATGTGCCCGAAGGGGGCTGTGACCCCGTGGGAAGCCCACGCTGGAGCAGGCTCCGGGCAGGACCTGTGGCCCCGTGGAGAGGAGCCCACGCTGGAGCAGGTTTGCTGGCGGGACTTGTGACCCCACGGGGGACCCACATTGGAGGCGTCTGTTCCTGAAGGATGGCACCCTGTGGGGGACCCACGCTGGAGCAGTTTGTGAAGAACTGCAGCCTGTGGGAAGGACTCATGATGGAGAAGTTCATGGAGGACTCATCTCCTGGGGAAGGGACCCCATGCTGGAGCAGGGGAAGAGTGTGAGGAGTCCTCCCTCTGAGGAGGAAGGAGCAGCAAAGATAACGTTTGATGAACTGACCACAACCCCAATTCCCTGTCCCCCTGCGCTGCTGGGAGGGGAGGAGTCAGAGAAACTGGGAGTGAGGATGAGCCCAGGAAGAAATAAGGGGCGGGGGAAGGTGTTTTAAGATTTGTTTTATTTCTTATTACTCTACTCTGATTTGACTTGACTAAGTCAAGTCTGGTTTGCCCGTGACAGTAATTGCTGAGTGATCTCCCTGTCCTTATCTCTACCCACAAGCCTTTCATTGTATTTTTTCGCCCCTGCCCTGCTCAGGAGGGGAGTGACAGAGCAGTTTTGGTGGGCACCACCACAGTCATCAAGATGTCCAGTCACATAACTCTGAAGAAGCTTTAAAGATAAACAAATGTTAATACTGCTTGTATTTAAACTGTTTGAGATACTGAGAATTAGTTATTACAATTAAACTTCTCTTTTTGTTAACTATTTTACTTTCAATCTGTGAATACTGTGGAGTAGCAAGGCTTGGTTTTGTAGCATATTACTTGCTTCATATACTGTGTGAAAAATCTCATTTGCTTGTATGAAACAGCAGATGCTGCACTGATAAAAGATGCTATTATTTTATTTACCCTACAAACCTGTATAGGGTGCACTCCCTATATATAGAACACATACAAGTTATATTCAGCTCCTACATTATAGACATAATCATCTCCCTACCTTGAAGCTACTTGATAGAAAATTAAGAAAATTATCATCACAGACCAAATACCTTTCTCATTAACTCTTCAGTCTGTCTGTGAACACCTTAAAATTTTATTTTAATGACTGACTTCATAGGCAGGAAATAACAGACTTTAAGAAGACAATGCAGAGCAGAGTTTCAGCTAGTAATAATCCTTGACTTAATAAAAACTTAAAAGGTAAATATCTGCTTAAAGACCTTCGATTAAATCCACTGCCTAAACAGTTCTAATTGAAACCTGCATAATGTTTGCTTACAAACACACTGTTTATATTAACAGCATTACGATCATAATTCAAAATATATAGGAGATTGAAGAGAAAAAAGTTGGACTAAATATATATTTATTAAGTATATTTAGTAGATTTTGTATAATAAATGCTTTCTGCAGAAGAAATTAGAATTCTAGAGTTAGATACAGTTCCTAAGTTATTGAACATACTGACATTTCTCAATATTTATTTCCAGTGAATATCCATATTTCAGTTAATTTGAAGATTCCTCATAGTATAAACAGGCCAGCCTGTTTTAAAATGCAGAAAACAAACATATCCTCAGTTATACCTTTCAGCGACATGTGATTAAATCTTCTATTTTATTTTTTTTTATTTCTTCTTAGCTTGTAATGTAATCATATTCTATTAAATACTATAGCTTAGGACAGTATCCCATTACAAATGTATAGGCCTATGACCATATAAACAAGAATAGCTTGAGGGGCAGGATGAAAGATGCGTACAACCTGTATTTAATCCTACCTCTTTACCTCTTCTAGTCATTTAGCCTGGCTCCCACTGCGTGTAACAAAAAAGCAACATCTGCTGCATGATTCACTTTGTAGGTTTAGGTCTTTAGGTCTGAAGTCAGTCAAGGATTTAGCACATACTAATAAATATAGAATATTACTATTTTTTTCTTATGTCATTACTGAAAGAAGAAAACAAATGTATACTCTAAAGGCCTGAATACCTCCCATGAAAGCAATGTACCAGCAAGAAGTTCTTGAAAGAAAACAGGATTATGATAACACATGAACAAACAACTCTAGATTATAACTGAAGGTCAACCTCAAATGTGAGAAGTCTTTTATCTAAAGCAGAACAATCCTCAACACAGATTTAATTTGGTCAGATATAATAATCTTTCTTTCTCCTTGCCTTTTTCATTTGTATAGATAATACACCTGTGTGAAAATGACAAACAGCATGAGGAAAGTCAACAGGATTTCATAGTATTTTCTAGTATCACTCCACTAATTGGGCGCATCAGGATATGGACCACAGAAGGACAATGACAGTGCTTCTACCAAGGACACAGTAGGATGTATTTCTTCACTTCCCTGAGAACTGCTTAATACCTCACAAGACAGGCCAACACATAATGGCAATATTTGAAAGCAGTATACACGTTGGCATGTACCATTTGGCAGACACTTCATATAGTGCATACGAAATATCTACAGATCTCTCCTGGGGGGTCAGGGATGCTGGGTGCATTCCAGGCTCTGAGGAGCCCTAAGGACCTTCTACTAGCCATGGTAAAGGACAAGCCAAGGATGACGAGATGGACATGGGGATAAATGCACACACACTGGCACCTGCTCTTAATGACCAGAATGACATCAGAGAACACAGAAATCCATTTTTGGTTACTGTGTTGATGTTTGCAGCTATATATTATAGCTATAGACTATTGTGTGACAAGTGGGAAACTGATTTTTTCACCAGCCACAGTGAAGGGGTGCACAAACTTTGACCTTTTGCTATGTGAGGATGCATTAAGTAGGACTAGGTGTTAGCAAGAGCCTCAGTTCAGAGGGAATGGGTAAACAAGACTTCCATATGGCACAGCAGAAGCTCTAAAAAACCCCAAACAGTGACACTAAACTACAAGGGCCACCAGCTGCTTCTCTGATCGACCCCATCTTCTAAAATTTCTTCAGACAGAAAAAAAAAAAAAAAAAATTCTTCATAAGAGAGACTAAGGCTTGTATACCACTTCAGTACCAATAACTCAAAACCTTCTAAATAAGGAATCAAAACCTTCCTCTGTCTTCTAGTCTGTAGCTCGATCTGTAGGTCTCTGCAGCTCTTTCCTAAGGAAGGAGCTATTGAAGGACAAAGCAAAGCAATTTTACGTCAGCTTTGTACTTGTAAATATCTAAATACTTTTTTTTTTTTTTCTGATGAATGAGAGGTAATATTATATACTATTATAGAATTAATGACTTCTTATCCTGAAGATGCTCTTTACATTATTTTCACGTAAATATCTAGAATATGAATAAAAAGTGTTTATGTGAAAGTTCTATTCAATGACCATTTTAAAAACCATTCACATCTGAAAAATATAAAATGGCTATCAAGGACAACTTTGTTTACACTTTACAGAGCATATTTGAAATACATGTTTCAAAAACATCATTAAACAAAAACCAATCTTATTTAGAAAAAACATGTATTTTAACTATTTTACTTTCTTTTCATCTGTAGATATTATGATTAATTACCTAAATAATTTTTTTTCTGTATACCTTCCATCCATTAAAAAAAAATATTCTTTAGTTATCTAGTTCTGAAGTATAAAGAAATGTAGTAGTCATATTATGATTATCAGAAGACTGGTAAATGAAAGAACATTACAAAGCAACTTTCTCACTGAAGCCAGAAAATAGTAGTGTATATATATTAAAGGTTAGTTGTCTTTAATACAATTAGGCAAAACAAAACTGATGTATTACACTGCATATGTTTGTTCAGTTTTTCCATCATGATGATATTTCCTTTGATTCTACTTTTTTTCCCCTTTTGAAGTATTGCCTTAACATTTAGCTTGCAAACTAATGTACGTATTAGCATAAACCTGTGCTTAACATTTATTCTATAGGCCTCTAGACAAAAGCCTGAGTTAGCACATAAGGTCAGAAAAATAGACTTTGTAAATGTTACAACAGTAAACCACAAGGTTCAGGAGAATATTAAACTAAAATTTTATACAAATTTATGTATCTGAATTAAGGCTATTAATATAAACTTGTTTAAAAAAGCAATAAGCAATATCTAAACACATGCGCATTGTACATATAGAGAGAATGGTCTAAAAAAAGTAATAAAGTGGTTAAAAACTCCTGTCTTTACAGTCAGAGTTAAATTTTAGAACCAAAACCTGGATTTTCTTTTATTCCAATGTAAATCCAGGTTATATTAGTAGTCTTGATATCCCTGATGTCACTACAGTTTTCTACTGGTTTCACACTGAGAACCCCATCTCATTTTAAAAGTTATCTTTGACGACTCCAAGCAATTCCCCACCCTAATACAGTCATCAGATGAATTAATGGGATTGTTACAGATGTTCAAGGAAGAGCTGCGTGGAAGAGTCCAGAAAAGCTATTTCTCATAAAGATAGCTGGGTAGAATGACAGCAGACGTATTAACAGATGCAAACAGGTCTCTGACAAGCTGAGAACGCTGGATGTTTAAAGAGAGCTTCTTATTTTGAAGTTCACTGACAAGCCATTCTACCGAAGACAGAAATGGCAGAGGGGTAATTTTTAAAAACTCTTCCAGCTATCAGCTTTGCCAGCTCTTTAACTTTTACCACGATCCAAGACAAATATTATAAGTCTCTTTTCAAGCCCTTGTTCGTGGAGGCAGGCTCACACTTAGGAATCTCCAGTTTTATTTGGAAAGTAGTAGCTCACCGGCATGGAGAATTTGATTCCTGAGATGAAAAGGTTAAACCTGGCTTGAGCACAAGCCTGAAAATACATCAATACAGAAGAAAAAAAATAGAGCCTGTTTAGCTATATAGCCTAGCCCTACGTATGTATTTTGCCTGTCTTCTACCCGCATACTACAATTCTGAGAGCTATTTGATTGCTTCAGTATTAAGCGTTTATGGAATATGTGGGGAGAGCTTTACAGGGGTAGTATTATAACCACCCAAGAAAGCCACTTACAGACAAAAGAAGTAACATAGGTGTAAATGAAAATAAATTTAAAGCTTGGATGCAGTCAAATTGATTATTGTTCATGTATTCTGAATTGTCACCAAGGACAAGAAAAATAAGTAATACCCTTGAGAGATTTTTCTTTCAAAATATCCTGAGACAGGCTTAAAGCAACAGAATTAGAGAAAGATTTTTATTTAGCATACAGGGATTAAGTCACAAATGACACGGGGCACTGAACTGCCACTTAGATGATGGAGCACTCTCATGATATTTGAAACTTTTGTTCAGCTGGTGCCTACACCTAACACTGCAGTACCTTCTGAAAGCTGATGTGCTTACATGCTGATCCCAGCGAGCTGCTCTGTCATATCCAGCATGGTTCAGGCTTGCCGTGAATCAGTTTCATCTGGATTGGAGATGCTCAGTGCTGCCAGGTCTGAGCACGCAAACTCAGTAAACAAGGTCCCTACCTCTGCCAGGCAATTTGCAGAGCTTTAATTTCAGCTTCCACTGCACTTTGTCTCAGAGGTTCCACTGCATGAGCAGTTTTCAAGGGAATTCAGGCACTTATGGACCAAGGTATCAGCAGAACACCAAAAAGGTCAGATCCATGTCTACTGCCGAAGGCTAGGCCGTACTTTTCTTCAAATGGTGGACATGAGCTATACCTTCCCACCAGTTGTGACTCTGAAAGCTCCCCTGATTAAGAAATTGCTCTCTGCTGCATTTGTTCTTCAGGATGCCAAAATTTAAAATAGGCTTAAAATATATGAATGAAGAAACCCTTATATATCATCAGAGCAAAGATTTGCTTACCTTGTTACCTGACCTCCAAACCCAAGCTATTTACAGGTGTTCAAGGAAAAAGCATAAGAAGTGACATACAGTACGTGTCAGGAGAAAGATCCTTCCCAGCAATACCATACAAGCATCTGACAATCACTTTTTTAGGGAAGATGTTTTATAGCCACTAATGGACACTGGATTCTCCTTTTTTTTTTTTTTTTTCCATATTCTCTTGGCCTCCCTACCCCTAGAAGCCATAAGTTTAAATGACTAACTTCTCTCAAAGGAGGAAGAGGGATATTATTTTCTACTTTACAGCTGCTGCTTTAATAATGGCATTGGGCACCTCTTAGAACTGGCATTGTCAGAAACAGTGAGCAATCACTCCCCATTCACCTTTTCTATACTCTCATGATTTTGTAAATCTCCATCATATTTCACCTCTCCTGTGCAGTTTTTTCTCATTTTAAGAGTCAGTTTCATCTTTCTTTGAAGACTCTCTCCTCTTCCACACCTCTGTTCTTCCCCACTCTGGGCCTATTCTGGTTCTTTAATATAATTCCAAGCTGTCTTTCCTAAGTGCTGAGAACTAAATTAGAGCTCAACATTGCATATATGTCGATGCAGCTGTTTTATCTTGTTCTTAAGTGCATTACTTTGCATTTATGAATACTGTAGTTCTGCACGCCTTTCAGTTACATCATATGAGCATTCTTCAAAAAGTCAAATATAAAGCTGACTGAACAGCTGTGCACTTAACTGTCACGTTATTATTTACCCCTTTTTTCCTGTATTATTTACTAAATTTGCCAGCCCAGTTTCCAGAATATGTTCTGTGAAATTTCAACAGGAATCTTACCCTGTGTAGCATCAGAAAAAAAGTAGTATTTGCAGTTACCAACTTTTATTCCCTTGATATCAAGGCTCATTTAGTGCAAGGTCATGATAAACAACTATTCTCCCAGCCACTTCATTATTTAATTTCCTGAGGACTCTTCGGTAATACTATGCTAACTTCAGATTCGTTACAGTTCATTTTCTTGTTTTAGTCTCAAACTCCTACTATTGGTGCTGTGGTTTGAGACTGTTCTGAGGGCTTCTCACTGGAGAAGGCAAAACCCTGCGTTAGTACGTTCCTAAACTCTTCTGTAGCAAACAGTGCGGCACAAAACTAGCTTTGCCCGCTTACTACAGCCACATGTTCTTCCAGAGCTCCTTTTAGCACTTCACTTCTCTATTCCTCAATCTGTTAGCCATTCCCAACAGTTTACCAGTATGTTTTTACCATCTCATCATTTAATAGAGGCTTATGATCTACTTCACATCAGCTGAAATCCAAATCCACCACAGTCTCTTCTAATGATGCTACAGAGCTTAAAAGAATATCACGTGTACCTGATTAGGAAAGGACTTCACTAAATTTGTATTCTCCTTCTTCCAAAATCAAGAAGAGAATTCTTCATCTCTGTTTTCTCAGGGCAAACAAGCCACACTAGTAAGGTTGACTGCAATTGAGTTTCTAACAGCTTTCAGTAATCTGGATACTGACTTCAGAGAAGTATGTTCAACATCACTAGTGTGGCGGGTCAAGCCCTTCATTGCCGTGCTGATATATTCTATTCCCACAAAGGACTAAAGTTTCTAATCAGGGGAAAAAAGGCTGCATTTTAAGTTTTTCACATGGATAATATGAAGTGACAGGAACTACTGTTAAGAAGAAAACCTGACTGGTTTTATTTTTCTTTAACTGAAACTACGTTAGATGCATTTCATGTGAGGTTCAAGTTCATTCTACCCAGTCTGCGGGACAGTAATAACCATGTTTAAAAGTAAAAATACCCGAGGACCTGCAAGCTCTCCGTCTTGTCAGTTATAGCTGACACATCTAATACTCAACTGGATTTCTGAAGTTTGTACTGCAACAAGAATTCCATTTGAGTTCACAGGAAACATAACGTGAATTCAAGTGAAGCTAATGGGACCACTTTTGGAGAAGGGCACTTGTCAGCTGAAGTAGTGCTGTCACAATAATCTGGCTTTTGCAAAATACTTTGCCAAAACAGAGTTAAGTTACTACCACATAACAACACCTGCTGCTGTGATATTACGTAATAAATTTTACAGATGTTATTTTTAGCTGAAACTATTTTTTTAAATTAAAGATCTATCCCTTCTTATATTGATTGCAGGGCATCTGTTCACTTGCATGATTATGACTCTTTATGATTTCAGCCCTGTACTTGCCTTCTTATTTATTTTTACCTGTCATACCATTATGGCAAAGATTTTCTGATCTGTTCTGTGCTCTTCCTCCTTCTGCCGGAGACCATTCATCTTAGCAGAGTTAAGGTTATGAAATGTGAACTGATAATTCTTCAAAGTCAGTGTAAACCTATGCCAGTATACACATACAAATAGCATGGGACAAGAGCACTGTAATTGTGTAAGTACAATGTGTTGGGCAATTAAAAACCTATGCAAGAGATTAGCAACGGTGTCTGAAGTTTAAATATTTAAATTGTATTCAGCTGACGCAAGCACACAGTTCTGATGACCTCACTGGAATTACTAAAATTTCTGTGTCTCATAACAAAACAATAAAAGGCAACCATAACTGAACTTCTAGACATCTTACTCTAAAGAAATAGAAACATTCAAAAGAGAAGCTGCTTATCTGTCCAAGGTGGGTGCAGGTAAGTGCTGCCATCTGTCTTATGATTCTCTTTATAATATCCTTACAATTACCTTGTACTTCTGTGTGCAATTCAGTCTGCCTCTCTCAGAACATCGAGTTGCCAGAGATGAAGTGCAGGTATTTAGCAGCTGTTCTTTATAACACTCATCACCGATTTTTTTTCCCTAGACTCAAATGTAGTGGATTAGGACAGAAAAGTCTATTCTTTGCTGTTCAACTATTCAACAGCCAACATCTATTAAGGTATAATTTAAGCAAGGAATATATATGCCATTTTCTTCTATATTCAGAATCTTTTTAAACCTCATAGTGCTACAGTATTTAATAGAGATTAACTATATGGGTTAAGCAGAAGGCTGTTTTGCTTTTAAAAAGAAAACTCCAACTCAATTTACTTTTTTTCTTTTTTTAGTTGACTCTCAACTGGTGTTACAAATAGTAGACAAAATTATCTATATCACAATTACTGGTGGTCAAGCCGTTTCTTAATTAATATCCACTAGTAATTATGGAAGTTAGTGTCAAAACATCACTTGAGAAGTCACAAGTGGTGTCAAAGAATCTGTATCATTTAATTTTTCCCTTTGTCATCTTGCACACAAGATGACAGCAAGGGCAGCAAATAACATCTGAACATTAGCTGTAGAAATGTATTATCAAAACATAACTGCAACATATACATTTCTATTCCAAGAGAAAACAATCTTAGGTTATTTTAGAACCTCCAGCAGGAAACATAATATCAAGGTTAAGTTTCAGTTTTCTGCAAGCAAATGGTTCATCAAATTTAAAAAGGAAAAAAAAAAAAGCCACCCCAAAACAGAAAGAGTGCCACAGAAGAACACTAATCAAATAATACTGAAGGATCTCCTGTTTCAATAGTGTAGAAAAAGTAAAATCAAATTCTCCAAATCATAAGGAGGCCTTAAGCAATGCTCAGGATCCCAAATCACAAATTATTCTTACTTTTGTATTTATCTGCTTTGTGTAATCAACACTTTTTTCTTCTATCTTTATTTCCATTGCCACTTATTTAATCTTCTCATTTTTAACTGGAAATCTATGTTCCCTCATTGCTGACTTTGCTTCAAAGCCGGGTCTGCAGTTTGGTTTCATGTAAGATTTTAACGAAAAAAACTATCAAAATCATTCATGCAGTCTACCCTGTTCTCAGGGACAAAAAAGAATATCAAAGCACTTTGTACTTATTATAAACATGTGACTCTCCTTCCCAGACTGCCAAAATGCAAATATATAGCTGCGTTCAATTTTGATGAAATTCTCACAGCACACTAATGCATCTTGAGCTTTGTGCTTCAGAAAAGAAATTGAATGCAGATGTAAAACTCTGAAAATAGTATTGTTCTTGCAACACAAACCTTTTTACACCACTGAAGGAAAATGTACATTTTTAACTGTTTTGCATTAACCAGATTTTTTTATATAACTTTAATTTCCCATTTTCATTATTCAAATAGAAAGCACTCAGAATTTTAAACAAGAATCACTCTTGTACCTTTTCAGTACAATAAGAGTTGACTTGTGTACACAATACTCCTAAATCATATTATCTGACCCTGATGTTTCACATTAGCAACTTCTTTATTACTTATGATTTCTTTATGATCTTTTAAGATAATTAAAGAGGCTGTATCATTCTTCAAGTCAGTAGCCCATAAGCTGAAGATAAAAATGTAAAACAAGTTATCTATCTCTGTTCTCAAAAGTTTAATCCTTTTATTTTAGATTTCAGCAAAGGAGGACCCATTTCCTACAATATCACACTGGAAAAAAAGGGGAGAAAAATAGTTTCAGTCACTAAGAAACAAAAAATCATTCATCATTTGAAATTATACAACTTAAACTACCTAAAATGTGTTCTATTTAATCATTTACATCTTGCAACACTATTTTATTAAATTGTGAAATATTTATAGCTTCTAAGGCTCTAAATAAAATGTTTTCTCAAAATTATCTTACTTATTTCATATGAGGACTTAACACATGAAAAAGACAACCCAGTAAATGTTTGAAACAGTCCATGAATATTCACTCATGAATGGCAGAGTGAAAGAACAAGCACACAAAAGCAACCCTGAACATCATCTTCTCCAAACCAGCAAAGCATAACCAGATCTAACTCATGTGGCTACAACAGCTTTGAACTGTCTCTTGAAAATAATTTGATTACAAAGGACTGGAAGAAATTCTCAAGATCATTTCAGACTGTCATAATAGTATTTTTGTCCCCCCATTTTCAAAAGCAACACTGCTGACCCTTTAAACATAGAAAAGCTAGATAGAGGCACAAATTAAAACTGAATCACTAGATTAAAACAACTGGTCCCACAGACATCAAACAATATTCACATCTCCTACAACAGAGATGCACGTTCCTGCTTATGCTGTCTCTACCACCACTGGCAGTCCACTCTTCCATAGGTGGAAAGAGTCCTCTCTCATCCTCCCATTGCTCTGCACTAGGAATCTCTTTTTTGATCTGCCTTTTCCTTTTAAATTGAAAACTTAATTACATCTTTAGCCAGAATAATGGCTCCCAGGACCTTTACTCTCAGGGGAAGGACTTTCATTTATTTTAAGTGAAGAGCAGGGTACACTAGCATCAGCAGGGCTGTGGTTACCTGGCTGCTTTCCTAAATTTTTCTTCCATGATTCAACTCATCTGCATAATGGCCTAGAACTTACAAATGGAGACCTTCACACAGTTTAAATACAGGGATGCCCAACTGGCAGAGCCTATACAGGTACCACCATGAGACAGGCATCCATGGCAGAGTCATACCATGCCAGAGATCCTGCTCCTACATGGATGCCAGCTGCCAGGCACCTACCACTCACTATTTGAGAGCAGCCACATGCTTATGGCTTTCCTGGGGCCCGAGGTCAGAAGAGGAGCAAGGAGGGCTGTGCAGATGACTTGAGTGCAGAAGGGGAAAGAGAGAGGAGCAGGAAACTACTGTTACGGCATTATTAATGTCATTTCTCTCTCCTGACAGAGGCTGGAAGGATACCAAACCTCTGCATTTGGATAGCTACACTCCTTTAGGTGCCCAAAATGGAAGATAGGAACTCCTGTGAATCTTGCACCAAGCCCCAAAATGATACAGATGATTTGTAGCATCTACATAAGTGACTGTCCTTTGCTTTATTTAGAAATGGATTTGTAATAAGATGCCTAAATAATTACATACCATTTATCAGCTGCATCAACAATTTACTGACTTTAGCTGCCCAGCTGATTTCAGATAAAGTCAGTTTGGATTTGTCTAAGCACAGGGACTAAATATTTACCAGACATAATGGCATTCTTTGAAAGAAATTACTACATTTGCCAATGCAGGCAATGCAATAAAAATTACTATTCTTTAATATTTTATTTATAGTAATTGTTGTGGGTTTGGGTATTGTTTTCTTTTTAAAAAAGAAACTGGTGAAAATTCCTGATTTTAAAACAGGTAATAGTTTAAAGCCTTATTTAAAAATGCTGGAGGCATTTTATTTGACATTTCTAAACAACACCATTTAGATTTCTCTCCAAAAAGGAAATACAAATGATTGCCATCATTCTTGTTACGTTTCTTTACATATTCAGCAGTAGGTTTTTTTGTTTGTTTGGAGTTGTGGGGTGGTTGTTTGTTTTTTGTTTTTTGTTTTTTTTTTCTTGTTTGGTGTTTTTCTTTAAAAAATCGGATTACAGGAAGGTTTGTGGTGGGCTAGCCTTGGCTGCCTGTTAACTGCCCACCCATCCACTCTCTCACTCCCCCTCCTCAGAAGGATGAGGGAGGAAAACAAGATGAAAAAAACCCTTGAGGGTGTAGAGGAGCACAGGGAATCACTCACCAGTTACCATCACAGGCAAAACAGTAATTTGATTGCCAATACAAAACCAAAACTAAAACCACCTTCCCTGCTTCTTCTCAGGCTCAACTTCACACCTGAATTTTCTGCCGCCTGCACCTGAGGGGCTCAGCCATGCCCTGCAGCGGGTGGGTCAGAGCTGGCTAGAACAGGCCCTGCCCAGCACGGGGCAGCCCCTGCCCCTCCTCACACAGGCTGCCCTGCAGCCCCCCGGTACCAGCACCTGGGCATCTGCACCCCATACCAGGCTCAAGAGCAGCTGCATTTTCCCCATTTTGGGCCTTTTCATTCCATAGCCCTGATTCGCGGAAAAAAGACTCTACAACTCGAATAGAGCTATACAGCAGGTATGTTTACTCCAGCGCCAGGGTGTAAGGGGATCTCTCCACAAAGCTTGCACACCAGCAGCACATTTTACCAAAAACTTATAGAGTGTGGATATCCATATCCATTGGATTACACAACACAAACATACGTATGCATGAGTAAGGCTGGGTTAGTTAGAAAGGCTGATGTCAACAGTTTATGTCATCTTTGCACCTGCGCGTTGCCTCCTGGTGGGCGTCTTCAGGGGTCTTTGGGAGGAAGGCTTGTAGTCTTTCTCACCTTGTTTTTTCCCCCGGAGCATGCACAGATTGTCTTGGCCAATTTCTTGAATAACAAGAGTGTTTTTCAGACGGTTTACTTTCTATCTTATCTAAGAGAACCAACAGAACTTCTACCATTCGTATATGACTATCTTTACTCATTAGCAAAATTCCCACTAGTTAGAGCCACCTGTTACTCAAGGCCAAAATTATATTATTTTGCTGAACATTGTAGTCCTTGGTAGATTTTCACAGTGAACTGCTTTGTTTTGATGAACACAGTAGTCTTTGGTAAAATTCAACAGAACAGTCTGGGCAAGAAGGATTCTTAGCAATATTTTAAAAAGTACTATAACTTGCTATAAGTAAATAAATAAGTTGCTACGCAGTTTTATATAATAAGTAAATAAATCTCAAAACAAGCAATCCTTTCTCTCTATCAGCTCCTCTTAATTAACAACCTTGTATTCTCATTTTGTGCAACTTCTCCTCCACCATCATTTGATTAAGGGGAAAAAAAAAAAAAAAAGAGAGGAGGGGAGGAGGGGAGGGGTGCAGCACCAAAGGAACAGACAGCGTTGGGTTCTTCCTTCAAGGTTCACTTGGAAGAGTTATTGCTATTAACAAAAATATCCATTAAAAAGCCTATCTAAACCTCCAGTAACGGACAAGGATGAAGAAAACACCTTCTCTGAAGGGCATACCATCTTTAAATGTATAGTCTCAGATTTTGTTCTACTGGTGTCTATTTAATATAAATATGTATAGATAGGTAAAAAAACTTCAAGCACAACCAAATCCTCGATGCCACAAATATGTCGGGAAAGATATGTCCTGCTTTGCCATTTGAAGCATTCAGTACTGCACATACTTTAACTCATTCAACAAACTTGAAATAAACAGTATTAAACCCAAGTATTTTAGCCTCCTTTCTTAAGTTTTGGGCTCAATTTCTTTTATCATAGAAGAAATTAACTCTCTCAAATATCAGGGAATTAGTCAACAGTATATTTTAAGCTTTGAAATATTACACTGAAGTGATAACTGATTAGTATTCACATTTTCTGATCAAGAGAATATAAAGGCAACACTATTAGAAATACCGAAGGAAAGGAGCTTGAAGCTAAGCACACAATTCAAATAAGATACAAAACACTAAGGGTCATGTTCGCTTCATGAAAAATCATGAAAGTCAAGAGGTTAGCACTTTGAAATGGGTGCTCTCCAAAAAACCAAATAAACCTGAATTTGGTATTTTTTGACAAAAAAAAATAGAAGTCCAGTGCCCATGAAATAGTAAGTTTTGTAGAATTAGCCACACAGCAAATATATTCCCATAATAAATTATACAAGTATTTGGTGGCAAAATTACATCTATTTTCTACTTTTTATTCCCTGCTAAATACCAAATCAAGGATGCTTGTGCAAAATCAGTAACAATTAAACTGATCTACTGTCAAGACTGTTGTGGTATCACTAAAGGTATTTATGAAGACAACTTGCACAAAGCAAGGACCTATCTTAATCTTTAGATTCTAGATTAAATTATGTTTCTGAAACCATAAAAGAGGAGTTGGCAGCCTTTAAAAGAAAAAATAATCTTATCAACAGATCGTATCTGATACACCTGAACAAAGTTACCCTTAATCCTCTAATACTCTTCTCTGGAGTTCATCTAAATATTAAGATCCTCGATCCTGCATGTGCACATCTTCAAATACTGCAAGAATTCTTGTCAGATAAACCCGATGCTAATCTATTACCATGATTTGCACATATTATTACATCTTCACTCCACTACAGAAGAAAGGAAAATACCACGGACTACAATATACTCCTCCATCTTCTTTTTAAATGATTGAGAAAGTTCTGGGCTGTTACAATACATGCTCTGGAAACTCATCCCAGCAATAAGATAATGGCTACTCTGTGTTAAAGTAAAATGTAAAACCCATCATTACTTAAAGAGGTGCTCTCTAAATGTATAAATCCTGACTGGCAGTCAATTAGTTATTACTTTTACCACTTGCCCACACACCCATTATTAAGTTAATGTTTTTGCACTCCCTCTCCCTAAAGACCCAGTAGAACTTTATGAAATACAGTGACACAAAACTCTGACACAGTCCTTGTTACAAAATACACCTCAGATGGCAATTAATCAAAGGATGCCATGAGCTCAACAAAACCTTCAATAAATATGACAGGACTGAACATCTACAGCTATTGTTTCAGCTGTAAATCTTCTAAATGTTTTTTACTGTAGCAACAAACTGCTAATAAATTCAACTTGCATTACCAGAAACATATAAAGGACAGGATACACTTCATGATGTTTCTTCAGTGTCCTCCCTGAGCCTGTGCACTCAGGCATATTGTTTCCAGAAATCTTTTATAGTTAGCAGTGATACACTGTCCCCCCCCTACCCTCTCCCATGACTGATGAGACAGAGAACATTGACTGAATGCCATTACCTGGCGCTATGTCCCTCTTGCTCAGAGATGGGAGGCTCCTTGCTTACAGTTCACATTAGCTTTAGCAGCAATCATCAACATTAATTGCACATGTATCATCGGGCAAACAGACTTCTTTCCTGAAAAAAAAAAAAAAAAAAAAAAAGCAAAACAACAAAACAACAATAGTAGAAGTACTGTCCCTGCTACTGTGCAAACATGATGGAAGTTTCTAGCATGCTTCTAATGCATATATTCAATACATGGGACTGACAAGCCAGCCACAGCTAAGGTTACACAGTGAAGAGTCTCAAATTTTCAAAGTACTTCAAATATTAATTGAATAAAGTAGCACAAAAGATAGGAATTTCTCATCTACGCACGTTTCATTTCAAATAAATGATTCCTCAAGCGAGACTTATGGAAGCGTTCACGTCCCACGTGGCTTTAGTCCCTCCCAACTACAAAGGTCACTGCCTTGTTGTTACTTTCACCTCATATTACCACATTTTGTTCTGAATGAGGACACGGACATGGTAAATCCAAAGAGAAGGAAGAGAGAAACTGATATTGTTTAACATCAACAGAAATGCCAGACTAAACAAAAGATCACAACCCTTATGTCTCAGGTCTAGAAATCTCTACTGGTATTAAACTGGTTTAGATTCAAACTGAGCCAAGGTTGAATGTACGTGGTTTGTCAGCAAGCTGTGCTCCATATAATACATCAGTCAACTACTGACAACAGCACACAGCACAGCTGGAAGGGGGAAAACCGTTCAGACAGAGTTAGCAGGACAGGTGTTGGCTCTTCAAGTATTCCAGTGTACTCTTGATGCTGTTCCTCAACTTTTTGTTTGCTTCCTTTCTTGGAGGTTTGAAATCCACCATCATCTGTAGCCTTCAGAAATGTCAAGCTGGCTGATACAAAGGATTAAAGTGTAAGGTACTGAAGGTCTCTTCCCCCCTCTCTCTCCACAGCTTCCCCTACTTACTAACAAAACCAAAGAGGCAAATAGAGGAGAACTGTTCCACAGAAAGGGAACTTGTTGCCACCTACCCCAAATAAGGGGAGGTAAAGATGACATTATAACTGTTTCTCTGATGAAGTTCAGCCTAACCTGTTGAGTCAGGAAAGACTGCAAATTTAAAGTTTATCCCAGAAACATATAATCTGGTTTCTGAGATCTGCTGGTGTTCACACTTAACAAGTTCTATGCAGCTCTGCTGTACTACTGTTTTCACAGCTGGCCATCTGCTTTCTGGAAGTACAGCCATCTAAAGCTATGGGGAAGCAACAGCTTGCTAGACTCACTACTAATGACAGAGATGAAGAGATTTCATTAAACAAAAAGGCAGAAGAGGAACTGGAGAAAAAGATGACTCCCCCATATAAAACTCATTTCAAAAAAACCCAAACTGGAGAAAAAGATGACTCCCCCATATAAAACTCATTTCAAAAAAACCCAGTTTATTTTCTCAAAATCTTACTAATTCCATTCTATAGGAATACTTGTCATCATGAAGAGTACTAGACTTGAGAGGCCAACTGATTTTGCAAACACAAAGGAATTACTGTGGTCACTAACATAGTAAACAAATAGCGCTGGTATGTAAGGAAGCAACTTAGTGCATAAAACTATTTTTTCAGTTAGGAGGAGTTACCCTTCCAAAAGATACATTTTTATGGAAATGATATTTCAGTTAGACATTTACTCTATTAAGTTCAAAACCAGCATAAAATGTCTTCTATTTCCAGAAGAATCATTAGTATCAGCACATGACATGAGTGTCCAGACAACTTTTTAGTAATTTTTGTTTGGTTAAAGACATGTGGGTGGAATTTTCTGGCGAAACCGTAAACAGCTGCATTACAGCAACAGATATCATCTCACAAGAGGTTTGATTACCTTCTACTTGGAGACTGAGCAAGTGATTGTAAGAAGATACCCATTTTTAGAAGGTGCATCCACTGGTGTTTTGTTAGTTGGCATTTGCTAACAGAGACCAAAACAGGTATATATGTTTGGTTCAGGGCAGTTTAAGGGAAAGCTGCTTATTCTTTTACAAACTAATCCCTCTTCCCTTGTGTTCAGTCACATAATAGTCTGCAGTTCACAAGTACCAAATACTAGCTAGCATTGTAAAGATGGAATCAATAGTATAATCCTATTAAATTCTGCAATGCAGGCTACTTTTCAGATATATAGTGGAATCCTCTTAAATTGATTTTTTTTTTTTTTAAATAAAAGGTAGCGTTAGGTGAGGCTTTAGCTAGAAACCTAAAAAATATTGTCTATGTAATGCTCTTAACGTAGCAGTTCAGTCTGTTTTCCTCTGTTCAGTTTCTGTATAATGACTGCATGTAACTGAAACTTTACTAGATGATCTTCCAAAATAAAACCAAAGTACCACTGTGCAATGAAATAACTGAAGAACTTATTCACATAAGACTTCAATGAGAACTAACACCTCAATTTGCATGTCACCTATTGACATCTATTGCCGAAATTCCTTCACTAAAATGATCAGATTGTTTTTATTTATATTGAAACCTAGTGTTACTCTTCACTTGAGCATCCTTCAAGATATTTGCTCTTGTACAGTTTACTCCTTCCCAAACTTCATCTGCTTATATAATATTTGCAAGATCTCTAAATCTGTTTTGAAAAACTGTCATGTTAGATTAAATCTTCCTTTAGGTTCAATTTCCCTCACACAGCAGGAGGGTAAGTACCACCTGTGGCACTACCTACCTGATTCCTGCATCAATGAAAACAAACATTATCTACCCCAGTCCACATGCAGGCCACTGCAGCTAAGCAGTGTGAGTTATGGTGATACTTGCTGATGGGCAGACCTAGATTTCCACATTTATCGTAAGTCATACCATAGTCCATACATGTTCCAGGACAGCCTCATATTTTTCTCATGTCTTTCAGAGCAAAGAAACTACACATAGGAAATTAAGAAATTCTTTCTCTGCTTCCCTAGAAAATATCAACTTCAAGGGTCCTATTTCCTATTTTTCCCTGTACTACCACTGCTTCTCAGTTGTGCAGCCACTATAGATCCTGACGATACTGGCAGATGTCCAAAATATTAGGGCCTTTACAGTACCTCAACTTCCTTAAAAGGCACATAAATATCTGTAACTACAATTTGCTACTCAGAAAATCATAGCAACTATGATTCTGTCCTTCTGGATCAGAAGGATAGACTGATGTTGCCAAAAATACGACGGATTTCTCATTTCTCCAAGCAATAAAGGCACATATTCAATGTTTTCTAGACTAAGTTGATGCATTTTGAAGATTAATTTTTATTGCCAGTGCCCAGAATTTCTATATCCACAAATGAGCCGCAGCACCGCTCAAACACACAGCGCTAGCTAGACACCTCCTTTTCAGAAATGGAGTCGGTGGAAACAGACAGGAGCTGAAGACCAGGCAATGCCCTCTGCTTGACCCACTGGTGCAACAGGGCCATGAGGAAGCTGGGGAGAGCACCCAGAACCCTGCCTTCTTCACATCCATCTTTCACATTTAAGTTAATCTCTCAATAGATCACAACACATTATAAAGGTTTGGGATTGACAGGAGGAAAAAAAAGCACAAGTGTAGCAACCTCATTAGGATTCTTCTCTCAAAGGCTCCACACAGCTTTGTCTTTTGAAGAGTAAAAGCTGCTTAACAAGTCAGCAATAGCTCGGTCCCCCCCCCAGAACAGCTATGGTAACAGTCTTCATTGAACAAACATGTTTCTTGAACTACTTTCCCAAGTCTCTGCTAATGCGAACCTGTGGAGTGAAATAAATGCAAGACAGCTCTTTTGTCTCCCTGCTTTTTTAAAAGACTTTGCATGACAAGTATATCATCCTGTTTCCTGTCTCTTGCCTTCTGTTAGAAATAATTCATCAGAATACACATTTCTGAGATTAGGAATAAGTAGTTTATGTGACTAAATCCACAGAATCAGTTGTCACAAGCACAGTCAAAGTTATCCTAAGATTTCAGAGGATTTCTGTCCAAAAGCAGGCAGTTGGCAGTGCACTTCAAGATGCACTTGTTCGAACATTTGAGCAAACTTTTGAGGTGAACAGGAATGCTTTTGGGTGGTTATGCAATTACGCTAATCAGAAGACCACAGCAAAATCAATTTACCCACCCCAAATAAAACAGTTGTAGCTCTTCCCATTTCTGGAGACAAAGAAGCAGAAGTGTTGATTCTCCCCTTTACTCCCATTTTATCTGAAAATCTGGATGCCAGCCTCTCCCAGAACGCAAGCACCTAGCTGTCCTTACTGGAACGCCTGCAGACTGCAAGGAAGTGCAATCAAGTGCCACATTCGCCCCAGGAAGAGGCAGCACGTTGCTTTTATACTCCAGACACTTTGTGGCTATTTCACCACGTTGAGATAGCATGGCCAGAGAAATAAATTAAATGACTTAAGCATTGTCATATAGATGTCTTAATATTAAAACTCGATGCACTACAGTCCTCTTGCCTTGCATGAAGCCGGAAAAGCTGTGGCTTTGTACAAGGGAGGGGCGTAGGGTGGGCTACATCAGGCCTACCCTGTCCAACAGGTCATGCAATCCTCTATGGGAACTTGATCCCTCCTGTACAACTTTTGTCCACCAAGCTTCAGTGCTCTATTACAAACATCACAAAGATATTAAACACTTGCCTTTAAAACCTTTCTACTTTACTGTAGCCTTCTGAAACATGAATCCTGGGTGTAAAGGGCAGGAAGCATGCACTTATTAACAAAATGCATAAAAAGCAAATGCTTCTCTGATTTTCTCTGATTAAGAAATCACAACAGCAGCATTAATCTCAAGAGTAAATGAAGGAAAACCACAAAGCAGAGTCATTTTTTTGAGATTTCTACTGATAAAAACTATATGTTTGCTGTAGTAAGATATCAATTGTCCCAATCCTTATACATATGCAAGTTTCTACAGAGTGGAATCAGGGCTGGAAATAAAGAACTACTTCGAAATTTATATACATTTGCTTCACACATAGTTCTAAGCACAGGAGGCAAATCTAGGCTTTTTTAAAGGCTTAGTAATGTCAGTATTGTTTCTCTTCTCCCTGCTCTATCCCTTTGCCTTTATGAGATATTTGAACTGCAGAAGTAGAAATCATATTGTACCCCCAAAAGCACACCACTGACATACCCAGCACAGCTTGCATACCTAGAATCACACATTTTATTTATAAAGCACAGGAAATCCTAAGCATTTTAGAAATTCTCAAAATGACAAAAGTCAAATAAATATACATGCTTAGGGTAGCATATGCAGTGCTGTGTTCAGTCAGAAGATGCTCAGGGACTGAACTCTTCAAGAAGTCCATGAATTTCTAAAACACATCAGCCTTGCCCTTTGAACAGGCACAGAGGGATGAGCTCATAGCAGAAAGTCTTTAAACACCTCTGGAAGTAAGAGGATCGTTTAAAAGCAGTAGTTGGAAAGCTCTGACACAGGACATAGCAGTAGCACTTATTTCCCCGAACAGCACAGAGCTCTTCTAATAGGAACTACAGGATTAACAAGTCAGATTTCTCATGATTTTGAACACTACCTGCTTAAATTTAGTAAATCTAGAGGCCTGTACACCCCAGAAGTGAGAATACATTACTGAATAAAAACCTTCATTCAGAACAGCTTGAAGGTCAACATACTTCCAGTGAAAATCACTGTCATTTCATTCTTCCTTCCTCTTTACTTTATAAGCAGAATGAAAAAAAAAAAAAAAAAAAAAAACCAAACTCAAACCAAACCAAACCAAACACCAACAACCCCAAAACAACATTTTCCACCAGGCACCAACAAACTGACGGGGAAGAGAGAACAGTCACATTTCTAAGATCACTTTGTGCTATTTTTACATGTACACATCGGTGATCTAGAAGTATTATACAGAATATGACTGAAGCAAAGAAGATGAAACACACCTTGCACGTTCAGTGATTCATTCCAGATACAAATCAGAGAAAACAGAAAAACATGTATAGATGGTGAGAAACAGGTGTGGCAAGGAGGAAGTGCTCAAGCAGGACACACAGTGGTTATAAAGACTCACCTAGGTGAATAAAACGAACAGAAAGTCTCAGTGTTTCCAAACAGCCTGACAGAGCAAGAGCTGTGCAGTGCTTTGGCATTTCTTGGCAGCTGATCAGTGCAGGAGAGCAACAGAGCTGTGGTGGTACAGGTCAGCAGCACATCTAAATAGGCATAAATGAGAACAAGATGTGTCCACACATGAAAATGCTTTAATGAGTCAACAAGTTAGAGAAATGCTTGTGTAACCAAGTATGAATATGAAAAGTATTTTCAGCAGAACACTTCTGATATTTAAAAAAAAAAAAAAAAGGCAAGAAGTGTTCCTGTAAAACTTCATGTTGCAAGTGCTACAGTTTTATCTTGCCCTTTAAGGCTAGAGGGAGAAGGGGGGAAGAGGAATTCTGATTCAGAAATGTCTGAATCATTTTCCTCTAGAATTATGCTTAGAAGAAGATAGAATTAAGTTTACTGTATTCAGAGTTAATATTACAAAATAACTCTTGGGCACAAATATTTCTGTCACCTAAATTCTCTAATTCAAATGTTTAGCCTGGTGCCTTTAATCTACATGACTTGAACATCACCATAATGATCTAATGAAGAATCTGATCTGCAAACCAGCAAAAGAAGTTGGAAACAGAATCTAGTATTCCTTTGAAAAGGTAATATACCAAAGAACTAGATACTAGCAGCATCCACAGCTCCCAATGAAGCAATTATGAACTGATTTCATATCCTGCTTCTAGGCTCCTTCCACCCATCCTGCACTTGATGGGCTGGTTTCTTATCACCCTTTGGAAGATCAGCACCCTCTGGAAGAGGTGGCAAATAGTTTTTTTACAGCTTCTTGGAAGCCCTTCAGGTAGGATGCTCAGGCCAGAGAAGCAGCAGCAGCATTCATCATGTAGGTAGTGCTGTGTCTTCACAGCCCTGGTTCTGCTGCTCATGGCACCTCTTTGGCCTTGTGTAAGAACAGCAGAAGGCAACGTTTTCTGAGTACAGTTTAGCAGCTCATGGTCTTCATGAATTGCAATGCAGAGTTTACAGATTATGGTGACCTCTCTATTATTGTGAGGTTACACTCAGAATCAGCTTTTTCAGAAAGGGAAACTTACAGAGTATTTAATAGACTTACACAGTATTTAAATACATCAGAGATCTTTCTGGGTTTTACATACATAGCATGCATTCTAGAAATATACACTAAAGTGTGTATGGATATATACACACACCCATATATATAGCTACACCTTGATCCTGTATGCTTTGCTATTTGACGATTCGTTAACATGAACCCAATCATAAGCATATTTTACTCTCAATTATAGATATTTGTATTTCTAAATATTTAAAGCCACATTTTCTCAACACCTATAGCATTTAATAAATTTTTTCCCCTGACGCACACAGAAGAAAACCCCTCATATAATCCATAAAAAAATTGTATGTTTTTTGTAATCAAAACATTTCCAGCTAATTGCCAAATACAGAACCTTTTATTCAGAGTTTAGTAAGTCTAAGTAAATGACCATGAGAGCGGAACTCTGGTTTTGTAAGGACTGGTTTCACATTCTTCTAAACACAGGTCTGTGAACAAAATGTAATTTAACTGAGTAAAGGACTTCAAAATACAGATTTTGAGTAGCACAGTGAAAGAGCTATGAAAAAGTATTCTGTCAAAATTGGAGACAGCCCTAAAGCCTCAGTTTATATAATTCAAATAAGGAATATTATTTAATTTCCATATGCAAGTCTTGAACTTCTGACATTTTTCAATAAACTGCTCACATACCCTACAAAACCAAACCTTAATCATGCATCCCTAACCGATTTCATACTGCTCCCCCAGTCTGTCTTACTAATGTTAAAAATGGTCTTGGGAAAACTCTGTGCAGTTTGGCAATTTCAATATCATACTTGTCATGCAATGAGTCAAAGACATCTTATGCTCTAGTCTAAACCATTCTTAAGCTATAACATTTTTGGTGTGGGTTTTTTTGTTTGTTTTTTTTTGTTTGGTTTTTTTTTGGTTTTTTTTTTTTGCTTTGCTTAATTCTTCTCTGTACATAATTGATAACTATTTGTACAAGCCACACACTGTAACTGCAGCATAGGAGAGGTTGTGTGTGCTCCTCCCACCTACCCAAGCAAAAAGGGCAAGCAGGCTCAAGCAAACTTCACATTAGCCCAACGATCAATGCTGGAACATTTGGTGGGTTTCTTCCTCAAGCAGTCAAAATCCTACTCCAAACACAGTTCATGTTTCAGGGGGGATATTTTTGGTAAGCCACCTGCTGCTCGTAATAAGGAAAGAGGCCATAAATGTGAAAGGCAACCTACCTAAGAAAGGCAGCCAGCATTTTCTTTCTAAACAATTTGATTTAAAAAAATTAATGACTTTTTCTGTCTCAAAATTAGTGCCACAATTGGACTCTGTTACCTTCTGTGGAGGTTTATTCTGCAAACAGCTGCCATCCCCTCTGGGGGTGGGAGGAAACATCTCCAGAGGAGTAGCAGGACAACAGCTGTCCCTTGACTCCCCTTCAACACAGTGGTCTGTTTCTACTGATAGGAAAATCCTTTCTAAAACAAGTAACACACCAAGAGTTTATGTTCTGCAATAGATAGCGTAGCAATGAAACTAAAGCTAAGTAGGCTGAGGACAAAAGAAATTATTTGTGAACCTCACAAAAACATGTCATTTCTTCATTTTACTCTATTTCTCCTGCAGTCTTTACATCATGTCTAGTTTAACTCACAGCTTGGCTTTCCCTATTTCAACTGCCCCTCTTTATGAAATACTCAGACTCAGAAGGATGGTTAAATAAAGTATTTTCAAGAGCTTGACTACCATGAAGGTATACTCAGAAATTCACGGGAAATGGTGAAACTGTATTACTAATTTCCTGAATTCAACTTTACTAACACTCTTTCCTAGATCTAGTGCATGACATTCCTAGACTTGAATTACTGGGTTTTTTCAGTTACTAAGAGAACACAGAAGTGATAGCATCTCTCATGGCTTACACAGACAAGTATAAACCATTCTCCTGTATCCCTACCCACTCCATTACTACCAAGGAGCAGATTTTTGTGCCTGCTCCAGAGGATCTTTGCCTTCAATAATGCAACTAGTTAATTAGCAGGCCTTTCCTTAGGCAGTGTAATGTGGGTGAACATAGCCCACTACTCTCCAGTTTTTAAATTACACATTCAGGAGATGACACTTAGTTGCATTTGACTTTTTTCTTCTGTCTTTCATTCTTGTTTCAACTCAGAATTATAACCTAGTCCATCTATACCACTTCCTAAATGTTTTAATGAGGATGGGTAGCTACTGAATTATCTAAAGGTTACAGAAACTATTCTTGGCTCATTTCTATCCTTCACACCCCCATTTGTGTTTGAAGGCCAAGGTCTCTCTAGGACAAGTATTTATCACTGTTCTACAACCTTCCCTACACACATTTATAGTAAGAAGGCCCGTGGTTCTTCCATCCATGCAAATTAAATTTTAGAGCAAAAGAAGATATCCAGCTGACTATTTGCCTATTGATAGGCCAAAAGAACCATACACATCCTCATTAGGATTTTCTGTACATTAGGATTTTCTGACTTTGTCAATAACCCCGTAAATACTGACTGCTTCCTAGTCCCTCATTAGGAAGCTCTGTAGCCAGAAGATACAAAATTTTGACTCTGATTAGTGATTTGAAGCGGACCTATTTTTTTAAACTCATTTCACACAATTTAAAATGAATCAACCAAAGGTGGCTTGAAAAGGATTTGAAAGTGATTTGATCTCCAAACACTAAAGCATAAATTTATTGGTCAATTCTGACAACTGAAGACAATAGATTTTGTTGTTTTGTTACTCATTTATATTATTCCACAGGGTATAATTTATCAGAGTTAAAATTCTTTAAAGCGAAATCAATATTATCATTGCAGCCCAGCAATGTATTATATCTTCTGTGGTAACGCCTTCAAAGAAGCAGAAGTCATTAGGTTAAGACTGGAGGAGGAGACAGTCCTTCCTGGAACACATTTGATATTTAATCCAAAGAGATAAACAAAAATGTTGATATATTTAAACTGAACTACTGTGCTGAGCACCAAGATGTGTATTTTATCCAAGTCACTAGTTATTCTGGGATTTTTTTAAGCAACTTTTTTTTTTTTTTTTTAAGTCTTCTGTACTTTCTTTAAACCGTCGTCCTCCTAGGTCCCTCAAGTTACATATTTGAGATTTAGCAAATGCGTAGAAAATTCCAAAACCGTTAGCAAATGGCTTCCATGGCATTAATGGATTAGGCACACTAATTTCGCTCTATTGGTTTACTTCTATACTGACAGAAAGAAAACTGTTCTTTGCTTGTTACAGAAGTTACTGTATGTTGTTGCAGTAAGCACGCCAACCTACACTGATACTTTTCTGCCAGCTCCAAAGTATTAACATAGTCTGTTTAGCTGCTGTTTCTAAACTGGTGTTTCAGAGGGCTGTTATGTTATGTTAGCTATTATGTGCCAGATACAATGCAGCACAGCTGCTATTTGAAACTGTTCTGTAGGTGTAGCTCTCCTGTATAAAACATGCAATATATTTATCTTTACTGAAGACATTGTTCAGTAAATGATGAACACTGGTCCTTATTTGAGAAGTGGTGTATTATTAGGGAAAACTGTTTTCTCCCAGCAGTGGATATTAGGAGGAGGGAAAGAGGAACTAGAACAAGTATGTTATTGGGTAGAGGTTTATTCCTAAACCTGAACTATGTAGAAGGAATACAGGGCATAGCCAACTAAGAAAAGCTATTTATTTTCAGACTTCATCAGTGAAAGCAGAAACAACTTCCACTAAAAACAGGCATGATATGCAGCAAACATCTTCAGTAATAGGACTATTAATTAATGAATGAAGATGCAGCTTACAACAGCATCCCATGCCTGTGAAAATACAGCATTCTCACAAACTGCTCATATGTGGCTTCCAATGTTTATACAGACATTTTAGATAAAAAATTGTATGGCTTCATTTAATTATCATGATCCTCCTGACACTGTAGTTTTAAAGGTCAAGTAGGGTATTACTAAGCAGTTCAGTTTTTCAAGCAAACTAAGAAAAAATTAAAATTTAGGGAACGAGTAAGGGTGCATGATCTTCTTTTGAACTCACCCATGTGGAATTCAGTGATTAGAACTGAATTAATATACTGAAGAATAAATTAAGCTCAAGTTTATTTGCAAGTAGTTCACATGATGTACATCTCCATTTTAAAATATTTTTTGAACGGTTTACATATTTGCAGATATCTTCTCATTAAAGGAAATGTATAGTGAAAATAGAATGCAAAGCAAAAGTGTTGCTACTTTGCTAATCCCTGGCTTGCCTCCATGCTAGAATTAAATTACTTGTTCCTTCAAATTCTTCTTCATCCCTATTCTTTTGCAACTTATACTTCTACCTAAGATAGAAGAGTGCGTTGTTTAAGGACTGGAGGATCAAGGACATTTCTCACAAGCTTACTAGCAATTGCTAGAATAAGAACAGTTATAGCAGAAAATGATATTTTTTCAAGTGTTTCCAGTATAGCACCTGTATTCCAAACCACATGGTTCATATAGATAATTGCTTGCTTTCATTTCCAAGAAATGCTGGAAATTTATCTTTGATATGATAGAAAAGAACAGCATTGTTGATATTAGCAATTTTTTTATTTAGTCTTGTTAGGAGACATTCTTAACCTACTGAAAAAAAGCCTTATCAAAACTAAGTTACAAGCAAGGTAAGAGTACATTACATAACCTTCTTCTACAACCCTTTCAAGTTATTAACGCTGCCGCATTGCTACTCAGTGTCAAACATCTTTCACTTATTTTTGAATGAGGTCTTAGACAAAACTGCCATCCTGTTGATGTTCTGTGGGCAAAGTTATGTTGTCCCTTAAGAGATCAACTCTCTTTATTCCAAATCTGGTGTCCTCAAGATTACTGACCACAACTACACCTGGTCTCAGCCAAGATCTAGTAACAATCCTATTTTATTAATGTCATCTAACTACTTGCATCATTCTTGCATGTTTATCGACATAAATATGGATATAGACATCCACATAAGTGGTAGGTGGGGGTGGAGAGGCCAAAAGGTAGGCTCCACTGATCAGAGGCTGTTCACAGCCTCTGGTCTCCTATAGCAGTATTTGCATCTCAAAAAAAGTACACTAAGCCCTTTGTTTATCAGGGGTTTCAAACATCTCTCACTTTCATAAAATCAGTAAGTGTCTCAGGAAGATAAGAGTTTACATTGAACCCAAGGAAGACGTCAAGTCAGTCCCTGAAGCATCTTAGGTTTTACAAACAGGAGCTGTTTCAGGGATGTGCACCCCGGCACTTCAGGACTCCAGGGAGGGGGTCAGGGAAGTGGCTCAGGAGGTCAGAGGAATGCAGGTACAGGGAGAGCAGTCTTCCCAATCTTATTTCTGTGTAGAAATTCTTCCCTTATTTCTTCACTAAAGTCTAAAAACATTAGTACCCATGTTATCTGTTTTGGATGCTGCAAGTAATTTCATTTGTATTTTAATCTAATCTGCTTTGAATTAAAGGTCATTTCCAAGTGAAAATCTAATTCCCTACCAAAGGATAAGGTATCCAGCTATCAGGGATTAAATAACAAGCATGCACATCCCATATGCAGCATTTCAGGAGATAAATGGGTAGTAAGAAAAAAAAAAAAAAAAAAGGCAGTATATAACAATGAGAACTAATATAACAAGACTTTCAAGAGCAGGAAGCACCTTCCAACAACAAATGACATCCAGGATCTCTCTCTCACTATTGTCAGGGTAGCAGACCTTGGAAGTGTTTTGATGGTTGGTTCAGAGTTGGGGGTTTTTTGTTTATTTCTAAAGGAGTTTGTACCATCTTCCTTTAATGAAAAGAATATTGGGCTCATCTAGTTCTACTTAGAGCAGTTTCTACCTTCATACTTCTAGCTGCAACATGGCCAGTCAGACCTTTGACAAGCGAATGGAAATTAGCTTCGAGCAAATGGATAATACAGAGCTAGTCCTCAGATCCATCTCATGCTGCCCAAGCATTAGGGTATATCAAGTGGCAGCTATGAACTTCCAACATCACCGACTGCAATACAGTAAGACAGGCAACTGCCATCCCATTGATTCATCCCCTGAATAAGGCTCAAGAAGCCAGTTAAAAATCAATGTAGAGAAATTGAGGGTTATTTCGAGCCTCCACTGAAATGGATAAAATCTCTTACACAAAAGTCTTCCTTGATCTACGTATATGCACTGTCATAATTATTTACGTTTACGAACATTGTATGGAATTGATTAAAAGTTCAATAACAGAAAATGACTCTTGTCCTAAGGAACAAGGACCACCTAAAAATAGTAGGGGAATTTGAAAGTCTAATTGATGCATTTTGTCATGACAACATTTCAGTAAACAAGCTGGAACTTGAAGAAATTAAAGCCTTTGGTACCATTTTAAAAAGGTACCAATTTTCAAGTAGCAAAATGATTAATTAATAGAACAGTCTGAAAGCTACTAAAGAGTTATCCATCTTCAGATTCTGTAACCAAGGCATAACACTACAATTTAGTCAAACAGTTACTTGGATCAACCCACACACACCTTCAGCAGCTGTACAGAAATTCAGAATGTTAGAGATTATTCTCTACAGACTTAATTGACAAATTTATGCATTACTGGATTTAAGGTAATATTTTACTAGCAATATATTTAAGTGGCTTCACTGTGTATACAGAAGACAAAGTACATTCAGCTGGTTGTCTCAGCAGAGCAGAAGGTCACTGCCTTGCTAGCTGAAAGACAAGACTTTCTTAGCAGTTATAGCTAGAACAGCAGGAACAGATCTACCTGCTTATATCTCAATTCACAGACTGTTCCTGTCATCATTAGCTAATGTTTTTTTACAGTCAGTGAAGATATTGGTATAGCAGACTTTATAGTTATCCAGCTTACATTACTAGAAATATGCCCTTCTATTCACTAAAAAATACTTTAGCCAAAAAGAAAGGGAAATAATTCTTGTCATAGTATAGCAGACAGTTCAGTTTCCTTCATTTAAAGGATGTTTTTTCCAAGATTCAACCATGTTTGAGAAATGAGTGTGTATTATGTATCAACATCAGACATTCAAACAGATCAACAGCAGATGCTCTATTAATTTTTTTTCCTTCATGTTGATCATCCTCAGAAAAAAGTGCATGACCACTGTGCACACTGTAATGGGACTAAATTAAATATCAGAGGATAGAAGACTCCTGACTAGTCCACCTTTCTCTTCTGCATGTTCTCCCGAGATAATAAGATTCTTGGTATCATTTGGGTGGTAACTCCTTAGTTAAAAATTTTTGGGTTTAAGGGGTAAGTTACCTGTTAACTGCCTTTTGAAGAGACATTAAACAGATACAGTTAACACTAATATACTCTGTTAGGCTCCTATGAATAAAATTTCACATCACACTAAAAATTACTGCAGGATATAGTACCTCAGTATTCAAGAAAAGGTTAATGACTGCTAAAGGAACTGATTTTGATTGTCAGTATGCAAACAAAAAATATCTTCTGTTTTTATCTACTTTTTTTATCTACTGTAAATGTTCATTTTCCAGACTTGCAAAGAAATCACAATTGTTAATACATGAATCTCTAACTGGCTACATAGATTGCCTCAGTCTTTTATCAACATTTATGGTGCTGCAATTATATTAAAAACATAAATTTGCTCCTGGCTAATGCTTAAGAATAACCTAGTAATCAGAAAGTTGTATCCTAAAAAAAATATCAGGTCTTTTCTTTCATTTCTAAATGATAGATCTCTATAATCTTTTCAGATAATAATGTAATTATTGCATACAACATATTTGCAATGCAGTTCACCTCTATGAAGCAAACTTTTTAGGCTTAGTTTTTCCTAGTTACCTTTCTCTGGATCAAGACACCTTTTAAGGGTTGATAAGACTTTGGTCAAGTGTGTGAACTACCTTGAGCTCATCCTGAATACTTGATTTTCTTGCTTTAAGGGAAGTCCAGTAATATAATTAGGATTTATACTGCTTGTGTAAAATTACTTATGCTATTTTGTATGTCCTCTTTCAGAAGAGTAGTAACAGTATTAATAAAATAAGCTTTAAAGGAAAACTGTTGTCTTCTAATACATAACTTAAGTACTTTTTGTAGATAAACTTCTTGGGAGCAAGCAGTATTTGCACTGATTGTCATGAGTTGATGCTTTTAACAGCTGTAGACAGCTATGGCCTTTAGCTTAAACCCCTGCTGGTTTGCAGATTTGAATGATGTCCTTCATCAATATTTCTCTGCTCTACTTTGTGACAGTAAGAAACTTACGGAGTAGTAAAAAGCATCTTTACTTCCCTAATGTGAACAACCAGTGACAACTGCAAAATCATTTTGACATTTGGAGAGTTGTTAACATGCTCACATTCTCTTTAGCATCTTGAACATGCTAATTAAAAATTTCATTACTGGGGAAAAAAAAAGCAGTAAGCTCAAGGCTTGAATTCTGCTACATCTTCTCACTTCATGATCACATTAGAATGATGAATTTGGGACAAAGTAAGGTACTGGCTTATGCCTCTTCAGAGCACTACTGCATTTAGGAAGTAAGACTCTTGCTAAAAATTGCACAAAGCTACTCTAACTAAAAGAACAAAGTCAGAGATATTCATGTAGCAAATGGCATGATGGTTCCCCAGTGCCAGCAGCGATGTGCATCCTTCATCAGCTACACACTGAAACTTGTGATGCCTCGAGAAAGCAGGAGTGGTAAGAAAGGACACAAAACACATGCACACTGCACCCTTCCACTCACAAAGCCTCTGGGCAGAAGCACAGACCCAGATCTTGAAATCCCAGCATGCTACTGCTCTACTGCAGTAGAGTCTTGCATTTACCATATTCTACCAGAAAATCCTTAAATGGGGCATATTTTTCCTCCAGATATTTGCCCATAAAATGCTTTAACTGAGTACCACATGATTAAGTCATCAGTTCATAGCTTATGATGTTGCTTTTTGCAAACTTGTTGAAGGGCACATTATTAGATGAAATTGGCAACTCACTATATGCCACAAAACTTCGATTTAGCAGGACAGCCGTTTATATGAAAGCTTCCTTACCGAAAATACTTCTCTCCTATGTACGCATATGAGCCATATCTATATAAAAAACTGACTTCTGTTCTACCATACAAACATTTGATATACATAAAAAGTCTTTCCTAGAATAGAACAGTAAAGAAAAAGCTATAGTATAATCAAGCTTTATAAATCGAGAGACATGCACAGAAATGTGCTGTTACTACCGATTCACAATTGTCTAAGCAAGGCAAGGATTAGAGAAAACTGAGAAGAATCAATTAATGCAGCTCGATAACCAGGCCTTTGAGCACAGGAGCCCTTCTTTGGGTCTAAGACTGAAAGACCCTGCTAAGGAAAGGCAATCAAGTTCATTCCAGAAACAGATGGTTGAAGTTACGGTTTCTACTCTAGACCCGACGGAAGGCTTGCATGGGTCTGGAACACATAACCCCCAAACTTCTCTCACTGAGAGCAGTTTTCTGGGAGAACAGTCCTTAAATGAGAGCATATAAATAATGTCCTAACCCTTCACTTGGGCAGGTGGCATTATAAACCAAACAAGATGAAGCATAAAACAATAATCAATACTCTATTAGAAACAGTACACCCCTTCAGAGGCAAGGCATTATTTTACATAATAAATAACCATGGGGAAAACAGCACCTTATGCCGCATCATTAAACTGTAGCCCCCAAATCAGCTGCACTGTTGCCTGTGTTCCATCATAGCGGGACTGAATCATGTTCTGCGAAGGAAAATCTGTTTCCTTTGGTTTTAAAATCCAGCTTTACTACATATCCAGTAGATAAAGCTGATTGTTATTTCTCCTTATCTGCTAATTGTCACAGATTGTGATATCTATTTATATCTTCAAAAATACTCCTAAACACCTTGCCTAAATGCCCTGCAAAAATGCTTACCAGAGGATTCAGAGGCCAAAAGTGATCAATGATTTGGCAAATACTGTATTTTTCTGCACAACCAAATTATATTGCTGTTTAATTAAAAAAACCAAACACACAACAGTTCATGGGGAAAGAAAAACAAAACAAAACAAAAAAGAACTGAACAAGAATCTTTGCTTTTAAATCTAATATAGAATGGAACTGTAACCAGACGGCAGATTTTTATGTAATCATTTTGTCTACATGTGACAGGTACGCACATTTTACATGACAGCCATTCTAGAAGACTCATCTCTGAAGGGGCTATAGCTGCTATTCTGAAGCAACGCGTTTCAAACTTACAAAATGGTAAAGCATTATCAGACTGCAGTCCAACGTGGAGATATATAGTTGGCTATGATTACCCAAATTATGTCTGGAAAGTGACACCCCAGCAGCACCAAGCACCCCTAACTCAGTCCTGAGAAGTGTTTGTGTCCCTGACCCATCCCGATCCACTGACTCCACTGACAGTGACTGCCTAGAGGAGTCACCCAACCTGCTCCAGCACGCAGCTACCCCGACCACTGTCAGCATCTAACCTACACCCCCTGTGCCATTACAAACCATTTACAGGTTGTCCTCTGCTAAGCATACATGACAAGACTTCATTCCTTTTGCTACAACTTGCCTTTATGACACTAAGCAATAAATAGCAGAGCAGGCACTTGAACCTGATCAGCACATCTGGGCAAGCGCCCTTTTCTCCTAATTCCCATCCCAGTTACTATGATAATGCTGAAGACACAGGAAAAGGATTTGTTACACAAAAAGGATCACTTCTGGGTTACTGCACTGCTCAAGGCTTAGTGAGTTTGTGGCTTATGAAATAAACAGAAGCAAACCGAAAATCGCCACATACGCATTTCTTTGTCTTTTCTTGGTTTCTCCTTTCCAAGAACCTGCTTGGTATCTTACTCTTTCCACCAGTTTTAATTGATGTCTCTCAAACACTTCCACTCAGAGGAATGACAAACACTCGACTTCGTGAGGAACATCAGGTTTGTAAGTTTAATAGCACTAGCATGTACTTAACTGACAATAGTTGAATCTATCCAGCTATACAGACAGAAGGAGGTCTGGTATCCTGCTTTACATACTTCCAGTTTCCCTTTTTAGCAGCTGTAAGGTTATAATATGCATTTTAGAGCTTGTCAGTGAAAGAATGGAGGAAAAGTGATGCCTGTAAACAGGTCAGCAGCTCAAAACTCAAGTTATCTGCATGTTTTGCTTTAGGTGATAGCCTGCCATTGTTTCTAAAGTAGTCTGGTTCTTACTCTAGAGTAAACCGGTCATGTAAAAGGCAGTAAATCGTAACTAAAATGAGAATGAAGGCAAATATTTTGAGGATGCAAAAGGCACAGAACACTGATGTATTTTTATTACTGAAGCTTTAATTAAAACGATACCTCTCATATCACAGCACTGAAGAATTTCCTGTTGACTTTTCATCCTTAGGAACAATCGTAGCAGCTTAACTGCAAACATGAAAAAAATGGACATTGGAGTTTCAAGCAGCTTTTGTCCTAACTTGATAATATAAATGTGAACACAAAATATGCCTCCCTGTTAACAGCTCTTTGAAGATTAAAGGTGATTAGTGCTGTTACATTTCACTTTAGCCTTGTCAATATCCTTTGGCACAGATCCTGACGAAAATAAGATTTAAAAAGTGTGTGTTATTTATTCTGAAAGCAGAGGGTCTTTACAAGTGACAAGATGAGGTCTTTGCCCAGGAGCTGGTTTTGATAGCTGAAATCAGCGTCCTTCCCACTTTTTGTTCCACACTCATAGGCATTCAGAAGTAGCTGTAGGTGAGAAGCCATATTATTCTGCTCCTTCTTCTTTGGGATTCCATCAAGTCTTAAGATTGACTGACATGATCCACCTTCCAAATCGATTAAATTCTCTTGTGCTTTATAAAATGCATTTTTTTACAGATTTATCATCTCCACTGCACTGTAATCTTGTTCATCTCTCCTCCACAATTCAGCACTTTCTAACATATTTTTGTCCATATAAGAGGAAAAAAACTCTTTGTTAAATCTATACAATATTTGTTTACTTATAATTAACTCACATAGACTTTTCTGTCTCCACTGGATCTGGCTGGAAGGAGTTAACTTTCCTCACAACAGGCCATATGGTGCTGTATTTTGGGTCTGCAGATAAAAGAGTGTTGATAACACAACAGTGTTGTGGCTATTGCTTACACAGCACCAAGACTTTCTCTTTTTTCCCCACTCTCACATCCCCAGCAAGTAGGCTGGGAGTCAGAAATAAGTTGGGAGAAGACACAGCCAGGACAGGTGACCCATCCTGAGCAAAGGGACATTTCACCCCATCCAGTGCCATGCTCAGAGCTCACTGCCCCCTCCCATTATTCTCAGTGGGAAGCAGAGGGTGAACAGGAAGAACAAGAGCATGAGAACTCATGGGTTGAGATAGACACAGTTTAATAACTAAAGGAAAGAGGGGAGGGGGAAAGGCAAACAAGTGATAAAAAAGCAATCACTCACTACCTCCCACAAGCAGTCTGACACCCAGCCAGTCTTGGAAGCCAGACCCCTCACCTTCTTCCTCTGCTCCATTTTTTTATGTTTCAGTTTTGTCTATTTTCCTCCAGTGTTCAACCATTTGCATTGCTAATAGTAACAATTGACAAAATCAGGAATGCCAAATTTTTTCCAGTCAAAACCCAGAAGATGAACAAGAATGATGCAGGTTATTTGCTCTCCAAGGTACAGGTTGTCCCTTTGCATATGAGCGCTTAGTATTTACCATACTGTGGTTATTACACAGTACAAACTTTGTGAAGGACACTACATTACATTTTGCCACACTAAAGTTTTTTACAAGATAAGGTGTAAAAAAAAAAAAAAGAAAAAGTATTTGATTCAAAACAAAAAAAAAAGTTTTATTGTTCTTGGCTGCGTGATCAGATGGAAAAATCAGACTTTTGTCAGGTTCTTCATAACAGAAACAAGGTCATTTCAAAGGAAAAAATGCCATTCTGATCTTATCTGCACAAACCCAAATACAATTAGAAATTGTATTTAAAATTGCATCAGGACCAATGACAAAACTCATAACAGTGTAGAAAACAAGCTCACAACTACATCTGATACGTAGTTTGATACATTGTTGGGGATGGTTAAGGAGCAAACTCCCCAGGTACTACACCATCAATCCATTAAGCTCTAAAACAACTTCCAATTCAATTTTTGAGAAATTCTGTAAGTCCACACAATATATGCATTAATTTAATTAATGCAATCAGGCAAACTAATTCTGCCCCCAGTTTGCATGTTTTTTTTATGATCTCAAGCAATCTGCAATAATTTGTGCCCCCAGTTCACATGGTTTTTTATGATCTCAAGCAATCTGCAATAATTTGTCCAAGAAAATTATTTGTTCAATTCAACTTTAAAAAAAATTCTCTTCCTCTTTCTCATTTGGGCTTTCTCACATCTGACTGCTGCCAGATGTTACAGGTAGAGGCAGACAGAACATGCCATCTGCACTGCTCAATGTCTCAGGCATATCCTAACAGGCTGTTGGCTGCATCTGAACATTAATGGCTGATGGCAGCACAGCAGGTGCAGTGGAGGACCAGTGGGAAATGTATTGAGAAGCCCAGAATGGGCCCAGTACTTATGTGCTAGATGAAAGCTAGGAGTTATTAAAAAAAGGCTATGCAGTACAGATTGAAAGACTTTGAGAATACCGTTTCAATCATGACTTTCATTTCCAAATAATACTACAAATGGTGTTGTATTTTAAAAAAGAAAGTCTTCGCCTATTGTGTTCCACAAAAGTAGGAAATCGGAAACATAATTACTGAGATATTTATAAATTGAAGTGCATTTTAATAGCTTGCTTGACATGCTGCAAAAAGGTCCAATAGTATACATTTCAACTGCGTCACTGTCAGATAACACGAGATGAATATATGTCTACATACACGCTGGTACAGATACAGACTTATTCCTTATTGTTGGAGAATGGCTTGCAGAGCAAGGCCATGGGTCTCTACAGGAGCTGATTGCAGCCATCTGAGGTAAACAAAGGAAAAAAAACAGGGTACAGTTATGCTAACAAAGGACTGTTATGTTAACAAAGAGAGAAACTGAGGTACACAATGGCCTTGAGTGTGATGGTAAAAACAACCTTGGGAAAAAGGCAGGCCAGAAGAGGGAAGATGTTGTGACATACCTGAAATGCCACAA
The DNA here is from genome assembly GCF_965140245.1 of Athene noctua. Taxonomy (NCBI): domain Eukaryota; kingdom Metazoa; phylum Chordata; class Aves; order Strigiformes; family Strigidae; genus Athene; species Athene noctua. The sequence continues at coordinate 40,854,446 of NC_134040.1, forward strand.
GGGGCTGGGACATTATAATGTAGCCTTTTACATGTATCCAATAGATTTGTGAGTAGTATGCATGATTATTGTGGAGTGCTTATATAAGGGGTGATTTCTTTCAATAAAGTGGAAGCTTGCTCTATCATTCACATTGAATCGGCTGCTTGCTTCCTCCGTCCTCCGCACCTTATGTTTTAAAATACAAAGCTATCAGAAATAAAGAGCATTCGTTTATACTATTGTGCTATTTCTAAACAAACAGTTCATGTATGAGTGCACAGAACCCTACCCCCAAATTCTTTCAAAACTGCACAAAAATCAGAACCTGGGGTTTTTTTAATCACAGTGTATCAAAAACTTTCTTCTAGGAGGCTGTATCTAAAGTTGATAAGCATGACAAGAGAAACTCACTTTACTATCCATGTACAAAGTTATTGTCTGTTACTGTTATCCTTCAGTCCCTCTGAAACTTATATCATTTGTTACTTTGTTTTGCAAGAATTTCTCTGCCCCTCAGGATTTGCAGTGAATTATTTCACCACAAGATGCTAGAGAAAGAGTTAAAAGCTTCAGTTACTCTCAACAATCATCAAATGTATTCCATAACTCTCTAGAGAAATATATAGCTCAAGGAGACTTTGCTCCAAGACTTCCCTAGTGTAAGAAGTCCAATACATATAGCAAATCACATCTGAACTTTTCTGACATATCACCAAAGCTTTTTGATGATACTCTGTCAGTATACCTGTACCTACCATGAAAAAAATGTCTTTAGAGAATGAATAAAACTAATCCCAGCTTTTAACTCTGTTAAACGCCCAAGTTAGTTCACAGTCTTTGCATTAATCCATACTACATTATTTGATATGTAACATTTTCACACCTTTACCAGCAACTGAACCAAGACTTACTCATTTCACACAAACGAAACTGCTTGTTTTTAAGAATCACTGCAAATTAGTTTCCTTAAAAGACTGAAGTCACCATATCACACTATCTGTTCTTCTCTGACCTTACCAGTTACCTGGCACAGCTATAAGAAAATAAGTTCGCAGCAGAGCCATAATTCTTAAGGTCTTTGTATGCCTACAAATCTTAGAGAATGGGAAAGAAGTAGGTATAAAAAAAGACTAGACACAAATCTGATGAGCAAAGTGATGTGCCTGATCATTTTCGCTCATTAAAAATTTAATGACTCTCTACCATTGCCTCTCAGTCTCTAAATTAAGTTCAAGTCTCTCAATGCAGCAGACAAATTCTAATTCAAGCTACAAACTTTGTGCTGCTGCTCCTTCAGTCGAAGTTCTCCTGTAAAAAAGCCCCCTGCGCACCACGCCAGTGACACAGAGCACCCGTGTCCTCCCCTGCCGCCACACGGGGCCAAGGGTCAGCGGCTGGCAACAGATCCCATTACTGCACAGGCTGTCTGCAGGCACATTGGGATCTCTCTTGATGAACAGCTCTACTTACACATACTTCAACTGTTACCACAAGCAATTTCAGACCAATCACTGGGATATGTCACCGGTGTAATAATAAAATTACCTGTTTTGCTTCGGTTTGCTGAAGTGAAGGTGAAGATCACACTGAACTCCATCTATTCTACTTTGCCCGATTGCTTTGTCAACCAACACGGTATCAAAATGCAGGAGGACTCTCTTATTCCTGTAAGTCAATCCCAGTAGTTCAAACGGGGGGGAAACAAATACCAGAATTTCATCACAATAGCTAATGGATTTTGAAGCCTTTGCTTGCTTCCCCTATTTAGGATTTAGTTTATTAAGCCTTGATCAATACTTAAATTACATTCTGTACTCCCTTGCATCTGCCAAATGCAAATAAGGACTTTTATTAAACAAAAAAAGTAGGATTCATTTCCCAGTCACAGAACATCCTGGATGTGTTCCAACTGGAACAGAGCAAACTTCTGGTTTTTCTTTTGTTTGGGTTGTTTGGGTTTGATTTTTTTTTTTTTTTCTTGGGGGTGGGGGGCAGCAGGGAGGGAGGCAGGTGAGATTTGGTTTGTTCTTTTTTAAGTTAAAAACTCCTAATGTTTCCAGCAACTTTAAAATCTTTAATTCACTAGTCTAAACCTTTGGCTGCCTATGTAGATAGGTTATCCCTTTCTCAACATTTAAGTGGTTAGCGCACAAATTGAGAACACAAACTGTTAATTCTTTAATTCACACAATTAGCTTTACTCATGCCAGTAGCTCCTTTAGAGTCAGTGGAAACATTTCTTTGAGGTAAGTTCATAGTTTTTCTTTACTTTTCTTTTAGGCAGACAAGGGTGAAACAATGGAGTAAGTTCATTAACTTCAAAATAGCTCCATAGGGTTTCAGTGGTATGAAGTTGATCCATTGTTTAACATTACATTTTCTGATGCTTTCCTTTATTATCCTTTGAATAATTAAAACACCCTTGAAAGCCTGTTCCATTAAACAACTAACTTTCATATCATTAGTTGCTTGAATAGCTGAAAGAGCAAACATAACATGAGCTATAGGTAGTTTGAAAAATCTGTTCATTTATTTATGTTAAATGACACCCACAAACTCTGTCAACAGAGGTCTTTACAGCTTGTATTACCGAAAGGTAGCTTCTGTAAAATGTGCATATAGTATTAATGGTAGATTTGAGCTCAGCAGGAAAATACCATGGCTATTAATCATAATCCGATACTAAATTAAGGGATATTAGGCTCTTCAAAATTTAAGATTTGTTACCCACATTTGCCCATTTCTTCCCACATGCTCAAGTTACAGGGTACTTTTAATTTAGCAGAAGGACAAGGTAATGCTTCTCCTCAGACTGAATCAGTATTAAGGCAGGTATCAGTTACCTTAAGAAGAGAAAGTTGGGGCCCAAATTCACAAAGGCAAAACAGGCATTGATTCCTACCAATGAACAGGGTCAAACAGGAATTGTATATTCCTTCTTTCTTCCCTAGAAACTCTTAGAGTCTATGTATCATCATTAGTGAAGGGGAAAAAAAAAAAAAACAAAAAACCAAAACAAACAAACCACAAACTAGAAGGGTACCAAAATATCACCCCACACCTTCTTTAATCATATTAAAAAAAAGTTATCCCATAAGCATTATTCATTCAAAAACTGTCTCATTTTCAACAGCCTAGGGCTAAAGGGAGATACAGATGGGAGGAAGTTTAACAGAACAATCTACAGAGAGGAACTTGTCATGCAAAGCACTATTTCAAAGGAAATAAAGGATAGAGGAAGAATATTCTGCTCTTGCTTCACTGCTAAATATAGGCTGGAAGATAGCCATTTAAATATATTTAGTACTATTTATATGCACATATATGCCAATTACTTCTGTCAATTTGTTTCCAAATCAAGAAGCTTTGTAGGACCATACTTTCACTTAAAATGTGAGAAGATTAAAGAAGTTTCCAGTATTGCATTTTCCTTCCTCCAATGGTTTATTTAAACAGTCCAAGTTACTGGATCTTTTTCTGCATGTTAGCTATAAACATTCTTTAACATAATTTTAGGGCTTTATGAACTGTGGCAATGTCTTCAAATATTTAACCAGTAGCAAAGATCTGGCTTTTGAGAACAGATCTACATGATCTCTCTACCATAATAGTACCAGTAATACGTTAATCATGTCATCCCTCCAAGTTCAATGTGTCCAAACATAGCCTAGAAAGAACCTACACAGAAGGACCCAATGTGCAAAAACAGTATTTCCAAGTAAAATATTCCATATGTAATATACGTTTCACTATTAAAACTGAGAGATCAATCTCCTGCTGCTGGCAGTGAAGAGACTATTACAAAATCACTGAAGATCCATGCCAATAACTTACTGAAAGCTTTGCTGTGTTGCTAGCTCAGAGCTCAGCATTCCGTATCATCTTTCATATCAAAAGTGACATGGTTGAAATAAGATTCTGACACTTGAGAGCTACATCAATCTACAAACCATGAGTCCATACAGGTAGCATAATCTGCAATTATGTAACCGATGTCAAAATTTAGCCCCTTATTTTAGAGACTGATCTGACTGGGAAGAGCAACGTTTCAGGCAGTACAATTACTTATCCTGAAAAAGAAAAGTTAGAGAAGACCCCTGTTAGTGATGAATACTTCAAAGTGTATAATGGACACTGGTTAAGCATGAGCATAAACACATCGGACAGTGTGATGATCAAGTCTGCTACATGTTAAATTGTAAAGGTTTTCTGAACACAGAATTAAATAACGCTTGTACAAAAGCAGCTATGAGATAAATTCTGACTTCACTCATATTATCTAGTAGAACCTGATGAATATTTAAAGTTTATGGAAGAAAACCAACAAGTCTGGCTTTTTGTGTATGCAACATTTTGGCATTGTTTTTCTCAGGATGTGAAAGAGAAAGAATGATCCTTTTGTCACATCTTCAACACCATCCGTTCCAGACACAGCAAAAATACTTAAACTTTGATTTGCATGGGCATGCACACATTGGCATCTTATTCACAATACTAGATGGGAAACAAACCTCTTGTGATCTAAAACTGTTTCCTCTTCTACATGAGCCTGAAACTACAGAAAGACATCTTAACCACAGGAGCAGTCCCCTCCACCCTCCAACATACACAGTAGTGTTAGGCAGTTTCCTAAAAAGCTAAAGCCCAAAAATCCAGGCTGTGTTCCCTCTGGGGAGATCCAGCTTCAGAACTCCTGATCCAAATCAGACACAAACTCACCAGTGGTCATTCTGTTTGGGTTTTGACCTCAAATTGCTGGCTGCTCTCAAAAAGATCTCTTAGATATCATGTCACTGACACCAGTAACTAAATTGCATAGACTACATGTGAAATAATAGTAAAGCAAACTTATAATGTCCATAGTTAATCATTCGGGAGGAAAACTAAGGCTCTATTCTGGCTTTTTGACTATTATACTGCATATCATAGCAGGGCTATGGCATTAAAGGCCAGGAGCAACCTGATAATATCTAAAGCCTATAATGGCTTTCACTGTGCTTAAAACAGCTAAGTGCTAGCACTATTGAGAAATCCTATAGCAAAAAGCTTCCACACACTTGTTTTCTTCTTTTCTTGATCCTATAAATTAGTTGTGGCATCGCTTTAATACCACCAGTCCATTCTTAACTCATGGTACATAAAAAAAAAAATAAATCTCTCAAGCCAAATTGTTTCACAAAGTTATCTTAAGTATGACTGGGGTACTAGGTGATTTGAAAGCACATTTAAAATGTAGACGTACACTTGACAAGTCCATATTATGACACAGACAACATCCCCCACCACCACTACTTTTCATGCCATCATCACTAGAGACCCCCTTCCAGCTTCACGGAAGAAGCTGGAACCAAACAGTGTGCCTTAGTGGCAAGCAAAGGAAGAGCTGCTCAGCACAGTCTGCCTGAGCTGCACCCCAGATTATGACAGTTTGAAAAAACAAGAAAGCTGCTGCCTTCTCCAGTGGCATCTGAGTTTTAAGATTACATTTTGCTGCTAAACTCCCCTTGATAGACCAGGGCAGCTACAGAATACAGAGTGCCTTGAAGGCAGAATTCTCTCTCAAAAACATAAGATCCTTTATATCCTTTGCTGTTTTTGCCAATGCACAATATGGCAACTTCAGGCGCATTAGCCATTGGAATATTACACCACTGAGCAGCACAAGATAGCATTCCCTTGCAGTGGCACTAAAATACATTTGCTGAAAAAGGAAATAGGCAGTAGGAGATGAAATGCACGCTCCAGTTTCCAGGGAAAGCATGTTAATGCCCAATACATGGGGGGAGAGGAACAGTAACAAAAATAAGAAAAAAAAATGTTTCCATTAAAAAATGTTGCTTAAGTGCTGCCAGGGGAAGATCAGCAGGACCTGTAGTGATCTGCTGAGTAAATGCCGGTCATGCAAGCTAAAACTGCCCAAGAGCAGCTTTCAGTGACATATCCAATTTCAGCGTTTACAACGCATGAACTATTAAACTCAACCAATATGACTCTTTATGGCAGCCTTTTTCAGAGCTATATGCTGACTAACACTTTAATACAGAAGAGTATTTTGTTTGCTTTTCAGAACATATTTCTCAAGGAAAAGTGCTAGCTTGTAGTACAGACTGATTGAGATCCTGATGACAGCAAGAAAATACCCCAAAACAAACTCTGTTTATAACAAGATGCCTATTCACCCGCTATCTGCGCACCAACATGACTCCTCTTTTGTGGCATTTTCTTTGAGAAACAGGGACATAGTGGGTATAATTTAAACCTAACAAATTAAGTTTGGCAGTCATTCTTTTCTCAAGTAAATGAATAGTGCTGTTAATAAGAGACCAAGATTAAGGTTAAGTATTTGCCTAAATAAATATTTACTTCTACATTTTAGGTATGCTGCTAATAATATATTGCTATCATTTAAATATACACGTTTTATTGGTACAGGTTTGTCACAGGCTAAAGGTCAGCCAAAAGCACTGTTCAAATAAATGAGATCTTGACCATATCTGCCTGGCTCCAAGTCACGAGATTAACCCATTATGAGCTGTAAAGAAAAACAAAAGGAGGAATAGACAACTTTGTTAGTAACACTTGGGATGGTAAGCCAGAAGGGAATAGAAACCCCAAAACAACCACTAAGTGGCCTTACATACAGTAATAGTCAGAGGGATTAGTCGGGGGGTGGGGAGCTACACAGTCATCAAGGCCACTGGCAGCCCACACCAGCAATCTAATCTAGAAAGCCCTAAGTAGTTAAAACAATAACTCATCCTGGGGTGTCATCACAGACTGACAACCGACCCCCTGTAGAGAGCAGGGCCCTAAGTGGAACCATTACACACTGGGACACAGCCAGCAGCCAGGGCTCTAGTACACCAAGCCATCAGTGCAAGTGTCCTGCTCCCCTGGGTCTGTGGTGTCAGTCTGAACTGGACTGGAGAGAAATCACTACCCATCCACTGTACCTGTCCCGCTCAGTAAATATTTTTCAGGTTATACAATCACCAAGTGGTGTGGTTCCACTCTCCCAGCCTGCCAACCCAATCCCCTATAACAAGTGCTCTTCCAAAAGCTATTATAAGTTACTTTTAAGCATCATTTTATCCTTAACTTCTCACTATCAACCTAGATTTAGATGGTGGATAGGAAAGAAATGGAAAGTGAGTACAGCAAGAGAGTCTGTTATCCTGGGTTAGTTCTTTGGGCTCTTGCTACCATTTGACATGCTAGCAAGAATTGCAAGATGATATTACAAATTCTGGATTCTAAATTGCACATTGTCACATCTGTGGAACCAGACTATAGACCCACTAGCATTTACCACACGTGTCAACCATATAAGGTTAAATTCCTGTGGAGTTTAATGGCAGAAGTACAACAGATTTCAATAAGGTCCAGATTTCACTCTTAGAGGACATGCACTGTGTAAGTATAAACCAAGAACGTGCAGAAAAGTAATCACTAGTTCTAGACTTGCTGGTTTTGTTTTGGTTTTTAAGCTGCATTGGTACTACCATTTATTGGTTAAAACTTCGTGTGGTTTCATCAGAGGGTCGAATTGGTTTAAGTTTGGTTTCTGAGTGAGAGGCTGTCTACCCACTTTTTTGGGCAGAATTGTCTCCACCTGTATCAGTACCTTACCTAGGTCACCAGGCAATTATACTAGCAACACCTTAGGAATGCAGGTGTGGGAAAGCATGTTTGTGGGCAGGACCTCATAGGAAAAAGAGTCCCTTCCAGACTTTAATGAGGTTCCTAATATTCTAATTATCCCAAATTCTATTTCCGTGTTGGACATACACGCATAACTCCAAATATGGACTGGGAAGGTCAGTGCTATTGGATCTGCTCAGCTGTGGTGCAGAGTACTCCAAAATCCCCATAAAAGTCACAGTTATCCAAGTCTCGCATAGACAGCACATTACTGAAACTTGTCCTTTATTTGGCACTCTGTACAAAGAAATGCTTAGCAAAACAGAATTTTTTTTTAACGGACTGTTCAGTGACTCATGTCAGGCTAAATTAGGTTTTAATTTGAAGAAGGAGCAGAACTAACTGCCACAAGATAAGGATCAGGAACAGCCACCAGGATCAGTACAAAACAGCCTCTCTCCACAGCACTACCCTTCAGGCTAACAGAGTGCCATGCACCTCTTGCTAATCTTTGCTTCGGGAAATTCAACAATTCTCCTGCAGAATTACTTATTGTGAGACCAAATATTTTCCCCGAGCATCTAGTACTGTATTATTTTGTACTTGTCATACTGAAAAACTTCTTCTTCTATTATCTACTGACCTAAATAAAACATCACCACGCAGGGAATGCCCCAGGTCCTCTCAACACAGATTTGGTAGGTTCCCTCGCTCTGTTTCCCTTCCCCAGCAGGGACTGGTAATTATCAGCAACGCGTTTGTTCTCACTTCACAGAATGTGTCCTGTTGAACAAAAAGAGTTGTTGAAGAATATTATGTTACCAAAACACCTGCTATGACATTAAGACTGACAGAAATCCAACAGCTAGACTCCATCATTATCTAATCTAGCAGATTGATTTATTTCTCTTTCTACTTCCACCTAACTTACCATGGTAACCTTTAACTTAAATACTTTAAGTAGGGGGAAAAATAATTTCTAGAGTGTATAAAAATTCAGGTTTTATGTAATCGTGTTTACTCTCATTGTCCATCAGCTTAAATAAATACTCAAGTGAGTTCTTCTATTATTTAGTATTAGGAGATTCCAGTTACTTTTCAAATCTCAGATTCCTACAGCAGGATAAATTCAGGTGAGTCCTATTAAATACACATAGCAACTGTGAGTCTTCCCCATGGGGATAGATTAGAACTGAACATTCAACCCATGGTCAGAAGGAGAGTAAGAAAAAAGCAACAACAGCTTACGAAGATTCTTTGTACCCATGTAAAGACCTGTTCCTTCAGTCTGATCAAGCTCCAGCCAAGCTGGACAAAGTATTTAAATAGCAGTGGGAGGACATCCAAAGCTGAGAGAGGCAGAACTGGGTGCTTTGATAGAAGTAAATGTTACTGAAGCTTCACAGGAATATGAGCCCAGTCTCAAAAAAATGACAGACTGCTGGATTCCTTCACCCTGGAAATATTACATGTGTCCTCTAAGTCTACAAGGGTAGAGGAGACTAGAAAGGACTTCAAATACTAGCTGGTTTAGCCTCCCTTATTTCAAGACATCGTTAGCAACAGCTAGATGAAATGAGGAGACAAGAATTATAATCCATCAAAGAAATAGTTCAGTGCTGTAAACACTGAGCAATACCAGCCCTTACTTGCAAGGGTGTTTTGCTCCATGCTGAGCCCAGTGGAGTAACAACACCATGGATGCATGCCCACCATATTTAAACTTGCCCATTTCAGAACCATGCAAGGTAATCATATCACCACCTGCAATTACACTGTCCTTTCCTAAAATGGAAAGTCTGGAGAAACTGCCACTCACACAAATAAGACAGCCTAATAAAGTGTCATTCAAAATGTTGCTGATAATTTTATAGTACAGAAAAAGACTGACCTTGTTCAGAATTTTTTTCTATTATCTGAAAACCTCTATTCAAACACAGCGTCTAGAACACAACAAAACACATTAGCAACATGCACAAACTCTTCTCTTCCACGCCAGCCTGTTAGGAGTTCAAGCTGCGCCCAATTTAAAAAATAAGCAGTTGGACTGGCTCTATATGATCCTTTTGCAAATGTTTGGCACACTAAGATCTTCACTCTTTACAACTTCCAGAAAGTGTTACCAGTCAACAAGCCTTGTCAAGCCTGCTGACACAGAGTGAAGTGACATCAGATTGTATACAGCAATTTTAAATCTCTGAAAGAGCCTTGTATGACTAACTAGAATGCTCTAGCACTTTTGGCATTTGTCTACATAGACTGAAATATTCATGCAGATGGTCTTCACAAAGAACAAGCACACTGAAGCATCTTGGAGATACTTGGACATCGATGCATTGATCAGGCAACATATGAAGTTAACTAATGCCAAAGTGTTAAAATAATGCTACTTCATCTAATGGCACAGATGGAGACTCATACTATCACCGCTTTAGGTGGGTGTACAATCACCCTAATGCAAGAACAAACAAATTGTTCAGATCCTATAATACCTCTCAGCATGGCGACACCCGACACTCCCCATTTTCTTCACGGGTACACGATAATCACATTTTGTACAGAACTGCTGGTGGTGTTGCTAATGAGGATGCCTGTACTTAGCTTACAGCTATTAGATTTAGAGCAAAAAGTTGAAAACAGCACCCACAAATGGAGAGCACAGAATTCACCCTGCATTTTTATCATTAAATCTATGCATGCAAATAGCTGAATGTATTAAAAAACAAAAGAGCCTGGGGGCAGTAAAATTTTGCTTTTTTCCAAGTAAATTTGATATTAAAAATCACTGTTTCATTACACTAACATTTTCTCTGCAATTCAACTGCACGGGCTTGAAAAGAAACCAAGGTTTGTGCTTCTTAGTGCACTTACCATTGGTACCCACTTCTGAGGGGTGTTACTAATTTCCCCCATGGGCTGCACATTGGCCTGTCCTCTGCAACAGGAGGTAGATAGCTAATAGATACCTACTCTGTCCTCCTGAGAAATACCATTTCTGATCACACTGCTTATTAAATATGAGAACACAAGGGTCAGTGCAACCATATTTATAGTGTTCTGCATAAACTTAGAAGACCCTTAAGCTGATAGTAATTGAAGAAGGAGAGGAAGAGTTGGGTTTTTCTCCCCACATTTAATAGAAATAATATATTAGGGCTTTAGGAATACCATTCCCAGGGAACCTAACTATGCTTTCTTAATTTACTTCACATATATTATCATTTTGGACAACTACAGGATATGCCTACCAAATGAAAAAAATTCTTTACTGTATATGAAAGGTAAACTTTGTATTTTATTCACAGAAAACAAGGACTACCATGAAATTTTGGTAAAAGAGAAACTGACCTGTCTGTAAGAGCTAAAACACACATAATTACTTGTTAATGGAAACTGAGTCTCAACCATACAAGTCTTAGGAGGAACTCTAAAGAATCATGATTTTGAAAACTCAGCTCAGCACTAAATTCATTAAAAAGCCAAACTACAAACAGAAGAAAATCTTCTTGCCCTTCCCTCACACAAACATGTATTTTTCAAAATATTTCAAATAGGCATAATCCCTCTTTTAAAATACTTACCCTTGTCTTTAAACATCAGTTGTAAAAGAGGATTCTATTGCTTCTCAGGGCTTCTCTGTTAAGTATTTCACATATTTTGGTAGAAGTTCTTTTTGCATATACTCACTTGTCTTTAATTTAAGAAGTACACATGCATTTTGTGTAATATTTCCCCTAAAACACAGTCTCAGCCAGCCTGCATCCAGCCCTGCTAGCACTGATTCAGCAACATGGCTATTCATGCCAAAGGCTAAAACAATTAGATGTGAACTTGATGAAATAGCAACACTTTCCATTTACTAAATGATGTTGTTTTCATATCTTCATGTGTTTGTAACTGCATTACATTAGCCCTGTGCATTAGCCCTAATGTTCGCCTTTGCCACTCTGACTTGTAACCATGAGTACAAGGAACAGATTATAACCTTGATAGTCTGATTATCTCTGTTGTCACATTTCTCTGCAGTGCTGCATAACTGTTCCACCGACAAGTACCAGTGATGTCTTAATGCCGACAACAGGATGCATTTCAGCTAAACTGTCTAAACATTAGTTGTTCCACAGAGAGGAAAGAGAGGTCCCAAGGGTCAGAACATAAGGAAGACAAACTGTCAGATACTTCCCAACACCAGGCAACAGGCAATGAAGGAACATCATGCACGCAGACCATACACGATTATTTTCACTACCACGGGTTAGCTGAATTTCATCAATAAAAGTCGAAGGTCTTTCCAACATTGAGTACAGCTAAGAAAATAACTCAAATTTCTATTCATACAACATGCAGTCATGAGGAAAAAAAAATACACCAGGCTTGCAAAAATTAGAATTGAACAGAAAAGAAAATCATCTCCTGATGACAGCGGAAGGCAAAACTGAGGATGCTGTGTTTAGAGGTACAGAGTCTCAGCAAGGTCACTTAGTTTCCATCTCATACATGCAGGGATTTTAGTCTCTTGAAAGCCCAGGTGAGGGAGTTGGATGTACTCCTCTCTAAAAGATTAAGCAAGAGAAGTTAGGTCTCTTCAGACCCAGGATTTTGATTTTCATTTGCCAATCTTTTCCTCTCAGAGCATATGAAGCATTTTACTCCCCCAAAGCCATTTGCAAAGCAAGGTTGCTGAGCAGACAAACACATGGAGCAGATGTAAGACTAAGTATGTACCATGGATCCTTCAGCTTTATCTTTGGAGATGATTTACTCATCATCCATTTCTGCTGTGGAAGCAGTAGAATTTATATTCTAGTGAAATAGTGGGGGTTTGGGTGGCATTTTCTGGTGCATGGAATGCAGATTTGAAAAGGAAAATATGAATACTTCCAAAGAACATTTCAACATCGAGTAGCATCGAAAAAAATAAAAAGCTTTGGGAAATCAGTGCATTTAACATTGTTCCATTTCTTGTCTACAGATGTTGTAGAGAGGTGAGATGCAGGAAACAGAAACTGAGAAAAAACCCAATCATTTATAATTAAATATGAAGACACAAATGAAGAGGCATATAAAGATATTCAGAATTATATTTTAATCATTGTATCAGTCATATAAGTATTTAGGAAATGGTGTGTCTACAGAAAAAAAATTAAAAGCTCAGAAGGCATGCCTGGGAGGCATCCTTGTGGGGCAAACCAGGATATCACCCTCAAGCTTCTTCAGAGAAACAACTTCAATTAGGAGACTGAAAGATAATTAGCATAAGACCAAAGACAACAGAATGGTGTTCAGTCTGCCAGAATAAGAAAAATAGAAGCGTGGTTGCTGGAGTAAGCTGGCAAGTGTCTGATATTGATATATACTAACATCACACAAACCTTCACAGATGACAGAAGAATCTGGAGACCCTTACTTTGACTTCACTTTTATTTCAAATGGGAAAAAAGAGTTTCTCTGAGAAAACTCTTCCCCCATGAGGAAATAGATCAGGAAAGAGTAGTTGACCAGTGGGAATAAGGTAAAGGATGAGTATAGTTATGAAGTTTTGATTAAGATTGAATTCAGTGAGAAAATACTTTTTTCCTAAAAGAATTCCACACTATGATCAGGTGTTGAAAGATAAGGAAGAGGCATTGTATTTGTCAGAGTTTGAAAGAATATATATTTGACATAACTGGCACTGCTGGTGAGGTAAGTCATATGACAATGTTGAATTCCTTGATAATAGCTAATTGGAGGATTGAGAGGACAAAAGGAAATGAAGGAGTGGGACAGCTGCTTTGTGAAGCCCAACCTTAAAGAAAGTAGGACTTGATTTTGGATCACTGATCACCCAGAAAAATGAAAAAAATAAAAATACATACAGATCAAGATACTTTAAGTCTAGTAGGATATTTTCGGGAATGATTACCAAATCCCACATAGCAGAGAAGATTAAAATATGCTGAGGAAGCTATCATATATTATAAATCTCATTGTTATAAGGAAAATTTGCAGCTGTACTAGAAAGATGCACTAGAAGGATTGGTTCAAAGAAAGGATTTTGGCATCACTTAACCCACATCATGTCTGTTAAAGATAGGTAATAAAAGTAAAACTGAGTCTCAAAGTAAGAGTCAACAACATTTCTAGCATTAGCAAGTGCTAGGCAGGAAATGTTGCAGTCCAACACACATAGCCAGAGATCCTCATGTACTTAATCCCTATGTGTATATGCATACACTCTAAAACACTGCAAGGAAATTCTAGATTTTTAGCTCTTATCTAAATTTTGGTTTGATTCAAGAGTAGAAGATATGCTTAACTCCACTTCAGTCTTTGAAGTCCAAGCCATTAGGCATGGCCAAGTTGTGCCAATGTATTATGTTGATGCTGAAAGTGAAACCCTCTTTTATACAGTATTCAAAAGCTTTCAATTAAAAATTAGTAGGATAAGGAGATGATTGCACTATTCACCTACAGCAGGAGAGCCATTAGCCATGAAATAGGGGTGCTAAGGCCCAGATTCAAAGGCAACAAACTAGATTGTAATGCTGGCTTAAGAGTTTGCTCAAGCTTATCCACTAGTGAGCCACATCACTCTGCCAGTGGTTATTGCCCCATTGCACTATCAGAACCTCAATCAATATGCCTCACCATTCAGCTCATCACAAACCCATAGTCACCGGTAGCCTGAACTAGGAGGCTGGACCAGAATTCACAGCAACTGAGGCATGAGAATACATCTAATGCAGGGTAGACAGTTGGGACTCACGGCACATTACACCAGTACAACTAGGCCTTGTGAGCTTTGCTGAGCACAACTTTTGGGTTGTAGGCCCAAGCTGAGATGTGTTTCCTATGAGAGCTCCCTATTCAAGGACAGACCCCCAAGGTGCAAGCTATATGCTAGCTTAAATATTTTATACTCCTTTTGTTGATGCTGAGCCATACTGAATAAATCAACTGTGTTGGAAGAGATTCATATATCAGCAGAAGAAAACCTAACCAAGAGGAAGCAAGATTCTCTTAAGTCACTGGAGGCTCAAACCTCTTCCAAGGGCTGTTTTTGTATTTTTCCCAACAATCCTTTAACAAGAACATGCATGTGAAACTGAGTTTGTGCTTTAATTTTCTGGAAACAGATATAATTACTTTTTAAACAGCAAAACAAACCAAAGCATAAATTTGCATAACATGATCTGGTATTAAGGAAAAAATACAGTAATTAATCTTCCCTCTGTCTCATAATAAAAAGAAGTAGGGGCTTTAGGATCTCAATAGCAGTGTATTAATTATATAGCCAAGCTTATAAAGCAAGAGGAGGACACAAGGATCCAACATCGATGGGAACTGGGACAAGGGAAAACAAATCCAAGTTCTCTTCCGAAGCCCTCCCAGATCTCTTGCAGGTATCCGACATGCTTTGAAGAACAAGAAAAATCAGAATGTTTAAAAGACAAAGCTTCCCAACCTCAGGAAAAAAAATTACTTTCTAGCATTCTTCTCCTTTCTTAAGCTCAGACATCTGGTTGTACTGGTGCCCAAAGAACGAGAGAGAAATTAAAAAGAAATCCTACATTACCTAGCTCTTCCTACAAAACAACCTCCGCCAAAAGGCAGAGTGACAAACTGAGACATCACTTCAAGGAGAAAATCTTCCAAGTACCCAAATCATGACTGTAATACAAGTTCATCTGAGCTTGGTTACTCTTCAGTCTCTTGGAAGAAAAACCCAACACATCAGATGCCTCACTCTGGACATTTTTTTTACTGACAGAAGAAGGTCTTATGCAACTGTAACACTAAAATTATATTAAAGTATTCAAAACAGTCTTACATGAAGCAAGCAAACAGGAATTTATAGCAGTGATTTATTAAAAAAAAAAAAACAAAACCTCCCACAACACAGTACTGTAACAAGCTCTAACTTCTGCTGAACTAAGGCAACTTTCTCACATAGTACCTGCACTGAGGAATTATGCTTTGACACAGTTGTACTGGCTAGAGATTCAGAGAGAGATTCTCAGGACTGATTGCACTCAGTTCTCTAAGAAACTGAAACAAACAAGTAAAATATGCTTCTTCTGAATTATTACCATTTTTCAGAAACAACATATTCCTACACTTCTGGAGCTTACATACTACTTTCTAATGCCCCTGCTGCTTCTGCGCTTCAATATTTTCCTTACAGCCAGTAATTAGCACACCAAAGCGTAGCAAAATTGACAGGTAAATTATCCTTTAAGAGCATTAAAAACATTTTCCAGATAAACAATTACATTAAAATATGCTAAAGCAATGATTTTTCTGTATTAGATCATGAAAAGTATTTCTAAAAATCTACATTGCAAATCTGCATTCCACCTTATCATTTGCAATTATTTTTCACATAATGTACCTCTTAGAGTAACAGGAAGCCTCCTTGCCTCCCTCCACATACACTGCCCTTTTATTTAAAATAAACAGGAGCAAGAATAGCAGCCACTGCCTGTACCTGACACAAGCAGCTGAACCTCCATCAGCTTCTCTTTGGTTATTATCTGTTCCTCCCTCCTCCTCCAGCACCAAAGACAAATCTGCACTTAGATGCCAAGGTCCTTCTTTATAGAGTCAGACTTTAACCCATGAAAATGTTCATTTGGATTTGTGCTAAAAGTGTACATGTAGACCATGTATCTGCCTAATTTTGCCTCGAATCCAAGACAAAAAATAATAGAAGCATATTTCTATGTGGTCAGACTTCCCAAATTAACAATCATTGTTCTACTACAAGAAGGCAGTAAAAGTGAAACAGTTTTTCTTTTAAACCTATAAAACATGATAACAGCCTGCACAGAGCTGTTTTCCACTACTAAACTATCTTAAGTACAGCATGTTTAAAAGCCAGTTAGGTTATTTCTACATTGCACTATACCTCAAAAAAGCAAATATGGCCAAACTTTGCCAGGATCTAAACCAAGTATGCCGACTAGAAAAATTACTGAATAAAGTTATTGTTAAATTGAGGGAGTAATTTCAAGTGCCTTTGGCTTCAGCTGTCCAATTTAAAACTACATCTTCTGAAAGGAAATAGAAAAATAAGATAACTCCCACACATCACAGGCCCTTAATTTCCCTCCAAACAGGACAGGCAAAATTTCTCATGTGTCTGAAGGAACATCACTGAGGCATAGCCTCAGAGGCACTCTGTTACCCATTATAGCTGGAACTGCTATGTCAAGACAGACATAAAATTGTAGTAAACACACATCTGCCCATTGAGGCACATTCATGCACCCTTTTGGACAATGGGACATGTCACAAAGCCTTGCCAAGCCCCTCTCGAGGGAATTCTATTAACTGCACATTTGTTCAAGACCATGCCTTTCCAGTGGTACTTTGTGTGCTGCCTGTGATATGTTCACAAAAGAGCACACAAACAAATCAGTAAAAACCCTGTAACATAGTAAGTGGTCTTTTTTGTTTTGTTACACCAAGTGGAAAGCAGTTTTAATTAAAAAGACTTGTTAAAATATTGATAGGACTATTACACTGAACAGTAACTGTTATTCATAGTACATACTGCTACATGCACACATACCTAGCTATGAGCCAAGCTGTATACAAAGGAGAAAATACCAAATTTAAGTCTCAAATTCTTCACTTGAAGCTTCTTCCCTTTCTAAATATTGTTCTATGGAATAAAGAAAGACTTTCTAGTTTAACAGTCAAATCCCCAGGCAGAACGATCTCACAGCGAGAAGTGCTATAGGATGTGTCCAATAACCCTCCAGGAGAACCCCCAAACCACTCTCTCCTCCCCTGTCCCAGATGAATACAGATTTCATTTGGAGCACAACAGCTCCCGAGCATGAGCCTCAGAATAGTCACAGGCAAAATTCTCCTGAGAGAGGGCGGTTTGACTAGCCTCAGGTGAAGAGAACTGAGCCCAGTTTTCCCCACAGCTCCACTATGTGTTTTAACAAATCAGTTACTGAGTAAGAAGGAAAGTGCTGCAGCTGTGACTACAGGCTGCTACAGCTATATTTTACAATATACAAAAGTTATTAAAAAATTCAATTTTTCCCTTTAAAGATTTTATCTGCATTGAAGTAGTATTTCCCTATAGCTTAATTTACTGCCTTGCAATCCGGAGGACTGAGTTGCATTGGAACCCACTGGCTGGCTTAAAAACCCTTCACCAGCATTCTCCATCAGCACTATGAGATATTCAGGTGTCTCACCCAGAGGCACTGACTGGATCTCAGTTACTTAAACACGGGCTTGGCAATATACCTTGTTACAACATCTGTCCCCTCTCTAGATCTGACTCTTGACATTTACACTGAGTCCTATCTTCTTTGTGAAAGAATTTAGTACATACAAGGATTAATAATTTCTTCTGTTCTCAAATCCCTTTCTGTGATCCATTACACACAACTGCTTTGCTGCTCTGGTGTGAATAACTCAGAGTAACTAAAAACCCTCTGAAGTCTAGCTCATAAATACACCGGACAACTGACCAAAACTTGTTCCCATATCCCCTCTTTCACAGCCTCTTCCGGACAACCCCACTCACAAGTTACACACAGTATAGCTCTATGTACTGCCCCTGACATGATAGCAGCATTTTGCAGTTCAGGCTGCAACATTCCATGGTACATGGCGTGCCTCTAAGCGAGGTAAGACATGTATCGCAAGCTAGCTCTTTGGTTGTAACATGCCTTAGCCCAGGTCTCTTAGTAGAAAAGAAAACAAACCAACCCAAAAAATAACCCAAAGCTTGACGTGACTTTCACTCCCCTGAGAGGCATGCCATACATCACAAAACACTGCAATCCTGCTCTGTACATAAGTATTTGCCATTGTCATGCTCTCAAAACAACACCCCATAAAATTTTGTTTGATTTCATTAAATGTTATTAAAATCCCAACTGCAAATATAATCAGTGCAGGCACTTACCTTGGTATAGTGGTAATTAAAGAATAAAGGATATAAGATTTGCCATGCAGACCTACACACAAAAGTAGTTCCAGCATAACCAGACACCTCATACTGGTATGCAGGTTTAGGTTTAATCAACATTATGTTTAATCAACATTAGGTTTAATCAACATTATGTTTTTGTGTTTCAGAAGCTGAAGCGATCTCAAACGGGTAAGATTAGGGCTCTGGAATACGCTTAGCAAGGCTGAAGAAGATATTGCCAGAAACAGTCTACTTTTCAGCAAGTATTTATTCTACCTAACCATCCCTTCACCATCAGAACCCAAATCTGAAAATACACATTTCATAAATGACCTGATGGCCTGTTCCTTTCCATCTATAGTTTATAGTCTTAGAGATTATAAAAAAAAAAAAAAAACAAAAAACTAGAGTATTGTTAACGCACAAGAAATTCCTTGACTTGAAAGGGCTTGAATTATGCTGTTGTAGAACTACAAAGGTAGTATTAAAAGAAACCTTTAGAAAATTCTGTCTATGAAGGAGGAGTGCTCTTTTATACCACCCATACATTCTTTTCAGAAGACTGAAGAGCACATACAGTTACTGCTCCATCTTCTTGCATTCTGTATTTACAGTATATTAGAGATCAAACATGGACCACCCCCACAGTGCAAAGAATTAATCATTTTCATGTGTTTCTTAGATATTTGCCTCAGATCAGTATTTGGAAAGCCACAAAATAAAGCTAGTTTCAAAATAAGTGGTTAGCAATACAATCAGAGATTGTCTTTTCCACATGCATGCATGGAAGGTGTGTGTGGGAAACCACAATATAAGGTCCCAAAAACCCAATTGTATCCAGTGTTCATTCATGCTTAGATATAGGTTAGGATAAGAGTTTAGATGTATTTAAGCCTTTCATGACCCAGAAGAACCCTGCCTAAGCTATTTATTTTGTCAGATAAATTCCTTGTTAATGGATAATATGTTGCAAGATTGTAACAACCGATATAAAAACAACATCCAGCCTCACAACTACTGATCCAGTCAGTGGGGCACTGCTTAAAAAGCTCGGTTGGTGGGATATAGAACATAATACTGCATACTTTTACATCCAGCAGCACACAATCACTTACAAACTCCGGGTTTTTGAGTTCTTGCCATTCAGGAGTGCTTTGTGCCCAGGTCTGAACCTCCTTCATTCAAATACTCCTCCTTACAGAAGTTCACACAGCCACTCACGAGTTCACTGATTATCACTCAAGTAGTTAGTTTATTCAGACAAATAAACACTTCGTGTGCTGAAGTGTTCAGCAGCCACGCCATAACATAACAGGGTGCTTACTGACAAGTTCTGGTAAATCTTGCTCCAGTAGTTTACAGATGCCAAACCTGAGCTCCCACACACTCCCCCGTTGCCTGTGTACCAGAGAACAGCTGAAAGGCTTCACTCCAGACTCCAGTTTCCTTGCATGAAGCCAGCTTAATTGATAATTTAAGATAATATTCCATACTTTGTGATGAAGCACATATATTACTTCTCTTCATTATGCCCTAGAGAGTAGATTAACAAAAGGAATCGTGGGAAGGCAAACGTTAACCATTCCAGCAGGATTCTCCAGGGCTTACCAGTTAGAAATCATAGTTAGAAGTATTTATTACAGCCAAAAGGAGAAAGAGCATTGTTATTAAAGGGGGATTTTAATAGTCAAGTTTGATTTTGTTTTAATTTAAAATTTTTAAAAAAAATAAGAACAAGAATAAGGTCGTGCACGCAAAAAATCAAGCAGCATCTCCACAGACCTGAGTGCAGTTGGACTCCAAAAGCCTATAAAGGTGACATGGGAAAGGTTTTGGTAAGGACACTTCCCAACCTGGTAAAATAATTTCCCTTCTTTTGATGTCCTCCTTACCTTAAGCAAGGGATATTTTCTCTACCCTTTCCAGATCATGGCAAACCAAACAAGGACTTTAGTGACAAAAAACCATGGCAATTTATGGTATCAATATGCTATCCTGCTGATCCCTGGAGGAAGCCAAAGCACAGTCAATCCCTTATGTGATCCAAGTATTTTATGCCAGACTCTAATTCAGTTGCACATGGATTCAAAGTACCTGGGTCTTGCATTTGCCACGAGGGAACTTGGAAACACAGCATCCAAACCCTCCTAGGTTTTACCTACAACAGACCCAAATCTGTACAATGTGATAGATTTAGCCATTAGACATAGATACAGCCTAGCTGTACTAGCACATGGACCCTATGAATTCAGGTGCACTATCATGCTGTGGTGATAGACTGTCTCTACTCTGATCATCTTCATGTTGCATTATACTTCACCTTTACCACAGAGATTAAATGGCTTAAGTGTCCTCAGGCTCTTCACTCAGCTGAGCAAAGGAACAATTAGATTTGGAAAAATAATAAAAGAATTTACTAGTGCTACTCCACCAACCTGGAAATAACTTTCATAGGTGACAAGTGAGATCAGCAAGGGGGAATGAGAAGGGAAAAAGAGCTACTACTCTCAGTTCAATTTCTTCTCGGGAAATTTGACAACCCCACCATCAAGTTACTATCAGTTTCAATGAACTACAAATTGTTTCTGCCTGCTCATGAAATCATAGGCAGAAGACAGCTATGCCAGATAGAAAAATACCATACAGGCTATTCCTGTTGTCTTCTAAGATGATCTTACGGATACAGAAAGAGCTAACAAGGTCTTAGTAAAAGACACTTCCAGGTTCTTCACAGACTGCCCGTGTGCAGTTTCCAAAACCAAAGAGTTAACCTTTCATTTCAGGAATATTGGTACTGGTTGTGGACGAGCGATACATAAAGTAGAATTTACCAAGGAACATATTTGACCTTGGGTTTACACCTTGTGACTCAGACTGTTATTTCATTTCTGCAAAAGCATGCTGCATGCATATCTTGTTCAGATTACACTGTGTCTGCATTCTTTCTTTCTATGAACTAGGGGACTATGTGAAGACATGAAAAGTATGATAGTAGGTTACTGGTAACTGCTCTTGTTCAAGGATAAAAAAACTATGCAGCCATTGACAAAACTCAAGATGTAGGAGTTACAGTCCCCCATGTCCCTCTCTTTGGGTTTGTGGTTGGGTTTGGTCTTTTTGTTTTGGTTTTTTTTTTTGGTAAAATTTCAAAAGCTTTGAAGGATTTGAACGGCTGGCTTCGACTTTACAACTAAAACTGGTCTTGATTAATGCTTTTAGAATTAACCACCCAATCACTCTTACCATTTCTAAATCACTCCTGCTAGCTTCAGAAGAGGTGCCCACCAACTGAGATGTAGTATCATGCTGCTAAACACGTTGGCTGCCTTCCCCATCAGACACCCCCACTTGAAGTGCAAAGCAAGCTTCAAGTGTCAGAATCAGATTCCTGCAGAGAGATCCTCACAGACATACGGATCCAGCAATGGAGGCTGACAGAGTTATTTATGCATTTGCTTTTCCATGGAGCTTTTTCCAGTCATCACAGCTGTGCATATCAGGACTTGGCAGGCTTTCGGCCTACAGTACCTTCAGGTAGGAACAACAGTCAGACACTGAAGCACAAAGTCTCACTTACCAAGCCCCTGTGCAAGGAAGAATGTTAAGTTTTGCTCATGCAAATTGCTTACATCTTTCATAGATAGAATCTGACAATAAGCAAACACTGTAAGATATAACAGCCTTGAGTGAGGTACCTCACTTCATGGGGGGACTTGATTCAGGAGCCAGATAACACCTTAATGAAACAACTACTGTCACAAGACAGCTGATGATCTCTTCTACAGCATTTCATGTATCTCTCAGAGTACAGAAAAACGTTTGAGTCCAGTTATCTTTGTAAATGTCAACTAAAACATTTAGGGAATCTTATCTTCCAAGCAGTTCAATAAACAATGATGCTTCTTTGTTAGAAGTCTCTTTAATATAAATTCCACCTGCTATTTCACAAATAGTGACAATTCAAGAGTTAAACTTTGTAATAGATTTGATGGCCTTTATTCAAAAATAATTTTACTCAAACTAGGTTTCATGAAAACAACTATTACTTGCTCTTGCAAAGTCTAACATAATTAATGTAATTTCCGCCAGATGTAATAGGAACAGTTTCAATTACCCTACTTTTCAATTATTCTCCATAATATCTTTTCTTTTAGAAAGGCTAGAGTGTCTTTTATTAATAAAGTATTAAACTGATAATGATGATTGGGGAAGTTAGGGGAAGAGGGGAGGAACTGTCTACATAGGAAAAATTGTATCATATATTATTTACCCTATCTCACTCAAACTCCAAAGAAAAGGAAAAGACAGAATAAGTGACTTCATGTGAATATCTGAATTGGACACACAGATGAGTTATAAGGATTAAGGTCAAAGGATAGATAAAGGGCATAAATCTGCTCAACGTTCATTAAGATGCAGATGTTTTATTTAAAGACACTCCTAATTCAGACCAACGTTAATAAAAATAAATAAATCTTTAAGACCAGCACTGTCAGATTCTACTAAAGCAAACTTTTGAATCTTTGCATATGACTGAAGCTAGCAGCACAAAAACGTAATTAGAGAAAGCCCCTTTTTAACGAGGTGCTTAAATCCCATTCTGAGGTACTATGGTTGGTAGGGGGTGGAAAACACTGCATACTGTTACAAGTACTACATCAATCCTTTACGATCGAAATTGCTGTTTTCCAAAATAACTTCCTTACCTGACATAACATACCAGCTAATTAGCAAGCGTTCACATCCACATATTAGTTAAGGATCTATGAGTACATTGCACCTGCATAAGCAATCGCATGTCCTGTTCTCAGGTTTCTAAAGCACTTTCAGAACACATCAGTAACACAACGAACTCAACCACCCATTCCAGTGGTGTCGTGTGTATGCTAATTTGACTATCAGATACTAGAAGGCTTTTTTTTTAATCTTAAAGAAAAAAAGGTTTCTGAGATTGCAGTTCTGCTGAAGTGCTGTACAGAACTCTACAAGTCATGAAGTACAGCATATTTTATTCTATGAAAACTTTTCATGTGTTGGCTTATGCAGGGTTTTAATAGCAAAAATCAGCATGCATTCCTTGGGGGTGTTTTTGTTCATTTCATGTAATCTTCTACTTCATCATTTTAGAATGCACTGCATTCATTTTGCTTGCCATTCCAGAAAAAAATCACCATCAACTTAAAAACACTAAATACCTTTTAGTACTAGGCTTGGTAGTTAAAAAGAGGTCAAGCCTATCTTACAGAGTAGACATAGCTGTTTAGCATTGTTTTATTTATACTATGCTATCTGATAAGTACAGAATAGAGAACAGAGAATTAAGAAAGCATAAAAACTATTAAAGGTAAGTATTGAGCTGAAACTATAAGAGAAGTCATACTTAAACAAGTAATACAAAGATAATACAATATGTATGAGTGGCACCTCAAAAACATGCTATATATTCAAATGCCTATTCATGTTTCCATTATAAATCCTGCTTTGTAGCAATTAAAGACTTATCAAAGTTGATTTCCATCAGTGTGAAGCCTGGCATTACAGTCCTCGATTTAGATGCTTCTCCCCTTTCCTCGAACAGTTGATGTAAATCATTCCAGACCTTTTCATTATTAGATGAAAAGCTCATAACCTTATTGCTTTTCTAACCAAGTGAAAAAGCCTCATAACAAAGAACTGATATAATCAGTTGAATTGTTCAAAAATTTTTTTTAATGTCTAAGAGTAAATGGAGTCTCCAAGACTTCCATTTCCAAAGTTCCTTTGAAAAGCCCACACACAGACTATATGCCAAAATAATAGCACTGAGTATGTAGAATCAAGAGGATACATAATTTGACACAATTTATAAATAAAAACATACAAAGGTCTAGTATGGCATCTCTCACTACGACAAAATTGCCTCTAATTTCAGCCTAGACAGTTGCAAGATCAAGTCTATAATCACTCCATGTTAATTGAGCCTTGTAATGGACATGTTCTCTCATGGTGAGCCACAGTTTTTCGCAGCCTTTAGGTAAGGTCCATAACAAGAATTCTGTTACAGCTTTGAGTCAAATTCTCACCCCACTTTGGGTGCACAGGTGACTGTACGCAGCAAACCTGATCATGACACGGGAAAGCAGAGAGTCTGGAGCCATCCTTTCACACAGATCCAAGCAGAATTACCGGTACTGAAGTCTTCCTCAAAGCCCCTTCACAGTCTATCCTGTTGCACCAAGAACTGGGGCAGATTTCACAACAGTATCCTTGAGAACGTCAGGTGCTTCGACATTTAGGAACCAGAAGATTGGAAGTGCACTTTTTAAGAAACTTTCAAACATACACATTTACCACGCTTCATTTTGCACAGTGAGGTGGACACGAGGTTCCTTTTTGATAAAGCTAAATCACAGCACCCCTTGTACTCCAGACAGATACTCAGCCCATGGAATCAGATTAAAATTAATCCAAAGTAAAAAAGAAGACAGAAATGTGCATTGATATGCTTCAAGTGTGCACATGAAGTCCTCACCTCCTCCCAGCTCACACTACACATCCACCTCTGTTGCCTAACACCACTTCACAAGGTCAACGCAGTGAGAAACAGTCCAGCCAAACAAAATACTTCAGTCAGGAGGAGAACGTCCTGCCCTCTGAGACATCATTTGTTTGCTGGAAGTGCCAGCCTTCATTTAGTCTAGCCAAAGCTCTACTAAATTGCTCTATATTTTAAGATATACAGAGAAAAAGACTATGTTAACCCATAACAACCAGGAACTAGGCTACTACATCACAGCCTTCAGAACATTCACTCACATTTTCAATACATTGCCAATACTATTATTTAACAGCTGAATCTGAATACTTGACACAGTTATCAGTAGAAAACTCTTAGAACAAATTCGTGAAATGAACATAAAACACAAATGACTGGGACAAGTCAGTCAACTGTTCATCTAAATGGCCCTATGGGAATCTGAATACAGAGACTCTGAATAACTGCATCCTGTAACTTGTCACCTGCATGAGCACATATGGAAGAGGAGTTGTGTCTATTTACCAGGTAACAAACTTTAAAAATGGTTTCAAGAGAACAGTAAATCTTAATCCATCAATTGTGTGCAAAGCAAAAAGTAAAATCCATAGAAAAATAAAATTAGCAGACATGAACACAAACCAGGGAAAGAGGAGTGATTTGTTTGGGATAAGAAATCACTTCTTAGTTCAAGCTGAAGCCCTTTGAAGGGGTCAGGGAACACACAGATAATCTTGTCAATAAAGTATACTTGTGTTTCCTAGAAGCTTTTGTCACAAATCCTCATTAAAGGCTCCTAAAGAAACTGAATTGTAATTAGATAAGGTGCTACCCTTCGTTTCCTATCCTTTGATTACTTATTAATTAATGAAAAAAGCAAACTGTTCTTTCAAAGCAGTTGCTAAAACAGCCCTTAAAATACATATATATGGTCCTACACTGTTCAATGCACTCAACTGATCAAGATGGGCAGAGAGGAAGATGACACATGAAGAGAAAGGAGAAAAGGGTATAGAGTTTACAGTTTAAGAGATGAAGATTCCTGTGACTGGCTGGAGAGTACCTTGAGCCAGAGAATGAAGACAAAGATGAATGCAAAGATGTACACGAGGAAAAAAAAAAAGTCTCTGTCTCACACAAACACTTAAGGGGGAGAGTTACCAGTCAGGAAAGATAGTAGAATTAACTCACTATTCAGAAGCAGACAAATAGAAGGTTTGAAATTATTAGGAAAGAAACAGTAAACCAGAAAGCATCCTGATATCCCTCTGAAAGACCGCACACGCATTTATGAATGTGTATTGCATGCAGTTCTATTAATCCCATTTCAGAAAAGAGATCGAAAGAGTAGAAAATATGCAGAATGTTGTGAGGATAATCAAAGGTATGGGAAAATCTTCTTTAGAAAGGGATTAAGTAGATTAGTTTGCCATCTGAGGAGAAAAACTAGGGGAGAGATAGAGCGGTAGTCTACAAAATTATGCATTGTATAAAGAAGCTGAAGAGGAGATTACTCTCTTCTACAGCAGGGCAGGAGGAAAGAACTAGGTAGCCCCCAGTAGAGAGGGGGTTTAAAATCAAGTAATTCTGCAAATTTTAATCAAAATTTTGGAAGTCACTGTCAAAGAACAGCAAACCAGAGATATGATCAATTTGCAGAGAGTTACTGTGACCAGTACAATGTGACAACCGAGACGTAACATTCAGATGGTGAGACACCTGTCAAGCACAGCAGCATAAAGCCCATGCGATGCACACTTTGCACCTCCCTCGCCCTCTCCTTGGTAAATGCTGCAAGCTCCGAGGTGGCAGGGTAGGAAGATCCTTCGTTAGACCTGGTATAGCAACGGGTTAGATACAATGGAAAGACAAACAGGTCTTTCTCTTAGTCAGCCTTGTTAACGATTAATTGAAGAAAGAACAAGTAGTCTTCAGCCCTTTTTGCATTCTTAAGCTACAATTTCATAACCATGCACTACACATTGTGTCTGCAGTTCCATAAGGAGTCAACACGCACACAGTCTGTAACACCAGCATTTTTATTTGCATTAGATGTGGTTCGGGTTTTTTTGTCTGGTTTGTTTTGGGTTTTTTGTATGGGGGTTTGGGGGGGGGGGGTGTTTGGTTGGGGGTTTTTAAGTTTTCAAGCTAGTCTGGAAATACTTTCACTTGGCTAGTTCTTGTGTAACACGTAGAACCCCAGTCTGCATAATGTTCCAAGAAGGATGGTGGAGGAGTTATTTTCCAATTCAACTCAAGTCTTTCCTAAAGCATATGCTAAAATTCATTTTAGCATGACTTATTTGATCACTACAAGTGTTAAAACTTCCAGAAAAAAAAAAAAAAATTAAAACTGGTCATTGGCAAGTATTTCATTATTTGAGCTTACAGAACAGTTATTTATTTGCTGTGAAGTTTATGCACTCAAACCCATTGACAGTCCTCTAACAATCAATCCAGTTTCCCTATTTCATGAGAGGTAGAAGGGAAAGCATGAGTGGCAGCTCTTGTACCTCTCACCTGCAGCTCCTCTTCCCTGGGTATGAAATTCACTCTGGCAGAGAACTATTAAAATTCCACTGAAACCACCAAGACAAATACTTATATTCCTAGTCATATATGCATGTGCTGCCTGTGTGATAAAAGATTTCATTTAATTTTGACCCTGACTACATCAGCTAGAGAAGGGTAGGTGAAAGAAGCCTTACAAAATTTAGGAAGTATTCTGTCCATCTGTAACAATAAATGCTGAAACTAGTCAAACAGCTGCCTGAAGTAGGCTTCCAATTTTACATAAATGTTGAACTGAAGGATGCAATTGAAAAAACCCACCAAAACAGAGAAAGTAATAACCTGTCAGAGAATTAGCAACTGCTGGACAGATTTCCTCATAAAGGATAGCCATCGCCTTCTTTGGAAAGGCTATAAATTAGTGTGCCACATTCACAAGCAGTTGTCTGATCAGGAGTTTTTGCATCTATTCATCCATAAATAACTGTGATACAATTGGTGCTTTTTTACTATGGATTTCTTGGGTGCAACAGTTTGTCTTTTTTCCCACCAACAACTATTTTTTAAACAAAGGCCACTCAGTGCAAGTTTGCATAATTATATTGATTTCAAAAGTAATGCATCAATTTATATGGAGTATTGACCTCTTTCACGTTTACTTTTTTTTTTTTTTTTTTAAACTAACAGGAAGATTGTGAAAAGATTAAAGATCAAGGAGCATTCATTTCATGCAAAAGGATTCCCCCTTCAAAATCATTTTGACAAGGATTGGGAAAACATAAAAGCATTCCACAAACTGTTAAACTGAGCATCTCCTATAGTTCCTTAAGAAAGCAGAACTGAGAGGCATACCTTTCATCGCAGGAAAAAGATAATATATGAAGACCAAGCTCCAGCTTGACCTTTATCTTCATAAGTGATAACTCTCAAAAGTGACCAAAAGGTTAACTAAACTCTAAAAAGGTCATCTGTCTTTAATCTGGCTATATAGATCCTCTTCTGATGTTCAATAATACACAGTTACTGTTCATTAAATATCACCCGTCTATTCTGTATTTTCACCTTCTGTTTTCAGCAGCAGCTAGATTTTCATTCTGTCACATTAAATAACTTGCAACTTCTTCCAATCCAGCACATTTTCTGCTATAGGAAGTGTTTTAGAGTTATGTAAATAAATTCCTAATTGTTCTCCTTCTATAATACTTCTGCAATATCAGATATATGTATATATATACATACAAGTTCTAAGCACATTAGTGCCTTCTTCTTTGCCCCAGTATGAGTCTGTCACACTTTTAAGACACCGCAATCATCTCCCTTGCTCCTCAGAAGTGATGCAACTCAAATCACATTCAGCTAAAGCTTATTTTGAAACAGTTCTATAATTATATCAGAACTGAAACACTGAAGTCCAAATTTAATGTGCAAAGTAATAGTATGCAGGATCAGGTTCTTCAGATGCCTAGAGAGTTGGGAAAGACCTGTGAATGAATATAACACATCAGGGTTGCTACCTTTCTTTCAAAAAAAAAAAAAAAAAAGAAAGAAAGAAAAAAATATTTAAAAATGTATTAGTATATGTGCAAATAGATCATCTTATTGAATTACACAGGTTATTCTTGTCTCCTCTTTCCTTTTTACTATTTTGCAAGCACTACTAGTTACAGTTTACATTCAACATTGCAGGGAATGAAGTTTACCACTTTCTTCCTCCTTTCAAGGACAACAGTATTCTGAAGGTTTAGTTCCTTCTGCTCTTCGTTAATCAAAATCCAGCTGATTAAATAGACAAGTGTTATCTTCTCCTTTTTCATCAGGTATGTTACAAAATCCATGAAAAAGACTATCTAGCACTCATCTGCAGTGCTCCCTTAAAGTCAGTCTGGAATATTCACTGTGAAGAACTTCACTTTTCAAGTTGTTTTATAAATTTTAATCTCTGAAAAATGAGGTTTGAAAGATTATCTAACATAGAAGAGAAAGCTATTTAAAAAAACCCAAAACAATTCTTCAAATTACCTAAAAAGAAACTACCTATCAAGTCACTCAAAAAATGTGCTGGATGGACTTCTCCAGTCCTCCTTGCTCCTGGGATTAAACAAAACATAAGCAATCCACAGGCAGATACTACTTTTCCACTTCACCTATAGCAATACACGAGGAAATGGGGTGTACTTCCCCATATAGACTACCGATTTTCTTCCAGCTCTCTCCTATCCGTACAGCAATTGTTATAATTATCATATTTATTGCAAAATTCAGAAATAATTCTTCACTGTCATGCCCAAATTAGCACATGAAAAGTCAATTTGGTCATCAATTCAAACGTGGCTCTTCACAGGAAGAGCCAAATAGCAGTCATCATCCAGCCATACAGTAGTCTGAATTGCCGAGAGAAGACATGCTTTCAAAGGAGTGCCATCTCTTGAAGGTGATACCACCATAGACAGACATCTGAGACACTCAAGAAAACGGCAATTTAATCCCCAGCAACCACAGAATAGCAGACAGGGCTGCTTGTAAATCCATCTTTCCTGGATGCAAACCATGTAATGGCTCCGATTCCCAAGAGAATCAAGGTTCATTGTGATGAGGAGTGGTCCTAACAGCACCTGGATGTCTGTCCTCTCTACTGTTCCGACAGCTGTACAAACCTTGTCTCCTAATTTATTCGACAGCCTTTCATTCTGTTTTCTTCAGGGAACAGTTATGAGTGAAACAACATAAAGTACGTAGCTCTCACTTGTATGAAAATGGATGTACATTCTTTCACATGGTTGTAGCCCAGGCTCTGAATCGCTAAGATTAAGTACCACAGTTTGCCTCCTGTGATACTGAAATCCACAAAAATGACGCTTCCCAATCTACAAAAGGGCAAAACTAAGCAAGTTGCGGGCATTTCACAACCCTGTATGCTTCTGAGCAAGCCTGTGGAGGGTACCTTGTTAACCTACACAGTTGCACTTCAAGAGGAATGTGGTTTGTGGATCAGTGGATGCAAGGAGCTGCCTTCTGACTCCTGCCTCTCATTACAGATAACACAGCTCACGTCAAAGATAATCTAGTTTTATGCGTCAAAGTGAAAGGAAGGATGTTTTGCCAAAAGCAAATGAGGATAAGAGATAAAAGGGATTTAAGAGGAGGAGATCAAGATCTCAGACTTACATCTAAGTTTACTGTTGTTAAATAACAATAGGAAAGGATCAGAATGGAAGGGCTGTAGTTTGTGGGTTTGCATATCCATTTCTTCTGCCTACAAAAATCAGTCTAATAGCAAAATTACCAGGGTGTCCTCAAAATCCAACCTTTCCTCATTTATTCTACAGCATCTGTGAGAAACACAAAGAGGCTTAAGGGATGAACAGCACAGCATGCACTACAGGTCAGCACCTTAAGCTTCAGGAATGTTTGAGGCTAATCACAATCTGACAATTGCTTGGTGACATATTATGAAATGAATTACCTGCAAGCTGTGGGACTGAGCCCACAGGTGTTCACAGACATCACCCTGCAAGTGGTACTTACCAGCCCACCTGTTCGTATTTTCTTGTAAGAGGGCAAGGAATGAAGAGCTTTAGTCTTGGCATCTACCTTCTTTTCTACATAGTCAGTTCTCAAGCATAGATTTTTCAATGAAATAAATCACTGCACAGTGAGATGCAACATACTAGGCCAACAATGCAGCATCCCCAAAATAAGTCTAAATCAAAGTAATCTCAACAATCAGAAGGGTTGATAAGGGTTGGAAATCATTAAATCACTTCTTGAACCTTCCAATGGCATGTTTGTTTGTTTGCTTACATCTGAGCTCACAAATATAGTGGGGAAGATATATATTAAGCAAGAAGAGAGCACTAGGGAAAATTACTTTCTCCTCAACACGATTAAAGGAGTTTTCACAGAAAAAGACTTTTAACCAGCAGTTTTATTGTATGCAATGACAATAACCAGGTACTTCAAAAACAGCAGTATGAAATGCAATTTCCTTCAAATTAAATGAGGTTATTTTGATCAGACAAGTTCAGAAACTTTACCCTCTACAAATTAAATTGCCTTACAGATTTCTCTTTTCCAAAGTAATCTTTTTCTTAACAAAAAATAACAAGATCTTTATGCACCAGAAGACACAACCCACCCCCCCTATATATCAAGAAGTAAATGGCCAAGCATCTGTAACTTAAATCTCAAAGTCTGCATCTTTGTTATTCAAACAAATTACCTCCTACCCCTCTTCTCTGTTCAAATTTCTTCTCCACTTTGAAAGAAAGAGCCCAGGTTGAAACAAAAATCTAGAACCATATTGAGATTTGAACTCTTTGTCAAAGAGAGCAGGCTTACAGACTTGAATAGTGTCTTATTAGAATGCACCAAGACATTGCTTTGCAAAACAGCGTATAAACAGGAAAAAATCTTAAATTCAGCGGGTGATCAGATTAAAGAAACTGCTGAGATAGGGGGAACATCTCCCTCCTGCTACTCACATCTCTGAAATAAGGGGAGGGGTCCCTCCCAGTCCTGATTACTAGCCCAACAGCCTTCAGCTTTTTCTCAAGTTGAGAAAACACCAGACAACCCTCTCTTAGGTCTCTGTAAAGTCTGTCATTACTCCTGAGGTCAGGCTTGGTCAACAGCTCCCTGCTGAAAGCAGGATCTCCTCTTGCTGCTCATCCCACTAGCTGACCACTTCACTCTACTCACCAGAGCTTTCTCCAAACTGAGTATTCTAGGAAAGAAGAAATTTCTCCATCTTTTCCTTTCCAGCAAAAGTAAAATTTGTCCAAGAGCACAGGAGCAATCAGGACATCATATGCAGTTTCTCTTCCCTGTCCAGCCACAATTTAATGTACACTGTTCAACTTGCCTGCTCAGCAAAACACCCTGAATGTGCTACTCCAAACACTGAGCACTTAACCCATTCTTTCAATATCTCGCCTCTTACAATTTATGCTATCTGAACTCGATGCCACTTTTTGTGATAATTGCCTAAATCAAAACCTTGCTTTCCAGATTTCCTATGTAATGAATAAATAAAAGTTAAATCATGGGCACTAAAATGAGATTCACATAGACACTGTCATCCTGTTTTCATTCAGCATTCTCTGTCAGTTAACTGGAGAGGTCTTGCATTCAGTGCACTCATTCCTCCAAATTCAGTTTTTAACATCTATCATGCTCTACATACTACGTAAAGATTCTGTAATGATTATTCATCTAAACAGAAAGGAGCCATACTGTATGTAAACACCAGTTTGTACATCTCAGTTCAGAGATCTCAGCAAATAGGTTGATAAAAAAGTCAGCACAGCATACTGCCCTGCAAAGATAACAGATCAGGTTCCAGAAGCAAAACAGTAGCTACAGCACAGGATTGCATCTCAATTCAGTGGCAGGGGACGGGGAGGAAAACTCCCTACTGAGGGCAGGGTTTCACGCTGGAGACATCTGAGGTAGCTCAAGGATCTTTGCATTGCTGTGTGTTAAAGAGGGGACGTGTGGTATTTCCCCTACTGTCTTTAGCCCTTTAAAGTACACACTGAGCACCGGATCAGTTCCCTGCGAGGTTACAGGACCAATGAGCTGCTGAACATGCCCCCTTACCGAGGAAACACAAACCTTTGTAATTACTATTCCTAACAAACACTGATGTGTCATCTTTCATTTGACAGGGTAAGTGAAGCTACTACACACCTGTTGGGAGCAAGGATTCACTTTCAGAATGAAAACATACATCCTACTGCTTTCTCATTTCCATGAGGATTTTCATGCAATTTTCTGAAGCGGTAGGCCAAGGGCAGCTTCTTTTTAAAATAAATTTCTTTCACTAAAAGCAAAAGACAAACTCTTACACCAAATAATTCTAAGACATAAGATTTTACCAGATAAATCACACTTCTCATTAAGTTCCCTCTCACTTCCCACTGCCAGAAATTTGTCAGAGGAGAAAATGCATTGTTCATACTGGTGTTCTTGTCACTTTTTTCATTGCTGAAGAACAGCTTTCAGCATAGAAAAAAAAATCAGCACATAAAAATCAAAGCATAACATATGCCTGAACTTCAATATACAAACTTGTGTCCGGTTTCCCAGAAATTAATAGGTCTTGATCTCAAAATCCCTTCAAAAAACTTTAAATAACCAAGTTTTCAGCTATTGCTGCTATCCAAAAACTTCATTAAAACTTCTTGCCTTTGCAAAACTTGAACTCTGGAAGCAGTTGCAAGATAACAATCATAGCAGAGAGTATCAGCAAAGGGTATAACTAAGTTCATTAAGTATTTCCACAGCCGAGCCAAATTCAGTTCTCACTGCCAGTGAATTTGAATTAGGGTATTTGACCTCATGAAGCTGATAACCTAGTAAAGATGTGAATACCGAGAAAAAGGGGAAGGAAAAGAGGGTGACAGAAATAGGACAATGAACTCTACAGTCATAAAACCACTTATTTCAAATTACATCATCACGAGTTTCTACCACACTGAGAGCTGGTTTCTTCATTTGGTCAAATATAAAGACACTCTAAGTCAATGGTGTCCAAAGTGGGGTACACACACCCCAGGGAATGTGCAAGACAAGCCACTAGGATGCAGGAAAAAATATTTTTTGTACTCTTAATAAATAAGAGTATTTTAAAAACAGAATTTGTTTCATCTTTACCTCATCGGTTATTTGATTTCTATTTTTGAATGAGTTTTATAACATTCACAATAAACACAAAATATAAATACATAACAAATACATTAAAAGTACAGTGGTACATGTATATAGCATAAATATGTGTGTATTTTCACACTGTTAGGGGTGTGAGATCAGAAACATTTGAAGAGCTGCTCTAAATAGCACGTCCATTCAAGAGTAACATTCTTAATATCTGTAAAATATTTAAACCCTTCTCAAGCATCCAGAACTATCACAATTTTCTGTTCCATCTCCAAGCCCTACCAAACAACAACAAATTCAGTAATAGTACCAGTTAAATGCATCTAGCTGTAACACAACCAAATCCTAGCGGACATTCAGTTTTCTCTTTGTTCCTTTAAAACCTCTCAACATGGATAATCCATTTTCAAGTACTGAAGGAAAAATGAAGGTTTTCAGCTGTCCTATCCATTAAAGTCTCCAAACTGGCTAGACCAAGTCAGAGGCTTTCCGTGGAGATGGAATGAAAAAGAAGGGGGGGATATTTCCAAAGCTTATACATGACCATCACCACTCGACCATGACAGAGCAAGTTTTTTAAGTTCTTAGATTTCATCCTGTGCTAAGTCAAAACAAGCCTCCTATTGTTTCATCCTAAAAAAAAAAAAAAAAAAAAAAAAGCTTTCATCAATATACATAAAGAATTTCAAGATTCAGAAAATATTACCCCCAGAGTAGTTATTTTCTACTCAGCTCTATTTCATTATTTATTATGCCTCTATTTTTAGAGTAATACCAATATGAAGAACACAGAGGTTGGCTTTTATGAACCAAAAAAATCCCAGTGCTGAGGTCCAACACCTGATACAGCCTTGAAGGGAAATGCACCTGGAGTAACATCGTCCTACATGAATCCAAGCCTACTCCAGCCCCTGGATTATAATACCTATAGGGGCTGTAGGGGGGGGAAAGATAGTGGGTTTTTTTTCTCAAGCCTCATCTAAAGTCAGGGTGTGACCAGATGTCTTCCCAATGCATTAGCACATGGTGCTTGCAGCCCCAGAACCTCCCGGCACAGCCTGACACTGCCTTCTCGGCAGAGCAAGCCCACCCAGCTGGAGCTATTTGCTCTAGCCCGGATAATACTATTAGCCCAGATTTCCTACTGTTATTATCTAACCTATTTTTATTGCCTTTCAACATCGCCACCCCAGAGAAGAGCCCAAGCTTCCAGCGGCAGAGGCAGGTGGCTCAGCCCGGCTCCCGGCCTTGCGGCCGCCGGCAAAACACCGCGCCCGGCCCCAGGGCACAGCCGGCAGCCGCCACCCACGACACTGTTTCCCGCCCCACACCAGCCACGCTAGACCCCATCAGACCCACCCCGTCATGCATGGCTGCAGCTCCTTGTCAGGCCCCACCGGCCCCCCAGTCACGGCCTCCTCCGGCCGCCCTTAACCCTCCCTACCCGGCCGGGGCTGCTCCCCTTACACACACCCCCAGCAAAACGAGGGCCTGGCCTGAAACCTCTAGATGCTAATCGAAATAGAGTAACTTAAAAGAAGTTTTCTAAAAGCCCCAGACTGCAAACTTTACGCTTTTGTGCAACTCAATGATTTAAAAAAGTGTGCAGGTGTTTTAGAGGGCCTGAATACAAATCCCTTCTATGCAAACGTGAATGAAAACCCCCGCGGTTCTGTGGACAATACATTTTAAACAAAAATTGAATATATATGCATATAATCTAGCAGGCTGCATTAAAATGTACACAAGAAAACACTTTACGTACAAAGGGACCTGGCGTATTTCCATTCACGGGAGGAATCTGCACGCCTTTTCAACCATGGAGCAGGTAACTCCTTCCCCAACGTAACGTTTTTACACTGCTCAAATAGCATCGTGTGGAACAGGGCTTAGATGGTTCCCATTTCTTCTGCACTGCCGGCCCAGCACCTGCCATGTCAGGGAGGCAGCGGTGGGCTCCTCTGTGGTGGAAAGGCAGAGCCCTGTTGGTGCCTGCTGGGCAGGCTTTAAGCACCTTTTGTCTGTTAGTGCGGGGAGTAGACTCTCCGTGTGAACAAAAAGATAAAGAAATAAGTAAATAAAACCAGAAAGAGGTGCGTGGCTTTGTGTGTTCCTGCAGGAGAGGCCCTCACCCCCAGGCCTCTCCAGCCACAGCGAGGCTGGCCCCAAAGCCTGGGGTAAGGGGCGTCCCAGGCCACGGCCTCCCCACTGGGCCACAGGAATATTAAAAATATAATATCTTTATATGATATAAAATAATCTAATAGCCATGACCTCAGGGGACCACCTGGGGCAGCAGTGGCCCAGCTGTCCCCCTCCCCAGCCCAGGAGCCTGGTGTCGGCCTGGGGTCAAGACTGCAGTGGGGAGGATGGCAGCTTTCCTGGCGGTCTGCTTCTCCCGCCTCGCTTAGCACCTACTCACATTTCGGTATTAAAAAAGAAAAATGTAAGCTGATAAGCTATCCCTAGGCAGCATTTCTGTGCTGCCCAATACAGCCTCTGTGGCTACAAAGAACCTTCAATAACCTGTCAAGAACTGACGTCGCTGTGTAAAGCAAAGACCTGTTCGTCCCTATATCTCATTTTAGATGGATGTACGTGCCACTTTCATATCCTTCAGCTCAGTGTAACATTTGCCCTTTCATGTTCTCTGTTTAAGCCACAGGGAATTCAAAGCTATTTCAAAGCATAATTATAGCAATCTGCATATAAAAGGCTATATGTCCTATAGAGGGTTCAGCGGAAAAAAGCAAACTCCTCGAAAGAAGAAAATTAGGATTAAATCCCACAACTAAGATTCAATAAAGTTAATACATTTTTCATCTGATGTGAACAGTCTCTGGATTCATAAAGCCACCGGAAAATTGTCTAAGGCAATGCACCAGTCAGTCTGCTTACATTAAAAAAATGTAGCTGCTACAAGGAGCCCATGGCTTCAAAGCTTACTGCCGGACGGCGTGCACAGTGGGTCCCTTGTTGACCTCAAGGCACCCAGCAAGGTGAGTTTGCTGAAGTGAGTTCTGAAGGACCCTCCCAGAGCTTCAGCACTTTTCTTGCTGGAGGCTGTCATAAGCTGTTGAGGAAGGAGGAGTCTGTAGCACCACTGCTTGCTTAAGATGTCATGAAAGAAATACAGAAGAGGACTTTTAAATAGGTACATCCATCATGACACCTTCACCAAAAAAAATTTCTGCTGTGATAATGAATTGCATAAAATTTTTTGGGTTTGACTGTATCCTATCACCCTTTTATATAACAAGATTGAGATACAGGAATTACAACCACAAGTGCTATACATGCTGCATCAAAGAAATCAGTTCATTCATAATATTCCTTACACTGAACACGCAGAGTTAACCTCAAAATACTCATAAAAATGCTAAAAATCACTGGAGTGTTTTTAATTTACCTTACTTGCTTGACACACTTGGCTTAAAATCTCTCTGACAGAAACATATTTTTTTTAAGTTTAAAGTTGAGCTGCATACATTCACAGGACTTGAGGAGCATTATAATAAATTAAAATAGGAATATCTGCAACGTAATCATGAGTGCTGGTAATACTGATTTTATGGGATTATGTTTCAGAGGTGGTTTCCCTACCACACAGCTTCTCCCTCTCCCTCTTTCTAATTTTCCTGGGATTATGTTTTCTGGGAATTATGTTTCTGGGGTTTATGTTTCTGGGATTATGTTTCAGAGGTGGTTTCCCAACCATATAGCTTTTCCTTCTCTCTAATTTTCCAGTCTTGTCCCTGCCTCCCCCCCTGAATTGTCATCACACTCCCCTTCACACCAGTCACTTTTCAGTTCTCCTTAAGGTCAGCCTCCTTCATCAGCTTCTTTCTTCTTCATTAATTTAGACAGTATGTAGAGGTTGTTTTCAAAGAAGCATAAAGGCGCTGGGAAAGCAACTCCAGCGGAGCTGCCTTTTGCCTCTCCCACTACCTTCTGCAAAAGCAGCCAGCCATTTCAGCCTCCCTAGGTGACATGCTGCAGGCAAACCCACGCCTTCCTCTTTTTCTAGAAAGAACCTGGTAACCATCGTTTGGCTGAGAAAACCCTGGCAAAAACTTAAAACCAATATTATCAACGATACCAAAGATTAGAGAATTTTCATCCTGGCTATTGGGAAACAGAAATATATGACTTTTCTATAAAGCTATATTGTGAAGAGGCTGGAACACAAGATTTCTTTTTAATAATGGCAGATGACAGGAGTCCTGTCCCTCAAAGATACTGGAACAATTTAGGCAAATCAGAAAAAAAAACAGGAAATGTACAACTAACATTTCTATATTTATAGTCTCTTAGTAATAAAAGGCATGTCTGTTATTGTTTAACAACTTTTTTCTCCTCTTTGAGAAAGATACTGTATTGATTTCTAAACTGTAAGACTTAAAGATATTTCAGTATGGGTTTAGCTCTGATTAAATTTTCTAGGCCAAACTACAGTACTGAAATTAATAACAATGTTTATTTTTAAACAAACTTTAAAACATCCCCTTGATTACAGGCAATTCCAGTGTAAGCGTGTATTGGTAAACATGTATTACAAAAAATAAAATGCTGGCAGAAAAATTGCAAGTAGAAAGAGGGGATTTCTCAGAAGTTCATGAGAAGCAGCATTCAGTCCTGTTTAAAAGTGTTTTCTTCCTTGTTATTTGCAAATGCCATAATTTGCCTTTATTTTAAAATCCTGTATATTTTAGAAAATGGATAACTTCAGGCTTTTAGCATAGAGGCATTGAAGCATATGGTAATCCCAGTCCCAAACACTAAAATGTGCCTGTCTGTGCCAACTCTTAATTACCAGCTCATTAACACTCAGGTGTCAATTGCTGGTGGCAAAGGCAATACTCAGTTGGCCTGGTTTCTGTCATGCACAATGTAATTAAATTGACCTCCGCAAAAGGAGCCCAGTAGTTGCCTGATACCACTTGGACACCGATTGCCGCACTAATCACAATCGTGTAATTTAGTGAATCACACAGTGTAATGAGGGAAAGACTCTGGAGAGTACCAAATTGTACTTGCATATGTAATAATGACTTTAAGGACAATTAGGGAAATAATCGCTGCTCTGTTTTCTTCCAAGCTAATAATGAACTGCAGTAACTATTTGAGTTTCTGTTGTTGATTTAAAACTTTAGCTGCTATCTTCTATTTTAAAATAATGGTTAGCAGCAAATAAAATTTAAAAAAAAAACCAAACAAACAAACAAAAAAACACTAGTAAAAAAGCTCCATCTTCATTTTTAATAGCTCCACAACAGATTATAGTTTCAAGTAGTACTGGCTGTCTAGATGAGCAACCTGTGTTACTTAAATGTGCTTCACTGGTCTCCAAAAGGGGCCAGCGTGCAGTGACCCTCACCTCATGTGCCCTGTGCCCATGAGAGTGATGTGGAGGAAACGAAGCAAGGCTGTGGATGGGGGCAACGATGGGCATGCCATTTCCCAGGTAAGGGCTCTAACTTTGGCACCAACATCTAAACAATATGGATGGACACAATTGCTTGGTTTAGCCAAGATTCAAAAAATGTACAGCCTCTGAAGAGGACTCTCTGCCTTGGGACTTGAGAAGATGGGGCTCCTAAGACTGAGTTTATTGTATTGAAGTTTTGGTGTTTAAATGTATCATCAAAATTTGGAGCATAATTATCTTTAGCTCCCTCTCAGCCAGGTAAGAGGCACCAGCACTCGTGTCAGTGCTGCTTCAATTTCGGCTTCCCCTCATACTCTTTCTCTTTCCCTGTATTATTTAGCACCTTACTGCTATATCCTAATGAGGTCACTTAATGTCGATGTCTGAACTTGGATGAGATGGATCTGGGCTATGACATACAACCACGACTCAAACTTGTGAATTTCCAAAAGGTCAGCCACACCTTAACTTCAGCATTTTGTCTTCATTAGTTCTGAAGGCTGTGAGTCCCTGAACAGATCTCTGGTCTTACACAAGTACTGAAACTCTGGGCTTAATATTCCTGTGGAAAAAAGTTATAATCTTCAACTTTTTCAGCCCTGCTCATCGTCTGCCATCAGGCCATCTTTCTTACACATCTTTTATGAAGCACCACTGAATTTCAGTACTGTATAGATTAGGTTCGCACTTCTCATTATTGGGTATTTTCCCTCGTGTTTGTCTAAATTCTGCTGTTGACTTTCATCATTAAACTGCAAGACCAGTATGATGAGGGCATCTTTTATTAGTGTGTCTGTGCATTCACTACTACAAGCAGCTCTGCCTACGAATGGGTCTCCTATGTGCTATTGTTTTACCAATACTGATGAATAAAAATCTGATGTCCACACCAAAGTATGAGTAAGAAAAGGTATTTTGTCCCTGTACTGATACACTGCATGCATTTCATTAATCAGCAACTCACATACAATATGAATCAAAATTTTTGTGATACATGCAAATAATCTATATATTTATATACATATAAAAAAATATATATATTATATATAATACAGAATGTCAAGTATATTTGCATGGGAACATTGGATGGTGTCAATTTGTAACCCATGCTAAAACTAAAACAAAAATTCAAGACTCTGCTGCAGGTATTTTACATATAATAAAAATCGGGATCTTAAATTTTTCTTTTACACTGATACCAGTGGGATATCTGAGCTCTGGGCTTGTGTACAATCAATTCAATTGTCATGGTGAGTGGTTAAAAAACCACTGCCAAAGAGTGCAAGCCATCTGATGAATAGTTACTGAGCTGGGAGAAGAGCAAAGATTTTTTAAAAAGTAAAAACTTTGGTTCTCTGAGAGTGAGATAAACAGATTTGCTGACAAGTTTATGCAAAACACATAGAAGGAGCAAAATAATTTCTAGAGATGTTACAAAATCTAAAGAATAGATGAAAGCATTTTGTCGATGATGTGTTTATTAAAGATTCTGAATTCTGGAGAAGTGATCCATCTAACAAAGAGAAAGAAATGCTGTGCAGAGATTAGGAACAAAAGGGAAGGATCTTTCTTGAAGAGTGACAGGCCATCAAGGAAAGACACTTTCCAGTGAAGTGCTAACAGATGTAGCAGGTGAGACTCAATCAGTTGAAAGGTACCCAATCTACAAACAAGAGGAATTCAACACTGTTTCATGCATAAGTTCCTACCTGCAAAACAGTGCTCAGCATGGATTGCATAAATATGTAGCTAAGGGAGGAAGAAAAATTCACGTACCTTCCCAGTAGACATTGTAAATGTATCTTGTGTTTGTTGAACAAAGAAAGCTTAACATTGAAATAAAGATGATGGAAATACTGCATCCACAACTGTGGGAGAAAGGAAGTCAGACTCTTTTTTAATGTACTAACTTTTGAAAAAAAAACAAGTATACTTGGCACCCTTTGACCTCTGGTTGCTCAGAAATTTTTAAAATCAGTCTTTGGAGACATGAAGTATTATTAGATAAAAAATACATTCAACAACTAACATTTTCGGTTGTGAGTTGGGAAGGAGCCACTCTCCAGCCTGAGTATAGACCAAGTGACAGATCCATAGGAATGGCCTGCTCCCCAGTTCGTTTAAAGAAAGGTACCCAAAAAGCAGCTTCACAGTGAAGTCCCAGTGAAGTGAGCTCACTGTGCTAAGAAGCAGATGGTGTTATCCCCCAAAAAGGAGAGTTAGCTGTAACCTTCTGAAACTCCAACCTTTTGTTTATTGTAGTAACTATTGCACGACATAAGCACACGTAAACAATCCCAATAAAAGTGCCTGACATTAAAAGCATTTTCCATTCACTTTTTGAGAGGCAATACACAATACAGATTCTGACAGAAGTACTGAGATAGGTAAATGATCCTTATACAGCATTTGCCCCGTATTCTTTTTACAACATTTTGAGATTCACTCACCACCTGTACTGTCTATACCACTCCATTTCTATTTCATTTTACTTTCTTCCCCTAAAGAATGAAGCCCTCATTTTTGTCTGTGTATATTTATCCCCTCCAATGCTGACTACCACTCTTTCTGATCATGACAGCTGCTGGTGATTTAACATACAAATGGCAGCCAGAAATCAGCAGGCCACAGAGTGTCATTTGTTATGCTATTTTGTCTTTGACTCTCCACACTCTAAGGGCAATAAAGAGAAGGATGGTACTGATATAATTCAAGGTGATGAGCAGATTCTTCTAACTTGAATGGGCTTCTTGTGATCTTCCATATTATTTAAGGGTTCAAAGCCTTCTGAGATTTTGATCTTTTAAGAAAGACATTTCTCCCAATTTAGCTTCTGTATGTTGAGTAAGTGCAGGGGAAATACAACAGGGTGTTAAAATACAAGATCAATCCAGAGAGGTATTCTCATCAGCAGCAAGACAGAACAGTCTCTGTTGCTCTCTTCTTCTTCAAAAGCCCTAAGGGGAACACAAATCCTGGGAATAGGATGGGAGCAGGGAGAGATCTTCAATTCTAGCAATATAGTCTGGAAGCGATATAGTCCGGATAACTGCTGAAAAATTGACAAACTTCTGGTATAATCACCTTATATTAAGCGTGCAGAGTGATTAATTCAGATATCCTTTCATACTATCTCATTTCCTCTCGAAGTTGTGAGTTCTGTGCTATGACTTTGAGAGGGACAACCCTGTATTTCACTTTTTAGTTCAGTTTGCATTAATTGATTATTTATGTACATTCACTCAACTATAAAATAGTAGTTCTACATAGATGTTTGGTATTTTGATTAATGGGTCAGTTTACCTTCTTTAAAATGGACCTGGGCAGGGCAAGATGTTCACCTATAGTAGACTGGAATTGCACAAATATACACTAGGCTAAGAACCTACCTTTATTCTCCTTGGTTTATTTAGACTAAACTGGAACTGACATAGGATTTTACTTGCACACCAACAAGTGTACAAAATTCTTCAAATGAATTTATTTTCATATGCCTCCTACAGCTTCTCTCATTATCTTACTTGTTCAGGGTACTGTCAGGCCAATTTAAGTGTCTTGGAGGGGGAGGAGATTGGGGAAAGAGGGAGAGATGGAATTGTTATAAGTACAAGGTTTTTCTTTGTAAGAGCAAACCTCTCTCTTTGTAAGAGCAAAGGACCTTGAGTAACATCAGTGACAACATATGCACAGGAAATTTTCTTGTTTATTTGAAACAGCTATTATTCTGCAGTCTAAATACTCTAGTATTTTACAATAACATAGCATCAAGGAAATAAAATTATCAAGACAAAACTCCATCTCAGAATGAAATATTCCTTTTTCCATACTCTTTGGAATCTCTCTTTTACAGCAGAGGCATGTTGTGCCTGGCATTAGTACAGTCTGTAAAAACAGGGTAGGGAAATGTGTATTGGTAATGGCATTCAACGTGCTGATCCTGCAGCAAGGCAGAATTGAGAATGATGACCTCCCAGTGTCAGGGTGCTGAGGGGCTGGGGGCTCCCTTGGGACGGGGGCTCACCAGGGGCATCAGGGCAGGGCCCATCCCACTGCCCCAGCCAGAAGTAGGGCAGGTAAAAAACAGCCAGGGACAGCCCCAGCCCTGGGCATGAGGCACCTGCCCAAGGACAGGGCTGGGCCAAGGAAGGGCTGGAACACTGGCCCATGGGTGGAGGTCAGCATCAGGCCCAGTGAGGGGAAGCAGGGTGAGACGCAGCCCCAGGATGTCTGAGGCCACTGAAGTGGTCCAAAGGACCCAGAGGATGGTTCAAATCTTCTTTTTATACCAGCAATTCAGTAAGCCATATTCTTATGTTTCCTCTGTGTCTCTTCAGTTTATGATGCTAGTGTGTGGGTACTTATTCCAGGGAAATGCCAAAGAAGTATTGCTTCCCAACTTAATTGGTACAGTAATTCTGTTGTCAACAATAAGATAACTTAGGAAAGACTTACCTTCCAGAAATTTACCCATTTTCCCAGAATCTCTGAGCTTTTCAACATCTGCCATCTAAATATCAGGTGAGTCCTTCCCAGTAATGCATTCTGTTAGTGTAAGATTTTTAGACTTCCCTTACCACCATCATGTCCAAGTATTTTCTGATAATAC
Organism: Athene noctua; assembly: GCF_965140245.1. Taxonomy (NCBI): domain Eukaryota; kingdom Metazoa; phylum Chordata; class Aves; order Strigiformes; family Strigidae; genus Athene; species Athene noctua. The sequence continues at coordinate 40,898,709 of NC_134040.1, forward strand.
AGTCATCTATATGACTAACATGCCAGGTGTGGTTTGCTCTCTTGATCTCTCCTTTTGGCAAGAGGGCAAGCTAACGGTCCTGTTATATGCCTAGTGTCACTCAGCATGTCAACTACAAATACCTACCGAGCAAAAATTTGTTTACAATACTAAATACTCACTGGAAAGCAAGTAAATGAGTCTACATTTAACCAATGATTAGCTGTAGAAGTTGGCATGCATGCTTAGTTCCTGCACCAAGAGATGTTTAAATGCTTTTGTAGAACAGCAAAACAGGGGATAACCCTCCAACTTGCTGTTTAGAAACTTCTAAGCCGGATATGGATGCAGAAATTATCTGAGATGAAGAGAACTGAATACAGATTTCTCACATCCTGAAAAAATATTCCAAAACTCCCACCATCTGCTCTGGAAATCTTAGGTACTTAGTTTTTAACATCTTAACAAACATCTTAACAAAATAGGATAGCATTTTTAAGTATTCTGGGAAGAAATATATTGAACAGAAAACTACCAGAGAAAGAAATGCTAATAGAGGCCCTTTTTATATCATACTGATTGTAGTATTTGCCCATGGTATGGGCCACTGAGGACAAATGCCTTATTTATATGATGGGGTCTAGACCCAGGGTTTTTTTTACCCAACCCTCCCTAATCATCAAGTCCAAAAGGATTTAGGCTCTGAGTGGGAAGATGAAGAGCTCTCCATTTTTTCTCTTTGAAGGTGGCCCATTTAGCAAAAAATAATTATACATTCTTTTGACAGAGGGACCAAGGGCACCAAATTATATATTACTCTATAGATTACTAGTTAGCTCATTAACCTGCATGTGGGGAGATGTCGGTATTGTAGCACCCATGTGGTTTTACATTATTTTATATTATAAACACTGTTGTTGTAGTGGGTTTTTTCTTATTATTTTGATTTAGGAAAAAGGTTCTATTTCCACCTCTGCAATAGAATGCATTATGAAATTTCTCAGTTATGCTTCAGTAAAATAAGGATAGTGTTACAGGCATCTGTTTAACACTGGAGTATATTTTGCTTACTAATAATGGATATAAAGTGCACAGAACAGTAGTTAATAGAAATCTAATTTTGAAATAAATGTGGCGGTTTTTTTCAATTTCCAGCTATGCACAGATTTTCCAGTTCTCAGGGTTATTTTTTGGATGAGACTTTTGGTTTTGTTTTTTTCCTGAAGCTTTACATCTGTGCATATTAGTAATGTGTTCAGTGAAGTTGTAGTTTTCACTCTGAAAATGATGAATTAAACACCTGACCAGTTTGCACACAAATGGTAGTTTCCAGTTTAGATAGAAAGGGAACAGGAAAGAAATTTCCCCAGTCCAGTAAAACACTTTTCAGACTTCAAATATTTTCTATTACTCCTTTTCATGTCTTTATCCTTGAACAGTGAAGGTCTGGAAATTATTTATATAAAAAAGAAAAAAGGTAAACTACCTGCTTGTGCCTGGATTTTTTTCTGGGTAAGCGGTACTTGTTGCATAAGATTTACTAATAAAACAGAATTTTATTTCACTAATAAAAGATGAAATTAATTCCTGTGTTGTCACACAAGAAGTGACAACAGGAATTAAAGTCACAAAATTAAACCCAGAAACCTTAATATTAGTTTCTATATGATAAGTGCTAATTGATCTCCACCTATAACTATAAAGGTAGAATTGAAAAGTTAGGCTGGTAGGTCTGTTACTTAACTATCGATAATGCCAGGAACCCCCCAAAACCAGCTGACATAAATGGTGAAAAGCACAATGAAGTAACACATCCATTAAAAAGTAGCATTTGAAGCAGAATATGACAATATATCTGGGAAGGAATTTGTAAATTGTTGAGTTTTCACAATAGGGTGAGAAAGCTTCCTGGGGGTTTGATTCTGGGGGCTCAGGGCTCAGCACCAGTGCAGCCAAGGGTGGTCCCATCCTACTGGGGGCTGTGGGGAGAGGCTCCTTAACGTGTTGTGGGGTGGATGTGGCCAGGGCCCACCCCCAGCCCAGCTGTCCCAGGGCTGTGTCTGACCCTGGTTCCCTGTGCTGGGCCTGATCCTGACCCCCACCCGTGGGCCAACAGCGCATCTTGGCTTCAGCCCATCCCTGGCCCCAGGGAGATGCCAGATGCCAGGGTTGTCCCCCACTGTCCCCTGGAAATAGGTGTAAGAAAGAATATGACACTTCACATGCCATTATTTTTCAACTCAGCTGTGATTGATTAATTTAAATGTGTACTTGGAGTGTCAAGGAGCGATTTGTTTTATATTTGGGGGGTTTTGTTTGTTAGTTTGTTTAACAGATTGATTCCAGAAGCTAAGTGAGGTTTAATGATATCATTACAAGGTATAGTGCATTTTCTCCCTAGATTATATTAACTAACCTTTTACTTCGAGCACTCTGTCTCTCTTCTCTTTGTTGACAGAACATAAATCAAACCAAGCCTCTCACAAAGACTGAATGGCCGTGAGCTCCAAGGGCATCATTTCGCCTCATCTTCAGGGGCCTGAGCAGGAGAATGTTTGCTTGAATTCTTTTTTTTTTTTTTTTTTTTTTTTTTTGCATATAGCATAAGCCACAACAAATATATTGCTCTCACGGTGAAATTTTTCTCTTTTGTGATATTTATGTTCCTGAACAAAGCACTATTTAAATACCAATTAACATCATCTGTGAGACTAGGAAAAGCAGAGAACATTCTCTCTCTCTCCTCTCTTCTTCACAGAGAAACAGTGCCACACCACTGCTCTTCTGTCAGCATCCCATAAAGTTTCTGCCCTAAATTATTCCAATACCTGTCTAGAAAAGCTGTAGTGATGGAGATGGAATTACTAGGTAATTTTGACATCAGATTTCATCTAGGTCTTTTTTCTCTTTCATTCTCATCAAATGGGAGTATTCTCCTTACAGCGAGGGGAACATGCAAGCCTTTCAGAGGACTGCTTTTATACTCCAAGTGTAAGACCAGAAAAGATGATGGGCAACATCTTTCAGTCTAGGTCTGAAAGGAGATAATGTGCTTAGGATCTGTTTGTTACCTTCCAAAGCAAAACTTTCTGAAACATTCATTGTTGAGGTTGATATTTTCTTTGCTTGCTTTGCTTACATTTGCCAATAGTTCTGGCAGTGTAAGAATACTCTGCTCCAATGAATTTTTAATTGTCTGCCCTTCTGCATAGAAAAGAGATGAATCTACCTTTTTAGATAGATTCTGCATTTCTGTCTTTGTGTTGTTCAAAAATCACTTAACTTCTTGCGATATTTTGCTTTGAGAGAAAATTATTAGAACATGTCTGTTTTAAACTGGCACATAGCCATGTACAAATTTCCAAGCTTGATTGCACAGTTTGTTAGAAGCAGAGCTAGTGAAGTTTCCCCTTTTCTGGTGTCAAATAATTTTATTGTAGGCTGCTCTTCCTTAAAAAATGCATGTGCATAAAGAAAGAAATTAAAACTTACTTTTACTCTCCTTCAAATCACTGTGGCTTGGGCCATTGCCTTTAATGGAATTAGGCTCTGATGCATATACAGTTCAGTTTTGCAACCTGAATGTTTGGATCTAAGACTTATAAAACTTAAAGTTGGTTTGGTGATATTCTCTTTATCATGTCATAAGGCTTTTTTATAGAATACATTACTCTTCATCACTAGTGTGACTCAAAGAGGAGTTATCCAAAATATACTTTTAAATTGAGCATCAGATAAACTTTAGTGTTTGAAATACATGTATTTGGAAGCATACTGTTTCATTAATTGGTTGTCTTAACTCAATTTTCCATATTGTATAATAGACATTAATATTTCAGTATATATTCACCTATATATTTTCTTCAGTAAGAATGGTAAATGTTATCTGAATCCTGTTTGCCATTTTTTAATACCTTCTGTTTGACTCCCGTGGTTAACATCCAGAGGATGCTTTAATCAGTGCTGACACAGCGAACAAGAAAGCTTTAGCACAGTATGTTTCATCTTGACTCAGCAAGATTTCCAGCACTCACATTTATACATTTTTGACGGGATGATTCCTAAATGAAGCATTTGCCTTCTGCAGAACTACACCCACATAGATTTCATTTTTCCTGATATCTGTCAATATCATGAACTTTATTAACAAATTCAAATTCAAAAACAATTTCAATTCAAGAAAGCTGTCCAAGTTAGTTCTTGCTCATTTCTTACATATGAGGATATCTACAAAAACACAGATGCTCAACAATGGATTTTAATGGATGTGTGTATTTGTTTATATGTATGTATCCATTTCATACCAAGACAGATTAGCAGATTAGAGACAAAATAAAATGAAGGAGCTCTTTAAGAAGAATTTGAGCTCTGATTGTAGGGATCAGTGCAATGGATCTAACTCACAGTTTCAGAATTTCTCATAGCATAATATTATAATAAAGTCATACTGGCTGTCTTTTACATTACTGCAAATAGAATAAACAACTTTCTATTCTTTATAGAAGTCTGATGCCAATGTTTTGCAATCAAATTGCAATAACTAAACGTGTATCAGAGATGCTTATTTTGGCCCCTATGCCTTTGTATAGATTTTAATTCAAAAGTCCAAATGCCATAAAACTCGAGACTTGAACATGAAACAATGGAAAGATATGATCAGCTTTCTCCATATAAGACATACAAATATTTAACCACCTTGCAAAATTGCAATGAAAATTTATCAGCCTAGGAAGACTATCTATTTATCCACCCTTTACCCTGAGGAATGACAGTACTTAAAAAAAGGGGGGAAAAAAAGCCTACTATGAGCAGGTAAAATCTTGAAAGTCAAATACTGAAATGTGTGCTTGGTTGTGGCTATAATGCACAAAGAAGGGGCTGAATTCAAATCTTGAATGCAAAGCTCCATTCTACACTAAGGAACAAGTCTAACTTTGTAGTATCATAAATGTGTTTCTACCCTTCTCTTTGCATTTACTGATAGGAGCATACTCCTGTAAGAAAAAATCCAGTGGCAATTTACCAGATTTTGAACTATCATTATATACACATACACACATATCTCCCCCCACACATATATAATAACTATAATGCAGGAAGCATAATCTTTACAAATTGTATTTATCTGCGCATTGTCATTCCACTTAATTTGGCAACAATACTGATGAAGAATTACTACACCTTGTTCAAATCAGCTGAGAATATATTAACGGAAACACCTTTTTTTTTTTTTCTTTCTTTCTCTCAATAGGCAGCTTAGTAAAAACTTGCATTAAGAAACTGGAATTTTATTTCAAGTAGTGAAATGTTTTAGTATTTCTAAGTTTTGGAAGAATCTGTCTGGAATAAATTAAGGTCTGGTTTTGAAGAAATTAAATAGGCAAGCTGCTTAGAAATCTATTGCTACATTTCTAAATCAGGAAATTAAAAAAAAAAAAAATATTTACAGATCAGATTCCATTTTTGCTACCCTTTATAAGATCCTTTCTTCTGTGTTGGAACTCTAATTTACTCCAAAGGCAGTTCTTCACACAGACAGCTTGTCCTCTTATGCTCATAAATTGTAAATTTAAACACTAAATATTGCTTTTGATACCTAATTGAAGGACAGAACATTCTTATCCCTATAGCTGTGTACAGATGACATCCTCTAAAGCTTAGCATGCCCTACGAGGAACGTTATAGAACAACAGGACTGAAAGGCTAGTCCATGCTTTTCTCTGAGACAAGTTTAAGTACACTTATATCATCCCTGACAGGTATTTTTTGAACTATTTTTGAAAACTTTAAACGACTGAGATTTCAGAATTTTCTTTTCCCAGGTTATGGGTATAGATATTTCCCCTTAATATCCAATCTAAAAATTTTTCGACTACTTCAGTTTACTTTTGTGTCCAATATGCAAATCAGAGTCCTTAGACATTTGCATCACATATGCTTAAAGGAAGAGGCAAATACAATAGCTAATGTTTAAAGGCATTTACGTACCTATCACTGCAGATAGGCAACACAGTAGCATGATGAAATATATGGGAGATGCTGAATAATTCAATTTCAATGGGAGTTGACTGGATGCAACAGGTATCTTCCCCACTAAAACAAAGAAACAGGAGAAATTGAGCCTTTGTACTGCCCAATATGTTTCTCAGCACTTCTCTTGGGACACAGCAGCTATGTACTGTTTTTTAATGTGTCCTAAAGCTTGTGTCATCAAATGTTATCATACTAAAATTCACAGTGAGCTAAAGAAATCAGCAAGTTTTAAATATCTCGGGAGCCCAGGCTGTAGTACTTAAAAACTTCCTTTTACTCAACAGTTCTGCATCCTATCATGATTCCTTCTGGGACTCTCCAATGAACTCCGAAGGATTTCTGTGCATACACGAACCAGGGTCTACATTATTTAACATTAAAAAAAAAAAAAAAAAAAAGGTATGTGTATCACATACCCATGGAAAGAGTTCAGTTATGGAAAGGAAGGACAAGGTATGATACCATTAAGTTTTTCAGAAAAAACGGCATGCAAAATGTGAAGGCAGTTTCATTAAATAAAACCACTTCAACTATCCATGAAATAGAAAGGAAAAACATTTCCTTTTCCTCCAAAGACTGAAAAAATCCTTAATTTACAGTACATGTCTAATATTAAAGAGATACTTAGAAATAAAAAACAGTTCTAATAAGGGTAAGGACTCTCTTGCTTTAAAAACAGAAAATAATTTAACAAACTCCTTTAAATGAAGTATTTGTCACAAATTTCATTGCTTTTCTTCATAAAATCAACAAAGCTTGTAGGCGACCAAAAGTCCTGCTACCTACAGCTAAAGACACATTTCACTGTTGTGTTTGCTCAAATCAATAGTGATTGTTGGTGCTTTTTTTTTGATTGTGTTTTGTATAATATATATACATTTTAAAGGGATCCCACAAAATATTTTGTAGTTATACAAATGTGCTAGACGTACACATTAAAAGTGTTTAACAAGCAGATTTTTTTTTGTTCAGAGTATTAACTTCAGGGCTCAGTCCAGTAGCTATTTGTATAAAGAGCTCTCACAAGTTGATCAGGAGTTTTACTTGAATCCATAGCAGGATGGCTTCCATACAGATAATTTATATGCTTCTATCTAATAGAAACTGTCATTATAAACAACAACAAAATATCAAAAGGAAGAAACCCAAACTCTATTATGACATGGAAGTTGCTAAATTCAGCTTCTCACACATTCATCCTGTGGCAGTATTGGCGGGGTTATCAGAATTTCTATATAACGGCACGACCCAAATTGCACTGCCATCTGAGAGCTTTTCTCTTGTCTTACTTAATATTGAATCATCGCTGGGAATTTGTTCAAATTTGGCTAGACATTAGTTGATAACACAGTGTTCTTTCATTTGTTTTCAATACTTGACATATTAAGATACAGTTGGGAAAAAAACACAATACAAAAAAAAAAAGAAAAAAACATTTTACTAGATCTTTACATTTAGTAAATGGTACTTAAACTCTATGGACATGAAAGGAATTTTAAACTTTACCTTTTAAATTTTACCTTCTTCAATATTTCATAGAAAAGAAGTGCTCTAAGTTACCATTTCAAACCACAGAATTATTACAGAACATAAAGGTTATATGTGAGGGCTTAATCCTTTTCCCAACCAAGATGGTATCCAACCCCATTTTAACTCCAATGGGAGAGGGGTCAGCTGAGAATGTGCCATGTTCCTAATTTCCCATTTCCTTTGTGATAAAAGAGTCAATATTTTGGCATATATTTTGCCTTTGTAATTTGAATTCTATCAACAACTATTCCTAGCCACAAGAGAAATATTTTTAGGCAATATATTTGTATAGTTTCACAAAACTATGTCAGAGAGAGATGTGTGGGTGTTTGTGTGTGTGTATGTATGTATATATGTATGTATGCATACTCATGAGTTTGGGATGATTTTCTTAAAATACTTAACTTCACTTACATTATATCTTACATTGCAAAATGTACAGACACCCAGTGTTCTTTTTAACAACATATACAGGTGAGTTTATAGAGCCTTATAAAACATTTTGTGATTCCAAATTAAAAACCATAGAAATATAATCAAAATAATGGAGAGTGATTTATACCTCTGATAGTACATAGCGCTCATTCTGGTAATATTGACAGCTGCATCTTTGGCATTGAAAATTCATTACAACTTTTAGACAAAATGTTGTTGCTTACAGCTTTTTTTTTTTTTTTTTTTTAAACAAGAAAAACAGGATTGACCAAAATACGAATATTGGGGAAGTACTATTAAAGGTTTATTTTATTTTTGTTTTTAGCAAGGATAGCTTAGGAACCCTGAATTACCTTCTCACTTTAGTGTATGGTGTAGACTGTATGAATCCATTTAAAAATCAACTAAGTTGTACCACGTTTTTCGGAAAATTATATATAATATAATATATATATTTTATATTTATTTAGAAGCTTTGAAATAGTACAGTAAACACTTTGCAACACGGTGTATAAACTACAGAATGTCTCTGATAATTTTGTGGGTCCTCAGTTAACAACATTTTTATGACCCACAGGTGAAAAGAACATGATCACAATCTCTCTTGTAAAGTTGGAATAGTTTGGGGAACACTTGATCACACAAAAATAATATAAAACAGTCAAGTTTAAAACAGTGATATTGCATTTATAATGCACATTTCTTTTATCTGTACGATTGGCTTCTTGTGGTGAATATAAACATCTAAAGGGCTCAGTGACATTTTGGAGAGAGAAAGATATATAGTGCTGTAAACAGGCACACACTGATCAGAGAGGCAAGATCAGTTGCCTCTGAAGTTTCTACAGTTCTACACATTTCAACTCATTTCTCAGGCCTGCTGAGAGCAATTAGGTCCTATTGTTGGCCATGATGTCTCCAACAGCACACAAATCCTTCAGTTACACAGAACTGGATGGCCAAGATAATGAAGTTGAAAGTTGATGCTTTTTGTTGGTCGACTTTTGTGCAAATCATGCTGCTTCAGGTAAGTCCTGTAGAAGTGACTAGCATATCCTTTTCCGTGCTGCAGGAAAGAAAGACAGACACTTCTGAGAGAAAAAAAAATAAATATCAGTCTCCAACAGTTTTTAGGTTTAGTATTTCTTAGAGTGTAGAGAAACAATCAAAACTTGTCACAAACTGTCGCTTAAAATTCCCACTGTAGCAAACAGTTTAATGCTGATTCACTTTTCAGAGAAAAGTCTTTTTTGAGGCTTGATAGCCTGAAAACCAAACTTCTCATGCTGTTTTATTATTCTGCCTAACATGTCATGGCAAGTATTCCAATGTGCCTATACAGAATCAGTATAAGAACAAGGCAAATAGTCAGACTTGCAGGTTCAATATTATTGGAATTTCCAAGCCTATATTTTAGTAGTTCAGCTTGTCATTTGAAGCAAGATCTAGAATCCCCCAAAGATTCAGAAGCCAGTTTTCATTCTCTTTCAAAGTGAACCATTATCCTCATCACCAAATGACCCTTTAGTCTGGTTTGACAGAGATGAAAAAATGGTGCATTAGTGCTACAATTCAAATTTCAGCATTTACTGTCAGGCTGGAAATTAACTCGTGTTACACAAATGAAGAAGGTCAATGCATTAGCAAACCCATATCCTAATCCACCAGCTGTGGTAGCTATATTACCTCAAGACACTGTCTATTTTTACTGTAATTGGGAGCAAAGGTAACAAATGATTTGTACTAGCCTTCAGAAAGACCCTGGGTTAAATTCTGATCTCAGCCACACATGAAGTTGAGACAAGGAACTAACTCACTTGCTGAAATATTATCATCATCATCATCGTTCTTTAGTAAAGCATGTAATGATAAAATCAGGTTTTACCTTAGCTCCAAATCAACTAAATCCCTACCTGAAGTTTCGTATTTTTCTGTGCATGAAGTATTACAACTAAACCAAAAAGGAATCTTAACTTTAGAATGAGTCTTTGGATGGAGCCATCCATCTATACATGTCGATGCTTGCATGCTGACACACAAACACATCCAGTCTCCGTTCCATTTAACATAAATGTATACATTAGCCATAGTTATTCACTGTATATATTTGCTAGCAAACATATTAAATGTATCTACTGTATCACAGGTAAGTTAGATTACTTACAGGAAAATGTTAACATGGGTGTTGTATGTTCGTCTAATCTAGCCTGCCTATTCCATAGGATGCATGCAGAAAAATGTGAGAAACATTTATGTAGAAGCTATCTGTTCAACATACAGACAATTGACAGACATTTTAATAACATTAAATTTAAAACATCTAATATATTATGTTTTGGATGTTTCAGTTCTGTAGCAAATTAGTAGCAGAATTAGCAAGGATTTTTAAAAGCTTCCGCAAGATAATTTTTTAACATTGTAGTTAAAATTAATGAGATCAGAATCTTCATGATGTTTTGATGCAGTATATGATCAGACCAGTCAAGTTTCTAGACATCTTTCAAAATATCTTTTAAAATATTACAAGAAACAATCAGCCCAATAATAGTAATAGCAATAACAAGACATATTTGATCTTCAAAATTTTTTCCAGAAGTTCACTTAATAATTTCAGTTTTCTTGTAAATATGTAAGTACAGTGGTCTAGATTGCTGTCTGCCATTGAAAAACTCATGCTGCAGTAAGATGCAGTAGGACTTTAATGGGAGAAAACTATACAGATACGCAGCCGGGGCAATTTCTGCTTTCATGCAGCACTACTGTCCTACTCCCTGTCTGACACAGTGCACTGGTGGTGTTGATGTGGCACTTGAGGTGCACAGCAAAATCTGTTTACAGTAAGTATTCTTTCAGATAATACAGAGATTGAGTTACTGGCTGTTTCTAGCCTTTTGACATGTAAATTAGTGCATTTTAAAATTTTCAAACTTCAGTTAATATGCTTACATTACAAAACAATTGGGGCATTTTATAGCAGTAACTAAGTATTACACATTAGGGTGCAGAACACCTGTATCTCTCTCCACCTACAAAAATCCTTGTCCCAAATCCTAAAATATCCTCTGCCAACACATAAAATGCATTGGATTTCAAAGGCAACTTTTGTCCTTCATGGGATTTTTTTCTGTATTTGCACAGAAATTTATGCGCAAGCAAATCTCTCCATGTCTATACCAGTTTCCGTCTTTTTACAGATGGGGAATATAAATCAGAGAGGTTAAATGGAAAGGAGGATGGACTTAGCTTAAAGCAGAGAGCAATGAAAAGTTCTGACATCTCTTTCTGGCTGTGTGTGTGTGCATGCATGTGTGTTCATAAATAAACTTTAATAAGAAACACTAAGCCTCTCTGTATCACAATTTCTCCATCTGTAAAATGGGAATAATATTGCTTACCTATCTCCTAGAGGTGCAGGAAGGTTTAAATCACTATTCTTTATAATCCACTTTGAGATCCAGAGATGGCAAGTGCTATAGAAATGGAAGTATCAGAGTCAGTGTAAGAGCTGGAACAAGAACACCATAATTTCTGGTGCCTAATATCTCCTCTGAGATCACAGCTCTCTCTTTCATCCCTACTTTATCTCCTGTTCCGAACTCTCAAACTAGTGCATAGGGAAACTTCAAGTCTGCATAAGCCCAGGTACTAGTCAGAAAGAGGGTTTTAATAATAAGCAGTTTCTTAATTCTGTTAATGTAACTATATTATTTGTACATATATTCTAATAGTGTTTGAGGTGAACAAGATGATTAAAGAATCCCAAGTATTCCAGTTAAAATTCTTAGGGTGCACAATTTGTGCTGTACTGACTATTGATCCTTCCCCAAAGACCTTAGCGAAGATTTTGAGTGTTACAGTAAGAGCACTCGGTGCATAAAATTTATATGGAATTGAAATTAAAATGGAAATAATACCCAGCAAAAATATATTAAGATTCATTTGTTCCTCAGTACATATTAGTAAGCCTCCCATTCATAGTGAGCTAGTTCTGTATAGACTGATGAGAAAAGACATGTAAAGACATCAGTGGTAGATGAACAGAAAAATAAATGAAAAACACTAGCATAAGAAACAGAAACACTAGCATAAGAAACAGAAAAGAGAAAATAAAGTATGCAATGATTATTCCTAGCTTATAAATCAGAAATGAACAGAAAACACTGTAAAGCCCTAGTCTCTTTAATAAATCTTCCTTTCATCCTGTTGTGAATCATCCTATTGCCTCCAAACTTAATGTCAGACTACTGCTTTACAGCCGTGAATACAGTCATATACATTTCCTCTTTTGGCAAACTCTAGTAGGGATTGCCTGTATTTGGAAGACCTTCAAACTCTCTGAACCAAAATTTTCTCCTGCTTAGTATTGCTAGCTAATCTAACTAGGATGGAGAGAAGGCCCACTGCTTCCCTCCACAGCTGGCAACCAAAGCAGCAAAAGACAACACATGCTATACCTTTTATAACTATTGCCACTTTCTCTCTACACTATATTTAAGAGCTCCATAAACTCCCACAGCATTATATCTGCTATAACAGAATGAGTGCTGAGTACCCCCAAGTGCCAACAGTCTAAAGATCCAAATGAACCCCTAGATAATAAAATCCCCAAAGAACATAAAATGCCAGGCATGCTGCTGCTCTTACAGAAATATTGCTGCTCCCCTTTCACTTAGAAGAAGACACTTGAACCTAAAAACCTCTCTTTTAAATCAAACCTATGCAACAGGAGAATGGGGAAAAGCCAGTACGTAAACTGTCATCTTGCTTCTTCAGATCCAAATTCTGTAAATTAGCACAATATCCAAGTAATATTTGTCTTCATATGGGCTTTCAGATATGGGCTTCTATGCAAGCACTCAGTGCATTGTGTTTTTTCTTGTGGGTCCCCTGTAAAAAATGTGTGCCTCCCCATGCCAAATTTATGCAGATCAGGTGGTCCCCACACAACACTGCAACTGATACAGAGATTATGGGAGGCTGTAATCTCCTGCATTCCACTCAGAAATAGCCCAGCTATTGAGGCTTTGCAGTGAATGCCTTTCACTTGTAGTGAACAATAATTTTAAAAGGCATTAATTACCTCACATACATTATGGCAATGTTGGCTTTAAATTTGCATTATTAATTTTAACTTTCTTTGTATTTTTACAGCTTGCTTTACAGTCTATATGTTAACTGTAGCAGATGAATTATTGCCCTTCGCTAAGTCCTGCTAGTTTTGACAGAGACAGGATAATTCCAGTGACAACTAACAGATTACAAATTCAGCATTCTTGTTTTAACTCAGTCCAACTGAATAGAGTCCAGGATTTAAGCAGTGGTAGAAGGTATTCTATATATAATAAGCTGGCTGTTTCAGTTAACCTGGAGCTCTAGTTCAGTTATCAGCAACTATATTTTTCAAAAGAGGTCAACAAGTGAACGGGAATGCAGAGTAAGCTACCATAGCTCCCTCACCCTTTGTAGCGGTGCATCCAGGTAAAGGGTGAGACACACGGCTGGGGCTGGGGCTGGGGGATGTAGGATGGGGATTACTCTGCTGCCACCCATGTTCTGTGGATAAAAAAGCATTCCAGTCATTGCAGGTTTCAGTTCAGTATCTTTTTCAATCCATAAAGTCAGGGTTTTTTAAAATGATCTATTACTTAAGTTTTTTAAAGCATTACTAATAATATTTTATGAAAATTCTATTAATGGCATTATAAAAAGAGATTATCTTAACCAGTCTGATAAACTTTGGTACACAAATATGAAAATAATATTTTTCTCATATATCTGTCCCTCATTAATTAGTTTAAGGGAAACTTTTTTCTTTTCTTTCAAGACTTTAATGAAGAGATTTTGTGCTTCAGATCTACGTACTCTGTAGAACACACTTGGACAAAATAGCTTGTGGTCCAGATGCCTATGTTACATTTTACACAGTGTGGTTTTGTTAACTCTGTATGATATCAAATAGTTGAAAAAAGATGGAACATACTTACTTTTGTACTTTAAAAAAAGATAAAAAAGGGCAACTCTTGAGGCAACTCAGTGAGTCGGTTGGATCTGGTGGCCACTGTTTATGTGCTTATGTATATGTCTGAAGGCCACCACCAGAGTTAGGTAAGAATGAGAGCACACTCTATCTGGCCATTTCTGGCATGTGACAAGATAGGGAAGGAAAAGCTCCTGCACGTGCACATGTAAGTTCAACAAGGCAGCATTTGTCCCAATAAAGATATGGAATTAAGTAGGACTGAAATGTTCTTTCTGGGATCTGAAAACCCCAAAATATAAATATTGTTTCTAAAATAAACCAACAGCATTTAGACTTGATGGGTACAATTACCCAGTTTTCAGATGAAACAAAACCAAAAAAAAAGTGAGCATTGGATCTACGGGCTGTGAATAAATAAAGTAGGCCAAAATTCAGAAGTGTAATTGTTGCACTGAATCTTTTCTGGAAACAGACTTGCTTTTAGCTAAATAAATAACCCCCAAAGACCATTAAAAACTTTCCTTCGCTTGAGAATACATCTTTACTTCTGGAACAAAGATGATTATGCCAAAAAGCTATCTTTTGTACAAACAACGTAACCAATTATATTGTCCTTTCCTATTAATTTCCTATTCATTTAAATCAGTTCAAGAAATAGTGATTCCCAGCCAAGCCAAAGTTTGACAGTGGTGGACACTGCACTGACCGTAATCTAGTGGACATGACAAACAGTGTTACCTTCTCCATGAAAAGGGGGAAGAGGTTTGCCCTCTGTACTTGAGTACAAAACTGACACTTTTCAAATCTGAACATAGCATTGAATTCTATATCAACAATTTAAACAGATTGTCACTCTTTTTTGAAAAAAGTTTATTGACCAGATTTCTGACTGACACATATTGCCACTTCTATTAACTTCATTTCAGGATTGGAACATACATACTTAAAAGGTATTTTTTATGTTTAGAACATGTCTTGGTAAATATTTTCATATGGCAAGTGGGGTACCTGATACAAATGTTGACACATCATAACAGTCACTGAAATGATATTACTCTGGTGCTCTGCAATTTATATTCTACCCGGACTTAGCTGATCCTCTGGAAATAAAAAGCATTTCAGTTCTTAAGAATAAGTATCCAAGTCTCAGTTCATGTAAGCACCAGATAAAATTCCTCTCTGTTTAGGACTATCCTCAAGCATAGGCTTAAGTTTAAGCACTGACCTTAATCAACATGTGCTTTACATTAAACATACGATTAAGAAGGATTTTCTTTTGAATCAAGTCCTGGATTTTGTCATCAATGTTCTGTGGCACATAAGATACTTTTATGTGCATTTGATTTTCTGTTCTAAATGCTGACAATTTTTTCTTCACCGTCAGCAGCAGCCCAGTGGCACACTACATGTCAGATTTGATTTATCTCTGGTTGCCATTATTTACTATAGAAACAGTGCTTTTTAGTTACTACAATTCAGCACAGAAAGTGCTAAGCTATATTATATAATGTACCATAAAAATAACAAAGACAGTTTTTCCACAAGATACAGTGAGCAGAAGAAAGCATTTTTGTCTTTTGGTACTATTATAACTAGTATCTGCCAGAAAACACTAAAGATAACACGTGACATCACCATTATATTCAGAGAATCATGGAATATTTAATTTTGCAAGATTTCTTGTAATTCTGTACTGTATTAAGACAATTAAATAACTCTAAATTATTCCTGATGTATGTTAAACTTAGCACAGAGCATATTCCCTAAGAATATTTCCAAATGCTCCATCAACAACTTATTCTAATTGCGTACATATTCTAGTAGCAAATTCACATTCTTCCTGATTCACTGTAAGCTAATAGTTTTGGTACTATCCTTAGGAATATCAGTATTTAATTCCTTTATTTTTTTAATAGAAATTGCTTATTTATTTGTACACAACAATCATTTCTTCTCTTCAATCATCTTCCTCCATGCAGTTTTGTTTTGTTTTGTTTTCAAAATTCACCATTTTACCATTTTATTGCACTCTTCTGAAATCTACAGTATACATCCCTTTAAGCTGACAAGCCTGAAAATGAACATGTCAGTTTGAGAGTTAACCAATGCAGAATACACTAAAGGCTGGCTACAATATGACGTAAAATTTTCAGTGCCCTGGGAAGAAAAGGAGGGGTATGAACCATTCCTCATAAATTGCTCTTAAGTGCCTAAGTTCCCTATAGATTCAAGGGAGAAGCAGACATGTATAAGTCACCATTTGGTGGCCTTCAGAGGTGTCTAAATTAATCATGTTGGATTTGGCCTGAAATAATTAAATTTGCTTGTTCTTACATAAGGTAACATGCATTACAGTATTACATCAGGATCACACTGTGTATTCCTATCCAATTAATCTTTGCCATGATGGTTTTTCCACCATCCCTCTCTCCTAGAAGGGATTAGGTGGCTTTAGGATCTGGCAGGTATGTCCCCTTTCTTTTTGTGAAAGTTTTATTTTCCATTTCTAAAGCACAGTACTTTAACTGTTTTTCATGAGCAGCATACACTCAGATTTCAGACAGTCCTTCCCAGTTTACCAAGATAACATACTTCAGCATATCATATCAACTTCTCACAATCCTTTCAAAACTTCTCTTATTCAAAAAGACATATTGGCTCAGTTTCTATCCAGGAATGAAGATTCTCCATGACCATTCTTTGACACTTAAGACTATTAGAATGGAATGATTTATATCCACATTATTAAAATTTCTCAGCCATATCGAGCAATATATGGGGACCATACAGTGCGATCATATTCAATCTGTTTTCAGGAATGGTCCCTGGCCCATGTTTTGACACCTGCACCATGTCCAGGACTTGTTAGGGAAGAAAGCTAGTTGACACAGGCTAAAGACATGCCAGAGTGTAAGAGTACAGACCATATAATACTGGACATAAAGAGTATTGCAAATACAAAGCATACAGCACTTTATCCCAAGTAGAGCCAAAAAAAAAAAAAATTATTACTGCATGTCATTTGTAAGCAAGAACTTTTTTAGATCTCAGTTTCTATCAATACCCACAGTTGTGTGCATTCTACTGTCATCTAAATTCCAATTGAGAATAGAAGGATATCAAATTAAAGCACAAACAGGCAACTAAAAAAGTCACAAAGTGACAGAATTTTATTCTAATATAAGTTGAATCCACAATATCAGCATCTGTAAAATTCCTTATGAATAAAGAAAGGTTGCATTCAAGCAGTTTCATAATGAATCCTTTTCAGTGCTGAATGCAGCCATAATGCTGGAGGTGAAAAGATAAAGTCAGAGGACTCAGGTCACTTGCTAAAACAGGAGTCTGTCATTCCCGTAACTTCTTTGGTGAATCTACTCTGCATCCATTTTTTTTTCTTTCTAATCCACATTACTCCTGATAACCTGTGAAAATGTCATGTAAAATAACATCATTTACACATATGAAATAGATGCATGTGTATGCAAGAAATGCAGATTTACTCTTGCAACTCATACATGCATAAAATTTTCAGGCAGAATTTAGGAAGCAAGTGCTGAAGATTTGCTTCCTCATGTCCATAGTATTTTCTTCAACCAATAAAGACCATTATGCAAGAAAGAAATTAAATTACCTTAGGAGAGTTTGGATTCCCAGTGAATCCACATTGATTACTATCATCATATTTAGTTCTTCGAACAATTTACTAGCTATTGAAGTTAAAAATTATATTCCAATTGTCTGTATCTCCTACTTCCTGTCTTACAAGAAGGTACCAAATACATAATTTTTCACTCTTCTGACTTCACCATACTATGTTTTGAAAACAAATTAAAGATATTGACAATTACTTCCCAGCAGCAGTCATCCTACTTCTAGCATGAAACTGTGGGTTCTAAGTGGCTAGTGTACAAACAGAGCTGTTCACAGGCTTGCCAGATAAATAACAACACTGATCCCTATAGTGTGCTTGTCCAAACACGATAAATAGATGTAGTCCCTTCTCTTACTGACTATTTGTTGCATTCTTTAAATGTGTTCCCCTATTTTTCCTCCTTTGGTCAAAAGGAAAAAAAAAAAAAAAAGAAAGGGAAGCCCTCAAAAATTAAAGCAGTGGAAATCACAGTGGAAAATCAGAGTTACCTTGTGCAGCAAAAGGGCCAGAAATAAGAATACTTTCCTCTACTGCGGAGGCCAAGGAATTCCTCAGATAGAGGCATGCAGAGAGGAAAAGACTTTGCTGCGCACAGGCCCAAGATCAGACACGCATTCATCCTCCAGCTCCTGAATGTCACAATAAGGAGGTTTGTACATTTAAGAATAGCATTTATTCATAATAAATAGAATTTGCCTATAAAAAATAAATAACTTCAGTGCCTTTGAAAATTTTAACTGCAAATATCTCATTGCTTTCCAAAGAGACTCCTGTCCCTAAGTGGCTAAATTACTTTTATCATAGGATTTAAATTTATAGGACAAGAGGCATTTTCGAATTTTAAACCAGCATAACACAGTAATCTCAAAAATTACTCCTGAAGTTTCAAGGAATCTTTCTGCTGGTCTTTTTCATATTCCACTGGTAGGAATCCAGAAAATGGTATTCCATTATTTTAATCTCCACAGATGGTATATTTGTGGCAGACAGACATAAGCACTCTCAACATTGACATAAATAAATAAATGTAGCACTAGTCTGAGATAGATACAAGACTTCTATATGTTCCAGTCCAGACTGGCAAATACAGACTTTTACAGCTATTAGAGGAAAAGAAATAGTTGAAATTATATATTTTTAAGACAAACTAAAATTATAACTTTCTTTCAAAGAAAAGTTACTCAAGTTTTTTTAACATTTTCAACTCCTTTCCTGCACTGTATTTGCAAAGAGACTCAGAGTCACCTAAGATAAAAGATGCTATGTAAACCTAATGACAGGTACATTTTCTTATCAGTATTTCATACAGTACAGGGTACTGTTAATTCTGTCCAAGATCACAGTTATATATAGAGATTGAAGTAAACAGCATAAAGAGATTGAAGTAAACAGTATTAAAATATAACAGCTAACACCTGTGCTTTAAAATTAAAAGAATGTTTCTTTTTCTTATATTATTTTAATAAAAATTGACAAAAATAACAAAATTCATAGGTTTTATTGGGCTACAGCCAGTTATCTTTGCGTATTTATAGATTCCTTTCTAATTTTGCTTTCTGAACTATCCATTTCTTTTCTATTATTGCAGTAATACTCTGTAAGTGTTCTTCCCTGTAAGTGATAGCTGCAAGAGGAATACGTTCAGATGAAGAATGCAAACCAGTCATGAATGTGAGATAAAAATACCTTTCAGAAGTTATGCAATAATCATTGAACAGTGAATCATCATAAGTGGTTTATTCAAGATCATACAGTACCTATAATAATGAGCAAAAATGCATCATATTCTTGCTCTCCCCTTATTATATTTTAATTAGTATTACCTGTTTAAATATCATTTCAGGTTTTGAGGGGGTTTTGTAAGCTTTATTTACCTAATAGAGATGATGTGTCTGAAGTGGCAAACTTGAGGTATAAGTGACTAATTCTCTTAGCATTTCAGATACAGCAAAAATGGGAATACTCTACTAGACTAGAAAAGGGAAAGTATTCGGTTAGGCTTATTAGCATTATTAGATGTTGGCTTTTCAACTCAGCCTCCGTTTTTGCTGAGCAATTTTCCATGTACAAAGGCATTCTCATTTGTGCAGAAATGAGAGCTGTATCCTGTCCCAGAGATAAATTCCTGAATATCAGTGAAGAGTTCCACTATCTGTGACAGGGTATGCAGGATATTCAGCTATGCAGATCAGATTTAAAGTTAAAAGATATGATTTTAACATTCTTTCTGAGCACAAAAATGTACTATTCACAAACGAACAACTCTTTTATTATGCACATATCATTTGTTTATTCATACCAATAAAAATTGCATTTCAATGCAACTTTTTTTTTTTCTTAAATCCAGCATTACAATGTTTTCTCTCTTCTTACCCCAAGAACTGTAATATGTACATGCAATTTATTGGTGCTAACTTTTTTGCCTTTATTTCTGTGTGGTTTTACTTCAAGAAAGCGTGAAAAACAAAAATTGAGTTAAAAATTAATAATAAAAGTATCAGACAGCTCACAGATTTACCTGATTTGTATTAGAATTGAGTAGGCTAATTTTAAAAGCAAAAATGTAGACAGGCTTCATTTAAAAAAATTAATCAAGTGTCCCATTCAAAAGAGCTATTATTTATATTTATGCAAATGTAATGCTATAATGTCTATCACAGCTGTGATAAAACTACACAAATAATTTCCAGAAATGAGAAACAAAAAACCAAAGAAAATTCTTCTCTCAACATATTAAATGTACAAAATTGTAATTTCCCTCTTATTTTTTGGAAACTTTTCCAAAACAGTGAAGACTTCTTTTTTAAAACATCTTTTCATATATTTATGTTAAACATCAGCAGAAAATGTTGTGTTACATATCCTGCCATACAGAAATAGGCCTTTATAATCCTAACTAGATCAAAATACCCCAAAAATATTTACATGCACTTTTTTTATTCCTTTGAAAAATTGAATCAAAGGATTGTGAGACACTTCTTGTCCTGGTATAAAGACATGAAGATTCTTCTTCTCTAGGTCATTTATTCTAATCTAATTCAGGGAGATGGATAAGCTTGTAGGTTAAACCATTCCTTGTGCTAGCTCTGTGGTAGATAATTTGAAATAAATTGATGGCCCATTCCTAAACATTCAACTGTACAAAGACTTTTGAAATCTTTTCAATTTTATTTGTAAACCAGCTTGACTTGGGTAGGTCAAATTGAGCAGGTGACAAAGATTTTGTAGAAGGAGAACCTCAGACTACATCTACACTTTCACATAAACATAGGGACTTGTGCTCAGACCCAAGGGAAATCTCCCTTATTGCGTACAGACCTTCATCGTACCTCTACTGCTGCGTGAGTCAATGGCGATCCAGGCTAAGAAACAGAGGCACAGAATGAGGAGAAGCTTACCTTTAAATTTTTTGGATGATACAAACAAGTCTCATGCAAATCATTTGATTCTGCAAGCCGAGACCTATGTGCATCTATCAGAGGTGATGCTGATGTTTAGTAACCATGCCAGACAAATCAAAACAGTCAAAGAAAGGGATTTTTTTTCCTTCCAATTCACCTCACTTAGGTGGCCAGCTCTTTGGGGAAGAGACCAGCTTTTTTATTCTATCTCTGTACGTGTCATACCTAACAGGATAAAATCCTGATTCATACATAAAATATGTTGGTGGTGTTGACAATAATTATCACGATAATGATATAGTTTCGTTAGTGAAGATGAAGATGCTTGCACGTTTGTAGAAAATATAGCAAAGCTAATTAGGGGGCTACTTTAGAACACAACTATTATTCCAGAATGTCTCCTTGTATACACACTGTTATTCTGTGTAATAAATTGCGCCTTTATGTAGTTTATTTTAACCTGCTTCCAAAGCTAGGCCAAAGTAATTTTTTTTAGAGCAAAATACTAATTTCTACATAGAAAGTTAAGGTATTATGGCAATATTTGACTGTTTTCATATATGAAAAAATCCCTAATCTTAAAAAAAACCTTAATCACTTATGTCAGTATGTAACTTCAGGAAAGCTCTAAAGTATTATAACAGAAATGCATCTCTAGAATGATCCATAATTACAAAAAAAATAAAGCTACTTTTTATCATCAATTATGGACCAAAACACTACTGAGATGGATGTAATGGTGCTATCTCCATTGTTACCATCTCAGGACCTGGTCCAAAGTATTAGAAACAGATCAGAATCAGATTGATCAGGTATTCATTGTGAAGATAGTCTCTGTTAGATATCCCTCAGAATCTGGTACAACAGAGTTTGAATATTGCATTAGGGTTTTTGGTCACAGCAGTAAAAATATTTATAAAAATAATGGCTAATATAACCACCACCAAATGAAAAAATAGATAGAAATGGTTAGAATCTATTTTAAAAATATAGGGATTGTTCAAAAGCTACATTTTGTTTTCCTCACCACTGTTATTTCACTTCTTTTATTTTCTCCAGTCAAATTCAGATTTCCTCCATGTTTTCATGACATGAACATTCAAGTCATTATGAAAATTTCTTTACTGTTTGCAGAAAGGCAGTGTTCAAATCACATGGATGAATAAGAAGAAATAAGTATAAATTACCCAGTAAGAAGAATATGCAAGTTAGAAGAATTCTGGAGTCACTCTGTGAGAAAACTGTTTTCAAAAACACTACAATTTATTGATCTCATCACAATTTTATAACTTGTATTCATAAGAAATACTTAAAATATATGTGAAAAATATATTCTTCAAAACATATTATTTGAGTACAAAGAGATCTACTTTTGGTGCATTCTGCTTGGAAAAATATACAGAACATGAATGCTTATGTGGTGTATGAGTTAAGTCCAAATGTCTTAGACCAGTAAGGGGAAAATTTGATAATGGGACATAAAGAAACCCTTTCACATATGAGGATTTATATGTTTTTCTACATTATAATTTGTAATATAGCTGCTGCTGTTTTCATTTATCCATGCAATGACCTCAACCTCAAACAACAAAGAAGCAAACACCCAAATCCCCGCTATTAAGCCTTTGGTTTCAATCATACCCCATAATCATAAATTCGACAGATTACTGTATTATTTGTGTCAAATGCGTATCATTTTATCAAATGTGTATGATCTTATCAGTTCATGACCTGGTTGCCCTTGAATGGTTTTGCTGCCTTGCTGCTCTCTTGTTATTGAGGACGGCAAACCTAAGTGCCCAGCTTACTTTCTCTGTTTTCATGCAGTCTCCTGTTTACTTCATGTCCCTATCACAGCTTGTCTAAATTAATTAGAACTAAGCTTTTGATATGACATAGAAATATTTTCAGTATTTTTTGCCATTATGCTATGTATTTCTGTGGAATGAATAGACTGGCTAGAGCAACATAGCAATATGTTTTGTGTAAGGGTTTTGTAATACCTTTTTTAGTGTACAATTCCATTTCTTTCTACAACCTAGCATTTTATTTCCTTCTTGCTGGCCTTATACATTGGGGGACACTTTTCAGGGAATTATTCCTCAAGAATAATTTTTTCTCAAGAAGAGTTCAAATTCCTCATGATAATATACATCACCTTCCTCATTTATCTTTTCTAAGGTTCTGCACTGAACATACCCATTGGAACACAGCACGGGAATCGCCAAGCAGATGCAAACTTGAGCAAATACACTCATATGGCACAGTGGAAGCTCCACATAGAGCTACCAGTTGTCATTTGTAGCTATTGCGCTAACGGCACAGTCACGTAAGTTTGCTCAGCTGTTCTGCCATGCTGATGCTGCTCTGCAGCTTTCAAGTCCAGAGCAAGCTAGGTCAGAAGTAGGCTGGGTTTTCTGGACCATGCTTCACTGCATAACATGGGCATACGTAGTCTATTAGAGACTTGATTGACCTGAACTATTTTATGTCACCTGCAAGTACCACCCCCTTTTTCTCGTTTCCATTTCTAGATTATTTTTTTAACTCCATGGATCTCTGCATAGACACTCTATGAAACTCTGCTTCTGCTAAAATGTTCCATTTATCCTTAAGATCTTTTTTCTCTTAGGCACAGAGAGTCTGGTAAACGCTTTGCCCTGTGACAACACTTGCTTACTTTAGTAGCTTCTTCAACTACACAGAAGCTATGCTAAAGGGTTTTTTTGACAATTCAAATACACAATATTGATTAATTCTCACCCACTCCATCAAAATTCTGATAGATTGACAATCTTTCTATGCAGTTTTCCTGGACAGATGCCATCTATCTTGTTCCTAAAACCATTGAATTACAATTTTACGTCCTGTGCTTGTCTCTCATTTGCAAGATTTTCAAGTACATTTTAAAAGAAAAAGACAACTTCTGACATTCTTTGGTTACTAGCTTTTGTTAGAAACTGGAAATTAAAGAAATGGATAATCCACTGACTTCCTCCTATTTGTTTTAGTCAATTTTTCACCAGCATACTCTCCCATGACTCAATCTTGCGCATCTATTTGAAACGGTTACCTGGGACAGGTGGCTTCCTAAATATGCCTGTCTTCTGTACTCTGTCCCTCCTCTGGTAAATACAAATGCAAAGAAATAGTTTAGAATATCTGCAACACCCTTGTCCTCACTAACTGCAGCTCAAGAGACCCACCACTCCTCTCCTAGCCTACTATACTTGACATCTTAAAAACTGTCTATATTTATTTTCATGCCTTCAGCTATTTGCTCTCAGAAGTCTCTCTTACCTCCACTAATTATTATCCTAAAGTTTACCTGCTAGAACTTATGTTCTTTTCTGATCATTTTGCTTAAGAAGGTTTTTTTGAGAGACCTTTTCAGTTCAAATAGTTTTTGTATTCTGCAACATATTTTTTCTTCTTGGCTACTGATTTTTCATATGGCAGTTTTCATACATGCTGCAACTTTTTACACAGTATTTTTGCTGAATATGAGGGTTCTATTTCACACACTTTAATCACTCCTTTTTAAAAAAAAACATTCTACTGACAAACTGATTTTGATGTGATCTTTGTTAAGCAGTTGAATTTAATTTTCTTACAACTGCAATTACCCAGTGGCTCAACTAAAGTTCCTTCCTGAATCAACTTCCTCTTATGCATTCCTCTTGATTTACTCATTTAATGCATTATTAATAATGAATTATTTACTCGTTGTTACAGCTATTGTGCTCACTTTCTTTTCTTTGCTCCTGTTATTTGCTACACAATTATAATCTAAAATTTTACTAAAGAAAATACTAAATAAGGGAAAATAAACCAGATAAATACTACTTGCTTTTTGATAGCGGTTTTAGCTTTCAGGTTCAAGGGAAAAAAGCAAAACTAAACCTGGATTCTCAAGTGTGGATTACGTAATAACACTCATATTGTTTACTTCTAACATTTTACCTCCATTTTTTTATGTCATACCAGAAAAGTGTAAAATGTAGACCAATGTCTATATGTAAACACATTGTTCAATGATAGTTATGTTAGCTGAGTAAAATTTTAAGTCCCTGAACTATCAATAAAATAAATATTTCATTGTTATTTGAAATAAAACTCCCACACCCAGAACAAAAGAGAACAGAACTACCACTGTGGTGCCACCAGATATAATCATCACTGTATTGCACATACTGCATCAGAACTCTGGAGACCATCAGTGCTACAAAACTCAAATTTTTAACTGAAGTGGTAGAGATGAAATTAATACTGCTAGATTACAGTTCCGTACTAAAGAATGTTTCTTAGAGGTAAATGATGGAAGACCAGTTAGGGAAAGACAGAGTCATTAAGTCTTTAGGGCACAGCTAAGTGAAATTTCACATTGGTCTTTGGAGTATGACCAGATGATTGACACCTGACATTTTAGCCTACACAAAATAAGCTGATTGTCTCAGGACAGGTTTTTTGGGAATGGCTTTCACATATCAGAATTGGTATTCAAATTTAGAAGCTTTCAGTAAAGCAAATCTAAAGAGTGAAGTGGCAAAAAGACCTCTCTGAAGGACTGAAATACCCGGACAGCTAATTACAAAGGGAAAACTGAGCTGTCTGTGCTGAGAATGATCTGCAGCAAAGATCTTCACACGTGAAGGACAGCCAAGACTGCACGTGCATCACCTTTCTGAACAACTAAATGCTTTACAAAAATAAATAAATTAATACCATTCAGTGACATTGGTTTTTTTACCCGATCTGTTGTCCTAAAAGATTTTTGTTGCTTTAAAAAAGGTTAGTATTGCCATGTTAATGTCTTTGGCTTATCTGGATGAGATAAACATCATAAACTCTTGAAGTCAAGGAGATTACAGTCTCTAATAAAATACAGAAGGCTGCTAAACAGAGTGAAAAGACATGTTAGATCAAAGTATTACTTAAGGGTTCTACAACTGGCTCAGGCTCCAGAAGGAATTATGAAGGTCTTCTTGAGATCTATCACACTCTTTCATGCCACCCAACCATAATCAAGAGGTGACTAAATAAAAAGACAAGATTTTGGAAGATGGCAGAAGGCATGGAGAAGCACTGACAAAAGTCAATACTGTGTAGGCTGAAAGATGATCAGACTGAGTTTTGTTTTCTACTTCCCAAACCCTTAATGTTAACTACGTAAATAGCTACTTCAAAATTATACACATACTGTTTATTCACAAGATACTGCTCAATCATAAAAAGAAGCTCCTAGGACAGTTCTCTCAATTTTAGTCTCAAAAAATGTTAGTCTGTCAATGTCAAGGGTTAAACTATCTGTCTAAGAAAACATTGAAAATAAACCAGCATCAGAAAACAAAATTGAGCAACTCCCCCACTACTATCAGCTGACACTTTTGGTGTTGACAATCGTGTCACACTAAAAACAATCAAAGTTTTGTCTTTTTTTAAAAAGTATTAAATAATGCTTTTTTCGGCGGTGCCTGAATCCAAGAGAAATCATTTTTCCCCACTGTTCCCAAAATTGTGTCTGTATTATTCCTACTGTGAATAGCAGAAAGAGCTAATTTTTATTCCCGCAAAGGGAACAGTTTCATACAGCTTTTTGAATAGTACTTACTCAAATATGGTGGTTTGTAAGGCGCTCGTGTATTAGACAGCAGTCCGTCCAACTCCTTCCTCTCCAGAGTGTTGTGAAGGGCCTTCTCTTTGCCGAAGGTGGAGAAGGACCTTTCTGCCCCCGGCTGGGCTTCTGGTGTTTCAAACACTTCAGTGTCTGGAACGGAGTCCATGCCAGGTACGTGCAGATTGCTGCGGTAATCTGCAGCTTGGCGTCCATCAGATGGAACAAAGGAAGGCATCCAGCACCGATCTGAATGGCCCAGTGCTTTACATTCCTCCGTGCAATTGGAGAAGAGATCCATGCCTGCAAGTATGATAGAAAAAGAAACTACAGATATAAGCTTCAGCATCATGAACAACTCATCACAGATAAAAAAGATTATGCTGAGAAAAGAGAGAAGTGGAAAGAGAAATGTCGTAAGAAATTATTCTACTACTTCCATCTCCTCAACAGAAAAAAAATAAAAATCCGATTGACCAGTCTTCAGAAGTCAAAGACACCATTTAATAAGTGTTAACTAAATGCCAGAATGTCACACACAGAGACAAAAATAGTACAAGGAGAAGAGTATTGGTGGTTCTATCTCACACAATCACTTGCAGATCTCACTGTTTAGAACCCATTCAAATAAGGTTCAATTCCACTTGTAGGTTGATGTCTGTGGTTCACCAGTTGAAAACACTTGTTTAAGAGCGTGAAGGAACTCTTTCCACATAAATGTATCTCTGACCAAAGAAAGTAAATGTCCTGACTGAGGAATCACAGATTTCATTTATGAAAATGAAATATTAATGAGTCCTATAGAGGAACTATCTGTGCATACATTAGTATACAGATAGAGCCTTTTGATATTAAAAGCAGATCTTAAAAAGTAGGAAACCAGCTTTCAAGTGATCAGGATGCTTATTTAATCAATTGTTACATCATTCTTTCAGGGAGTTTTCATTGCTACTGCAGCAGTCCTCCAAGTAATGGAACAGAATCCTATAATAAATTACTGTAATTAGCGGTACAAAGGTAGCCATAGTCTGATGTGACATGGCTGTGGATACTATTGACAAAATTCTTAATGCTTCCCCTATATAAGCAAACACTTGTCCCTGCCAACACGGAACTGTTTGCTTACAAATCCTTTAATGCTATTAAGATTTCTAATGACAAGCTATGCTTCTATCGACTACCTTCAGATCAGCTTTCCAAAAGAATATTTCCTGTCTGTGAGTCACTAAATTGTTGGATTATACTTGTTTTGAGAGGAATGGTGTATGAAATCATAGGCATAGAGTAAAATAAATACCAGCGTCTCCAAGTTGATGTTCAACATTATACAGAAAAGCAGAACAATAAAGAAGTATCTTTTTCTTGTATTTATAAAGAGAACTTAGTGTCTTAGAATAGGTGTATGTCAAAACTGAACTAAATCTGTTATAAACATTGCATTTACAAGCACTGCATTAGAATTACAAAAAATGACACTACTTGCAAGAGAAATAGTAAAAAATTTTGAACAGCTGTAATAAGATTCATGTAACGTAGCTCATTCACCAGCCAACATTGTAAAGAACTGGATTAGCTTGATCTCCAATATGAGGATTAGTATTAAGAATTCTACCACTGTTTTGAACCATAATTTGACCTATATTAGTAGCATTTATGAGATATCTCACACTACAAAAAACAATCTCTTCAGCAAGCAAGAATCTTTCTGAGCTATCAACAAGTGCTTAAGTGCTAAAGGCAGTCACTTAGACATAAAAAAAAAAAGAAACAAAGCTCTTTATCTCAGATTAATCTCACTTTATAATGACTTTTAAATTTTAAGTTATGTAATATACAATGCTAGGTCCAGTTTTGATTAGAACCTTGCATTGATAATCGGAATGCAGAAATCTGAAAATAAATTAATGATCACTGGACTGTTGAAGAATGAAAACATGAACTGCAAATATGATTAAGGAATCAGATGAAGATCATCAGGCAAGGTGTACAAATTGCATAGTTCTAAATTCCATAATGGTAGTATCTATCAAACACTGAAAAGGAAGATGTCGATGCAGGCTTCCCAGAAAGAAATTAATATATAACAATGTCCATAAAATGGTATGTGTATGTATTTTATGTATTGAAATGTCTGCACAAAAATATCTCTTATGCAAGAAAAGACATATTTTATGAATCTAACTTTTTGACGTTCGGAAGATTTAAGTGATAATTAACACAATATGGTTACTTCAATTTTCAGATTTCCTACAAAGTTACATGTAAACCACAAATAACCCTACTTTTAATAGGAAAATTATTATAGTTACATTTTGCTAACAGTGTATCAGTAACCATATTCATTCAACACTTTCTGAAAGCATCAGGAGAAAGAAAAACTTATGGATAAATATTAAATTGTATTCTTTAGTCAGTGGGGAAGGAGATATTATAATAATATTGGTTTTAAGATATATATTCAAATATAGACTCTTTTTTTCCCCTTCATGGATTATTTCCCCTGGAAAAATTACCCTCCATTTTATTATTTTGTTTTCACATCAGCTGCTAAACTGCAAAATGTCTCTACCCAAATATAATTTTTTAAGTTCCCTTTTGAATACTGCTTGTCTACTGCAGTGAATTGAATAGTATTATATAAGAGCTTATTATAAAAGAGATGTTATAGCCACTATAAATCAGGATTTTGAATAAACAAAGTAATGAATGTAGGGGATATAACAGCTTGTATGACAAACTTTTCCCCCCTTGAAGATGAGAACTTGTAAAAGAAAAAAAACACCAAACAAACAAACAAAAAATATACATCTGAATTTTAATATACACTGCTGGAACACACAGATAGAATGTAAATGCTTGTTTAGGATGGGAACAAAATGATCAGAGAAGCCTGGGTTGGGTATCCTTCCTACTTGAATCAGTCACAACGTTTCCTAAAGAGTTCAGTGGGTGCAGAATGAAGCCCTTGGTTTTAGTATTTTGACAGAAAATAAATTCAAATTAGCAGTCTGATTTTTAAATCATTGGGTAACTATGTATATTTACACTGACTGTGATATGAATGTTGGCTATTCTTCCTCCACTCTTCCTGAGGGTCACGCTAGACAATTCTGCTTCTAATTGAAACACATTAAAAATGGGAGGGGGAAAGGCTATTTGCTGTTTTCCAAGAAGGAAGGATATATCATGGCAAACGAAGTAAGACATTTAGCACAGAACTCCTTCATACACCAAGAATCATGTTCTTGATTTATAACAAAAAGAAATGTTCAGCAGTACAACACTTCCATCTCATCTCCCTCATAAATCTGATTATATATATGATCCTTCAGAACTAAACTATCCATCATAATTGCAAATCCACATTAAAGAAAAATGCTTTATATTTTTCATTTAGTTATTATATTAGACCTTGCATGCAGACAAACTGAGATTTTAAAGGTGACTCTGAATTATGAATTTCAAATGTCCTTTGTGGATACAGATAGAAGGATACTGTACTGAAGTGCTGAAAAATTATAAGCATTGCACTATTCCAAATACAGTATACAAATAAAAGCTCGTGGCAAAGGCCACAAGTTCACTTCTATTTTTCCAAGTCTATTACTAGATAGGCCAGTCAGCAATATGAGCTCTCACACAACTTTAACTTTGCAGATTTTGAAGGAAAACAAGCCCCCGCCCCTCCCTCAAAGGAAACCAAAAACTAGGAAAGGAGTTAAATATTAGGTTTGATATCTGTATCCAAATTTCCTGAACTGAGGTACTTGGTAGTGTTGCATTTCTGAAGCATATTCCCAATTTTCTTCCTTTCCATATTTCAAAAGGAGAAAATCAAAATTTCTATGTGCATGAATTCTAATTGGTTTGAAAGACAGTTTAGATCAAAGCAAAAATTAGGCCTAAAACCATTTTTAAATAAGGTATTCCTTCTTAATTTAATTAAGGGAGAAGAGCCATGCGCCAAGCCTTTAGAGCAATGAGTGAACATGTTTGTAAGTATTACTGAGTAAATGATGTAATAAAAAGCAAAGAATACAAATTAAATGTTGACAAAGTATTTTTTGTAGTATTGTTATTTAGAGGGTCTTTTTCCCAACCTGTGTTGTTTTTCCTAACTTTGGCTTTTGCTTGGAATTAAATGGCATTTTATGTCTCTTCTGTGGTAATTTTTCTTAAAAAAGCTAGTTAGATGCGAGATAGGTGTGACTGTAGGGAACCAGGCCTCCTTTTCAGAGCTCCATTACCAGAACAACTATCCATTCGGTTAGATTATCCTTGAGCAAGTTCCTCATTTCCCTGTGATTCATGTTTTGTGTTGGTAAATAAGGATAATGATGTTAACCTCCTTTGTAGATGACTATCTAGAGAAGAATTGGACTTTATGAAACAGAATTATTATCATTCTTTCATGCTAAGTAATTGGTGTGCTGCCTTGGATAAAACTGACTTCATCTGCATGAGAACATGAATAAAGACTCAAACTTCTTCAATATTCAGCTCTTCCCAATCTCAACTTCAAAGCCCTCTCTGGACCATTGAGATGTGAACATTATTAAGCATGCAGCCCAAGGAAAGAAGAGAAAAAAAGAAACCACCCTCAGCCCAAGTCAGAGCACTTTTCTAAGCCATTTTCATGTTCACTCTCACTTTATCTGAGGTTGACTCTTAGCCCAAGTGATCTTCAAAACAGGATTTAGCTGTCACTCTGCATAGGCTCAGAAGGAATACTGGTTTTCTCCGTCCCTTTAACACTAAAATTCTTCTTCTGACTTCTCAAATTCTTCTCCTTATGAACACTGAAATATCATAGCTCCTCTGCAATAATGCATACTAACCCTCTTGGGGTTTACCTAATCTGTATCAAAAAGGTGTGAGGCGATATTTCACCCTCTGCCTTTGTATTAGACCCCTATCAATTCCCTTCATAAACTCCACTAGCGGAAGCCTGACTTTATATCTCAGCCGGCCACCAGCACATGCTGTCAAGCACTGCACAGAGGAGATTATCAAAAAAGCTGATGCATTTTTTAGTATATACGTGACAGTACATTTACTTAGCTTCACATCTTGGATATTTCTTCCTGAAGTGCATCCGAGAAATCATGCCAAGTCAGTGAAAAAGGTGAAACAGAAGTAATATTGTGAGGAGCTCTGCATGTTTGTCTTGAGAAAGCTGAGTAGCTAGTGAGTAACCATATGAAATAAGTTGATGGCATGAGTCCAGATCTTAGAGGACAGGTGTCTAATCATACAATTTAAACATACACACACGCAGAGTATTAATTGGCATCCAAGTCGGCAGTTTCACAAGGGAGGCCAAGAATTTAATCAACCATGGGAAATAAACTAACCTCATGCTTAGAAATTACTCCTACAGAACATGATTGAAATATAGTGTGTTAATAATAGGTAGTAGTGTTATATTAGTTGCATTTGTTCTACAACGAATAGCAGCTTTTGTCTCAACAATTTGCAGGCAAAGAAGAGCACAAGAAATTAGAAATGCACTTGGGGTTTGACAAACCCCTCTGCTGTTTGCCAGAAACTTCTTGGGCTTCTTCACCTTTGGGAAGTCATTCTCCAAAAAGCTCAGATACCTATCCCAGTCAATGAAATGACTACTCAGTCCATGAAAATTAGGCTCTTGAGTATCCCACTACTTGCCATTCCCTACTAAATGCAGATGACAGAGATCTGTACTTCGTGGATGTTAAGGTAGATGAGAATGTGGATAATTATGAGGCATCCAGGTGGTACTTTAATGGGAACAACATGAATCCCCTACATACATTCCAGCACATTTGAAACCATGATTAAATCACTATTACGAAAACAGATTTTGTGAAAATGTGAACTAGAATCTTATTTCAAAACATAACAAAACATTTTATGATACATAGAATAGCTTACTTCAGAATTTTCCCTAAATAATTGTGCAGGATGAATCTATGACACAGTGATAAGATTTTCATCCTGCGTGTTTTCTTCCCCAATTAATAATTGACTGTGACTTTTGACAGGCAGCTTGGCTAGTAATGGACTACTATAGAAAAGCTATTTGTGTGCCACAGGACTTCACTGGTGACAGTAACAGAAGCCATGTACAGAACAGTAAAAAGATGTTTTGGGAGCAGAACATACTGCTGAATAAAACTGGCAGGGAGTGAGTTTTATTTGTCAATGTGAATTATCTACTAAATACTTTTGGAGGCAAATACAATGCTTTTGAAAACAAATATGATGCTGCATCAAGATGTTCAGGTAACGTCTTGAAAAAAACAGTCTAAACTTCTGCCATGTTATCAATTGGTGTGTTTTCCTTCAATAATTTAGAAAGAATTGATTATAGAGTACCAGAACAACTGAAAACCTGAGAAGGCATTCCCTCAGATATTTCCTCTAGCCATTCCAGATCAAACAAGACTTATAGTCCTTTTTTTTTTTTCTCTTTTTTCTTTTTTTTTTCCATGAAATTCATCACCAAAAGATAACAGCAGGAGTGAGAAGATTTTATATCAAAACATCTTGTCATCACTGAGGTTAAGGGGCACGTTCTTTGCATCATGACAGCAGGATTCAGCTCAAAACTTACAGGAAAACTGTATTATACATATGTGGAAGATGAAAGCAATTTCTACAGAGATTTGTATTTAAATATCTATTTGGAACTAGCATTTAAAAAACTGTGCATGCAAATTATTCTCAAATCACAGCACCAATATATTAAATTGGAAGTTCTGTGTATTTGAGGTTTCAGTTCAAACCGTTAATTGTGAGTAGACCAAATCTAGTTGTCAGCTCTCATTACTTCGTATATAATCACCATTGAAGACACAGAAGTTCATAAATCACATCAGATTCTTAAATGACCTGAAATTATTTTCAAAGTATAGATTTTTCCCCTACTTTGATAAAATAGAAATGATGAAGATGAAGGATTTACCCAGCTAAGGACTAATGCCAAGTTTGACAGTAGTTCCAGTGTTCATATCTGAGACAGACTACTTTTAAAATGGAGAGAAAGAATAAAGAGCAGAGGCACAACAATAACAGTACTGAATGCATCTAAAAGAAAATAGCTTTCAGTTGATGTGCAACTATACGATTATATTCCCACCATCAGTCAAATCCAGCCCCTTCTGCAGATGTTTATTCTTCTCTCTCCTGTTTGGTTATTATGGTTCATTATGTTGAGGGACTAAGCTGATTGAAATGTTCATTGAGATGACTGCTGCAGTAAAATGCGTAAAAGAAAAAAAAATGGAATGCAGGGAGGGCAGGAGGAGAGGGAGCTTTTTATAACTCGGTAGCACTGATTGCTGCATCAGAAACAGTGCAAAAGAAAGGGCAGGGGGAGGCTAAATACATGGCTTTTTAAAACAACAATAAATCATACGCCATATATAGGCCAAAAATGAAAGAGGCTCTGTGTTCAGATGTAAACTTCTGGCAAGACCTGGTTTGTTGTCAGGTTCCCAGACACAAAATAGACACTCTGTTCACTTAGCATGAAGCCCTGCAAGAAGCAGGGAGCTCCGGAGACTCTTGGCTCTTCTCGAGTCTCATTAGGTCTGCATATTAATGACTTGCAGCAATATAAAGGGGCCCTGTAGCAGCCTCCTCTTCCCCTGGTGCCTGGGTTTCCCATCGTTAAGGGCACAGTGGCTATAGCAGCAAGAAAACAGAGGACATTAACAGAGCACGCGGGTGAGGCAGCACTGCTATGACAGTACTGAGTCCCCTGCCCTGATATCTTCTAAGACGGGGGTCGGGAAAAAAATGCACCACTGGAGAGACTCCGGCAGTATTTTCTGTGATGCACTTGTAGGAAATCCTTACACATGATGAAGCACAGAACAAACAAGGGGAAAGAAATCACTGTATTGAATCAAGACATACCAGACCTTTGGAGACTGTGGCAGGGAAGAAAGCACAAGCAGTTGTGGCTAAAATGCTGTGCGAGGGTGAGAATGAATTCTAATGCACCAGCTCTAAACAAACGTCCCTTTCAGAAGAAAACTGACAGCATGAGAGCAAAGACAGCAAGCCGTACAGATGGGAATAACGCTGCGATCTATGTATTTTCGAGGTGATTCAAGTCATAGTCTTTTAAAGCACTTCTTTCCTTTGTCAGGGCTGAAAGAAGTGTCCTTAAGAATACCTTAGCCTCATTAAGATGGAGATCACTTTTGCTATATGGTGCCTCAATTTGAATTAAAAAACAATCCTCAAAAAATGCTAAGGTATTACACATTCAGAGCACCCAATGTGTCGCCACTATCGCCAGCAAAAATCCTCACAGTCTGGCTGTCATTCAATCACTGGGTTCATTCTTTCCCTTGGGAACTCCTCCTGCACTTCACACTGCCATGCCAGCTGAAGTGCCTACTAAACAAAATTGCCTCATGCTTTGAAATTCTGCAAATCTGTAATTGAAAAAAAAAAAAGCACTATAAAATGTACCGATAACTTTGTTTTAATGTGCAGGAAGTTTTCTTCCAGCAAATAATGCAGAATAACATACCCCACCCCGATTAATAAAATAAACTCTGCCCCGTGAATGAGAAGGGTTCAAAATTGTCTCCTTGCCCAGGTAACTGTAGTAGCAAGCTGACTTAAACCCAGCCTCCCATACGTTATGCTCACATTATTTATGCCACTCTTGTATTATATTCCTGTAAGTAACTGCTCTTTCTAGTCTCCCTACTTAAAGATCTACTATTTCCATTCTCTTATCAGACTTACCAGAGGATTGACCTCGATTAGTGGCATCATGATCACTGTCTCCTTGCTCACTGTCTCCATGACCACTGTCCTTAGAGCTTACTATGTCTGCTTCCTGGAATGCAGAACTAGACACAGAAACATCTTTACATTAGAATAAACATGAAAGAGGAGCTCATAAAACATTCTTCTGCCATCACATGGCCAAACACGGTGCTGCATTCACCCACTCCTGCCTGCTGCACTGCTTCTGCGGAGATGCTCTGGCCACCATAAACAAAACTGGCATTTTCAGACCTTGGTAGTCTAGCTGAAATGGGCAGTAAGCGTTATTACTCTGCCTGAGCTTCATGTGATTGGTATAAATAATCTGGTGGCATTTACTTAAGCTGGATAGCTAACTTTTAACTCAGAGACACCAGTGTTTTCTGGAAGACCCTACAGAAGCATTCCTAAGTATTTAAAGCATGTTTTAGACTAATAGAAAATAAGATTTTGTTCTCATTTCAGTTGGTTTTAAAACCAGTTCAGAAAAGCCATAATTCAAACTCAGTCGTCAGTGTTGTATTTAATACATCTACATACATTCAATTTCCCACCGCTTTACTCCTATTTTACATCTGCAGTAAACACATTTCTGCACCCCAGTCAGACTTGCTAAAGCATGCATTAGGAAAGCAAAGCTAAGGAGCTCATACCTGTTTACTCGTCGGGGTCTGTCAACTAGATAACTGAGCTCAGCACGCTGATGTTTTGTCTGGGAAAAAGAAAATATTGGGAAATATTGTAACTCTTGATATTTCTGTAACCAGCATCAGAAAATACACCAGAGCAGCTCACCATATTCAGTGTAAATGGTAATGTTTAGCTGCAAGCAGGCCTACACAATCTGTTTCTAGGATGTAAGGAGAAAAAACCCCAGCTCTTCTTCGCACAGATGGGAAGGCACGAGGGGTTTTGTCCTGAGTTTTTGGGGATGAGATTCCGACACTTTTTCTCACAGTGCACGCTGTCGAGCATCACAAGGACTTGCACAAGAATCGACAGAACTATTTCCAGAGTTGTGTACTAGTTAGTCTGAGAAAAAAACTTACTGTAATCTAGTTTTTAGCCTGTTTTTAATTCCAGTGTATAAAAATAGGGGGAGACGGTACACCCTAAGGAAGAAAAGACATTGAGATAGCCTAGAATCCTTAGAAAGGCAACAGAAGAGAGTTTTACAGACGTTTTGAGGAAAGGTCGATCTTGCAAGCCAGTATTAGAAATTTTACGCAAAACTTAACGCTTTAGGAAGTACCATTCCAACTGCCTTTGCCAGACTGGCCAGTATTCAGGTTTCAGTATTCATGCGAAGACAGGATGTGTTGTTTTCATTAGCACACAGGCAGAGAGGTACTGAGAGCATGTATGAGCTAACCCAGTAGGAAATGATTAACAGGGGAGCATTATGGCATGGCATATGCTTTGATAGGAATTCTCTACGCACTAGATAACACAATATAGGCAACATGTTTAACAGGAGGGGACGTTAAGTCTCTGCATATAATTTCACGGAAACTCTTTCTTGACGCTTTCCTTTGCGAACTCAGCTTTGGGTTATAGAGAGCTGTTCAGATAAAAGAAAAGTCAATTAATAAACCCTAATTCGCAAATTAATTAAAGTTCCTGCGAACTGTAGCGATTGTCACAGTCCCAGAGGGGGGTTCCCCCAAAGCCTTACTCGCACATGCAAAGATTTCAGGAAGAAAAAAGACAAGAGTTTTACAATGTTGCTTCAGAAAACCCTGTGATTACGCCTCACGTCATTTCATTACTGTCAGCGGCAGCGACTCGGGGAAAAGCAGTAACACCCCCCCACACCCACCGCCCCTCCGCGATCCGCCTGCGGGTCACGGCTCAGGAGGAGCTCTGCCCCGATGCTGCCCGGCCGGGGACAGCTTGGGCCACCGGCACCGGGGGGACACGGGACACACACACACGCGCGTGGCTGTACCGGTGTCTGATCCCGAGTGAGAGGGGACACACACACACACACACACACACACACACACACACCCCCCTCTGCCCGCACCCGCCTCTCCCCCTCCGGCCGCTGCAGCCTCCCAAATATTCGAGGCCAAGGAGGAGAGAGGCGGCGGGCGAATGGATTAAAAGGGGAAACGAGGAGGATGGGGGAAGCAAGAAGTGTCTTCCCCGCCGGGAGAAGAGGGGCGGGAGCTCCAGGAGAGGACGGAAAAGGGGCGCGGGGGCTCGGGGAAAGCCCGCGGCGCAGCGGCGGGGCACGGCCGGCCCCCGGCGGTCGCCCACGGTCCCCAACCGCCCCCCACGGTCCCGGGTGGGGTGGGGGGGCGCCCGGGCCTTACCTCGCTGGACAAAATGCTGCCGTTGGAGATGATGTCGGGCTGCTGGTCGGCGTAGCCGGTGACGATGGCCCCGCAGGGGTTGTGCTCGGCGTCGGTGCTGCGGGAGGGGCTGCAGGGCTTGAGGAACATCAGGTCGGTCTTGGCGGACTCCGGGGTGAGGCAGACCTGGTAGCAGTAGTTCTGGTTGTGGTGGTGGGAGCCGAAGCTGCCCGACTCCTCCACCGGCCCCTGCGCCGGGTTGCTGGGCACGTTGGAGCTCTGCACCAGCATGATGTCCGACTTGCTGAGCTTCTTCTTGCGGGCCCGCGCCTGGCGGCTGCAGCAGGGGCAGCAGCAGCAGCAGCCCAGGCAGCAGTCGCTGGCCAGGCAGGTGTAGATGTTGAGCTTCTTCTCCTTCTGGCAGCGCACGGCCAGGACGATCATGGCCAGCAGGAAGATGAAGGAGACGGAGCCCAGGGCGATGATGAGGATGAGGGTGAGGTCGAGCGAGGTGTCCCCGCCGGAGCGGCTGGGGCGATGCTCGCCGGAGGAGCCGCCGGCGCTGCCGCCCCCCGCGCCCGCCCCCGCGCCCAGGCCGCCGCCGCCGCCGCCGCCGGGCCGCTCGGCCGCGCCGTCCACCAGCACCACCTGGATGGCGGCGGTGGAGGAGAGCGGCGGCTGGCCGTGGTCGCGCACCTCGACGACCAGCTCGTAGGGGCGGTGAGGGTCGCGCTTGGCCGGCACCCTGCGCGCCGTCCGCAGCTCCCCGGTGCGCCAGTCCATGCGGAAGAGGCTGGCCTCGTTGCCCCGCAGGATGCTGTAGGTGAGGCGGGCGTTCTCCCCGTCGTCGGCGTCCACCGCCGCCACCCGGCTCACCAGGTAGCCCGGCTCGGCGCCGCGGGGCAGCGCCTCCCGCGCCGGGGTGCCGTTGCGGCCGGGCAGGGGGCTGACGATGGCGGGCGCGTTGTCGTTCTGGTCCACCACGACGATGTGGACGGTGGCGTTGCCGGCCAGCGGCTGCGGCTCCTCGCCGGCGTCGCGGGCCTCCACCTGGAAGCTGAACTCCTTGAGCTGCTCGTAGTCGAAGGAGCGGAGGGCGTAGAGGAAGCCGTTCTCGGAGTTGATGGAGACGTAGGTGAAGACGGACATGCCCTGGATCTGGCTCTCCAGGATGGAGTAGGCGAGCTGGGCGTTGGCGCCCTGGTCCCGGTCGGTGGCGCTGACGGCGTAGATGTAGGCGCCGGGCACGTTGTTCTCGCTCACGTAGACCTGGTAGACGGGCTGGCTGAAGCGCGGCGCGTTGTCGTTCACGTCGCTCACCCGCACCTGGATGGACTTGCTGGTGCTCAGCGGCGGCTGCCCGCGGTCCCGGGCCACCACGGTGAGGGTGTAGGCGTCGCCGCCCGGCTGCTCGCGGTCCAGCGGCCCCTCGGTGACGATGGTGTAGTAGTTCTTGAAGGAGCTCTTGAGGCGGAAGGGCGCGTCGCCCTGCAGCAGCTCGCACGTCACCTGCCCGTTCTCCTCCGAGTCGCGGTCCGAGACGCTGAAGAGGGCCACCACGGTGCCCGGTGCCGCCGCCTCGCTCACCGCCTCCTTGACGGTGGAGAAACTGATCTCGGGCGCGTTGTCGTTGGCGTCCAGCACCCGCACCAGCACCTTGCAGTGCGCCGGCACGGCGTTGGGCCCCAGGTCCTTGGCTTGCACGTACACCTGGTACACGCTGCTCTCCTCGTAGTCCAGCTCGCCGCTCACCTCCAGCCGCCCGGTGCGCGGCGCGATGCCGA
Organism: Athene noctua; assembly: GCF_965140245.1. NCBI lineage: Eukaryota > Metazoa > Chordata > Aves > Strigiformes > Strigidae > Athene > Athene noctua. The sequence continues at coordinate 40,938,189 of NC_134040.1, forward strand.
AGAGCTCTCGGGCGCGGGCCGAGATGTGGCTGCTGAAGGAGTAGATCACCTCGCCGTTCTGGCCCTCGTCGGGGTCGGTGGCGTTGAGCTGCAGCACCAGGGTGCCGGGAGGCGAGTTCTCCGGCAGCGAGACGGTGTAGACGGGCTGCTCGAAGGCGGGGACGTTGTCGTTGGAGTCCAGCACCCTGACGGTGAGCAGGGCGGTGCCGGTGCGCTGCTGGGGCTGCCCGCCGTCCACCGCGGTCAGCACGTAGCGGTGCACCGCTTGCTGCTCCCGGTCCAGCGGCTTGTCCAGCACCAGCTCGGCGAAGCGGTTGCCGTCGCCCTGCGTCTGCACGTCGAGGGAGAAGTAGCTGTTGGGGGTGATCTCGTAGGTGCGCAGCGAGTTGGTGCCCACGTCGGGGTCGAAGGCGCTCTCCAGCGGGAAGCGGGTGCCCGGCGTGGCGCTCTCCGAGATCTCCACGGTGAGGTCGGGCTCAGGGAAGGAAGGCGGGTTGTCGTTGATGTCCAGCACCTCGATCTCCACCCGGAACAGCTCGAGGGGGTTCTCCAGGAAGACCTCCAGGTGCAGCAGGCAGGAGGGGCTCTGCTTGCAGATCTGCTCCCGGTCGATCTTCTCGTTCACGTAGAGCACCCCGGTTTCCAGGTTGAGCTCCAGGTAAGGGCTGCGGGAGTTGGGCGCCGTCTGGAAGCGGCGAGCCGAAAGTTTTGTAATGTCCAAGCCCAGGTCCTCGGCGATATTCCCCACGAACGTGCCATGCTCCTGCTCTTCCTGCACCGTGTAATGGAGCTGGCAAAGGGCCCCCTCCACCATCCAGAGCAAGGCAAAGAGGAATAGCACAATCATCTCCAAACGGGGAAAGAGATCCCCCCTCCCCAACACCACCTAGTCCTCCTCTTCCAAAAGCCACCACCACCACCACACCACCACCTCCTCCTCCGAAAACACACCGTACAGTGTGTGTGTGTGAATGTGCGTGTCTATCTCTGTCTGTGTGTGTGTGTCTGTGTGTGCGCGCGTGTGTGTGTCCGCGCCTGCGAGCGTGTGGAGAGAGAGAGAGAGAGGGATCGGGGGAGGGGGAAGGAAAAGGGGGAGGGGGGGAGAGAGGTTGATTTAGGGGGTGGGGGGGTGTGCTAGATATTATTTCTTCTGATTCATGTTAGGGTTTTTTTCTCCCCCATCTCCCTCCTTTTTGTTACGAGTATTATTGTTTCACACGCTGGCCAAATGAAGAAGACAGGCGTCCCCACTTCATCTGTGATCTTCGAAATAAATGGCCAACTAATAACAGGTATTAGCTGGATGTATCTAGAGATACACAGCAGCCCGCTTTTATTTATTCCGAGAGTCTTGGCACTGCACCGCGGCAGCAGCAGTGGCGGCGGAGGCAGCAGCAGCAGCAAATCCCAGGGAGGAAATTTTTATATTTCAAGATTGTCCTCGGTTTGTCTTCCTGGTGGGAGCTGGAGGGGTAGATGCTGCTGGAAGAGCCGGTGGACATGCCCTCTTTAGATGCAAGAAAAAGGCATAAAACCGCGAAATTAAAAAAAAAAAAAAAAATACAGCCCGCAAAAAGATTTCGTATCAAAAAAGGCAGAGAACAGCTTTGCTGCCCAAAACTTTCATTCCCTGATTTCTCTGGGATTTCCTCCTTTTTATTTAAATATTTTAGATTTTTCTCTCTTCTATTAACAGTCTTTCGTTTTCTTCTTTTATTGCTATTATGTTCATCATCACTCTGCTTTTTATGGATGTGCTGATCAGTTTTGATTTTTGTTTTTTTTCCTCTCTTGCTGCTTTTGCGTCTAGCCCCTCTCGCTCTCTGTGTCTGTGTCTGTCTCTGCTTGCTGCTGCTGCCGCCGCCGCTCGCCTCCCGTCCCGGCTCCGGTCCCGGTCTCAGCCCCGGCCCCGGCTCCTCTGATCTCTGCCGGCAGTTTCTGAGCCGGCAGCGCTCGGCTTTTCTGTTTTTGCGCAGCGCTCGGCTCCTGCCAACCAATCAGTCAATAGCAACGCCCCCGGGGGCGGCACCTCATTGGTCGTCGAGCACGTCAAGTAAGTTGCGTCACACACGGGAGAGCGGGCTGCAGGCAGGCAGGCAGGCAGGCAGGCAGGCAGGCAGGCAGGCAGGCAGGCAGGCAGGCAGGCAGGCAGGCAGGCAGGCAGGCAGGCAGGCAGGCAGGCAGGCAGGCAGGCAGGCAGGCAGGCAGGCAGGCAGGCAGGCAGGCAGGCAGGCAGGCAGGCAGGCAGGCAGGCAGGCAGGCAGGCAGGCCTTGGCCCGCCTTGGCCCGCCTTGGCCCGATGGAGGCTATCCCTGCAGTTCCCGAGGCGCTGCTGGGATTCCCTGCCCGACTCCCTGCCCGCCCGCGAGAGTGGCGGTCCGCCCGCCGCAGTCCCTGGGCAGGAGATCACCGCTCGTCATCAGCGCGTACACACGGGGAATCGTAAACACCCCTCTCCTTGGAGAGGGAGTTTCCACCAGCCACTAACTTTCCTACCCTAGGTCGGGCGCGTTTTTCTTCTCTTAGGAAAAGCATAAACAAGGGAAAACTTGAGATTATTATTCCACACACCCGTCCCATGGGCTGCCGTAGCTAATTGGTGTGTTTGACGGTGGAGAAAGTGCAACTTTCCATCGTAACGTCCGCACAGTGTTTCCAGCTCCAGCCCATTAAAAGCATCGTAATCCTGCGCCAACTTCCCTCGATTTACACTTCGGAATTTCCACTAACGTAACCGGAGACTGTCGGGCACGGGAGCGGGGGGACGAGGGAAACGGGGCGTGTGTCCTGTGACCGGCTGCTGGGGGTCAGAGGCTCACGGCCAAGTGCAACCCGCCGGTGCCGGTGCCGGCTGCGCCCGGGCTTTCCGCGGCGCTGGGGGCTCGGGGGCGGCTCGGCCGCACCGCGGGCTGGCAGCCACCGCCGAGCCTCGGGCGTGAGACTGCTCCCGGGTTTTAGCAATCCCGGCCGGGCATCCTTGCGCCGCGCAGGGCAGCGGGACGTCTCCCGTCCCCTTTCCGCCCGGCAGTGAGAAGAGAGCTCTGTGCTGGATGAAGCCGATGCCACCAGCGGTGTCTGCAGCGCGTCAAGCGCTCGGCTAACGCGGTTTTGATCAACGCGGGGGGCTGTGGAGCCCCGCCGGCACCGCGGAGGGGGTTCGGCGTGGGGGGGCTGCGAGACGGGTGCTAACCCCCAGCTGAGTCCGCGTCCCGCCCTGGCCACGGGCTTTTTACAGCTGCAGATCCACGTCCGTAACTTTACAAAATGAATAAAGCGTACAACGGATTAATTTTTTTTTTTTTTTTTTTATTGCTTCTAAAGAGGAACGCAAAGCAGGCGCGAGCCGCTTCTGCTCTGACCCCATCCTTAATCCGTCAGTAAGCACCATCTCCCTTCCACACATTTCAACACGCCACACGCTCAGACGCAGGATTCCACATTTCCACACTCGCGCGTGGACCAGACCCCCCTTCCCCTCCCCGCGGAGGGGTCCCGGCGCCACCGCCCGCGCCGCGCCGCGGGCACAGCCGAGCTCAAGCCGACGCGGCCAAGCCGACCCCGGCGTCACGCCGGGGCCGGGGCCGGGGCCGGGGCGGCGGTTTGTCACAGCCACCACCCCCACCCCCCCGCGAAGCGGGTGACGGCAGCGCACCCGGCTGCGGGCGCCGCCGGCGGATCGATGCGCGCCGCACCCCCTTCCCCGGGGCACAGCCGCGCTGCCCCCGCTTGGTGCCGCCGGCGGAGACGCCTCCGGAGCGGCGGACTCGGCGTCCAGCGCGGCGGCGGTGGCGGCTCCGGGCCGGGGCTGCTGCCTCCCCCCTTCGGGCGCCGCGGCCCCCGCCCCGCCCCGCCCCGCCCCGCCCCGCCCCGGCGGCCGCACTCGCGGGCGGCGGGCGCCCCCTAGCGGCGGCAGCGGCGCACTGCGCCCGGCGGCGGCACCGCCCCCCTCCCCCCCCCTCGCGGGCAGAGCGGGGCTCTCGTCCCCGCCAGGCACCCCCGCGCTCCCGGCCCTGCGCCCCCCCCCGGCTTTACCCCCCTCCGCGGGCCGAGAGAGCGCCGGCCGCAGCGCTCCCGGTACCGCGCTCACGCGGTGCAGCGGCAGACGGCGCGGCCCCGCCGCAGGGAAGCGGCAGCCGGGCGTGTGCGCGGGGCAGCTGCCGGGGCTGCCCGCGGCGCGGCGAGCAGGGAAATGCCACCCCAAATAGCATCCCGTCTGGGGGAGGGGGGGAGGTTCGTCCCCCGCCGCCCCCCCTTCCCCCACCTCCCGGCGGTTAGAGCGGGTCCGAGCAGAGCCGGCGGGGCGGTTTCGGTGGGTGCTTTCCAACAACACGGACGGCGTCGGAGCCCCCCCGGCCGCCGCTGCCGGTCGGAGGCGGGCGGGGAGCCGGCCGCGTCGCCTTCGCCTGCGGAAGCGCCGCCGTTCGCCTTCCCGGGCGCCGCCGCCAAGTTCAGAGCCCGGTCCCCGAGTTGGTGCCCGGGGCGCTGGGGTCCGGTGCGCTACCCCGCTCCCGGGGACGGACCGTGCCCGCAGCGGCCCGTCTCTAAACCCTCCCACCGCCCGAGCCCCGGCAGCAGCGATCTCTCGTCCCTTCGAGCAAAGCGGGCGGCCCGTGCGCGACCGACAACACCCGGGGGACCTGGGAAACGGAGGGACAACCCCCCCCACGCCCCCCCGGGGCCGTGACCGAGACCGATCCCGCCCCGGGGCCGGAGGTAAGGGGGGGGTGGGGTGGCGGGGGTCGGGGTTGCGGCGCGGCACGTCCCCGCTCGCCGCGAAGGCGGCGTCGGGGCGCGACCCCCACGCAGCGGTTTTGTAAAGACGGCCTGGTTCAGGGGAAGGCGGCCACGCGGGAACAGACATTTCCATATTCCTACCCGTGTGTAGGCGCAGGGGGAGTCGCCCCCCTCCCTCCCTCCCTCCGGGCAGCGGGTGCAGCCCTGGGGTGGCCGCCGCTCGGCGCTGCCCTCCCGCTCCCCCGCCCCTCTCGTTTCGAAGCGCACCCGGGTCTCCATTTTGTGTGAGGCGGGCGGAGGCGGGGGGACTCTGCGGCGGGGGGGGCTCCTCCGCAGGGTGTTACACCCCGAGCAGTGAATTAAAAGCGCCGATGATCTGAGGCGGCCCTCTAATGCAAAATGACAAATTGCACTTAGGCAATACATGAACGAGAAAATGATTTATGGATTTTCACGACGGTCTGAGCAAATGAAGGCGACATGAATTATACATCCTAATGTGCAGTATATCATTTTCTAATAACACTGTTTTAGTTCTAATGCTGTACGCTGCTCTCTTCGATAGGGGGTATTGATTAAATAAAAAGTCCGAGGGCTGTCTTTAAACTGGACGTGTATTTTGTGCAGGCACCAGCTGAGGTTTATATATTTACCTTTCGCTAAAGCAGAGGGCTATCATCGGACCCCTGACACAGTGGCATTTAGTTTTTCCATCTGTCATCATTTAATTTGGCAGTTACTTCGCCAAATGAAGACTAATCTTTCGTATAGCTGCATTTTGCTCCATGCTGCGATTTAGAAATGTAAATAGATGACATCAGGTTTGTAAATCCACTGCGCTGACGGGGATAGCACCTGGGTAAGTCAAACCTTTCCCTCCCTGCCAAAAGCCTCACGTGCTTCTTTGGCACCCCAAGTACAAAGGCGCATTTTCTAGCAAGGAGAACATACGATAAATCATCCTGCTCAGCCAGAACTTCCCTAGCATCACCATTTACCAAATCTCATGGATTATTTCAAAGATAAGAAACTTTGCATGTCACTCGCACGTGCTGGGAGAGTGAATCAACATGAAAAACTGAGTTCGTGTGTGCCTAAGGGGAGGAAGAGCTGTCAGATAGGGAGGGGGCTCAGCCCCAGACTCAGCCAGCATTAGTGCTCCAAGGACAGGCCTTTCTCGCTCCCCTGAGTTTTTTTGCCCTTCGTTACAGAGTAGCGATGAAGTCATAGTGACATAAGCTTTGAACGTTCCCAATTATTTATTTCAGTGGTTCCTCCTCTAAAATATCACTAGACGTTAAGAAGGACAAGTCCTGGCCTTACATGAAACAGTATAAAACAGAGATGAGGAAGATGGGGGTAAAGGATTAATGCGTTAATTTGGGGGGGGTTAAATCAGTGATTACTGGGGACGAGGTGAGGAAATGCTCCATTTCTCATTACCAAGTGTAGTATTTCCATTGTTCAGACACAAAAGGAGTCACACGGTAAGAACACACACAAAGGCTGTGTTTTGGATTAAACAATCCTAACCTAGACAATCATAGTTTTGGGTGTAGAAAGTTAATCCCCATTGTTTTGATGAGTCACCGAGCTGATCTTCTGGTTCTATTTTAGGTATCAGTCTTAGTTTTAGGTTGAGGAACATTGTGGCCTCTTTACTGTCTGGCTGTTAAAAACCCAGTGAGAACTGGATTTGCTTCTCTCGTCCCATGCTCTCCCCCCCCCCCCCCCCCAGATTGTCACTACTTGATTTAATTTTAATTATCTAGGTTTAAAAAAAGACCCCACCAAAACGCACCCATGTTCTCCTTTGAGAGAATTAATAACAGCTCTTAGTGCAGGAAAGATTACTGGAATCAATGATGTGATTAGGATTGTAAATAAGAAGTAAAAGATGTCACCATTAGAAAAAGCCTGCTTTGCTAACAGGAAGATGTGTATGTTTTACTGATAGGACCGTAGGATGAAAATCCTGCTTCAAACAGAGGTCGATACAGAACAATTTCAGAAATTAACTAAGAGGTCTGATTAAGGTTATTTGTGTCAGAGGGAGAGGTTCACTGCCACCACTCCCTCAATGGATTTCTCTCTTAATTGCCAATGAGGAGACAAAACAGGAAGGCTAGACCATTTGGCTAATCAATAAAAAAAGCCTGCCTTCGTGCTTGCCTGAGGAGCACTCCTTGGGTCAGATCGATGTCGCAGCCACCAAAGTTCTTGCAGGGGTCACCAGCAATCAAGACATTTTCTGATGGCTTCTGAACAGCGCTGGTGCCAAGCATCTGCCGCAAGGTTGCAAATGTAAGCAGAACTGGAGATACAATGTTAATCATCATCCTCATGCTTATGGGAAGACTCCTGGTGATAAAAACAACTGGTTGTATTTATGACCTTAGACAGCTGTTTTAATAAATGAAGATAAAGTATTACTTCATTATGTGCTCTGCATGGCACTAGTGATCAGATGTGATGGAGCCTCTCCAGAAGGTGCTGGGAATCTTCCTGAGTAAGAATTGCAGTGGATGCACCACTCTAATTCTGTTCTGGGTTGTGGATGCATCCTATGGTGGTTTCTTAAGGCCAACTTCTGCCTCCTTTCCCTTGCCCCCAGACGTTCATACAGATTTCAATGACACCACTCCAACAGCAAGAGGCTGTTCAGCGTGAAGCAGTAGACTGGTGCAGTGCATTGCTATTATTCCATCTTCTCTGGAGTCTATCATAATATTTATTAGAACAAACAAACAAAAAATCTCAGCCTGTTTTAATGACTTGTGTTTATAGCTGATCCAAGTCTGCATTGAAATAAATGTAAGAGAGCTCTTTTTTTTTTTTTTTTTTTTTTTCCCACAGCTAAACTATCAACATTTTCTAGCAACCAGTCCTTTTTACAGTGTCCAGATCAGACCAGCCAAGGGCCTGGTCATTTCAAAACACTCATTTCTGTATGAATGGCTTTACACTAACCAACATACACGGGCCCTGATACCTATAAGCTTTTCTCATGTCTGATTATTTTTAATCTATTAACTAGTGACAAATCTGACAATATTGAACTTAATGCTTATTGTAGTGCTTCAGATATGTCATTAACCAATGAAAATTACTTTACACAAGGTGATCAATCAAAAATACTTATTTCTTTTATCTGTCATCTTGCAGATGGGATGACATCTGTATTTAACTTACTTCACAGAAGATATTATTTGACAAAGTATTTTTCAGTAAGGCAAATTATTTATCAACTAACTAGAATTTTCAGAAAGGTGATTCACTCCATAGAAACCTGGTATTGCATCAGCTGAGAAGCAAAATATTATCAAGACGGGCATCATCAAGCCACTATTTTCTGTTGTGTTGGGTTTTGGGGGTTTTTTTGGTTGGTTTGTTTTTTGTTTTTTTTCTTCCCTGATATGGCTCAGTTAGCTGCACCCATTTCTTCGAACTTCATTGAAATACAGTTGGCCTGTACCTGTATTTAACAAATGCTGCTAAGCTTGAATGATTACTAGAGCAAATGAGGACAAAACTGCAGTGGAAAACTCCAGTTGCTTGAGACTCTGTTAAGCTTCTTATTATATACTCAAAGCCATAGGTAGATGTAGTTACTCATGATAAAGAAAATTGCTGTGTTGATTTTCTTTTCAACAGCAAGTTCAAGCCTTGAACTAAAGCATAGCTTGTTTTGAGGTTCAGCTTGAAAGCAGTAGTTAAAAATATAAAACTTTTATAAGACGATATGCATAGTGCTTGGGCAGAATAAATACAAAAAAACCCCCACCCTAGATTGTTTGCCCAGAAGAATTTTCATTCTCTGGCCTCAGTGTTCCATGTATATATAATCTCCAGCATGATTCTATCATCTGAGTCATTTTACCAGCTACACAGCAGATAACAATAGCACCGACTAGGAAGGGAAAGGAGGAAGATGGGAAAAACAATGTTATAATTATGTAGTCACTTAGGAGGTGAGCGCATACCTGTATTTTTATACCTTTTCTAGGTGGAGCTACTTTCACTACTAATAGTTAAGACTGCATTTTTTTATTTGAGTCTTCACGTGGTAAAATCCTCTGCTTGGATGCTTGCTTTTTCTCCTCATTGCATCTGGCTAGCATCAACTTTTCCATAGTGTTACCCACCTCGATTTGAATATTGAGGAACTTCCGGGAGGAAAGCAGTTCATCCATTTATGAGGCAATAATCAAGAAAAATACATTATTTTGTCTATGATAAAAATATTGCACTGTCCAGTTCAGAAGTTTTACTACCTCCGCATTTTAGAAGAGTACTTTTTGCCATTCTCAGAAAGATACACCAAAGTAATAAGTCCTTGAAAAGCTTCGGCTTACACACTCTCAGAAATTTATAAGTTGGTCCTTGAAAAATCTGTACTAGACATCTCCTCTCACAACTCCTGCTTAGTGACTGGACTGCATGACATAAGCTGTGCAAGTTCATATGTTCCACACAATTGCTGTGGAGGATGAACACCATTTTTCTCAGAATAATTATTTCCAGGGTTCTGTGGGCTCCTCTGTAGAACTGGATATAGCTTTGAAGCATGTGTACACTTATCATCCATACACTTACTACTCCCACTGGTGGTAGGGAAGCAGGAGAAAGCAGAAAAAGAAAAGCATGCATATAGAACAACATACAGAACAGCAGAAAAAGGAGGGCACAAGTACTAGAGAAATGACTATAAAAGTGTAAGTGCAGCAAAACAAACAGGAAGAGAGAAAAATTTTAAAAGGCATTTAGACAAAAGCAATCAGACTATAACCACAAAGCTAAATATCATACTAGACTTTTCAGCAGCTTCTAAGTTCCTGCAGCCTAACAAAAAAAGCCATTACAGTTCTCCTTCCCCTTTTATCAGCAGGCTTTACATACGCATCTGGAAAAGCTCAACTGTTAGCTATTACTTAATTAGAAGTAGGAGTAGTCTGTGCTATAGATCTCAGTGGTCCACACTCCATTCATTATGCAAGTTGGGCCTTGGTGCTACAATTACAGTTTTTCAATTTAAGAAATCAAACCCAAAGATTGCCTCTCTCCACAGAAGTCCGTCCTAAACTTGGGATCTCTGGGGGCTGTGCCGCCCGGCAGCCACTGCCTCACGCAGCTGCAAGGTTGCTCTGATCCGCAGGAGCTTGCAGCTACGGGGGACGGAGATGATAAGCCTCACTCGGCAAAACTTTGGAAAAATTATTAACAAAGTGTGCAAGTTGAGTAATTAGACTTAAGAAATGTTTGATTTCAAAGTTACTTATGATGTTGCTCCTAATGAGCCTGCACATTGTGGTGATCTGTTACTAAAGATCCCTCTCTGCTGCAGTTTGTTCATTGGAACGAGGGGCTCAGATGGTACCAGACTTTTATTCTGAGACAAGATATTTTCCAGGAGAGCTTTTGTTGTTTGATCAGTGCTGTTGATTCAGCGCTGGTTAGTACCTGCAGGACTATGTATGCAGTGCATGAGGAGGGAAAAGAAAGACCTTGTAGTCAAATACGTTGAATACCATATGCTATTGTGCGTTAACATAAGTAACGCCCCAGTTCCTTTGTTTTAAGAAGGGCTATAACAGTATTGCCCAATGTATTTTGACATGAATGGATGAATACTTGTGAAGCACCTGAGTATGATGAGAAGCGCTCCGGAGGTGATTACAGTTTTATAGGAAGTGAAGGGTTGGCACAATATGCACTAAAGAAGGCTGCAGCCACATGTGACTGTCTCCTAACATGCCCACAAGAAGCTGCTGAATCACACCTGCTTCCTTTAATGCTGGTGTTTTCTCATTTTGCACGCTTTACTATGCAAACCCTTTTGAAGTAACGCATGCATATACAATCATATACATATGCTTATATGTAATTACACGAACCTTGATGTTGAGCTTGGAAAGAAATGACAGTACTGCAGGATGTGCGTGGGGTGGGAGAGGGGAATGAAACTGCAATCGAGTTCAGCAGGAGCAAGGGCCAATACAAAACGGATCCTGCCTCTAGTGAGAGGCGGCGTGTTTTTAATTCAGTGCACCTCCAAGTGCTCGGTAAGAGGCTGATCAACTCTGCCACTCAAGACAGCAAAACGTTACCCCCATGACGGGCAGGGTCACCCCACCATGGCGGAGCTCAGGGTGAGCATCCTTCCCCCAGCAGCAGCCTTTCTGCACCCCTGCTGCGCTCAGCGCTCCCAGAGAGCTGCGAGCTGCAGCAGCTGAGGCTTCCAAGGGATGGTCCGGCAAATCCTGCAGCTGTGGGAGGCAGCAGCTGCATTGCAAAAAAGCAGTGTGATGCCCACGCAAAAAGAGGAGCTGTGCTTATTGCAAATAAAAGTAGTGATGCAGCGTACTGTTGTGTGGTAACCTGCACTGCTGTGCCGTCACGAGAAGAGCGTCTGTCTCCAGAAGGCAGAGAGCTGACTTAAAGAAGTAATCAATTTAGTGGAGAAATATACAACACAGGCACCGTGATAACTCTACATGAGCTAAGTACATGAAAGTAAAGAGATTTGCAGGAAAAGGAGGGAGAAGGAAGACAAGACAGGAAGGATTCAAGTTGTGGGAAGTGTAAAATGGAAGAATGAGTCATGTAAATGTGATTTAGGGTAGAGTGGGAAGATGATAGAAATCTTGTAGGAAGGCTTGGATTTTCTTAGCTTTGAAAAGCATTTGAGAGTTTTCTGGCTTTCAGCGATTCTCATAGGTTTCCCTGTAATTGGGGGAAGCTTTGTGAAGGGGGATTGTTGCTTCCCATAAAAGGCAGTATCAGGAGCAGAGTGGGAATATTTTGGAACAACTTACTGCTATTACTGGTTCTGGCCTACTACTGACTTTAACTGGGAAAGCCTTTTCTGGAGGAATGTGTTAGAAAGTCATCTGCAGCTCTCTCATGCTGCTGTAATGTTGGGCAGTGGGGATCTGGGGAGCACTGGTGTCTACCGGTTTCCACCACTGTAGTTTCTAAGAATCTGTATGTAGGTGAGCAGGAAACTAGTTTAAAATGTTCAGTTTGTTGGAAAGGAAGGATGTATACTTTTGACCCTTTGCCATATTTTGTTGAGCACAGAAAAGAACAAAAGCACAATTAAGAAGGAAGAAAGAGCCTTCACGGCATTACCAAAGTGCCAATAAATAGCTTCCAGAAATGTGGTTCTTGTTGCAAGTAAAGATAGAAAAGCCAAATAATAGTTGTACATATTGATTTTGCAATGAAGCTATAGGCTTACAGGGCAGTATTGGAGAATATTAACTGAAGATCCTCAACCAGAATTCAGAAAATTATAGCATCATCAGAAGGACTTATCTACAGAACTCTATATATAAAACTGTAAATTTTAATGCCCCTTTTTAGAATTTTCAGTAGATAATAAATAACCACCTTGTGTTGTGGTCTCTGTGGGAAGAGGGCAGGTAATACCTGATTGGTATTCTAATCGGAGAAGCCACAAAAAACGGGGCTAGAACAAACCATATGTATCTAACCGTATTTTTTTCCTGCCAAAATGAGCTTTCTGGGTAATAATTTGGTTCTGAAAATTTCTAGAGATGGTTGCTGTAATAAAACAGTTTCCAGAGCGTATGTGCTTTTAGGGAATGGCAAAAATTGCGATTTGATGTAGTACCAAAGTTAGAACACAGGTTTGTGTTCTTGCTTTGCTACTGGTGATGGTTTGAAACTGCTTTACTTTTCCATGCCTTGGTCTTTATATATGTATAATGGGCATAATTCTCCCCTATGAAAAAAATGAATTAGGACCATGAGTAAGGTCCTATACAGGAACTGGACTTCATTACTGTGTATGAGTCTAATCTGAGAAGGGTTTTCTCTAAGCCTGCCTACTGAAATGAGGCAGAAGTAGAAATATCTGCTTTGGGCATCCTAACAGCAGAAGTTTGGGAACTTTTTCTAGGAACTTGGTGTGGTTTGGCAGTATGAAAAATGAAGTGTTAGAGCTTCCAGGGCTGCATCAAAAATGCTGTGGTCATGGCCAAAACACAGCCTCATATAAACATGTTTGGTTTATTCAAATATCTTCAGGATATATAAATGAATTAATTTTGTAGTGGCAAGGTTTACTGCTTGTCCTGTGTATGCTGGCTCATAGGTAACATCTGTCTTGACTTGGAAGAAGTCAGTAGATGTTCCATAATTCTTGATTTGTCTAATCTACTAGGATTGTAAATGATTAACTTTAACCTGATCCAGCTTGTTATTGCTGGGTGATCAGATAGCATGTATATGACCTATCTAATCGTGTATAGAAGACGCTCATCATATATTAATGATCTAAAAAGCCTAACAGAAATTCATTAAAATACCTGTAAAGTTAGAATAGAGTTTTCCATAGTACCATCTGGTTGCCAAATGTGGCATGAGGCAATAACAGCTTTCGGTCTGTGAGAGCGGCAGAAAAAAATTTACAAAATGGTTTAACCTTTCTGGCTGTAAGAGCATCGTCGTAACTTTGGCACCTGTTCTAGTCCCACTTAAATCACTGGAATTTTTGACACAGACTTTTAATTGGGGTAAGATGAGATCCTGCTTGTAGGCATGGCTTCATTTGTCCTACAAATCTGTGTGTGTTTGTCAGCCAGCGGACAACTGTTCTTTGATCATGTATTTTTTTGTTTTGTTTTGTTTTCTTTTTTTGTCTTACAGGAACAACAGAAACATATTTTCTCTGGCACTCACTGCAAACAGTAGAAGCCTTGCCTGAAATTAGTAATGGTCAGTATCCAACCAGCATAAATTTTAGTTAAAATGTTTTTGAATCATGTTCCTTGTTTTTATCATTTGATGCTATATTTATTTTTTGGCCTTGCTCTACAATATATATACATGCACACACACGCATACATACAAGTGGAAATAAAACTGTCGGTTACAGAAGTCTGACCTTGCATTTAATGAACATGTGAAATTGTGACGAAAAGCCCATAGATACCTGGGACATGACAGAAATGCGGAACCATGACCCTGGAACCAGCAATACAGAAAGCATTTTCTGGAAAGAAAAAGTATGTCCTCCTGTCCCCCCAATTTTTTGGGAAATAATTTTTGGTTTAGCATCAAACTGAGGGATAAAATAATAGCAATTTTCACTGTGAATAATGATACATCTCAGAATAGGGAAACAAACTTCTATGCCTTTTTGTATTGTCCTTTTGCTTCCTCAGACCAAATGAATTGGATTATATTGTTGAGCAAAATGCTGGAAGTTTCCATTTTAAAAATTACAGAAAGTAAAGTAAATAGAAAGAAAGCATGTGTTCCTTTTTATTGTATTTTTATGGAGGTTATAACCAGAGTTGTTTTCTTACGGCTTTAAGCTGAGTTGTTATGAGCAGTTGTTCTTACGGAGTCAGTATGGAGCAGATCCAAAGTTGTTCAAGCAAATAGCAATATTTCCAGCGATTTCAGTGTTCTTTTGATCTGGCTCTTAATCTTCTAGAAAATGGTGAGCTTAATAGGACTATTGTGTAAGCAGTGCTGATGGTGTATGGAGTTCGCTTTTGTGCCTAAAGGACAAGAAGATGGAGATTTACTAAGTGGTTGTCTGTAAGTATTGTTTTACTTCATTGTCATTCTATTCCCTTTCCAGCTGTTTTTGTATATAAAAGTTCAAGTAAATCCCCTTTAAAAGGTCTGCTTTTGTGTTAAGGTACTTAAAGTTTAATGTTTTTGTGTCAAAGAGCTTTTATGAAAGAAGATTTGTCCAGGCATATCCTGTAATAAACATCTGGAAACTGCAGGGGTTGGCTAATGGTGGCTGTGTAGCAAGAATACAGTTTAACTAGCTGGCTTTACATCAGGATTAATTTCCCCCCTCCCCCCCCCACCCCCCCACCCCTTTTTTTTTTTATTTAATCTTCTCAGTTCACTTATTTGTTTTGTAATCTGAATATTTATGTCCTATCATGGTTAAACGGTCTGAAACAGTCTTCTGGTTTGTAGGTAGTACAAACGCCTCGTCCTGGATTGATGCAGGGAGGGCTGTATGAAAACAGATTACATCTCTGCATGGTATTCACTAATTAAGTGTTTGAAGAGCAAAGTTGCTCATCTTTAAACACAACTTCCTTTAGTACAAAATATATAGGAAAATGAGTATTTCTAGGTTAGTCAAAAGCAAAAGCTACCACAGAGGTAATAGGCATCATTTGTGTGTGGGCCAGAAGTTTAATTAGGATTAAGCAAAACAGAAACCTAGAGCTTTAGCCTATCTGATATAAACCAGAAGTGAAAGCCCTTAAACAGTTCAGGGTGGGGAAGGAATTTAAGGCTTTTGCAAAATGGAAAGGGAAAGACAGTGAATAGTTTCAGTACTAATAATGGAGATGAGGAGGAATTGCAGAAAATACTATAAAAGAATAAGGAAATATCTGTTTGCAAAGATCCCAGAGGGAAAAGTAGGTAAGGAAAGTTCTAGCAAATAAGAAATAGAATATGAAGTGGTAATCCCTCCATTACATTTATAGTCTTGTGAATGAGCAAGCAAAAACATCATCCTTATTTTGGCTGTGATGATACTGAAGGGTAACAGGCTGTAATGACAAGAGTCACTGTCAGAGTTCTTGGATGACAAAAGGAGGTTTTAGAAAACAATTTTAAGTGTATGACTTAATCGGTAATTCTTGGAGAATTATTATCACTGACAGTCCAGGAACAGATTAATTGACTGCATGTGCAGAAATAAAGTTATCATCTCCCAAATTTAGCTGCACTTACCTAAAGTACAGCTTGACTCTTTACGGATGAAATGGGGCTAGGTCAGTCAGGGTGGAAGTCAGTCGAGTGAGTCAGCCCTTGGACAGAGGCACAAACCTAGATTCAGTCCACTGAGCAGTGGAAGCGGCATTTCCACATGCCACCGGTGCCTGCTGCGCTGACACCAAGAAAGGTTTGCCAGGAACGCTGCATTGCCAGCAGTACAGCGGAGATGGGGCTCACCGAGGACCCGGAGGAAGCTGGTTCACCCCAGAACCTCGTTGTCTCTCAGCACAACTCCCCTGCGATGATTCTCCATGGGCCTTCCAGCAAAAGGAAGATTTTAATTACTTTGAGGATGAAGGAGAAAAATAAAGATGTAAATGAGAAATGCATGTGGCTACAGATGCTTGCAGGGTATTCGCTTTCAATCCCTTTGTTTGTTCAGGAAGTCCTCAGCCCCATTTGGTTCTAAAGGAGGAAAAAATTTGCTTCTGAGATACTTAATTTTATTCTCATTTATGTGGGAAGATAAATCGTGATACTTATGAAATTATTTCATTTTAATTGTATATTTTAAAATATGTTTAATATTCAGGGATGGTCTAGATTTAGTCCTAGAAAGTTTATCTTACTGCTCTGGGTATTTCACCTGTGGATCAACTCCAAAAAAGCAGACTATGAAGCTGCAAGCAAGGCTCATTGCATTTCTCTGCTGTGTTACCTTATTTTTTTCTGAAGAGGCCTGCTGTAAGAGGCCACACTTTCTAAGCCCACAGACTGTCTTGTATCTCAAAATGCTAATAAATACCTCGTATTAATTGCAGTGTTGGTTTGTGGTTGACATTGAGAACAGCAGGATTACTTTTAAAACTGGAGTGGCCTCAGCCTGTTGCAACAGTACGAGTGGGTAGCAGGGTCTTCCCGAGTAGGGGTCAGCCGTAAATATACTTCCTCAGCCCAGAACTGTGCAGATTTGTGCATTTTGAGGTTAGTCAGCACTTGCGTGGTGCCTGTGCTCCATCATCAAGCTTTTAACAGAGAAGAGTGCAGGGAAGAGCCATGCATAGGCATCATCTAAGTTTGGGTTGTGTTCACCCTGTGTGACCTGTGGGCTCATGCTTTTATTTGTATCCTGAGTCCATAGTGGGACAAGACTGCAGGAGACTTTAGCTCTGCCCTTCTCCCTTTCACCCAGCGTAATTTGGATGGGATTATTAGAGTGCTAGGGTGAATTCGTTGCCCTGAGATGTGAGGGGGCTGGGATCCCTTGTGTGTCCTTCTGCTTCACTGACTTCCTCCTTAACAAAGAGGCATTTTTTCTTTTTCCTTCCTTCCCCCCAAATGTGATTCTGCCATCATTTTATCATGTGTGGAGGTGACTTCAGACTTACGTGGTCTGGGTTTGTCTCTCTTTGCTAGCTTGACAGGTTGTCTGGAGCCTACTTGTCCACACAAACACTTAAATTAAGTGCCCAAGGTTAGCCAGTGGGGAATATGCCTTGAACCCTATACCACAGACTTCCATATGCTAGACCAGACATAATACATGCCTCAGA
This sequence comes from Athene noctua, assembly GCF_965140245.1. Lineage (NCBI taxonomy): Eukaryota > Metazoa > Chordata > Aves > Strigiformes > Strigidae > Athene > Athene noctua. The sequence goes on from NC_134040.1 coordinate 40,955,204, forward strand.
TTCGATAGCTGTATTTTAATTACACAGATGCATGCTGCTGCTGAAGACATGTAGTAAAATTTAGTATTACTATGAGAGTATGTAGTATGGATTCAGTTTTTTAAGTTGAATGGTCATAATAGGGTCAAATTCTTCAGAGAATTCCATATTTAACATCAATTTGTTCAGATAATTTTTTCTTTAATGAAAAAAAATCTAAAATACTTGTTTAAAACTGTCTGAAACAAAGTTTACTCCTGGTTTTCACAGTTTCTGCAATTATATGAAATAGTAAGAGTTCCATTTAATTGACCATGCACAATGTGTTTTCATGTTACTAATTTTAAAATCAAGGCTTAAAGTTAGAATTTGAATGAAGTAGACAAATACAAATTTTTTATATACACTAAGCTTTTCACTCTCTATGATGCTGATGCTTAGATACCCTATTTAATGATAGTTAATACAGTGATACTGATTTTGTCCCTGCTGTGTTCATTATTAACCCCAGAAGGTAATGGAAATCTTATTAGTCTCAGTACTGGATATTAATGCTGTGCCTGACTATGGTATGAAAAAAATGAAGAAAGAGCCTGCAAACATTTGGAAGTTAATTGCCTGACTTGGAAACCACTAATGTACATGAGTAACATTTACTCACGCAGATTGCCTCCGTGAATTCAAAATCCCTCCAATGGGTGGTTGTAGAATAAGGACATAAATCACAGCTTTATGAAAAGTCTAAGAGATGTTAATGGGAAGGCACCCACAAAGTACTATGGAATCTTAATAAGTTTTCATGAACAGTATTTTAAAGGCATATATAATTAAATAAAGATACTGGTCAATGTTTTAAGAACAAGAAGTTGAGCTTAGTTTACCTCTACATTTTTAAAAACATCTATCAACTCACAGTAGTTATTTCTGTTCTATGTGACAACCACAGACACCGTGTCCATCTTCCTTCACACCTGATATGCCAGACTCAATTGCCGAGTTACACATGCCTCCATGTAGGTTTTCCATTTATTTTTGTACCTGGCCAGCTTTGTAGTAGCATCGGTGGTTGGGCTGGCACTTGAGGCGTGGAGGAACCCGGCACTTTGCTTTCACACAGGAAGCAATGCCAGGGCAAAGACTGATGGGGCCTGTCTTGGGGCCGAGTGAAAATGCTGTGGTGGCTCACCAGGGTTTCAGCTGTGCCTTGGGTACATGAACGGTGTAGCGAGACCTAATGGAGACAATGACAAGTGAAACACAGTTCCTGTCTTGGGGAAGGTGGCCTTTTTTTTACCACCTGACTGCAGGTGAGTGGTTGTCAGTCCTCTTCTGGGCTAGTTTATTTGGGTGCCTGTAGCCAGGTGCAGAGATGCTCTGCAAGTGGGATATGCACAACTTGAAAGTCTAAAGCAATTATTTATTGATCAACACACATGAAATGTAGCTAGGATTTAACGAGCTGCTAGGGGCCACCTCTGATCAGGCAGATGGGAAAGCTTTGCTGTCTGTGTAGATATCAGTTGTGAGGGGAGGGTTTGGTCTCTGGGACTTCTTGAAGTAGGTCCTTCAGCACTGGTCTCCTCATCTGATGGGTCTTGCTGTCCTGGCTAGAATTCTTGGTATATTTGATTTGTGTATGGGGTTTTTGTGGGTTTTTTAGGATTGTGTATCTTTCTGTGTTGGTGTTTTTGTTTCTGGATATCTGGTTGGGAGGCAAGGGCACCCTGGGGAGACAAGGGCTGACAGCACCCTGAACGGAGTTGTAGTGAGACCCAGTGCCGGAGCAATACTCATCCACCCCAGGCTGGTGCTTGCAAGTGTCCTGTCCTGCCTGTGGGTGGCCTGGGCCCGATGTCAGTTGGTGGGTCACCAGCCCCTGTTGGATGTGTGGGCTCATCTCAGGCCCAGTAACTGGCTCAGCAGTTGTTGACTCTCAGCCAAGATGGTCCTTACTGCTGGCCATGTCAGTTGAGCAGAAGGTGGAGGAGGAGAAAATGGGCCTTTCCAGGGGCAAGCCCCAGGGCTGACTTCAGATGCTTGATAAACCTACAGAGCTATCATGCAAAAAAGTGAATTTTGTTACATTGAGTCTTTTAATGTGTTTTCTTTTCCCTGCCTTAGCAATATCTCACGGAGGCTGGGGTGAGGTGAGGTCTCTGCTTGGTGCAGGTCCTTAGTGCCCCTGCTGTAGCTGGCTGACGACACCACAGGGGCCTGGAGGCCATAGGCGAGGCCTCAGTGGGCGCACAGCCACTGCAGCAGGCCCTACCCTCTGCGGGCATGAGGCCACAAGGTGCAGGAAGGCAGACTCTGGCTCCACCATGGTGCTTGGGGAGCTCTCGTATTCAACAGGGTTCAGAGAGCTTGGAAATGAGTGACTGAATCCATATGTTTCCTCTAGTTGATGGTTTGGTTTGATCCATGTATTTTCTGGTTTTGACAGACGACCAAGCATCAGAAACTGGCAAAATTGGCACACAGGTACTTGCGGTAGGTGATGAGGATTTGAGGCTTGACCACCAGGAGTGTCCGGATGAGTGTGCTGCCTGGAGAGGTCAGTCTTGGGATCAGGAGCCAGGCTGACAGTTTTGGAGATAGGTCTTCAAGTCTATGGACTTTGTTACAGGACTTCTCCAGGCACTGAGCAGCCAGAAAACCCTTTTGACTGCCTCTCCAGGTGCCCAGGACTCCCAAACTATAATTTCATGACTCTTCAGTTGGCTGCAAGTATACCCACAGTGGTTGTTCTATAGCTAGAGGTTGCTGGTGGTGTTAGTGGCTGGCTTAGGAGGGTCAGGGACAGAGGTGGAACAGAAATATGGGACAGGCTTAGGGGGCATAAATTACACTGTGTATGGCAAACTTAGATGATTAATTGGTTGTGTGTGTGCTGGTGGTTGTTTTTTTTAATTACATGGCAACTATTTCAGTCTAGAGGCTTGAGTGGAGTAGGTATTGAGTTTTGTTTGGACCAAAGTCCTCATTTTAGAAGGGCACTTTAAGTATACATACCAGCTTATTTTGAAAGTTGGCATCCAAGCAGTTATGTTTTAGCTACCCATCTCTTTCTCTGTGTTTTTGCTGGAGCCTCAACAACTGGAATACTGGGCGCAAATAGAAATTCTCTGTTCAAAATTCGTGGTTTTGTTTCTGTGTCTTCATCAAACTTTGGGTGTTTGTCCAGACAAACTCAGTCAGGTTCAGGACTTTAAGCTTGAGAAGTTTGTTGGCAGGCCAAATAAAAATGGTGTAATGGAAATAAAAATGTGCGTAGCATTAAATTAAATGCAAACTTTCTATGCCATCCAGATAATTACTATATTGCTTAATTTCCTTGCAAAGAATCAATTTTTTAAAATTCTGTTTTAAACATTCAAAGTTATGTAAACTCCGTGCCTATATTCTAGGGTATTGTGGGGGAGTGGGAATAAACAAACAGCCTTCAAAATGTGGGCCAAAGACTCATTCTTTTTCTTCAGTAGGAGCCATGTTTATACAATGCTTATGGATGTGGGAAGTAAGAAAGAGGTAAAACAACTGATGCCAAAGTAGAAATAATAATTATTTTGTGTGTGTTTGCTTAGTGTTGGTGTCACTTATCACAGTAGGTATGTTATAGACAAAATATGCTAGCGAAATCATTATTACTGTGTTACTGTATTTCATGGGTTTGAAGAATGAGTCGGTGGATAGAATAAGGGAAGGGCATAATACTCCAAAATAGAAAACCACATCAGTGCTGGACAGGAAGAATTCTTGAGCATTAATAGTGTAAATATAGAAGCAAGGATTGCTACTGTCTAGATTGTATTATCAGAAATAACACTTTGCTTTTAAAATTATCTTCAGCGTGTTTTTGAACTTCTGGGAGGGGAAAAAAATCTTCGCCCCCACCCCTTTTGGACTCTGGTCCTATTATCACTTTTACCGATATCACATTAAGCTTTGTCCGTCTGTATGAAGATAAGCTATGCATAGCACAGGTAGTAGAAGAAATTCTTCACTACCAGAGGTAGAAGAACACCTGTTTAGCCTGGCAGTTGTATATCTAAGTATAGCTAAAGCAAAGGCTTATGACACAAATTATAAGTGTATTAATCAGGATGTAATTAATGTTAATTTGCTGAACCTGAATAAGAGCATACTAAGATAGTTAACAAATACCAGTATGTGAGTATTTTATAGTGCCCGTGGCATAGCTAGATACAACATAAAACCTATGTGACCACCAAAGGGGTAACAAAGATGGCTGTGTTTGTGTATAGGAAACATCCCAATAACAAAAAGTTGTAAGTGTGCAGAGTGTCCTACTAAGTGTACAGGGGTGAGTGGCAAAGCCAAGATAAGCATTACTGGAAGCAGATGAGCCTCCCCTTTGGAGGGAGCAAGTTGCACAGAAGCCTCGAGGAGGAAGAAAGACAGTGAAGAGAAGGCAAGCCTATCCCTGCCACAGATTTCCTATCTGAGGGGCTGTCAGTCAGGCCTGATCACATTCACCTCTGCAATGAAGAACTGCCACCAGCTCTGTGGTGCTGCGTGCCACTCACAGCTGGTTTAGGATAAGTTTTGAAAGGCTGACAGTTCTGCATGCAGTGAAAATGATTAACAAGGCGTGCAGGCTAACCGTTAGAGTGTTGATGCCAATGAGTGGGCTCAGTACAGTTTTGTTTTAAAGTTTAAAGATGGCCTGATTTGTCAGTCTTCCAAGCCTTTCCAGCATAGTGTACTCTAATTCCCAAAGCAATATACTGAGATACATAGACAAGTGGTCCGTGCAGTGGGTGGGGAACTGGCTGACAGGCTGCACTCAGAGGGTGGTAGTAAATAGCTCCTTTTCAAACTGGTGACCTGTCACAAGTGGGGTCCCCCAGGGGTTGATATTGGGCCCAATGCTCTTTAATATCTTAATACATGATGTGGATGATGGCATCAAGTGTGCCCTGATAAAGTCTGATGATGATACCAAACTAAGTGGGGAAGTGGACACTTTGGAAGGGAGAACCACAGTGCAGGAAGACCTGGATAGGCTGGAAGAGTGGGCTAACAAGAACTTCATGAAGTTCAACAAGGACAAGTGGGAAAACATAGTCCAGAAGTGCAGCACAGACGGATTTATCTGACTGGAGAGCGGCTCTGTGGAAAGGGACCTGGGGGGCTTGGTGGACAACAAGCTCAAGATGAGTGAACAGTACTGCAATGGCAAAGAAAGCCAACAGGATGCTGGGTCGCATTAACAAGGGTGTCACCAGCAGAGATAAGGAAGTCCTTACTCTGCTCTACTCAGTGCTTGTCAGGGCACCCCTGGAATAATGTGTTCAATTTTGGTCCCCTCTATACAAAAAATATGTGGACAGGCAGGAGAGGGTACAGAGGAGAGCCACAAAGATGATTGAAGGACTGGGAAGCCTGCTGTATGAGGAAGGGCTGGGAGAACTGGGTTCAGCCTTGAGAAGAGAAGACTTAGGGGAGACTTTTCCAGTTCCATGTTTCCAACCACCATGTTCCAGTATTTAAAGGGTGGCTACAAGGAAGATGGAAACTCTTTTTTTTACAAGGAGTCACATGGAAAAGATAAGGTATAATGGGTACAAGTTACTCCTGGGGAGAGTCCGATTGAATGCAAGAGGAAAATTTTTCACAATAAGAACAATCAGCCACTGATTTCCACTCCCCAGGAAAGGGGTGGATTCCCCAACTTTGGACATTTTTAAGATTCAGCTGGACAAGGTGCTGGGCCATCTTGTCTAGACTGTGCCTTTCCCAAGAATGGTTGGACTGGATTATCCTTGAGGCTCCTTCCTACTTGGGGTTCTGGGATTCTTAATTTGCAGCATAGAGCTGTTTTTTTGACAAAATAAAGTTGCAGCCAGAAGGAGCAGAAGAAAACAAGCGTGTTTAGAGGAGAGAAGATGGTTATGCTCTTTTACTTTGAGGAAGAAATCTGTATGACCGTAAGACTATGGTAGGTGGCTTTGGCTTGAAGACAGATGTAGGTGGGGAACAGTAAGATAAATGTTTGAGGACTGACTGTCCCATTAAGGGCAAGTGCTTCAGTGTTGTTATTTAAAACTCACATCTTCTGCTGCTCTCACAAAACTGAGGCAGGGCTTTAAAATGGTCTGTATGTGTTTAGTCAGAAGTCAAAGGCCAACAAAGAAGTTAGACTACCTTGGGAGAGGTACCATGTACAGTGATCGTTCATGTTGGTGGAAGTTAGTGATGTAAGCTGCAGGTGGAACTGGTGTTGCTTTGCTTAGCGCTTTGCTTCTGATGATCATCTCCTTGCTGAGAGTCTCAGATCTTGGCCTATAAAATGTTGAATTAGCCCTCAAGAAGGTAGTTGCTTGCAGATTGTTCTGCTTTCAAACAGTTAATGTGTAACTGGGATGCTTACATTAATGGCTGTTATCTCTTCATGTCAAGTGGCTGAATTATTGGCCAGGAATGTTACATGCTCACATAGAGAGAAGCTTTGTGCAATGAAAATGCAGGCATCCTTTATCTCCTTTAAAGATGTGATTGCATTTAAAAAAATAATCTGTTACAAATAGAATATGGAGCAGTAACCCTTGCTCCTAAATGTAGGCAGTAATCTAATTTGAGCTGTAGAAACTGACTTCTTGAGCATTTGGTGAAACTTCTAATCCTTCTGGAGAAATAATTGTGTGTTAATTAAGAGCCAGAATTCCACGAGGCTTATTAGCTGTCTAGCTGGATCTGAGAAGCAGAAGGTTGAACAGAGTTTAACAAAAATTTAAAACTGTTAATTAGTTTCCTTTCTTCCCGGTCTCCTTTCTATTTTCTTATTTTTGGTTTGTGTAGCACACTTCGAATGACCTGTGAGAAACTTCTGTGCTTCTGACATGATAGCTCCCAATTGTAAATGCTGTACTTTACTAGCTGTGAAAGAATAAAGCTCTAAAAGAGCTTGGCTTCCCTTAGCTACAAGCTAGCTTTTATGGAAGAAGAAATGACAGGAAGTGGAAAAAGCAGGCTGGCTAATCTTGTTAAATTGGCTGAATAATGTTGCGTTCAAGATTTCGTGAACTCCATGCTGGAACGCACAGATGCTTTAATAAACTTTAGATGGCCTGTCTTAGTTTAATGCTTTTTACAGGGTTCAGAAAATGTTTGATAGGCGTGTGGAAACCTAAACATGAAATAGACTTCCTCCATTTTGGTAGTTACGAATATGGGAATTTGAACTTGAGGAGGTCTTAATTCACTGATGCATACCCGGGCAAGATTGGAGAGGGAAAAGCAGACCCTGAAACCAGTTTTTAGTATCTTTGAAAGTTTGTTAACACACAGAGATGTGAACCGTTTCCTGAGTTTTTAATTTGGATATTATGATTAAGTTTACTTTTTGGTGGGGAGGGGTGAAGGGGATGCTAGCATGCAGTACTCCCTGGGATTCTGGTATGACATGAGGTGAGCTGAGCAAAACAGCTGCTCTTCCGGCTCAATAGCCCCTGTACCCCCCAGTGAAATAATTCTGACCCTGCTGAGTAAGAATGGTTTAAAGGTCTATTGTAGAAGGTGCAAGAATTCTATTCATTAATTAGACTTGTCAGAGCCTCCTTTGTATTTCCAACAATGAATACAACTTCATTCCAGGGGTGTAGTTAAGCCCTTAGGCTAATTTGACTTCTGGGTCCAGTTCTCTCATATTTAATGCCTCACCTTTAGATGTTTTGTTGTTCCAGTCACTGAAATGTTTATATTTTCCTTTCAGTTCATAGTATGTCTCAACTAAGACATTTGCATTAATATAAATGCATTTGCCTAATACAGATGCACTGCAAAACAGAATATGCATCAGAATGACTAATCTTGGTAATTTAACTGGCTTCACACCAATATGGTGTGTCTGTATTCACAACTTTGACAGGGGAGGAGGGTGGGAAGAGGGCAGAGAGGAAAAGGGAAGTGCATTAAGTGTGGTGTAGATAGCCCTTGAATTATACATGGAAAAACTACTTGGATCTGTATAAATGTCTTAATCATGCATGTTAGTATAGTTGTATAGTATGAGTAGTATACTTCTACGGTCCTATTGGTCCAAGTATTTGGCAGTGATGGATTTTTTTTCTTCCATATTTTTGTCACTCTCTTAAAATACATATTTACTTTTTATTAAAGGTAGCCTAAGTGTAACTCTTCAAGCTAACTTTGAGGAGCACCTGAAACAATAGGGTGCCTGATCATAATTGTGAGAGTCTAGGTATGCATGGATAAGAATCCCAAAAGCTCTGTTACAGGGTGCACTCCCTGTGTGATTCTTTTGGCAGTGTTTGAATTATTCCAGTACTAAATCTCAGGTTGGTTTCTCGTTACTGCACTAGTTTTTCTGTCAAGTATACTACACAGCATTCTAATCTGACAGCCACTTGGCAAGAATCGCTTGCTTAGAACTATACTAAATACCTCTAGTTTAATTTTAAAGGGTTCTTCTCGGCCATATGCAATTAGGCTCTAAACTCTGTGGTTTTGAACAACTAAATCTTCTTGAGTTAGATAGTGGAAGAAAACTACCTTTTAAAAATATTAGTGGTTTTATAATTCCAGTCATCTTTAAATGACCGTGATTTAGAGAACACAATATTTGGATGGGAAGCGCTCAGGTTTTAAGGCAGCTTGCCTAACCCTGTTTGCTTGAGGAACGTCTCTGCACATATGCTCTGCTGCTTACTTTGTAGTATCTTTCTTTATTAACCTTCTGTTCTGCTTTACCCTCTGATACCCTGACACTGAACTTTCTGACATTTATTACCTCTTGATCTGTAGAGTCTCTCTGTTGTTGGAATGTCCTGGATATGGTTTATTCCCATTTCTCGGTTACAGACTCCTTTATACGATACGTAACTGTGAGCAAAGATACTGCATTGTTCTCGCTGCGTCAGTTCAAGACAACGCATGTGTAGGAGCTATGTAGGCTGAAAAAGATAGCTTTAAGATTATAGCAGTGTTCACAAATAAAGCTGCACTGAATTTTAACGTTTTGAAGAAATACCTTTATAGTGATACCAGTTGAGGTGTAGATCCTGTCAGGAAGTAGCTGGTTACTTAAAAGATGACAACGGAACATTATTTTAACATTGAAGGGGGGAAAAAAATCCTCTGATTGAGAAATATACTAATAACATGAATACATGGTATTGTAGAGTACCATTGAGAGTACTTAGTTACTTACCAGAAAATAACAGAAAATATATGCTTGCCTGCTAGAAGATATACAAATACAGACCTAAATTACATCGAGTTATCTTGTAAATCTCTGGGGTAATATGGAGAAAGACAAAATAGATGTGTTCCTTTGTTCTTCTGTTATTTTATAGTCAAGCTTGGCAACACTCCTTGGTGATAGCTGGTGGACTTAATGGAGAGCTATAGAAAACCACAGAGATCTGCATAGATGGAGATACTGCTTCTGTAATCAACTCTGTATCCCAGGTTCAGCTCCATTCAGTGGTCTGAAAGGAACTATATGAAGAGGACAGTGTGAAAACCAAACTCTGTTCACTTCTCTGACTTACAGTGGGTAGAGGAACATGAGGCTTGCTCTCCATAGCTAGCATATCCACTTTTTCTGCTACAGTTAATTAAAAGTGTGCCTTCAAAGAAGGTATTAACACAAGAATCTAGACCAGCTCTGAGTGTCCTATTCAAAACCATGCCAAAGACACTGTGACCTTATTTTCCTAGTCTTAGTATGTTATTAATTTGCTTGGGGTTGTACCCTGTAATTCTCTATGCTGAAGCAAGCTGAATTTCTGAATCTTTCCTGGAAAATCGAAGGTGCCCTTTTAGGATGTAAGGTAAGGATTGAATCGGTCTACTTTTCAGGTGGAACAGAAGAAAGAAGAAGAGCAGAAAAAGGAAGAAAGCAGAAAAGCTACCTGTTTCATAAGGCAGCTTTTAAGTCTGGATTGCAGTAGTACCCAAATAAGCAACCCATATACATCTGAAGTGGTGGCATCAGCTTTCTCAGTGTGGGACAAAACAACAGTGGGGCCCTCTCTGTCATCCAGGGTGTATCTTAGAGGTGAAATACCTGTGCTAAAAGAGGGATAGTCTCACGTGGAGGACACCTTTGTGTATAGCTCTGTGGGATATAATCCAAACCCTAAATCCTCCTTCTGAAGAGAAAGCAAACAAATCGTTACAGGTTTGGTATTCAGAATAAATGAACCTATATGACCTAACTCTTTAACTCTTGCAAGATGAAGTGAAATGAATTATAAAACTGGAAATCCTGTTAAACTGTTTTCTTTCTAATGGTTAAATGGCTTAAAGGCTTTAGAAAAATGACGAATTTGCAAAGTATAAGTCACTAGTGTTTTATACTGTAGTTGAAAAATGTTGTATCTCCATCCCAGTTCAGATCAGATCTGACAGATATGTTTAGCCTTTGTGCCTTAATGCTGCTGCATATGTATGTGTATATAATATTCAAAATATGTATTCAATGGAAATTGAATTTCAGTTAATATCTGCATTAAAATCAGGGATTCATGAGTGATAAATTGTTCACCTTTCTTTCCTGACCTAGGAGATGAAGAGAAGAAAGCCAGTGATGATATGTTGTCGAGGTAAAATGACATTGTTTAGAAAAGGGGAATATTTGGAGTTCCTGTTTCAATGAATAACATCACTGGAATGTTCACCCCATCAGGCAGCTCTGGAAAACAAGCTTTCAGAAGGTCACCAGCTTGAGCTTGTAACCTTGCTGCCATTTGTCTGGTAGGATCTCTCTTCATCGTAAACCTGAATGTGTTTATTAGGATTGCAATGAAGAGAGAGTCTGAAGAGAATATTAAAATAGTCACTATTGTGCCAGGAAGAAAATGTTTGTTTCTGCAAGTAATGGAGCCCACAGAGCTGTTGAAATAAAAGGTCATTCTCAAACTGTGGAACTAAATATGATATTCTTGTGAAAGGAGAGAGGAAATATTAAAATATTAATTTCAAAGGGGTAAAAATGAACATTGTTTCTATTACTTGCACAAATAATCAAAACAAAACATTTAGATGTTCACTTTTTTAAAATGTTTATTTTATTTTTAAACCGATAATGACTAAATACTATGATCAAATGATCCTTTGTAAGTCGCTTGTTTTTTGGGGTTTTTTTAGATGCAGTGAGGTTGGAGAAAGGCAGGAAAAATGTAAATACTCTTGTTTTATCTGTCAAGTTGATACCGAGTTCACTAAGGCTGTTTTTGACTGTGAGGAACTGTATGAATTGGGGAAGATAAGACACCCCACCTGCACTCAGTTTTAGGACTGGAACTATAAATTGCAGTGGAGAAAACAGGTATAACCATTGTGCCCAATTTAATTTAATAGGACTCTGAAGTTGCAGAAGTCTGGTCTTACACTGTCAGTAGCAGGAAAAATCTCAATGACATTCTTCTGAAAATACTAAGTTGACAAGGAGGAAGTAAAGGTTGTGTTCTTTTCATTTACTTATCTGTTCATATCTCTTTTTGTATTAAGAGTGCAGGAAAAGAAGTTCTCTAGCTAAGAGTTGTGGATCATAAATTGATACCTTTAGAGTAAAAGGGGGCAAAACAAATGAGTGCTCTCCTTTATCCCCATACAGAGGTATGATGATGTATTATCTGACAGAAGCAACCATGGTTCTAAAGAGAGTATCTTACACATGTTTATTATTCTCCTAGAAAACCTTTGAGACCTAATTTCATATGATCTGCTTTTAAGCAGTGAACAAGGGATAAACCAGCCAGGAAACTAAACAAAAGGAAACTTTTTTTCTGAGATACACACTAAACTGGATCCCCATTTGAAGTTCGACGAGAAGAGAATAACCAAATGCTGTTCTTGTATATATTATTTTTGCTCAGACAACAGCGTGGGCCAATTAGACAAGTTTTCTCTTCTTAAGAATGTTTGGGTCTGTTGTTTTGTCCTGTCCCATTGTATGTCTTCCCTTCCCCCCTCCCATGCCCCCCCGCCCCCCCTAAAAAAAAAAAAAGAAAAAGAAAAAAAGTGTTAATATATTGAAATTTGGGAGTTAGGTGCTCAGATCTTCCTCTGGGAAATTCAGTGCTACACAGTGTTTGGGGGTATGTTGACATCTGCTGCTGTAGATGTATTCAAATTCAAAAGAATAAGGACAAACATCAAGGGTTAGAGTGTTGGTTTCATTGTCTTAGTAGCACCTGCAGAAGAAAAAAAGCATGCTAGCTGAATCGCTGCTTCTTTTTTCATCTGCAGGTAAACAACCTCTCCTGGTTCGTAGTTTATTTCCTAGACAGTTCCACTGGATGTACTGATACTCTTAACAAGTGGTACGCCAAGCACCTTGTCATCTCGAAACAGTTACCTTTATGCTTGATTTGGGTTTTGTATTAGTAAATATGACTGCTTTGGGTGAGAGAGAGACAAAGATTGAGTTGCATGAGTCATGCTGGGAAGGGTGGACTCTGAAGGTGCTTCCGTGGATATGGGTCATGGAGAATTAGGCAGTTTCACCCACACTCTAGAAGATCATCAGCAAGCTTTATTTTTTTCTTTGAAATGTAAATAATCAGTGTCTCAACCACTTGAATACTAAACCCAGCAAGATCCGGGTGAGTGTAGTGCTGGATTCTCTTTAACCTGTCTCCTGAAGAGTGCTGTTTTGTTTTATTGTTCCACCATATACTACTCCTTTTTCTGCTGTATCTTGATTTATCCTTTCTAAACTTGTGTCAGTGAAACCTGACAGCCTTGAAAAAGATTTTATTTGTTAGTAGGTTTTTGTGGACACATTATACATAAAGGTCACTCAAACACAGATTTGCTGTTCTGCATTTGAGCTTGATGCTGTGTTGGTTCCAGATTTTTATGTAAATGATGTTAGGATATTATATTTATTACCAGTGAAAAGACAGCACAATCAATTTTAAAAAGCAAATGGTGCTACACTAGATCACACACATTCCTGGCTAAAAATAGCAAGTCAGATGCTGAGAGATGCTGAATGATTTCAATTCTCACTCGAAGGAGAGTTTCAAATTAGGAGTATTTCTGAATATTAGGTGCCTGATTTAACTAAAGTGTACCTTTCTGGGGTTAAGTCTATTGCTATATGCTAAACCAGTTAAATTTCAACCTTTTGTGGAAATATTGGCTGAATATTTCTGAAACTGGCGATGTATTTTAGAAAAAAATTATAAGATCGCAGGAAGTCTTTTCCATTTTTTCCTCAGAACTGCATGTTTGTAACACCTATTGAGAGAAATGGGATCTGTAGGTCCTTAATAGCCTTTATACTCAAATCTTTTGGTATGTGAGAGAATCATCTGGCTAATCTAAAGACATTCTAGACCAAATAACACTTTTTTTCCTGTGTATTAGCAGCAACATTTATAGGGGCTGCATATATACTTTCTCTTAAAGGTTATTGTGCTAATTTAATTTTTAGTTTATTTTCCTCATACTATAAACATACAAAATAATCCCATTTGTTTTCTCTATTCTAAAAATACTGAAATACTAACCACAGTATAAAAATAGGTAAATATATTGTTTTCATCAGCTGTGTGCTAAGTCAAATGATAATGACAATGGATTTTGTTACCCACGCCAATTTTTCTTGGCTGTGTACTACTAATAGGAAAAGACAGTAGAAGCAGGCCTGGTATTGCCTTGGAAGTAAAAGAACTGTAGGTACTTGGAAGAAAGAGAGATTGCTTAGACTGATCTTTTTTCCTTAAATTAAGGCTATTTTCCTTTTTTTTAGGCCTTCATTTTTAAAATGGGCTGTGTTTATCAGTAATGGAAATCTTAATTAAGTATTCTTTTTTTTTTTCTGCCTGGATAATTTTTAGCATGTCATAATATTGGCTATAGTGTTCTGGAGGTTGTTCTGACCTGAAGTCTTAAGTAAAATAATTTCTTACATAAGTCAAAGTATCTTTCATATGTACCACAGTTGTCCTTGGATTTCTGTATACCTTACAACTCTTGCTAGTGTAGTATTTTCTTTCCTTCTCTCCTTTTCATGGGGTTCTGTGAAGATACAGCCTACAAACTATGATTTATTGCACATATGCAGACACACAGGCTTTTTTTATTTGGCCCCCATAGCCTCCATCCTGGGTCACTTGCCTGACACTTGCCCCAGGATAGCATTTTTGGACTTGGCCCTTAATTTATCCCCCTATATTGTGATTGGAAACTCCTTTATGCAAGGTTACAGATCTAGACCTGTGCTGTTATCAAAGAACAGCTATCAAAGACAGAAATTGTTCCCTGATGCTACCTGCCATGTTCCCTTCAGCCTAGGGTCCTTTCAAGAGTTAAATAAGGTATTGGGCCTCCAGAATTAACTTTATTTTTTTGTTGAAGATTAGTAACTTTTGGGTTACAACTGTGTCTGAAATTCTGAATTTTACCAGCCGTAATAAAAAGAAACACTTTTGGATCTAATGAAAGCATTGTTCACTCTTCTAGTGATTTTGATAGAGTACAGACATACTCACTCTTCCCTTTACTGAATATTAAAACCAGAAATGCTTTTTCAGGAAACTCATCCACTGTCTCTTGCTCATTTTCTGTTCACATATTAGTCTGAAACTTGCTTAACAATTCTAAGAGAAAACAATGAAGTAAAGCAAAGCATAACATTATGGTGTTTGAACTGTGGTGGCAAACACAAATAGTCAAGAATATTACGTGCAGAAGACTTAGTCCCATTTCCATCTGATATTAGTGTTTTTCTTTTTTCTAAATTTCAGTGTGTTTCTTCTGAGAAGAACAGAACTAGTACAAACACTGAATATTTGTTTGGCAAAATAAGTTTGGAATGAAAATCTTATTTAAAATAACAGCAAGCATTACAATAGCAAAATTGGGATGTGGAACTCTGATGGTGACAGTTAAACAATAGATTGTTTTCCTTTTTTTTAAAAAAAAAAACCAAACCACCAAACAAACAAAAAAAAACCAAACAAAAAAAAAAAAAAAAAAAAAAAACAAAACAAAAAAAACCCAACAGCACAATAGTGTCTCCTATTGATTTGTAGTCTGGTGCCAGACATTATTACCGCTAAAATACAGTCCATGTAAAAATCAATGCATGCATACTATAGTACATTAATTACTGTATGGGTTTTTTTGTTTCTCAACTAGGAATTTACTGATTCCATATCAAGTCTCAAAAAGAGAAAAATCTAATGAGCCTTCCCTCTATAATGGTATACAATATTACTGTAGATATAGCACTGATTTGCTGACAAACTTCAAACTTTATGACAAGTTATGCTGTAATAGTTGCTTCTGAGTTTCTGAAATTATTCAGCTTCTTCAAAGACTAGAAAAATGTATCCTAGAAAATAATCACTACAGGATTAGATGACTAAGTGGAATGTGCATGTAACTGAAATGAGGAACTGCTACAAATTTTCATTTAAAAAAGAACATTTCTTTGTATATTAAACTATACATGTGCTTTGCTTTATCTCTATCTATACTCTGTTACTAACACCACCAGAAAGGAGTAGACAGATACACAATTTACCATTTTTGTTTTTAAGTGAATGGCCTTCTATTACAGAGCTCTCTTTAGAGAAATCATCTTGCATTAAGGCTTGGTTTTGTACATAAATGTGTAATATTTTTGAAGCACTTAATACTACTTCAAAGGGGCATAAAAACCAGCCTATGAATGTACACAAACAAACTGAAAACATGTATTACACAAACAAAATCTCTCGCTATCCTGTAAATAGCTGCCCTCTCTTACAAACTAAAAAAATGTATTGCTTAGGATTAGAGCTGGAGTTAAAACACTGATCAAAACACATTTTTTCTAAAATGTAGACGGTGATTTTGACTTGGAAATAATTGCAGTAGAACGTTTTTAAGTTGCATAATCCCTAAACCTGATGTGTTTAACCTTGTTAAGCGCTTTTTTTTTTTTTTTTTCTCCCTGACCTGAGTGCTTTGAAGCTCAGCTTCTACATCTTAAACTTGTTTGGCCTAACTATTTGAGCATCTAGCTCCCTATCCCATTTTACTGTGATATGAAAATGGTTTGAATGCTGTGGCAAGCAGTTCATAACGTTCTTTGCAGTGATGTAGTTACTATTCATGAACTAGATATAGAAAATTTCTGTGAAACCTCACTAAAGGCGGAGGATACTTACTATGTTACATTCTATGCAAGACATCTAAGAAGCAGAAAATCTGGATTTTAACTTAAGGGGTTTACAGCTTTTTTTTCCATTATCCAAATATACAACCTGTCTGATGTGCTCAGTTTAATGTGGTGAAGACACTCAGTATCAACACTTCACATTATCTGAGTATTTCTTTTGCTGAGCTACTGCTACACCCATTACTTTTTATCTTTCTGGTCCAGCTAACGCTGGCAGGTATATCTGCACTGGATTTTGCTTGTGTCTTCCACTAATTAATGGCTTAATGTTAACAGAAGCATATTGTTTGGGTCTTTTTTTTTTTTTTTTGCAGTGGGGGGGTGGTGTGATGTGTGAGTCCTGTTGGAGTTTAGAAGTATGTACTGGAAAGCTGAGGGTTTGCAGTTCCTTGGTCAAAGAACATTACATGTGACACTTAGAAGAAAACTTCTGATGGGCTTTACAAAAGGAAAAAGTATACTTCCAGTGATCTGCCCTCAAGGGATAATTCTGTAGTCTGGATTTTTAGAGGATGGAGGCATTTCTTCACCCCCTGGTCAAGTTTCTAGGTATTTTTCATGATAGAGGCAAAATCTCATATATAACCCTCTTGTATTTCCAGTTGGGTATCTCTGGACAGATACCAAATTGGTGCGGTTTATTAAATTTATTTTTGTTTTATCATTTTTCTTTAGGTACCTACTCTGTTTATCTGATAAATATATCTATATACAGAGTCTTGGTTGATAAGACAAAAACATTTACACTTTTTGACTCTAGAGTAACAATAAAAGACAAATAGAAGTATTGTAGCTGGTAGCAGATTCCCCTGAAAAATTTTTTTACTAAGTGTTCTGGTTTTTTGCCACTGTTTATAACTAAAATTCCTTGCACTTGAAATGTCAGCAAGTTATTAATCAAGTTTTTAGCAGGTTATATTGTTTGGGTTTTGTACTAAATTTAGGAAGAAGAGAGATGCAGTTTCTAATTAGGAAGACTGACCTAGAATGACACTAAGACCTAGGTACTGCATATCTGATTCATCCACACATTGTAGTGTAAGCCTGAAAGAAAGGAAGCCTAAAACCAGAGTAATGTGATAATGGAGTCTGCCCTTAATGTATAAGCATTATTAACTGGAAAGCATGCCCAAACTTGCTAAGGTAGGTACACATTTTACCATGAATATTCATTATAGCTACTGCCTTAATTCAGGCAAAGCCTAATTTGGAAGTATTTAGAGAAATAGCTCTGAGGCTATAGGCCAGGGAGTTATTGGAGGTAAGATAGATAGATAGATAGATAGATAGATAGATAGATAGATAGATAGAAAGGCTGAATATGGCTCATATTAGAGGTTGTGGAAGATGATTCAGTAAAAACATTATCTGGACTTACTGTATAAACTTACACTGCCCCATAAGAAATTCCACAATTACAGTATAAGCATTGCATCTCCCAACAAGCCTGGAAGAGAAGAAAAGGTTAAGATAGCAAGGCCAAGCATGCTCCTCGTTGCCTGTGTCGAGGGGACAGTATGTCTTATAAGGAGGTCTAGAGCACTACAAATGCTGATCTGGAATAATTTCCTGGTAGAAAGATCAGCCAGATCCCATATGCCAAAATAAATCTTACAAACGTATCGTAAGGAAATCCTGAATTGATGCTTCTTCAAATGGTGTGACTATTTCCAGGAATACATGCAATCTAACAAAAACATTGACAAAACCCTTCGTACTACTGAAATCTGTGTTTTAAGATTTAGATTTTTTTTTTTTTTTTTTTTTCTTCTAGGGATACCTGAACTTCTGTATACATTTTCTCAAGTCAGTGGCCTTTAGCATAAGCAACTTGTTAGTATCTGCCATGAAAATGTTGTCCTTTGAAACAGATCTTAATGCTCAGAACTGATTTCATGGCTGGGTGACGACCAATTATATCTTTAAATTAGATGTGTAACTAATGTCTTTTCTTATGTATAAGCAGCAAATTTGTTTTTGTCAGGAGTAAAATTCAAATTACTTTCCCTGTATTTCACTCCTTCAGAGCTATAATCAGAATTACTTAGCAATGGGCATATTCCATGGAAGGCTTTCTGGGCCTAAAATCTTTC
This sequence comes from Athene noctua, assembly GCF_965140245.1. NCBI lineage: Eukaryota > Metazoa > Chordata > Aves > Strigiformes > Strigidae > Athene > Athene noctua. Next base: position 40,973,444 of record NC_134040.1, read on the forward strand.
TGTCCCTACTTGCTCACCAAGGAAGTATCTCACCAACAGTTTTCTTCACACAAGGCCTCGAGTTTGGTTCTGGCAAAAAGGACAGGATCTTCATTACCTCTTCATAGAATTAGTCTGTCATTAAGTCACATCAGGAAGGAACGCTGAAAATATCTTTAAAAAAAAAGATGAGCAGGAATTGGTTAAAAATGTGACACTAGTCCTTTCTTATTAGGCATGTAATGAGATGAAACTGCTCTATGAAAAGTGGTAAAGAGGGGAAGAGGCTTTAGAGTACACAATTTTAAAAAATTCATAATTTAATTCACAGCTGATATCATTATGTGTATTTCCATACAAAGATGACTGGAAACTCACTTGAAATGTTAAAGAACATTTTTTCAGGTAGCATGCCTTGAATGGCTGAGGGTTTTTTTTAAATAAGAGATTTTAAAAAACAGTTAAGAAAGGTGTGCATGTGAAATAATTTTTATCTTTCACATAATGAGAGAAACGTGGGAGGAGTTGTGATCATCTGAATCGTGATTTCTCTGCAGTGCAGTTGCATGTCCTCATGACAAGATCACATATCAAGAATATAAAATTATAGATTAGTTATGCATATTTGAAAAGTGTTTAAAAGACTTGCTAAGCTCTAAATTGTGGTGGAGTTGTTTCAATAATCATTCAGAATTAATTTGCAGAGCTTATGAAAGCTAAAGTTGACACAGAGGCCACAATGACAGAGCGCAGATATCTGCAAATACCACAATATAGTGCATGTTCATTTGGAAGGCTTCTAGTTGGTTTAGAGTTTGAATCTAATTTTTCCAGTGGTTTGCCATGGGTGTGTGTGTGTTCATCTATTCCAGACAAATATAGTTACTAAATACAGATGAATTTGTCCTAGGAGAAAAACCGAAATTCTGTTTATTTTCTATCAATGGCAGATAGCAATCTCTGTGTGTCCGTCCCCCGTCCCCCCCCGTCCCCCCCGTCGCCCCAACGAGAAAGAATTTGAAGACATTTTTAGACATTTTTAGTATCTAATAAGAATATAGTTTTGTGAATGGTATTAATCCCCCAAAAGGGAGGGAACTGTTCAATATTTGTCTTTTGAATCCATGAATACTCTTTCTGAGTTTTGAATGATAGCTCACACTGATTGCATTAAACTGAATAAAATTACATCCTCAGTACTGTGTCTGTCTCCTCCCTTTACCTTTCACAGACTGTACAAGTTTCAATTAAGTTGGAGGCTGTCAGACTATTTTGTAAGCTCCCATTTAAGGATCAGTAGATATTGCTATAGTGAACTGGGCTATTACTTGTTGGCAAGAAAGGAAAACGTTAACCTGTGAAGAGAGTTGTTTTGAATGTGTATGATTTAAGTAAAACAGTCATTGCCAAGCCATACTAGACTGTTTAATTTTTATTATCTTTGCTTTCTAATTCACTTTTTTAAATTGCAGTTCAAATGTTTGGAGAGTTGAACATATAATTAGATTTCACTCACAAAAGGAAGTGCATTATTCTTCCTGTTTGTAGGTTCTCTGTGGGACTATATTGTAAATTCCATAATGGACTATAAAAGAGACCATTATGTAATTGTACATATAATTTAGTCTAAAATCTGTAGACTGTCAGATAATGCCAACATGCCCACAGCCTTTGCTAGCTAGATCAGGCTGAGCTCTGGAATGACTGCATAAACCATGTAGACACACTTGAGATAGCACTAAAGGGCTGTAGACAATAGCTACAAGTAAAAATGGGTTTGACAAACCCGGCTTTTGTGGTACCTTCCATGTTAAACTTTTCCCAAGTTAAAAATTATTCACGTTTCCCCCAATCTTTTTCTTCCATGTGGTCTTTTATCTTTCCCCATGACAACACTGTTTCTTTGATATTGCTTGATGAACAGAGTTTTGGAGGTGTTTGTTTTGTTTTTGTGGTCCCTTTTGTCTACTGCATGAATGGCTTCACTATTAATGAAATGGGGGGGGGGGGGGGGGGGAGGGAATTCTTGCAGGAATGCTGGTCATTCCAATAGGCATCTACACATATTGAAATAATAAAACATCTGGAAAGTTTCATTTTTAACTGGCACTTCAGGATTGATTGATGCTTATACTTTGTTACTTGCTTGGAAGATGAAAGAGAAATCTTATTTTCTAATGGGTTAGATCTTTTTGTGGTTAATTAAAACAGAATAATTGAGTTGATTTGAAATGGTTCAATTTAGTTGGTGATCTGAACAGCTAATTCAGGGTTTTATTGCCTGATACTTGAGGTTGTAAGAAAACAGCAAACAAAAATTGCTGGGTCAAAAAGCATGTGAAAATAGAGGTATAAACACTGAAGCACCAGATGTAAGCAAGTACTTTTGAATCCTCAGAGGAGTCCCTAGAAGGCGCATGTTGCAGAACCTCATGTGTTTTATGTGTGATAGGGCGAGGGTTATTTCCACTTCTTGCATCTGATATTTACAAGATTTTATACTGTTTCCCCATGTTTTTGTTTTGTTGTTGGGTTTTTTTCCCCCTTCTGTTCTCCTCATGGCTAACGTGTTTATCTCTTGCTGCGTTGGCAAATAACTGCTCAGCAGGCAAATGCCTAATGCAGGAACGTGGCAGAAGTTCGTGCTGATGACTCAAGACTCCACAGGAAAGCTTCTTCTCTGCTGTCACTGCTCAGTGACAATTGATAGGCTGCTTTAGAGATGAATTGTGCTTTCCTGTATCATTGATGGACAATGCAGGGTTTGGTTTCAATGGGTTTCTGTTGTTATGTGAGAATGATGGTCTGTAACTCATAGCATAATAAAAAACCCAAGAACTTCTTCAGGAAGTCTCTTATTACAGATGCTGCATAGTTCTCATTTCATATTTTGAAAGATGAACCCTCAGGGTTCACAGAAATCTAAAATAACAACAAGCTGCAGATTAAGAGCATGTGTGGGATGTGTAGTTTTTTGACCTCCCCATTGCACTCTTTTGATTAAGGACAGATAAGATTAAGTGACCTGTGAGGGACAGAGCAGTAAACATCACTAACACCTTCTGCTGAGGCTGAAGGACGTCTGTTTGATTACTTCAGAAGAGACTGGAGGAGAGAGACTTTCCCAGGCTGGGGTAAAGTCATTCACTGTCTTGCATTCATATTTTGCTATAGTGATTCCACTGGAGCTTAAAGGGGGGGTAATAGAGGAGTAAATTAGCCTGTATTTATATTGGATTTATGTATTTAACACAGTATTATATGCCTCAAAAAATCACAGTCCTTTTATGGAGTATGTCCTGCTATGGATAATTAGTATTATCAATGACAGAATTTTGTTGTTAATACAAGCTTGTTGTGTTTGGTCACTGAGACATTAAATATTTCCAGACTTGTGCTATCTTTGGATTGATCCCTGTTCTTGAATTTCATGCTTTTTCCAGTGGTGCCTGAGGCTTGCTGGGTTAAATGATGTTTGAGGAAGGCTTTTGCGTTCACTGCTTGACTGCTTTATGTGGAATTAAACATGCTTAATGATACAGTATTATGGGTAGTGATGAACAAAATATAACTGTGGTGTACAACACTGATTAAATTACTGTGTTTTTCTTAAGCTAAACTTCTACATCAAGATTTGTAAGTTGATTAATGTTAGTCATGCATGAAAGTCTGTCTGAATTAGATTCTCAAAGCTGCTATAGGTTATACTTAGAGAATTCTGATACATAAGTAATCTAGGGTATGATGCTTGAAATCTTCAATAAGATGTGATGCAAGTACATGAATATGGAAAACGTTTTGAATTCTACTTTTTTTCCCCTCTAAAATATTTAGGAAGGGTGCAAATATTGCCACTGTCAAAGTTATACGTGTGTTTATAAAATGCGTACTATTGATGCTCTTAAAAACAAGTGTGGCCAATTTATATAGTTTAGGAGTTGTACCAAGGATATTAAGATCATTCAGGTGTTGTATGTTCATGACCTTAATAAACACATGACAGCTTTTATTATCTGAGGTTTCAAGCCCTAGTGTGTGGAAGGAGGGATGGTGCTAAGAGAGGCAGAGAGGGGAAGTGGGTGAGCTATTGCTTGTTTGGTTTGCTTATTTGTTACAACACTACTCAAGCATAACTTTCTTCATGACCTTTTAAATTATTTGGTACTTGATGATGTACTTCATTTGAGAGTGTGTCTTTAGCCTTGAGATTTAAAGTGGTCATTGCAAAAGAATATTGATGTGCAGGCAGTTAATAGATTTTGATTCCATTGAAACACTGTGGGGATGTGCAGGCAGTTAATAGATTTTGATTCCATTGAAACACTGTGGGGAACCTCAGTCATTTGTTTTTTGACACTGACTGCATAGTGACTGTCAAGTTTTACTGGATAAACTAAGCCATTTTCTTTTAAAGCAGCTGAAACTTGTTATGTGCTGACTTCTATTTTTTTTATTTAGTCCTACTGAACAACAGATTTTAATTCTGCTAATGCACAGCACTACTGTATTTTGTTTTGTAAATTGCTTTCTTGGAATCTATAGAAAAACTTGTTTAATGAGTGAGAATTTTTTTCTGCTCATGAATCTTCTGTGGATTGATCCTACCTTTTAGACCTCACTTCAAAGTTTCATCAGATGTACCCACATAATTCTTGATTATATGTTACTTGCATGCAATTGATTTCAGACATTCCAAATAGTAACGTAGGTACAGATAGTTATGACCTGGCTAACTCAAGGAAAGGAAGGGATATGTGGTAATTTACATTTCAAAAAAGTCTTCCATTTTTCTCTTAAAGCTTACACTAAGAATTTTCTCTTTCAGAAAGGGCGAAGTATTCTTTCTGTATAGCTTTTATTTTTACTTTAGAACTGGAAAGCTTTTCTTAAGTTTATAGAATTCCCAGTGGTATATAAACTGATACAATGAGTATAGTTTCTTGTCAGTTTTAATATAATTTCTGCATATGCATTCCTGTTTAATGGCTTTTTTTTTTTTCTTTTTTCAAGGCTCGCATGAAAAAGATCTCTTGAGTGGAGAATCTGTTTGCCAAGTTTCAGCTGAAATTGAAATTTCACTGGAGTTATGAACCCCTAAATACAGAGACTTATTAGGAAAATGCTGAAAAACATTCTGCAAATAAAATTCCCTGCTAAAATGTTGTGAATATCCTACATGCTGTTGCATGTTTCTATTGTCATTTGTACACAGTATACAAGGGGGAAAAGAAATCTGTCACTGTAAGACATTACTTCCAAGAAACTGCAATAATTAACCCTTTTCAACAATTTGTTTCTCAGAAGAAATGAAAGTTGCAGTTTCTTCAGCTCCACTGTATTCGCAATTGTAACAGGCATTAAAAATAAATCTCATTCAACTCTGAGGTCCCTAATTTTGACATTATGGTTTTTGGACAGCACAGGACTCACTTTAATTGGATTGTGTGGGAAAAGGCTGCCACAAGACACTCGGGACCAGACTCCCCAACAGTCTTAAATATGCCATAATCCTTCTCGCAGAGTGGGTGGGAAGCACTATCCCTTTTGATGTGATTGCATTTTACACTTGGCTCACACATGCACGTGTTGACACAAGGTTCAGAGCACAATAAAGGATGACTCCTTACAAAGTAACATAAAGAGAAATAAGATACTTGGTGTGGTTCAGGTAAATGTGCAGAGCTACAGGTATAAAACATATAATTCCTTTTACTGAATACAAAGTCTAAAGATTTCTTTGAATAAATCAGTGATTATGGGGTTCTACTAACATAACAAGGCACATCACTTTTTTTAGTACTAGTATTAGTGTGCATGAGAAAAAATGTAACACACATGACAATTATTTTTTGTTACTGTTTTCTTTAAGGCAGAATATGAGATCTGAATTAATACTGATTCTCCAGTATAAATTGGATTGATCTTGTTTTTTCTTCAGTGTGCCTTTCTTGAAGTCGCCCGACTTCTGCTGTTTTAAAGTCATGGAGAGAGTGATCTGCCTTGTATCTTGGTCTCTCAGTTTCTCTTCATGATAGAAACTTTAAAAAAAAAAGTCTTAGTGCTGGTCTTATTTCTAGGGTAGTGACAGAATCTACTCTGAACATACCTGTCATAAAAGTGAACTTGTTAATTATGTGTTCAATTCCAGCATCAAGCTGATAAACTAGCATCACCTGGGCTGTACCATGTATTAAATAACATGCCTGACTCTATTAATAGTTTCTGAAAGTGCAGACAAAATTACTTTGTTGTGGTCGGTGTCCTCTGTTCTTCAAGATGTTTTTTCTAATATCTGTGAATAGCTGTCTGTGACATGTGGCCTATAATATTGTACAAACTTCAATGGGATTATTTCATGAGGCTGACATCTGAAGGCTTTTGCGTGATGCATCTTTTGACAAGCTATCCCCTATAATACTTTCTATTAAAAGCTCTCATGTTTTTTCCACGGGTCCTTTTAAACTATTGAGTAATTCCATAATAGCATTTCAGTTTTGTCGTCCACAGAAAACATATGGTGGTATTCTTCTTTCTCAAGGGGGTGGGCTTCACCAATCCCACAAATCACATTGTGCCTTTTTAGTTCTCTTTTGTAATTACAAATCTAACTGATACTATGAACAAGTGAGTCTTTGATTCTGGAGTTTCTTAAACCTTTAAACTCTGCTGAGAATGGCTACAGGTTTATTACTTTGTTCTTCTTCCCATACTACTTCAAGAGCTTCTAGGCAACTTAAGACAACAACTATGTCATAGCTATTTCTTTATTTGGGTATTAAATCTTTGTTAATTTGGGGAATATAGCATCTAAATATCACAAATATAGGTGAAAATTTGAACTGTTTTAGTGTGGTTTTAACTTTTTAATTAGAGTGTATTTTGAAGAAGTTTATTATCCAGAATGTGCATTTTCTTAAGCAGTAAGAACAGCAGAACTATATAAACTAGGTTACCAAAACTGTTGGGCTAAAAAATAAAAATATACTGAAAAGATTCATGTTTATCTTTTAGGGCTTTAAAATTCAGATGACTTGCCGGTAAATGCCCTTTCAGTCAAGTCAGCCACAGTGGAGTGCTGAAATTCTAACTAAACTGTCCTGAGCTAGCTTCTTGGGATAGAAGAGACACAAGCCTAAGGCTGACTTCAGACTTAACTGATAATTTTAAGGGGATCTGATGTATCAAACTGGTATTAGCATTTTCTAGTGTGTTGCAAATCTTTGTTTATACCAGTGAATGCAATAATAGTAACAACAGTAGTTTTAACAATGAGCTCAAACCCCAAAGCAGTGCAACCTCTTTATATCAAACTTTTCCTCAAAGCTTGAGCTAAACTAATAGAAATAGCCTATGGAAGAAAGGGGAAACAGGAAAAAAAAAAGGTCTTAGTGCCTATAGGCCTCACTGATTCTCTAGCTCTGTGTGAGGTACTATACAAAACCAGAATAAGAGATCACCTGTCCTAAAAAAATACAACAACAACCAACAACAACAAAACACCCCACCAAGAAACAACCACCAAACCACAAACCTTCTACCCCCCACCAAAAAAAAACCCTTACATAAACCTATATTTTAGAAATGCCTTGCTGCTTCTGTGGTCAGAGGAAAATGGAGATGGTACAATTCAAAGGCCTGGGACGAAATGAGGAATAAAATCAAGACTGACTTTAGTATTCTATTCACTATAGTGCAATGCCTTTCAGATCAAGAGAAAGAGCTATCAAACAGTGAAAGAGACTTCAGATCATGAGTCCATTAATTATGAAATCTAAAGAATAGATAACATAAACTTTGGTGAAGATGCATTGAACAGTATACACGGTTACGTGTATACCATGCAAATTGCCTTGAACTATGCATGAAAAGTAGTGGGATTTTTCTGAAGAAGAAAAATAATGAATACACTTTAGAAAGGTAATGACATGCCTATATATCACTGAAACAGGAGGCAGAACACAAAACAAATTAATGATTATTTGTAAACCTAATAAGGGAATGTCAAGGACAGCTAGTGCACCAGGCAGTACATGAATGTGAATGATAAAAGGGAAAGCAAACAGCCACTAAGAAAACTACAGGAGAATTACTGTGTCATTAAAACCAAATATAAAGAGAATTTATGATTAACAGAAAGACTAGCCACTCTGATTTTACTAATACCCAGGGATGTTTTTCAAAAATGTTAATGATGTAATTTTCTACTGTCAAATAAGGACATTTTAGAGGGTAAATATGTGGAAAGAGAAAAATGGGTTCTGAACCAAAAAAAGGTCTTTAGTGAAGCTTGGTTGCTTGTATGGATGTGAGTATGGAACCATGCTACCTGTGTACAAAGCTTTTTTTAACATGAAAAAAATTCCCAAAATGCTAACATTAAGCTGAGCCTATTTTTTGAAGATTTTTTGGAGCAATGGCTGAGAACATTGTTTTTAAACTTTAAAAAAAAAAAAAAAAAAAAAAGGTATAGCACTTTTCCTTTGGAGGAAGTGCTGTACATTCTGGTACTGCACACTGTAGAGTGTCTCTGATCTCACAACTCTAAAGCTTCTTGAAAGAAGAAAAGAACAAGAAGTGGTCACCTAGGCTGGACACCCTATATACCCTTTATCTTCTGTGTTTCTCAAAAAGCCTTATGTTACTGTGGATTCTTGCAGTTGGAATGTGTCCCAAAGGAATGCTTTTGTATTGGATATACTACGTTTATTTGCAACTGCAACCTTCTGAAGGAATGGATTGATTTTTACAGTGTATTCTAAAATAATATAAGAAGAAAATAGTTTTTGAGGAGCACTACACCTTGTCCTCACCAGAGAAGAATATTTTGGGTTTTCTCGCATTTAAAAACATGAAGTTTATAAACTTTATATCTTATACTGTAATATAAATCTTTAATAATGAGGTAAGAGAATTGTTGCAATTTGTCTGTCTTAGCACTGAGTTTCAAATGACTCTAGTTATAGCCTAATGAAATTCAAATAGCTGGACTGAAGGTTAGAAGGGGGTGACACATGAGGCTGATATTAATAATGTATGTGAGCAAATAGACTTGCAGTAGCAGTTCCAACAGTGTGGAACAAGTTAGAAAGAGAGGTCTGTCTCAATATGACCTGCACTAGAAAGCAGGATTGAAACTCAAGATCTGCAGTTTCAAAACACAGCTTTCCTGTCCACTGAGCTCCTGTCCAATAAAAGCCATCCCCTGCTGTGCAGCAAATGCCCACATCATTTCATAACAATCTGGCCAAATAAGCAGTTACAGATTTTTCCCCCTTCCAAAGCTGTCAACCTTATCAAATGTGATGTGGAACTGAATTAGTATCTATGTTTGATCATTTGTCACAGTGGAAATAACAAGTTTTGGTGCTGGTTTGGTGACAAAGTGATAGCAAAGTATGCGAGCTAAATTACCCCACGTGCTAGAAAACATGAAAGTACCTCATGTTTTGTGCTTCCCTAACAGGTAGAAAATCTTTGTAGTTCCATTACTTTGGCATAGATTTCTGCCTGGCTAAATGGTCATAAAGTACAGTATCAAGACCTTCATGTTACTTTAGATTCTTCTGTTTAATAGTACCACTTTCTTTTCAAATAATGGTTTCTAACTTCCTGTATTGTTCATCCTAACAACCTGAAAGGAAGATAATCTTCTCTGTCATCTCTCAGAAATCCAAGAAAAAATGAATGCATCAGATAATGCTTATGCCTTACATGATTGTTTTTGTGTCAGATTCTGGATACACCTATGCCATTTTCTGGAACAGACTGGTTGGTTGAATATTTGGCTGAGGATTCATTGGTAAGACAGTCTTCAAGTCTTCTTGGACTAGCCCCCTGCTCATGTTGCCCACCCCTCCAGCCCCCTCAGGATTTGTTGGTGTCAATTTTTCTTCTAAACCCCTGACAAGCATCTTGTAGAGTGAATTAACATAAACTGGTGATTTGGGAAGTCCTGAATTAATGAGCATACTTTCAATTTTGGTGGAGTGCTTTAGTCATTTAGAATTCTTGGTATTTGAGACAAACCTAGAAATTAAGGGATGATTTTTATTGATAGGTAACTGTTTATCAACCAGCTTCAATGGCTACAAAACTTTAGAAAGTGACAAAGCAAGCCCGTGATAAAACAGATAACACTTGAAAACAGGGTATTTATTCACTTTTGTCAACGAGGATCCATCAGATTCAGATGCAAGTAGTTGATCTGATGGTAAATACAGCCTGTCTTTTTTTTTATAGGAAAAAATATAACAATCTTCCAGTGCAGTGTTCTACTGAGAGCTTTATCTGGTTTTGTTGCTCAGTGAATTTATGAAATCTCTCTTTATACCTCATCTTCCTGACTTGGCAGTGTCTGCTGTAATGCTGAATGTTGTCACACCAGAATGGACTCTTCTTCCACTTTGCTCTGAGCAGAGTCTTGCATTATGTGACAACTTTCTTCCTAGTGACCAAAAGAGCAAGAAGTATAATCCCTTATACTTTTAGCTATGTAACAACTTCAAAAGTACGCCTGTTACTCGATGCCCCTGGAAAGGATTGGAGGAAGATTATCTGCCTTTCACAGCAGAAAGCGTCACAGATGTCAAATCTGTGGTGTTCCCTTGGTGATGTTATTTGACTAGTCAACACAGACTGCAAGATGCTTCCATGAATGTAAATAATCTTTCTCAAAGTGCTTTATTCTCGCATAAGATTTTCTGGAGTGTTAACAGCATCTTGTAACAAGTAGCTTGATCTGGTCTGTGTACTGCTATCATCATGTCCCTCAAGAGATTTGTGGCAGTTTCTTGGTAGCTAAGTCACCATTGAAGGAGAGGAGATGAATCACTCTTTCTCTTTATCTCATCACTGTGCTTATGGTTAATTTAATCCAGGAAAGGTGCTGGCTGATTTACCCAAAGGCAAAGAGCAAGTAGGGGCTAGCATCCAGAGTTGCTCAGTCCACTAACAAGCAGACCTCATTTAAAAAAGATGTACATGTCCTCATGGTCTGCCTTTACAGTCTTCTGCTAGCAGACTTCAGCATGTTTCATAGCCTCTGGGGAACTATGAATAGGCAGCTATGTCACTGCTGTTAGCATGGTGTTGTGCCGAGATCATAAATCCTGCTGAGAAAAAGCCTTTAAAGCTCAAGTGAAGCAATTCACTAGCTATCACTACCCAGATTTTGGGAGTCCTGCTGGTTTGCATCCAAGCCCAGCGTATGGACAGAGCGAGGGGATTAGCCCACAAAATTCTATGGAGGTGTGTTGTTGGCTTTGCTTGCCTAAGACTGTTGCAGGGATTGTTTGGCAGCAGGTCTGGTTCAGCAGTAGTTCTTCACTATCAGACAGCATTTGCAGGGATGAGGAGGAGTGCTCGCCTTGGGAGACAGAGGAGCCTTTAGGCTTCAGTGGTTTCTGAACCATTCTGTGCTGTGCTAGCCACTCTTGATGTTGTGTTCTTATTTTTCTTTGTTGACTCGCTTCATTACTTTTCCTTTTTGTTTTCTTTGACAGTTGCTTAAGTCCTGCTTTGGTGCTCATGGAGAATGCAAACAAATTTTGAATTCTTAATGTAAAATTTCATAAGCTGAGAAGCCAGCCCCAGGATATAGCTCTCAAAGTACGTCTTTAAAGGTTTTGTGTCCACTGCCCTGCTGCTGTCCTTGCTCTGCATGCTTATTCTGTTGCTGAGGTTGAAGCCTTATTATCACTAGTGAGTGAGTTTTGGAGTTTATGATAAATAGTTCTGTGAAAACCTCAGCTCAGTAATAATCCAAAAAGAAAGCAGAGGGTTAGGGGCAGTTGGGAAAGGAACAGAGAACAAAACAGAACATCATGTATTAATCACTGTTTTGCTTGTATCTTATTAAATACCATATGTAGCGTTGGTCCTGTCATTTTAAAAAGGATATAGTACATCTGGAATAGGTTCAGAGAAGGACAGCAACAATCTGTAATGTTATGGGATAGTTTCTATTTAAGGAACAACCAAAAATGGAAAAGCAGTTTCTCAGCTGGAAAGAGATGGTAGACGAGGGTAATGTGATCTAAGACTGTAAAACAGAGATTTAAAGAGGGGAAAAGAGAAATGAAAGGAGTTGAATTAGAGAAAAAAAGCACCTGCTTAACCTACTGCCCTGGAGGGTAATGAGCAGGGAGGGGGCAAGGCTGTGCCTGTCCTTGCTTCAGGAAGAAACCTCAAGTGGGGAAGTGCCAAGCAGTGGGAGAGAACTCCTATGCTGTCCCTCCCTTCCTACTCTTTTTAAGATGTGGGCTCCAGTGCCTGGCCCTGGGGGACATCCCTGCCTTCTCTGGCTTGCAGGGGAACCAGGGGTGGTCAGGAAGCCATCCTGGGGCAGAAACTCCTGTTACCGCTGCAGCCTGGCTGCAGATCTCAGTGGGCCCTGGCTCTTCTTCCCTGGCGACATGAAAAAAAAGGAAGAGGAAAAGGAAGGAATGCAAAAATTAGTTATGGGTTCAGAGCATGTTTTTGAATCCCCAATGAATTTTTATTTAATTGAGCTCCATTTAAAAATACTTTTTTCACATGTAATGACTTTTTTTCGGAGAAGAAAAACTGAAACTCTCAACGCTTACTTTTCTTTTTTTGCTGGCCTTTTTTTACATAAAGGGAATTCTGATATCATACTTGCAGGCTGACAGTTTTAAAAAACCAGGCAGTTTAATCATTAAAAACCAAACCGACTACATATTGGCAAAACCAGCAAAATTTAAATTGGGTTAACTATTTACCATAGCCTCAGGCTCCTGCATCAGCTAGTTTGATAATTACTTTCCTGCTTGTCATAAATGGAGAAATGCTAAAGGCAAGCTCTATGCCATGTAACACACATGCATGAGTTCTCCATTTATACTTGCTCACATGCTGACAGTGTGCTCCAGAAAAATTAATGATGCCAAACTCTAATAGCAAATGTCTTTTCAAGAGTGCTATTAAATAAGGTGAGTCAGCCTTGGGAGTATTTTGTTTAAGGTGGGGGACAGGAAGCAAAACTGATTTGGGTTACATTTTAAAATTTTCCTCTGGGCTTCTGAGGAACAATGCTGGGAAACTGGTTTTTCCATTCTCAGCTCCTCAGCACTAAATTAAACTTTTTCTTTCGTTTCAAAGTGCATACAATAACCATGTCTTATATTTACATTTGTAACCAGCTAAGCTAGTTTCAACATCCCAGTTCTGTTCTCCACAGTAAATAGAGCCCACGCCATCCTCAAGTCTACCTGGTAACTTTGATTTCTTCACTTTTCTGAAGAAATTAAAATGTAACAGTATTTTTTTTCTCCACTCTAACCACTTTTGAAGGCAGGCAGTGCTTTGCTTGAAAATAAGCAAATAACAGAAACGAAATAGAGTAATAATAATTCCTGTTGACATGGAACTGTTGGAATCACAAAGATGTTAAAGTTTTTTGGGACAGGAATATATCTCCAGCCTTGGATTCTTGTTAAAAGTCCTTACAAAGAAATCCTCTTGCACTACTGAGGCCCAGTGCATCAGGTGAGGTTTATCAACAGGACTTAATGTTTTTAATAAAACCAAAATTACGTGGAAATCTATTGCAGAAAAAGATTTGTAATATTCATACTCTGTAAGGCTGCAGATTGTGTGATGTTGTGCAGTTACGAGTGTCAAAAGATAAGAGCCTTTCCCCAAAGGCTTGCTCTGCAGAGGCAAGACAGAACAGACACGGGCCTGGGTGTGACGTGCCGCACACTTCCTGGGAAAGGGTAGGAGCTGCTGAACCAGTGATTCATGTATACTGCTTATATATATATATATATATATTTTTTTTTTAAGTTGCTTAATTCATTAATAATTATAATCACTTACTTAATAACTGGGTAGCCAAACATGATCTGTTTATGCCTATGAAATTAAGAATTGCATGCTCTGACATACCTGTCGGTAGCTAGGAGATGCACGTGTTTTACACTGTCTCTTTTACAGGATCTGAAAGATGATTTGAGTGAAACTATGGTAATTTAGTTTGTGGCACTAGTTAGCTATATTATTTTAGTGTCTTATTACTAATTGAAGACTCAGAAAATGGTGTTAAGATCCAAAATATGGATCAGAGTTCAGAATAGGCTATAACTTGGATCTGGTATATCCTGAAAATTGATGTGCTGTCTCTGCAAGATTTTTAGCTCAAACTAGGAGATTCAAATTGTATCTTGGTCAGAAACTCACAAACTCTGTTGAGGAGTGAGAGAAGAGGGGAAGAGGCACATAAGTGGCTGGTCTGAAATCACGTTCATGTAGATAAATTCACAAGAGGTGAGTATGGCTGTTACACATACATGTGTGTGTGCTCTGTGTAAATTTAGGCGAGGCGATCAAAGTTAGCTTGTTTTCTATCCATTTCTACTGTATCTAAGAGCAGGTATTTAGTACACAGACAGTTCAGAGATCCTCATGGACAGCCTAGGTGAAGTTTGGTGAGATCATTCTCACTTGTTCAAAGAGGCAAAGGCCGTGAAGAGAGAAGCCTGAAAAGATCTGCTAATGAAATGACTCAAGAGAGAGAGGACAAGGATGAAGGGAGATTCATGAGGACACATTTTTTTCAAGTAGGATATAGCATATTAGTGTATTGGATGATTTACACAATAGAGAAGTTTGCTCAGGTAGAATGTGGTGTTGGAACTTAAAGGAAGTTGGAACAGATGAGGTTTTTTGAGATGATGCTTATACCAAATCTTTTTATTATCCGGATGTGAATAAATTACAACTGTTGCGCAGCCAGTCTCATTAAGGAAGAAGGTTAAAAAAACCCAGTTCTTCAAAGTATGTGTAATTTGGCTAAATTAATTCAGAGCTGGGAAACACAACCACTGTACTTTGTTCCTGCATCTGCCATGACTGACCCTACCATTGTGTATTAATATGTTTTTATGCAACCATGTGTACTTATTTATTCTTTCAAATGTGTAGCTTGTCTAACTTTCCAGTGAGAGAACTTCAGTCATACAGGGAATATACTGAAACAAAGAAAAGTGCATCTGATTGTTATGTGCAGAAATAGTATCCCTTAAACAAGTCACTTAGGCCAAATCAAGTCCAGAAAGTGTGATGAATGATTTCAAGGGACAGAAGTAGTCGTGGAAAAGTTATTTTCAGATATATTTTGAATAGCTACCAGTTTAGGCCATCAGTTTCCAATGTGAGCCTGGAACTGTGTTAAGCATCTCAACTTCTTATATGGTGGAACATCAGACATCTCTGGTTGCAATACTGGGTCAGTGTGTGTCATATAGACAGTGTATTCCTGAACTTCCCTGAGGGAAATGCTGAGAGTGGGAATGAGTATTGGAAGTCCCTTAAAGCTAAAATTTAGACCCCCTTCTTGGTGGTTTGGGGGGATGCACTTTCACCTTGTGATTAACAAAGCAGAGTTACTTTCTGGATATTGCCTGGTCTGTTTTTTCTTGTTCTGTTTCTTTAATGGATCAAGAGATTTAGGAATGCAAGCATATGCTACCCTTCCTCTTTTCTCCCCTCCGTCCTGCTTAGTTCACCAAACACAGCTCACTGGTTAGAACACTAACGTAGGACGTGAAATCAAAGTGGAAATTTCTTCATGGTGGGAGTTTGCTATTGTCTGTTTGCTTTTGGTTTTGCCTTCTAAACTATTTTGCTGCGTTAGTCTGTGGTATTTTCTAGCTCTTGATTTTAATTTTGTTCTGAAGAGTGGAGCAACATCAAAGATTAATTGGGCCAAATGCATGTTACTCTCCCTTTGCAGAGAAGTGTCCTGATTATTAAGTATAGGCCTGGTTCCTCCATTTCCTTCTTCAAAGATTACTTATTAATATTACTGAAATTATTTATTCAATATGAAATGAAATGCATGCTTTAGGATGCAGATCTACATAGCTACCAAATGACAAAGTGGTTAGAGCATTCTCCCTCTAGCCTATTGCTTCTTTAATTATTATTAGACATTATAATAGCTTTAATAAGAGGGCTAGAGAATAATTCTATCTTAGAGATGTCCATTGTTCAGTTTTTAGGATGACTTCCCAGGCTGAGACTCATCTTTAATTTGGTCTCTTCTAGCAGAGGATAATCTTGACTCTACAATATCAAGATGAAAGCGTTCCTTGCTTTTGTTTCAGCTGTATCCTTTCTGAAAGGAAATCATGGGTGAAATATCTATATCTGTCAAATCAGGTTTCTCAAGAGCAAGGTTAAGAAATTAGGCCTGGCTCGTGGCTAACAACAGATGAGAGGCAGCTTGGGTCTGGAAAGATGGAGGTGCTTCTGGGTGTATGTAAAAAACTGCAGGTGCCTAAGACTTTTAGCTATCAAAGGCTAAGACACTTATGGTTACAGCTAGGGTTTTTTTTTCCAAAGTAATCAATAGCCAAGTGGGGACTTTTAGGTGCAGAGCTGTAAACTGCTTTATTCAGTATGCATATTAATTTAAGCCTGAAGCTTTTTTTTTTTTTTTTTTTTTTAAATTTTTCTCCCCTCCTCTGGCTATTTTGCACCCTGAAACAAAGGCAAACCAGTGACTATTTGAGTGATCCAGCCCCAAGCGATCAGCTCATGAGATATCGTGAGCTCACTCCTTTAAGAGAAAGCAGTTTATGCATTTTTTGGGATGGTCCATCTGATCTGCCCAGGCTTCTCACCTATCAAATAGGCTTTACTCTTTACCTGCTTAAGGACATGACTTTGTACACTTGAACACCCCTATATAAAAATGTAGAGTTATTGAAGATTGTTCATAATATAGATGACACATTTTTTTGTGATTCTTTGCAGTATTTTTATGGAAATGACCTTGCTGATTCATGTCTTTCTTCTCAAATGTCCCCAAGGAGACAAAAAACCCCCAACACATTGGATATGCAAAATTTGCATGAAATTTCAATTTCACTTGAGAGATCCATTGCCCTGAACAGTCACTGTGATTACAAAAGTTAACAGTCTGTCCAAATACAGTAATGATGGAAGTTATGAATTTTATCTGTACCCTAAATATCTTACCTTTGAAAGTAATAAATTAATGCATTTCTGATCCAGAAGACATGCTGTTTTATTAATTAGTGTACAAGGAATTGTTAGGTTAGATGATTATGTTCAATTAAATATAATGAATGTAATTAATATAGATTCTGGTTTTAGGTGGTTGAGTTAATAGTGCCATTAAATGCTTCTATTATGGTACTGCTTGTTGTATCGGGGAAACAAAGTTTAAAATGAAAGAGGCAAAGTATTTTTTCTTCATTACTCTCAGCAAAATAACTTCTTGTTTGTAACATGTGCAGAATAGTTTACATTTCTTCTGTAATTGCTAAAGCTTATAAATCACTATATTAAAATGTATTCTAAAATTTTGCAATACATCCTTTAAAATATTTCATTACAATGTGGTTACAAAATACTGTTCACAGTAAGAGGAGTGTACTTGCTTCAAAGGTTGCAGGATTTATTTACTAAACACCTCATGTTCTGTAAGATAGGTCTAGAAAATGACCAATAACCCCCAACAAATACCATTTGAAAAGAAAGTGGTTCCAAGTAAGGATTTCCTGTGGGTGTTTTTGGGTCTTTCTGGTTTCTGCTGTTTTGTTGTAAGGAGCTGGTAGTAGGAAATTTTGTAGATTCAGAGGGTAGCTTTATGCCTCAGAGTTCCTAAGCCACCAAATAAAGAAGAAACTTATGACTAACCAGATCTGGAAAGTATATCATTTCTTTTTTCATATGTAAATGAGATTCAATTAAATTTTGCAGCATAACCAAGTGTTGACATAACTCTTTCTTTAGCATTTGTTTACTTCACGCACAATGGAATATAGGAGTTTTGGAGGCAATGTGTTCACTTCTCTTGGATGTAAGTCTTAAGGGTCAGAAAACTCTGCTGATCCAGTAGCAGAGAACATTCAGCAGATCAGTCTGTCCAGAAAATGCACTGATGATAATCTTAGAAAGACTTGGCAGAACACACTGCCCCTTCCTATATTAAAAAGCAATAATATTCCTACTTTGAAAAAAACTGAGCAGCAAAAGCTTGATTTAGTGAACATATAAATTAGAATCTCAAGAGGTAACTACATAGCCATGTAGAAACGGGATAAAGAAACATACCAGCAAGCCATAAAAGAGCGTTTGTTTTCACATGGTGATTAGTGCTGCAAGTAACTTGTAGTTTCATTGTGCTAATAAAATGCAGACTAAATGTGGTTTGAACAATTTCTATTTGACGTTTTTAAGAGAAATATTTCAACCTTTTCTGCTCTGCAGCTGGTAGTACTGCATCTCTCATAGCTAGTCCATTAAAGCAAACTCTAGATGCTTTAAAATTAAAAATAAAATTGACCTGTTACCAGTGCTGATATGTGAAGTTTGGATTGAAGGACATCTGTTCTAAATACACATCTTGTAAGGAAATACAGTTGGTTCTATATTTGCTTCGAAGTGGCAGTTGACTGGAGTTTTTCTCCTCCTTCCTTTGCTGTGCAAGAATGAAATTTCAGCCTCTGCGAGATGGATTTTCCCACAGTTGTTACCAACTTGCAACATGTCTCTGCGTTGCTGAAGCTGTGGGTGTCCTGTAGCTGGCTTACTTAGACCTCAGTGCAACCCGTTGGTTCAGTTTTTTGGGTGCATCTGGGAAAGAACAAGAAGCAGTTGCATGTACTTTCATCTTGCTTTTCCTGCTTATGGAAGACTCTGATGTATGAACAATGAGTGTCTCCAAAAGCAGCCCTTCCTCAAGTGAGCTGTTGATAGAGAAGTTCTGTTTTTGTATGAATGATCTATAGTGTGAGAGCTAATCACTTTATTTGTATGAGGTCTTTTCATAGCAAAGCCAGAAAGATATAGCCCTAAAGCAACTATTTTACATTTTGCTGCTGCATCTGTTCCCTCTACATCCTTGTTCTCTTAACAGAGAAGATCATATTATGTTTTTTTTCTCCTTACTGCTGAGAAACTCAAAACTATGATAATGTTCTGACTTCATGAGCTGAAAAAAGTGGCCAAAAGACATGCAAATGAGAGAGAGAAGCTTTTCAGTATTGCACAAACTGTACAAAATTATTCTGCTCTAACTTGGGCAGTTGAACTGAAGAAGGAAGCAGTGACTCAGAGATAAAAGTGGCAGAGGCACATTCTTGTAGATGCTGCTGCTTCCATTTCTTTCCTACCCCAGTCAGAGGGATGGAACTCAACTTTATGCTTCACATGTGATATTTCTAAGCAATACCAAGATCAAGTGATACTGAAGAGTCTCATTTAATGACACGTATTTCTCTGACACATCCTAGATTTCATAAACATTGAATTTATTGCTTACAGATTTTGCTTGAAATGATAAGTTTGAAAATCATTATGCAATGTCAAATTCTGTCTAGGTTGTTTCATTGTTTAAGGATACAATAAACCTGTAATAACATCAAAGAGATTTTTTTTTTTTATTATGGAGGGAGGGTGAGAAACTATTACATTCTTGTACAAAATTAGGAGACAAGAAAAGACAATACTATCAAATGTGTCCAGGCTGTTATGTTATAAACTTTTTTACCTTGAAAAATATATGATAGGAGATGCCTCTGTCTTTCAGTTATATAAAACTCCAAAGTAGAGCTCTAGTATTAACACTGAAATGTTCAATATCAGATCAATGTAGTCCTGAGTATTATAAGAAACTTAAATTGACAGTATGTCACTGATGGGAGCATGAATGGATTTTTTTATGCTGTTATAAACAAGATGTAGATCAGTGCCTGTAATCTAATCTCTAAAAATTCCCTCCTACAACTGCATGTGTCTGTTATACTATGACTTTTCTTTTTCTTTTTTTTTATAGAAAAATCCTCTCCTCCTGTGCATACATAATATTTGAAAAGCAACGGTGATGAACTCTTTAACAGTTCTCTCTACAGCACCAATCCTTTGAACTTCACAATTGTCACTTGCTCCTTTTTCTGTACCAAAGTGAAACTTAAAGACACTGGCTGCCTTGCAAGTTGTGATGCCGCATGATTTTCTCACCAGTTTTGTTCTGAGACCTATCAAATTCTGAATAATTTTCTACTTTTATAAGCTATCATATTAACTTTGATGAAGTGATGCTGCTTGGATCAACATAGAAATTCAATTCAATAGTCCATGATGCAGAAACTTGTTTATATAGCAGTAACGTAAAAATAATAAACTCTGCCACTTCCTTGCTGATTTCAACATAAAGGCCTACTGACCAATTTAAGAGATTGGAGTGTTGGAGTTGTGTGCCATGAAAGCCTGCACATCTGAGGAGATGCTGCAAAATGAAGTAGAACGGAAAAGGAATCAGAAGTACTTTAGTGACCTGAGTGCATGACACTAAGGTGGTGAAAGTAATGTAAAATGCATTAAATGAGGTCTGAGACACGATTTTCTTGAAACTACTTGGTGTGTCAGAAGGGAGAGGCTTGTGTTTTAAAGAACTTCCAGTTTTCTTTTGACACTGCTGCAATAATTTAAAAAAAAAAAGTTTCAGTACCTGTAACTCAGTACCTGAATATGACTTCTGCAGAACCTTGTAAATCCTTCAGATGGAGAATCTGTATAACGGGAGTTGGAGGAGGTCCCCTGGTGTCCCTTTTGACAACAAAACAAGATTTATTCGTTATAGATATCTGGCTACTCTAAATTCATTATCCATCATTAAAGATGATAGCACCAATCTCTACTGGTAGAGTCTACAGACTGCAGCCAACCCTTCAGCAGGTCTCCTCTATCAGCACAAAACAGTGCGGTGTTCTGCAGGTTTCTACATCTGTCTCATATGATGTCAACTGCCACTGATCTGAGAAGAGATGAAAAAGAAAATTTCATTAAAGAAATGGATGGGGTAAGATGGCTGGTGGAGGAAGGTGGGAAAAGTTTCCATTCATATTCAGCAAAACTTTAGTGTCAAAGGGTCACTGCAACCTTTAAAAGGGCGTTTTTAATAGTTCAGTGTACTTACAGCTCATATGACAAGAGACTTTTTAGAGGTGATCTACTGTTCTCAGGCTGGATTTTATGCAGACTGAGCAAAAGCAACTCCAGAAGCTAAGCAAATACATCTACTTAATATACCCATCTTGGATCTTGACAATATTGGCTTTTTGGCTGCAACGCTGGGTCTGCTTCAGCAACAGAGCCAGCAGCTATTGTTTTTTCCTCTGTTGCCACCAGTAGATACCAGTGCAGTGATGTGGAATTACTACCAAATGCTTCAAATAGTGACATGGGCATCTCCTTTGTTCTTCCCCAGGCAGCTGCCCAGAGGCCATTAATCCGTGACGGGGAAAGAGGAGGATTTGGCAGTGATTTGACTTGTATGTTGACAGAAGGCACATGAACAACTGTTTATTTCAAGAGTCTTGCTGGGTAACTCTGAATATATCCTTCCTTTCATGAAAATGTAGCTGGTTATGATCTTGAGTCTGGGGAGAGAGAGGAAGCTGCATATTGATGTTTCTAAGTGCCCCTCTTTACTGTCTTGCCCTCCTTATCAAAAATAAATGTAATTTAAAATTTAAATGATAACATTAGTGAAATCTTATTAAATTTAATTTGATTTAAATTAAAATAAAATTGCTAAAAAGTTAAATTTACATCGGAAAAAATGCATAGTAAAAAATTCGAACTGCAGAAGTCCTTGGGGAAAAGCACCATCATAAACCTCTTTTTCCTTTTCTTCTACTCTTCCTTTCCCAAATGGCTATATCATGTGCACTCAAGCCCTTTAAGAACTCATGCACTTGAAAGAGTAGTAGACTTTTCTGTATGTCAATAACTGCAAAAAAATGCAATTGCAAATGAAGAAACTGATATGTAAAGGTTCAATGAGTTCTTCAAGGGACAAATGAAGCTGGTGTTAGTCATTATGTATCATTGCTTATATTCACGGAAGTGGGTGTATCTATATCATGTTCCCATTCCCAAATAAACTGATAGTTAGACATATTTAACATGAACAGCTGTAAGTGCAATATTTATATTAGGGGTTTTTTTGTGAAAATCTGCGCTTCAAGACTTCTACAAATGTAAGCACAAGATAATCCTTCTTCATCAGTATTAGTCATAATGACTAGGAAGAGATCTGAATTTTTATATTGCGCCTGCCCCTGTTGTGTGTTTCGTATGGATAAACTGATAAACTGAAACTCAGTTTTCAGAGATGTCAGGCCAGCATTTTTTACACCAATGACTAACAGCAATTGTTCTCTGGTAGCAATTATTTTAAACTTTCATGGTGTATAAAGGCTTGATATGCCCTTAACTAATCTTCTTGAGGTAAAAACTTCTTTTGCTTTAGCCTAAAGTTTTGAATCTTTTAAAGAAAAATCCTCTAGCTGTCCATTAGAAGGAAAAAATGTTTGTCAGTATTCAGGGAAATGCCCTGCTTACAAGTTACCTTATGATTGCATTAATATTGTTATAATTATTTTTAAGCAGATTTAGGGTTCCACCTTTCAAATCCTGCTTGTAAAAAAAAAACCAAACCAACAAACGTGTAGCATTGTAAGGAAGGTCTGGCATTTTTTTGAGGCAACTAATCCTGTAATCTATTCTCCCTGGGTAGGGTATCATCTTAGGATAGCAATTTGGACCTAGTTTCACCACAGATAATTTCTGCATAAAATTCCATAACAATCTGTGACAGACTACTTTAGGACTGTAAATCATTCATTCTAGGTTTTGATGATCTGAATTCTTATCTGTCCCAAATAAAATAACTTTTAACCAACATATAAAAACATCATGCTACCATTAGTTGAAATTTTAAAAACAGTTGTATTATTTAGTTCAAAAATATTCCTCAGTTTCAATGTATCTTCAATGTTTTTCCTGTTTCATAAATGTTATGAATTTGACTTTAAAGCAACACAATATTGTTCAGAACAGAAAGGGCAAGGTTTGGGGAATACAATACTTAAAATTTATGCTCCAAGAGGAACACAGACAGTAACTTGAGGTCAGGAGTCATTCAAAATTCAAGAAGTTAGATTTGAAAATGAGAGCATTAATCACTTCAGTAATATAACTAAAAAAGATTTTTCAGTTTTAATGTGGCTTATGTAGAAGCCTAAACCTAGGGTTAAAACTTAACTTTTACTTTTGTACTGAAGTGTGGTGTATAGCGCACAAGACTAAATGCATGTGGAACTTTTGCTGGCTCAAACTGAGCAGACTCCAAAAGCTCTGACAAGAGTAAAGTCTGAAGTTTATTCTCTGTTTTCCTGTGTAAAACAAACTCTTTGGGGAAGAATGGAAACAGTGTATGAGAAAGCTATTGGAAATATTTGGGATAATGTAATTAATAACAGTAAACAAGAATGGCTATTTAGACGCTCATTAAAAAATCAGTACTTTACAGAAATGTGAAAGATCAACTCTTTCCACACCTCTCTATCTCCTCCCAAAATATGAATCAGTAATCCCTTATTACTTGCTTTTATTAAGGCAATAGAGAGGGAAAATCTATAGCATGTCATACAATGCTATTTACTGAACTGGGGTATGTGGGGAGGGCGGGGACTGGTTAAGAAGAGCTCACAACCAAGGGATAAGATTTGAGTTATAGTCTATGCTTAACAGTGTGTATGGCAAATAATTGGGATCCCTGAGTATGTCCAGGTATTAGAATTACAGTATCATTTAATACCGTGAACCCCCACCTTCTGGTGGATGCTGCCTGTCTCTTTCTGGTCTTCCCTTGCTTTAAATATACTTGAATATTTAAATTTACCACTGGCAGCCTCCTGTTTAATCATGTGGAGATAGGCAGTCTAAACAAGTTCTGCTAGGAAATCAATCTCCCAGCTGAACTGCTGAGCGAATAAAAGACTTGTCTCTTATTTTGTCAACTTTGTTTATTATATGAATACAATACTGTTCAACAGACTCATGAAGGATAATCGTTACTTTCCTAGCACAGTATTTTTCCTTATTTAAGGAAGGAGGAGTGAGAAAAAATGCACCCTGATCTGAGACTTGCAGTCAAACATATTACCCTGTAGGAATTTTTTTTTTCCTAAAAGTCTTAAATTTTTACTGTCTTAATATTAGCTAAGAAGTCCTTTCTTGTTTGAAATACAGGATTTGGGGTTTTGTTTTGAAAATGTTCAAAAGTTCTTGTTAACTTTTAAGCTTCCTTTCTCTTCCCTGCCCCAACTACACTGACAATAACATTGAGTTCAATTTATTATTATCTCATTTTAGGAGATTTTTTGATTAATAGGATATTTTCCTGAGAAAGAAGTCTAAGATTTACCAACCATATCCACTGTTGGTCCTCTATCTCTCTATTTCTTTCCTCAGATGAAGCAGCTGGTAAGTTTTACATAGTAAGAAGACAATTCGATCATAATTGCATCAAAATGTGCCATTTCATTGAACAAGCTAGTTTTATGTGTTTACTCTTAAACATTTAATCATGTTTAAGAAGATCTATTAGCTGTTACTGTGTCAAGCTTCATCCTTCTTCTATAACAGAAAAAAGTCTAAACCGAGAATTTAATAATTTATTTTAAGTTATATTACTCTGATAACTGCTTTGTAAGTGGTCTAGGATATCAGTTTTGTCCTCAATATCCTTAATTATATGGCTATCTAATTGGTTCTTATTATTTAAACATCACAACACAGATTATCATCAGTTACTGTCACATTAATACCACCTGATTTGATACACAGTGGTATCTGTGCAGTTGTTTTCTGTCTACATATGGGATGCAAAGCTGTGCAATGGTCTTTGGCGAGCACTACAGAAATAATAACACTTGGAGAAGCTGTCACTGTTTTGGTGGCCTTTATTCACAGCTCTGACATTCCTCTGTGAAAACTGATGCTGCACTGGGCAGGACAGGTAGGGTGTTCTTTAGACATTTTTTGTTAGCATCGTTATATTCTTAGCTTCATTACAGTATTGGAGAATTGGTGGATACCAAATTCTTGGCCCTCAAACTGAATACACAAATTTCAAGTCTGAGAAAATGAGGTGGAGCTGAAAATGCTTTCCTGCAGTCCTGTGCCAAACATAGGTTTTGAAAAGAAATTGGTCTACAAAAACCTTGTTGTGAAATACTTTTATTCTGAATCGAATACTTTCTTTTATGGTGCTGGGAACAATGTAGTTTGTATTTACTTTTTGTCTTTCTTAGCTGTGCTTGCATTCTTTTAGCTTTCTTTGTGAATTTAAAGAAAAAGATACTAATCTCCACCAATACCAGGTTATGATAAATCAGAACATATCTAATTAGACTAGTTTGGAGAAATGTCTCAAAGTTTTTTTCATTTGTTTCACTGGAACTATTTAATCTTGTTTCTGCTCTACAGCAGTCCTCTAAGAATGCTAAAAGCATTTTGAGTCCAGAACTGGGGGATCCTCCCTTCCTACATATCAGATGCTCTTTGAGGTGTAAATGAGTAAATTTCAGCCTTGACAACTGACAACTTTTCCTATAGGTAACACTTCATGACTATTACTTCCTATATATTTAGGAAATAAAGATTTAAGTTTTCCATTAAAACTGAAAGCATGTGCCTTCATGCTTTGGAAAGCATTAAAATAGTGGAAAGTACACTTGCACATACAAGTTCTTAGGAGACTTTTGGAGAAAATTTCACAGCTCAAATGGAGACTTGAAGAGTTGCAATCCTTTTGCAGAAAATGCCCAATGTATGCATAGAAAAAGACAAGAAGTATTCCTTGTTCAACAGAGCAA
The DNA here is from genome assembly GCF_965140245.1 of Athene noctua. Taxonomy (NCBI): domain Eukaryota; kingdom Metazoa; phylum Chordata; class Aves; order Strigiformes; family Strigidae; genus Athene; species Athene noctua. Next base: position 40,999,144 of record NC_134040.1, read on the forward strand.
GAGCAAAGAAATAAAGCATTCTCTGATGCCACTGTGTAAGTTACCATTACATTATGCTTCAACAATGACAGCAGTTGAATGGAAGGAGAAAATTGGAGGAGATAGAGATGGCACACCATAGGAATTGTGCATGAAGTGAAAATTGAGTGATTGAGTTGGCTGAACAGGAAAATAATTTCTCCTCCTAACCTAATGCATTAAAGGAGAAAAAAAAATCTGAACTGTGGCTGTGGGTCATGAGGCTTTTCAGGCAGCACAGCTACTATCACCTATTTTATCCTTTTCTCAATTTAGATTTTAAATATCCAGTTTAAAACAAAATATTTTAAAATGGTGCACAATATATCTTAGCACCAAGGTAGAAGGATGGATTTTCTTGCTGTTATCTTGGCAGCTCTTCTTGTTACAGCTCTGTGTTTTCATGTTAAATGACTATTTTGAGACTGAAAAGCAATGTGGAATGAAGAGATAGCTTGGTTTTTGCAAAAAATTTTAAGCCAAGAACTTGAGACAAAATTTTAAAACAACATCTTGAAAACCACAGGCCATTCCAAAATTGGAAGAGTAAAGAGAAAATATCATGACATCTTTTATTAGTTTGCCGGAATGATAAATAACATTTTTTGTTAAAGGAAATTAAGAAATACAACTTAACACTGCTCTTTTAAGTGTATCTTACTTCTGCTCTTTCTTGCAGGTAAAAATTAAAATTACATTGAACACAATATTTTCTCATGAGCTAATGGTCTTGATAACCTTAATAAGTGGTAGCAGTTTAATAAAAATAAATGGTTTTTATTCTCTGATCACTGAATGATTGGAGGGAGTAGAGGTTGTCATTTCAGTGCAATTCCTACATAAACTAAAAGTGAAGGAAAAAAAAGGTAAAACTAAAGCAACTTATAGTTCACCTTAGAGAAAATATTTGTCAAAGCACCATCAAAGTCTGCAGTGTCATGAACTGACATTGAGACAGATTCCTCCTGAGAGAGGTATTATATTTAAAATGTCTTTTCTCTTTCATGCCCTCTTTGAAATACTTTACTTTCATAAAAGCTATAGATCCATATTTCATTCCAGGGACACACAACCTGATGTCCATCAAAAGTGTCCATTTTATAGATTAGAAGTAGAAGTTTTGGAACAGGACACCTGTTTGGTGGTTTGGTTTTTTTTTTCAGTATATGTGAGGCTTTAGTTTTCCTTTAGTTCTTTGCATCTTGTATTTTTGTTACAGGCATTCTGGAGCAAGGACCCAGTTTTGTTTCCTGCTTGGCTGGCGGCCGGCTGCAAGTAGAATGGTCTCTGCCGCGATGGCAACTTCTCTGAGTGCATGTGTGTAGAACTGATGTAATTCCAGAAGGCTCTGGAGCTGTACTAAGAATGGCTTATCTGTTTTTATGGCTTCTAAAGAGACATCGTGTGTGTGTCTGTGTGTGTATTTTTATATATGTACGTGCATGCAGCGTGAAGATGACTAAAAATGTATTTGAATTTTTTTTAGTACGTGTATATACTTGAGAGAAGGAGATACGAATAACTGAAAGTGCCCAAGCTTTTGACAGTCTCTTCCTCGTTAGTCCCCTGACCTGCAGAAGTGGACAGCAGTCAAGGCACCGTATATTAGGTGTTGTGACACCTGGTGAACCTTTGGTGCTCTCCTGTTCATTTTCGGGAACGTACAAAATGGCATCTCCCTGAACATAAGAGGAAAGGAGACGCGTGGTCACATCTCCAGCTCTCACTGCCCCCACCTCTTCCAAGGGGAGATACCCTGTAGCACTGTCCTGCCAGAGTTTGCCTGGATACTGCTTTTCACTCTCTGAGCCATCTGTCTGCCACATTTATCTTCTTTCATATCTTCCTAATACACAAAATAATTTCCAGTTAGAGTCTCTGACCCCAGTTACTTGGTTTCCTCAGCTGGTCATGTTTGGACAGTTTGAGAATACTTACACTTGCAGCAGTCTTAATTAAAGGTGGATGAATGCAGCTGAATTTAGCAGTTTCAGAGAGTTCCAGTTTCAATGTGAAGCACTGTATTTTGGCTCTACACAGAAGAATTGGTTTATTTTAATGCTCATTAAAGCTAAACTAGGACGAGGTCTAGGTGCTGTGCTCAGAAGATATAGGCAATATTATAGGAAGAGAGGCAACAGGACAGTAGAGATTTTGGATCTCTCCATAAAAAATTTAGTTTCATAAAAATACATTTGAAGTTTGTAAATGCCAGTTTAGAATTTTTTGCATACAAAAATTCTCTGAAGCACCCATCCTTCTTTATCAAAAACATTCCAGCTCATTAGTTTTCTTAATAATTAAATTGTTTATTCTGGGGAACTCATATCTGTAATTTTTTTTTTTTTATTGCTGTGAACTAGCAGATAGTCAAAGGTTGCTAGAATTTTGCTTTAAATAACATTTCAGCTTTTAAATGTTTAAATGCCTGAATTTAGCATTAAGATTTTTGTTTCAATTCCATAACACATTTTTTTCAGAGTGGCCAACTTCAGATTTTCATCGAGAAAGCCAGAAGGCTTCAGAGAAAGGTAAAACTTGTTCTTTTGAGATGACAAAATGTGCGTGTCTTTGAAAGAGTTTTTTTAAACCTTTGCGCTTTAACCCAAATCCAGATCTCAAATTCAAATTTAGCCCAATCTAATTGGAATTTTGTTCAGACAGGTGTGTTGCTCTCTTTAACATTTTTATTTATACATAAAACTCTCTTCCCCTTTATCTTGTTTTAATTAAAATGTAGTTTTGAATAAAGAATTTTTACCCTATCCTGAGGCTGTGTGTTGAAAAAAAGAATAAACTTGAAGCACCACTATTTCCAGGCAGTTTCTTTACCTGAAGCTGGTCTGTGAACTTTAACTACTCAGTTAAAGAAAATGCACAGTCTACATCATTACCTAACCAAGTGTAGTTCCTAGGTTTACACTTCCTTTCCTTCCTTTAATACAAGGATTATCTTGGTCTGACCTGTGTTAATTCTCCCAGGAAGTCTGCAGCTGTGTGATTTACATGTAGACCTGTGTGGCTTCCCAACAGCTGCTGCCTGGAATACACACAGATTCACAGCAGCCTGCAATGACTTGTTGAATGGTGCGTTAAACTGTCTGAAGAAGAGGTGCTTATGCAAGCCAGTAATGTAGAGTGTGTTGCCAGCTCTGGTTTTAGGGAAATTATTGTTGCAGTTCGACACATGACTGTGCCTTGGTTTAATGTACTGTAATTTTAGAGCCAGATTTAAAGAAGTGAATCATTTTGGTACAAATAAGTTTTGTGGCTGTGGTTGCTGTAGGTGTCTACCTGGCCTTTAGCCAGCAAGCCTCTGTTAAAAATTAATATAGTAAGCACTGGCCTAAATTACTGAAGTTCTTTCTTTTGGTGAAAGTAGGATTTTTACCATCACTTTGTTTTATCCAATTCATTTGGGTACTCTAGGCTGACTGGTCTAATGTGTTGACTGCTACTGAAAGGCCAAATGTCTTTGTCCATACTGCACTGTATGTTGCTGTTGCAAGACTCCCTTCTTCAGAAGGAAGAGGGCAATTTTGTGGAGATCTGAAGTAAGATGACTATCTTACTGCCAGTATCTCTAGATTACCTAGAGCAATGTGGAGAGTTCTGTGGCTGAAGCACTCAGAGGTACATTATCAACTTCTAAATTACATCCTTACTTCTGAGAGCCCTGGGTGCCTTTGGAGACTTTATAATCAGTTATCTACCTCATACTCCACTTACTGCCTTTAGAATGGTCTTTCCTTTCCTATTGAAAGGTTTTATAAGATAAGGATTGAGATAGAGATAAAAAACAGATCTAAGAGCTTTAATTGGTTGCTAGTTTCTAGTGTTCTGTATTTCCATGTGCATTTATAACGATGTCTCTTCAGTCTCTTAGTACTAAGGGGAATATTTACTTTCCTCCTCCTACTCCCACTCTCTGTCAGAAAGCCAGGGTATATTGACTCTACAATTTTGAAATACAGTAGTTTGATGAATTGACTGCTTAACCAATAATACCTACTCTGCAGATGGTTCAAAATATTTGTTGTATCACTACAGAATAATCTGGTGACTGAGTACTGGCAAAGACCTCAAGCTATGAAATTTGGTGTGTCCCCTAACTCTTGGACACTGCATTGTCTATTGAAATTTGCATACCCAAGTTGCTGAGTAACATCACACTGTGCCCTAGAAGCTGTGTGATACAGGGCCAATAGCAGGCTGGGTGGGAAAATGTCAATTAGGAAATGGTGGAGCGAGAATTCAGGGTCTGACTTCTCAGCTGGACTTTGTGCTAGAGTATCCCCATTTTCATCACAAAGAATCATCTGTATCCATGGTCTAATGTCCCACCAGAATTTATAAAAAAATCAGTCTTATTTGGTGCAGAATTTAAAAATTTTTGGCTTTCACTAAGAATACCCCAACACCACAGTCTATGGTATTCTGGGAACCATCTGCCTCTATTACTTCTTCTAAAACTATTTTTAATCTCTAATCAAAGATTAATTATGCCAAGCTTTGGGCCATGAAGACTGGGGAGGAGAGAAAAGGAAGAGAAGGTGCCTACGGCACTCACCAAAGATATGGGAAAATCAGGTACAAGTCAGTGCTGCAATTTATAGTTGGGATTCAGCAGCAGGGATGCTGAGATAAGCTCTGAAACACCATGCTAAGACTGTAAACCTGCTTCGTGCCATTGTTTCTTTGTAGAGGGGATGTACTTTGCCAAGGTATCACACCTCCCAGATGGTGTCTTCCTACCTGTCCTGGCACCTACCCAATGCTATCTGTCAGTATTTAACTTGAGTGTTTGTGTTTAACTCTCTTGTCCCTGAAGCATAGATCACTGTCCTGTATGTGCTTCTGTATCCCAGTTTTGTTCAGATTTGCTAGGGAGAGTGCTCCCCAAGGTTTTTCTGTTTAATCCTGGATGCATGTCCAGGTGAAAGTCCAATCTGAGGCTCTACTTTAAAATTTGGAACCAACAGGTTATGGGAAAGTTAAATGTAAATTGAATTCCAATTAGAGCTGAACCATCAGGTTCTTCTCTGACTGCTTCCTTCATGTGAAGCTGGGGATGAGCCTTCAGTGTCCATAACAACAACTTTCCCTGCAAATGGTGTCCTAATTCTGTCTAAAACTGTCCTGGGGGACTTTGACAGCTCCTCTGAGTTCTCTTTGCTATTTCTCTTCATCTGTTCCCCTTTATCCAAAATTCTTTTCATGATGCCAGTCTGTTGCAAATACAGTTTTGATGGGTTTATTTGAATATTAGCTACCGTTTGAACAATTTCAGCCCAGGACTTCATGGGTTACTACTAAAGTTGTAGAAGTGCTCAAAAATTCATTCAAGGCTTTATATACATATTCAGAGGAGATTTTGTTTAGAATATTCTATATAGTGCTCTAACACTTCACTGATATGAATAAAAAATCTGATCATTGGTTTGTTTTTAGATGGATGGAGAAAGTGTTTCAATTTCTTTTCTCTTCTTCCCTATCCCCAGATGTTCAGAACTGGAGAAATCCAATTTTGTCAAGAGCATGCCCACGGTCTGAGGATTGGGCTGTTGTCTTGGAAGTTAGAAATCCCTGTCCCAGAGAGAGGCATTTCAGATTTCAGTGAAATTTCGAAGCTGATTCTCCAGTACTGAAAATGGTTCTTGAAGCCCTGGCATTTTAGGACAGCTTTTTTCACCTCCACATTTCCTCACAGTTTGTGTGTTAAGAAATCTGGTGTGATAAGATATTTTGAGAACACCTATTGGATAGATCTGTACTAGGTGGAGACAAGGTGACAGATGAATCTTGCTGCCTTTACCCCTGGAGCTGTAAACATACTAGGCTTGAAATCAAGTGTGGTTTTATATGTCTTGTGGTGGAAACAGTGATAGCTAGGGGATTTTAAGGCAGCTGATGAAAACTAGTTGCTTTGATGATGTTGAATCTCAGCAATACACCTAAAGTAAAGAGTTCTTTATTTGCCTGAAATTCTCTTGTGATCTATACCAAAAACAATTGCTGGGGTTGTACTGGAAATGCTGCCTTTTTTATTTTTTTTTTTTTTTTTATAATTATGTTCCTATCTGCAGTTTAATGTTGGCATTCCAATGTTACCTGGAGAGACCTGTTCACTGGATTTCTTTCAACTTGACACTTAAGTCTGATTTCATACATCAGATTATTTAATATGATAGACTTACCTAAGAGAAACAATTAGATATAATTTAATAATTTATTGGAGTAAATTATTATCTAAGGTAAATACAGGGCCATTTGCTGTCATTTGCTCAGTTCTCTATAACTCAGAACTTGCACTTCAGTCTTAAAAATGAACATGATTCTATTTCCTGTTTCTTCATCTAGAGTCTCTATCATTATTACCTACATGTTTTGGAACATATAGCAAAATCTAGTCCCTATTCAAAAGGCAAGTACAAAAAGGAGATAGAAGAAACAATAGTTAGGGATGAAATGATTATCATTTTTGGAATAAGTGGCAATTGTAGAATATAATCTGCCTAACCATTGTCAAATTTTTGTAAGCACCATGATAGAGACAAGTTTTAAGAGTAGTTTGAAGGACAGCTGTGGCTTTGTGAATAATCATTTTGTTGTTGTTGTAAATGCTACAAATGATAACATTACTAAAAACAGAGATGGAATATATCACTTGGTTGCTTATCCTTTTAGTGCTTCCCTTCTGTCAAAGCCCAAGTCCCCAAAGTATGCTTTTGGGGAACATATGCTGTCTGCCAAAACTCATTTGAAATCTGAAAGCAGAAAAATGTTTTGCTTAACTTTCTTTTTCAAATGTAAAACATTTACATTTAGGGGGAAATGCTCCTTGTAACTACAGGATACTGTAACAGTAGATCATTAAGTTTTTTCCAAAGAAGTTCAGCTGTTTTAAAATTTGGCTATAAGGGATATTTTTAAAGGCATATTTTAAGCAATAAAGATGGGTTTTCTCAAATTACTTTAAAACTAAACTGGCTAGAATAGGAACACCGGCCCAAGAATTTTAACAGTGTTTGTGCCTTACAATAAAAATAAGTGCTTAGGGGGGTTTCCTTACCAGCTAATTCCTGCAAGTGTCTCATTATATCAAAAAACACACTCTCATTTCTGGATGGAAATAAGACAAAATTCTAAATGGGCAAGTACTGTCCACAAGAGCTACTGTGAGGGCTATGGAAATTCACACTCTGATGCCACCTTCCTGAAATGTTTAACAAATTGAGTCAATAGTTTCTTCATATTTGCATATTTTGCAGGCCCAGAGTGGAAGGTCTTGGAGCAGCAGACCTGCAACACACCAGGAGTGCAGAGATGATGTTCTCCTGCTGGCTACCATACCCACAAGAGAGATGCAACCCAGCTCCCAGCTAATTGTACAATATAAAAATAATTTCAAGGTAATTTACATAAACAGATAACTCAGATGGAGCTCTGTTCATGGCTAGAGTATTCCTGATAAATGAGAAAGGATAACTAGGGGTTTTATTTTATTTTATTTTATTTTATTTTATTTTATTTTATTTTATTTTATGTCTGTGTGTAAGATGCAGTTTTTCTAGCAGACTCCTGTCCTTGGAGTACCTGTCTTGCTGTAAGGACCAGTGCAGAGGCAAAGGTAGTGGATTATAGCTGTCCGTCATCAACGACTATTTTATTTCCACTAGCTTCATCACAAATCTGAGCCCAAAAAGCTCCTCACCTAGGTTTAAGTATGAAAAAGGTCCAGAAATCTTTCTCATTATGTCCCAAACTTGGCTTATGTTTGAGGTTATTTACTATTAAATTCAATAGGAGAAGGATTTCACTTGCTCAGATTTGTCCTTTTCAGAAGGTATGTTAAATTAAAATATATCTATGTATGAACATATATATAATATCTATACCTAAAGCCTTATACATATGGTAATGTATTTTATAATACTTTGCATGAGTGGATGAACCACTTGTGAGTATGGGTATAAATTGCTTAACTGATTATATAAACTGCTTCAGAAAAGGTGTCCGGGGCAAGTGAGAGCACTGAATACTCAGTAACAGACGGTACTACTAGGATGCTAGAAGTGTAAGTAGTGCCAATATATCCAAGTTGAGAACAGCTACTCTTATCTTTTAATCACTTACTACACTGTACTGCACAAGCCACCTTACCCATTTTCATAGCAGAGCATGCGACCGCAGTACAGCACAGAAAGGCACAGACTCCTCGAGGTTGTGGAATTTCGGGGAAGAAAAGGGAATATTTTGCTGAGAGTATCTGCAGGGAGTGAGGTTTCTTGCAAGATCAGCAGGTTTGCTTTCATGATGGGGTTGAAGTTTTATACATAATTTCACTAGTCTTCAGTTTTGCCTGAACCTGAGCCTCTCAGCTGAACGCAACATACAAATCCCATGATTTTGGTGCCTCCTCAATCTGGTAATTAATCTAAATTCATGACTTGGCTTTGCTGATTATTTGCTAACAATATATAATTCTCAAATACTAGCTATCTCACTGGGTCTTTCAACAGACCGACACTTCATAGTTTTAAGCACTTCCAATGCAATTACCCAATATAGTACAAAAACGCCTAATGCACAAGCTGATGTGGCCTAGGTTTTGCAAGGTAATTTAAAGTGCCAACATACATGTTTATGAAGCAAGTTACTGGTAGAATGAATTGCATTTTAATCACCTTCTATTCATTTGTTAACTCTGGGGTGAAACTAAACTTCTAAACTACAATATAGGCATTATACACAGCTACCTCTGAAGAATTTAATTCAGTTAAAAATATCAAATTTTTTAGTTTCTTTATGTTCAGAGAAGTCAGATAATGGAAATTGAGAAACCTGAAATAGCAATCTGTTACTTTCCGAGAGCTCTTCTCTGTCCTCACCGATGAGATTTACAATACTGTAATGCTGCAATTTCATCATTATTTTGTAATCTTCTTAAATGAGTGTCTCATGTTAGTGCAGGCAATCACAATAACTGCTTGAATAGGATTTGCTGCTGAGCAAAGCTGCTTGTGTTGCAAAAGCAAGTAGAGGAACACACAAGCAAAAAAAAATCATTGTGCAAAGGTGTTTACTTTCCCATTCAGGTTTAGAGTGAGTCCTGAGAAGGGAATTTAGTTATGACTCTACCCATGGTAGCAGGATGCCAGCAAATTGTCAAAAAAGGAAATAATACTCTAATACCAGTTTAAGGCAAGTTCAAAAACAAAGGAGATATGTAACCACAAGGCTTATCTGATGTGGAATACTGTCGTGTTTCTAATGAGTAGAATAGAAATTTGCCTCCTTCAAAAATTTCTCTCGGCTTCGCACTGCCTACTGCTCCCGTGGTCTCTTAGCCAAGGAGAGGACTTGCTCTGGGTGAAGCACACAGTCTGGATGGAAGACAAGCCCTTATACTCAACAGCTGTGTCCTGGAGAGAGGAGGTTCAGAAGCCTCCCTTCCCTCAGAGGTGGCAGCTGAGGCAATGGAGGCAAAAAGAAATTGCCCCAGCAGATCGCTCTGGTTCGCATTTGAACACACTTGTCTTACAAATGACCCAGTAACTCCTTTTTTAAAATAAGGTTGCCTCAAAACCAACCTTTCATTAAGCATTATTTATTCATGTTACCGTGTACTACTTCCTTTCACATAAATATTGGCTGTGCATTTGATATGTGTATTATCCTGTTGAAATCCTTGAGACTATTCATGTGGGTAAAGTTATATGTATGGATCTGTAGTTACAGGGTCTGAAGACGACATTAAATCACTAAAGTTCGCAGTTAATAGGCATTAAACAGCACAGTCCTAGTTTGATTTTTAAAGGATTTCTTTCCCAGAAGAATATAGCAATAATATCAACATGTGACTGTCGTATCATATTTCTCAATTTATTTTCCTCTTCAAACTGAGGCTAGGAAAATATTGCTACTCATTACTTCGTTGCCTGTATGCAGCCTGCTTAATTCTGCTTTTGTTCTTTTTATCAGAGATACTGATCTATGATCTGATCTCCCTTGACTGAGTCATGCTCCAGGCTGTTGGCCCTGGGCCTAATTGTACTTCTGGTTTCAGAATTCTTTGTAATACCTGCCTGGAGGCTTCTCCCATTTGAACAACAAGATTGTAGTTCCTGTACAAGTAGAAATGTAAATGACACAGTACTGGTGCCTCTTCTGGTCTATTTGAAATCCGGGTTCCTAATAGCAAATATCTTATTTTTATTTGCAGATTTTTGAAGTGGTGTGAAGAAAAAGTGAGAATTGTTGTAATCCTTATTATCATTTTTAGAGCCTTATGGATGATCTGTAGTTATCAAAATAACAGCCCCTTCACCCCAAATCCTGCTCAAGTCGCAATTCTGAATTTCTTCTTCTCTGTAAGACTGTTTTTGTATGCTTGGTATTTTTAAGTCAGTGTTTCTTGAGACTTCATTTTAAATTTAATTTTATGTGTGAAATAAGAAGTGAAATAAGTAAAATGGTAAAGAAAAATGACACATTTTTCTCCAAAACACCACTAAAAATATCTTCAAATATTTTATCTTGATTTTATAAATACACGTACTGATTTCAGATAAAAGTTAACACATTCTAATAAGTATTGCATTCAAATATTTTTCTCCCAGTATATTAACTGTATTTAATGTTGCAAAATTAATGTTGCATTGGAGCTGCAGGGGTTGGAGGATGTTTATGTACCAACAACTGATAACAAGAGTTGGAAATGCAGTTTATCTGCCCCTGTACCTGTGTAGGCAAGGTGCTCTGATGTAATAATGTAAGACAAAGTTAGAAGGATTACATCATCAGACTGTACTGTCACTTGCTGATAGTGTCAGGGCTGCAACATGATGCTTCTAGCACTACTGAAAGCTGATTAACTCCTTTTTGGATATCACAGGACTCACAGTGGTGACTCAGTCAGAGGTTGCATGTCAGCAGAGTAAAAAATCGTTTGTTGGAAACAAACAGGTTTTATTCTCATTTTCAACTCCTGGAAGTAAAATTGACATTTATTTATGCAATCCACTGGTTTCTTTCACTGACAGCAGTTTCTGTTAATTCTTCAAAGACACTTTAAGCAACAGCTACAATGAGGGATGATGAAAATTTACGGGGAGCTTGCTTACTTTGTAGGCAGTTTTACTTGCTAAAAAAAGTACCTAAAATGTACCTAAAAAATAACGTGTTCGCATCTTTCTTTTAAAAATGCAGGGACAGGACAAGGCCCTTACCTAAGGTTTTTATTTATTTGAAAATCATCTCATGAAAGCACTTTCCTCAGTCTAGTAGTCAGTTTGCCGGTTAACTGTTCTACACAGGAAATACAGAAAAAAACAGAAAAACAAAACAAAAAAAACACACACAAAAAAAAACCCCACACCAAACCATCAGGCAGTTTTAAAGCTAAAACACTGCAAATCTTCTTACATTTCCAAGCTGTGTACTGGAAGATGTGCTTTTATAAAGAGGGGTACAGGTACATCATTGTCTGGCTTTAGATACAGTATCTCTGCTCTGATTTTTGCATGTTAAAATGAAGTGGCTTTCACAGCTAAATACTTTCACATGGACTTTAAAAAAAAAAATGTATTTAGAAACTGCAATCTTAAAGGGGATAAAAAGCATCTTTCTGCTCGGCTGATATATATTTCATTTCTGCAACTAGCTCCGTAGGGGCAGACAGCACATATGCAAATTCTTCAACTTAATGGAGATCTGCTTATGCAGGACCTACAGAAAAAGCAGTTGATTTTCCTCTTGCAGATGTGTGTGCTGGGAGAGATGGGTATGAGGACAGTATATGGAGAGAATATGGAGTAGCTGGAGTCCTTACAGGTGATGCAGGGAAATTCCTCCAGCAAGCACAGCAGACATCTTTGACCATCAACTCTGAACTAGTATGAGAAGTAGGGTAAGGATGTGGAAAAATATGATATATTTTTCAAGCTAGGCAAAGGTGTTTTGTGTTAATGTAAGTATTGAAGATTTGAATTTTGCCTGCAAAGATTGAAGATTATTGAGTATTAGAGTCCTCCTCAGCTGATCTTTTTCCATGCTTTATCTACACCATTCCTCTCCCCTCCATGCTTACAGTTGATATTACAGATCTCCACAATTATTTACTAAAAAAATAAAAAGTCTTAATAAGATGAGAGCAGACAGACACACTTAAGATATTTAATTTTCACATCTGAAAGTTCTGGGAAATTCAGGAGGGTAGAGAAGGGGTGAAGATTGGTTATTTGTTATTTCACAGCTGGAAATACAGGTTTTCGGAGAGACAGCAAGCATTGACAAGAAACAAACTCCAGTTCTATTTGACTGTGAGGAGGCAATAGGTAATCACTGCTAAATCTAAACAATATAATTATCAGTGCATTTAAGCAATAATGTCTCAGATGATTCTCAGTTTTTGAGATAGAATGGGTGACAGATTTAAGGAAAGAAGAGGGCACAGAGAAATAATACAAGGACAGCCTGAAGTTAACAGCTGAAATTATATTTTTAAATTACTTTTAAGAAACAGGTTGTTGATAGAACATTGATTTTTAGCTCAGAGTAGTAATTTCAAACAGCTGGAAAAAGATCTCTTGAATACACCTTCAGCGCTTAGTTTGATTTAGAACATGCAGATAGATGTGGAAAAAGTGTCTGCCATTAAAAATGGCAGAAAGCTTTGTAAAAATAGCAGCTTCAGTTAAGCAATTTCCTATAGGGTACATAAAAACATAACTTGGAAGGTGGCTATTTTGTAGATACTTCTAGTTATTTAGCATCTGGTAAGTACAATATGCTTGATTCGTTATATCAAATTTACTTGTCTTTGTGACAGTTGGTGATGCTCCTGATTTATACAAGAAGCATTTTCGAGCCCTCCTTGTTTGCGAAGACTGTGTGACTGTTACCAAGGAGCAGAGCCTGGCAGAAGCCATTCTTTAAGGAAGGATTAATAACTTTGGGTAGACTAATGTAATGAAGCTAAGTAAACCATCTTCCTTATCTTTCTATATGTTTAGGACAACTGCTGACAGCTGGGTAAATTAATATCCTTCTAAAAAGCTGTGTGTTCTTCCTTAGAATTTGGAAGTTAATATTATAGTCTTTCTTCATGTTACATTACTTATTTCAGAGTACAATGCTCAGCCTAAGTCTGGAGAAGGTTAGCTTTCCCACAGCATGTGACAAGTGCTACAACAGGTAAGGTGGTAGTTGCTTGGAAGAACCTAAACACTACTTGTTTGCTGAAGGTAGGATGACTTCATCAAAGCAGCACCCAGAAAGGAAAATGGGGGAAGAAAAAGCAATTTCTGTGACAAGAAAGCTTTCAAAAGACTTGCGTCAAAAGAAGGTTTCATAAAGACTTTATGAAGAAGGCATCAGAAACCAAAGTAAAAAAGACAGAAGGTATTGTAATGAAGAAGCAAGACTGAAAGTAAAAGCTGAGTGGAAAGGAAACTTTTAAAAATTAAACCCAGACCTATGGCAATAGTGTTTAATAGATGTATTGCGGTCTTACCCTTATTCTAAAATATGCAGAGGTATTTTGCATGGCTGCTGTTCTGAGTATAAGCAAAAGAAATACTGCTTGAAGAATCCTAAATGTTCCCTGAAAGCAAAACTGAGGAAGGACTGAACACAGCAGCAAATGTGTTGTGATTTCCTCTCACTCAACTCCAAGACTTCATTGAATGCATCCAAAATTGGAGTTAGTGACTTAGGTGAGAAAAGCAGTTGCTTAAGGCATCCTCACCCCACCTTCTCCAAAACTCATATTGAGTAGAAAGTTGTGAAATGTACATTGCCCTATCACATCTGCCAGCAAAAATTAAAAATACATAAATCAATAAAAGAATCTCCAGTGAATAACAACTAAAATCCCACCACTGAATAATCAGAGAACAATGTCTGCCATCAGTTGATCTATGGAAGATCCTTCATGATGCCAAGTCAGCAGCAGATGTGCAAATTGTTTTAACTTGGATTTCTTGTCCTGAAATAAAGCATACATGCTATATCCAAAGAACACTCCCTTCTTAGAGTGAGAGACTAATGAAATATTTGAAGGTCAGGGGGTGAATTGGTATCTTATACAAAATACAGTATACTTTTTGCTTTTTCTTACTAATATTTTAAAGCTCTATTTCAGAAATCTACAGAAGTACTTAATATATATTTATGAGGAAGGTATACTTTTATAGATATTAATTGAGGTAAAGAATAATTTTTGGAAATCAATGGATTTCAAGAAGAAAGAAAGTGGCTCCCCCTTTTTTTTTTTTTTTTTTTTTTAAGTATGCTGAACTGTCATTGGCAATGCTACAAAGAACTTTGTTTAAAAAAACCCTCTCCTGAGAATTTGTATGAATTTATCTGGAAGCTGTCACAAAGAACAAACAGAATGAAAGTGTGAGACAAAATAAATAACCACCTTAACATCTGCAGAGTTGTACAGAAGCACTTTTGAGGGAGTCTATTACATTATATATCACTACACTATTTTACATATTTTTCTACAAGCATTCAATTTTATCTAATGATTCAATTCAATCTCCAGATCAAGCTGGTGCTAAATCTACTCTGATTCAGTGCAAAGAAAGACAAAGTAAAAATCACCTGCTCATCATCTCCGGTAGGGCTGAAAAAGTTTTGAAGTTCAAAAGTCACTGTGTTTCTTGTAATGGAATAATACAAGTAGGAGAGGTAAAGTAATGAACTCATACATGCAGTTATGAGAGGTAATGTTTTCCAGAAGATCATCAGATTTGGACTATTACTGGTAAAGAAGAACATAAAAGGAAGTAATTTCAGTGACAAAATGGTTGACACGGGGAAAAGAATGGTGAGGTTTAAGGAAATGTAATGAGTGGCAAATGGTTGCTGCCTTTATTTTAAAAAGGAAAAAATTCTTATTTTCAGTGAAATTAAGCAGCTAGCAAGAGGAATGAAACAAAACAGATTCTAGAGAGGAAAACAGTAAGTGAAACTGCACATTGAGAAATGGATAGAAGACCAGAAACACTAATTTCTTGATTACAAAATAGCATTTAATTTATTTAATTTTCTATTTTATATTAAAGTTTTCAATATATATTTTGTATATATGGCTGTATATGCTATATAGGAACTCTTTCATCTCATGACAGGGAAACATAAGGATGATTAGGTGGCTATGGTTCCTGGTGTCATCAGTATGCAATTTAGAGGAAATTTTTTTGACTTAGAGGGATGTGTGGGTGGGAAAGGAGTACTAGTTTCACAAATTTGAAGTCATAATGCTTCACATCAATGCTATATTTTTTCTCTCATCAGCTATACTGACTATTCATTCAGGAAAAAAAACGTGTTTTTTTTTTCTTTTTAATGCTGATATGTAACAGCATCTGCTGCTGCTTAAGGATTTTTTGGTCTCATCTGCATTTTGGAAGCACTTTACAAGCCCTTCTTTGCTCTATTTGCCATGTAATTTTAGAGTAGCTCTACACAAATTAGTGTTCTCAGAAACCATGAGGTTTCTTTGAGGTTCTCAGATACCATGTTACCCCATGAATAGGATGCTGTTGCTGAGATAATAACCCCTGCTATGAATTTGGACTTCTGGTATAATTATTCACTAAGCACTCATATATGTTGGGATATCCACTTGCAAGTGAAAATCCAGAAATTTACCCCTTTTGCAGGCAGAGAATTCGATCCTATGTCTTCTCCCTTGTTCATATCCTGATTTTGCCCTCTAGTGAGGCTCTTCAGGTAACAACCCTTTTCACTTCAAGCTGCTGTGCTACATTGCAGCCCGGGGACATGACAGAGGTGATTTTTCCACTTGCTCTCCTGCAAGACAATTTTTTAACCAACATTGCATAAGGGCGGTGGCTGGGGTAGTTGCATATCAGGGGAGTACCACTGCTGTTTGCCCCCTACTCCAGGTGACTTTAAATTAATTTACTCTTTTCCATAGAGGAGGATGTCAAGGGAATCATCCTCACCAGGTCAAAAAAACTATTTTAGCTTATCAGACACTAAAATGGAAATGAAGTGATACACAGTGTAATTAGTTGCCTGTGGTGTGTCTTTGCTATCAAAGTCTAAGTTTTTAAAATAGAATAGAATACTATTTCAGTTGGAAGGGACCTATGATGGTTATCTAGTCCATCTGCTGGACCTCTTCAGGGCTGACCAAAAGTTAAAGCATGTTATTAAGAGCATTGTCCAAATGCCTCTTAATCACTGACAGATAACTTATTGATTAAGCAAGTTGTTAAATAAAATATATTTAAGCAAGATTGACTAAATTTTTCTGCAGTTGGATTTGGACACTTGTGTTTTCCCTTGATGATCTTTAGCCAGGTCCTTCCTTCTGTTTTCTCCTGTGCTCTCGCACTGCTCCCATTCAGATTTTTTTCAGTCTTGTAATTGCTGTGGAGCTTCCCCTGTTCAGTGGCAGGATCTGTCATATCCTCAACAGCCTTGGCTTTTCTTTCTCATGTCTTGTGGTTTTGTCACATTCCTTGCTTCTTTCTGCTCCCTTGGGGGTTATCCAGCTGCCTCATTCTTGTTTCTGTCGATAGTGAGTGAGAATGAATGCGAATCCTGCTTTCCTCAGTCAGAATCACCTTTTCTCCCTTGTTTTGTGGCTGGCAGCTATCCGCCTGTCTTGGTCTGGGACTCACAGCACCACAACCTTGTCCTATGCCCACAGCCCAGACTAGTGAGTTTCTATATGCATGTGGAAACGTAAATTTAGGTATACCAAAATTCATTTGGTTATTGTATTTTGAGTGGAGAAGAAAACAGAAGGAAGGTTGGTTGTGGGGATGAGGAATTACAGGAACACAGCTGCCTTCATTAGTCCCAGAATCTCTTGCCTGCTCCCTGTCTCTCCCAGTTATATTGGCCAGGGTCTTCAGTAGTGTTTGTGTTCTTCCCCCTTCAGGTGGAGCACTTGGAATTTCCAAAGTAAGTCCATGGCCATTAAGTACCAAAGCATGTCCATTAAGTACCAAATAATAGTACTATCCCCATTTGAAGTTTACAAAATTACATCAAAGATTT
This sequence comes from Athene noctua, assembly GCF_965140245.1. NCBI lineage: Eukaryota > Metazoa > Chordata > Aves > Strigiformes > Strigidae > Athene > Athene noctua. The sequence goes on from NC_134040.1 coordinate 41,016,211, forward strand.
TCCCATTTAATTAGACTCCAAATAAGGCACCAAACAAGTATTTAAAATCTGATGTCAATCGATCACCTGAGGACTGTATATATGTTAATAAGTAATGACTATATGCTGCAACATGAGCATTAGAAATTTTTGATGTATACATTATGTATATTCTAAACACGCATGATACCTGATACTACATATATGTGTTACTACCTATATCAGATATTACCCTATTTATGGGTTTAACCCTAATTATATATCCATATATGCTATGAATAAAGGCAGAGTTTAGGTTTAGATCCTGTCAAAGCATTCCTACGTGGGTTTGAGGCCATGACCAACACCATTCTTCCTACAGCTGCCATGGTTTTCCACAGGACCATCACTCCTCATGTGCAGCTCTGATTGTATGTTTGTTCTGTTTGGAGGATTTTAATTTTCCTATGTTTTCTTTCCATTTTTATCTAATTTCTGAAACAACTTTTAAATTTTTCCCCTCCCCTTTTATTATTGAATTCTTGTACTACAAGGTAATAATCTATGGATTATTAACAATAAAAAATACAGACTGTTTTCTCTTTGATTCCTGCTCTGCTTTTCTTCTTATCCCCTCTCTCTACCACTCTTAACAGTGAAGTTTCTTGTTTCCTGAAAGGAATTTGGCCGAAGACTAATTGTACTCTTTGGGTAATTTATGGATGCATATTGCAAATTAAATTTTCTTTCAGCAATTAACAGTAATTTTTTGGTTTTTTTGTTTCTTTCAAAAATATTATGAAATGGTTATTAAATTAAAGGAGGAAAACAATATAAGACATTACTGGAGACCAGTCTTCTACCCTGAAACTGTATAAAGGAAGGTTAATATTAGGAAGCATGATATTGAAGGAAAAAATTACTACAGAGGTAAAGAAGTGTGGCAGTAGCTGGGGATGTGGAATATATTCATAGGATGAACACTGAAGTGTTGGAAATTTTTTAAAAGTTTTTGTGATGGCAGGGCTGAGTGTGTTATAGAGAAAATATGGCTTTCAGCTTAGACTCCTCAAAAATGTGTGAAACCAATTATATATGAAAAGGTAATAACAGTAAGAAAGAAAATGTGAGAACATGTTGTTGGTGTGTCTGTTAATGCTGGAGAAGCAAAATTTTTCTGTTTAATGATAGGCCTTGTCACTTCAAACAAAAGGGTGTAGCTGATTTAAACTCCGAAGATGTCTTTGTTGCTTGTTTAGTCACAGCTATTCCATATTCCATTTTAAAAACTGGATCATTCTTTTGAAAAAGTTTTTACAAGAGCCATTTTCAAAGCACTAAAGATCTCATCACCTGTCTGCTGAATTCGATGTCCAAGTTCCTTGAGGATTAGGAACAGGCTCAAAATAATCCCAAACAAAAAAACCATCAGAGATCCTTTCCAGAACCATTAATAGATTGTTTCATTGTTTATGTTATACTAATTGATCCAGTCACAATATAATGCACTAAATCAATTTCTCATATTGTGTAAGAGCTTGGCTAGTATTTACTAATTTGGTTTTATAGTTTAATTATTTTTTATAGTTTGGGAAATCCACTTCAAATGAGTAAACAATATTTAGGGTGAAATGGAATTTTTACCTATCATTTAAATAAAGTTTTTTTAAATGCAGTTTAAAACCCCTTAGATTTAAATACTCAATTTCAAGCTTATTTTTTGCATAATATTATATATGGCAAAAATAATTAATTTTGTCCAATTTAAATAACTCTGTATTTCTAAAGAGAGATTTACACCTAGATGTTGTTAAGTGTTCAAGAATAAAGGTGTGAAATAGCCTGCAACTATGGTGGTATTTGTAAATGCTTTCTTTTTAAAAATTTTTACTCCTTGAATCAGAGTGTTTGTACCTATTTGCTTGTGCACATGATTCCTGAATATTTTAACAGAAGAAAGTTTTTAGTCTCATCACACAAGTTCAGAGGTTATTAACTACACTGAAAATGGACCACCTGCAAATGTTCTCAGTCATACCCACATTTAAAAGAAATAGCAGTAAGAAAGGGTGTTTACTGTTAACTATTTTTTTGTAAATTAAACTCTGTTACTTACAGTCTGAACTGATGTAACAGATACAAGTTTTAGGATATGCATATTCTGTCCTTTCTATTTTCTAGTTGCTGTTCTCCAAATCCAAGTGAAGGGTCCGCAATAGAGTAAGTGAAAAGTAGAGTAAGTGAAAAGTAGAGTAATGAAATGTCACTGGGGAAATTGCTTAGACCAGCCAGTATGCTACTGGGCCCTACATCTTCATCTTGCACAAGGGGTACAAACTCACAGAATCATCTAGGTTGGAAAAGAAGATCATCCAGTCCAACCATTAACCTCACACTGACAGTTCCCAACTCCACCAGATCCCTCAGCGCTCTGTCAACCCGACTCTTAAAACCCCTCCAGGGATGGGGACTCCACCACCTCCCTGGGCAGCGCATTCCAAAGCCCAACAACCCCTTCTGGAAAGAAATGCTCCCTAATATCCAGTCTGAACCTTCCCTGGCACAGCTTGAGGCCATTCCCTCTTGTCCTATCGCTTATTTCTCCAATGGATCTGAGTAGTCTGTGAGCCCCTTTTTGAAATGATGCTTCCACAGGAAAACTGAATGGTACTCAGTCACTGCAGCTTGTTAGGCAAGGGCATCACAGCTGGAAATCTGCTTCTTGCAGTTGGTGTTTGCATTCAGTCCATTTGCTCCAGGTGCTTGAAGCCTGTGCCAATATAATATTGAAAGCCACTAAAGTGTATGTCCTATTCTCATATCCTGGTGAAGATACTAAAATTTCTCAAACCACAAAAATACCTGCTGCTTATGAACACAGTGATAACAACTGAACTGGCCTTGGAGGAGGCGTGCAACGTTATAACATGGTAGTTTCATACTGAATAATATTGCTTTGGTTTCTGTGAAACCTCATTGAGAGAAACAGTGTGAGAGAACACCATTAATCAACGTCAAGATTTTAATACTTGATGGATTGAGTGGTAGCAGTTTTAAATGTAAAATGATAGCTCATCTTCAAGATGCTACTAATTGTAAATCAAATTCTAAGATGTTCTGTTGGAACTGTAACTGTGGATGAGCATCATTATTGTTTTCAATTTGCCACTTACATTTTGATAGGAAAATATATCATAGAGCTTTGATTTTTGATTTATTTTTATTATGCAATGTTTATTATCATGTTCCTCATTTTGACTTGAGCAACCTGTGAGAGAATTTTCATTTTAATGTTTATTTGGTAAAAGAGATTAAATCAACCTTAAGAGTGATTTTACTTAATTTCAATCATGGTTTATTGCTCAGGATATATTTATAAAGGTATGCATGATTATATAAAAGGATTCATTAGGAATTATGTTATGAGGAAATGACTTAGTGAACCTATTTGCTTTAAAATATTGCCAAATGGGGGCTGGAGGACCCAAATATGAGATGACTCAATTAAGTGGGAATTCTTCTGATGAGTAAGGCAAATATTGTGAGCACTATTTTCAAAAATACCTAAAACATAAAAACACACTTTAGTGAGACTTAGACTTTAGTTCACAACAAGCTGTGAATTTCTCTGAAGGCACAAGAATTGCACTTTTCAGGCTAGGCATAGGTGACTAATGCTGTGATGCTGATCACCATATTTAGCCATCCAAAAAAGTCTACTTTTCACTGAAAAGTATCTGAATATATCTGAGCCACTCCTTGCTGACTTTAAACAGCCTTGTAATTAACGTGAAGAGTTCCCTGTATGTAGGCTGATATTTAGCATCCAATTGAGAACTCACGTAACTCATGGACAAATTGGAGAAGTTCAAAAAGGAAAGGAATTTGCAGTCCAGAAGCTAGGTTTTCCTTATTTTTTTTCTGGAGAATGAGAAGCAGAAGGAGAGAAGGAAAAGCATAACAGAAATTTCAATAATAGACAGTGTTTAGGAGCCAATGAAAGGGAACATGACCACTTTTAGGTACATTATTATTTCCTTAGGTTCTGCTGACAAATGTAATATATTTATGAAGATGTGTTTGAGCACATGATTATGATCCCAGTTAACTGTTGGCATAAACTTTGGGCTGAAAAGGTGTTAAGTATTAGTCAGCACTTGATATATACATACACATACTTATATTTTTAAGCATCACACCCTCTACAACACCCATGAGTAATGCACTGTGAAAAGACCCAACTAAATAAATTAACAATTTTTTCAGTTAGTTTTTGAAGGACCTGATGCTTTGCAACTATTACGTAGAAAGCTGAAAAAATTTAGTTGGTTTAAAGAGAGATATCAACATGGCAGCAGCATCAAGCAACCATACAGGCTATCAGGTGTCTGAACTTGGTGTTTCCTAGCAGATGAAGATACTTCTTCATGAATGACATAACCAGTGACAAAATTTTATCTGAAGGACAATTGAATTTGATGATGTGAACATAAACCAAACTAAACTGTGGAAAATATTGTACCTGCATATCTTGAAAAAAGCAAGGGCCAGTGTTCCAAGCAGTGGAAAAAAAAGTTTTGCATGTCTGACACAAAATGTGCTGAAGGTTTTAATTCTAAAGCTGAGTGCAGGTATTTTGTAATGAAAGTGCCAGCTCATCCTGAATTATACAGTACTTAAACTATATATCTGCACAATATTTTATTGTATAAACTCATTAACAATTTGCTTTCCGTGTTGTTTTGCTTGTGTTACTTTTTTAAAAGAGTAATATGTATAATGTTTGTTTATGTTGGTTTATCTTAAGACAAGCTGCACAGAACTGCAAGGGGACATCAAGCTCTCTATTCTGCTATCTCAGACAGCAATATCACCCTGTCCTTTTCATAAACAGATCAAAAATCCTCTGAACATTATTCAGTCCTGTTTAGGAACTTCACTGCTGTAGAAGTTAGAGATATTCCTTTTATGGTCAATTGTCTGCATTTGTGTTGTGTTTTTTTTTTTTTCTTCAAGGTGATTTTTCTGATTTCAAAAGTATTTCTTGCTCCTGGTGATTCAGTATCCTAAATTATTTATAAAGAACAAACATATGCCTTCACAGACTTTGTTTGGAAAGATAAACATGATTTAAAAAAAATATTATCTTTTTTAAGGCTTAACAGCATTGCTATTTTAGGCCTGAGTTTTATAAACCTCTATTGATATACCTATGCTGAATATTTAAAGGTGAGTTGCAGGTCCATGCAACTCGTGCAGCGAAGCCTGCAATAAAACAAATTTTGACAACAGAATTTAAAGCAATTCAGCAATTTTGGTAAAACAATAATCATTCTGTGTGATATGAACTTTGTGCCACACAGATTGACATAGCTGTTCCACATGTTTTCATCTGGTAGTTACTGTTTCTCCATCCTTTGGCTGAAACATAACTGACTGTAAAGGTTTTTGCAGTTCTTGTCAGAGTGTAGCTTGATCTGCGGCTTGTAATTATTACAGTTAACGACAGGGTTTGGTATGCTATGGTTTGTCGAGTTAATGTCTACATTCGGGTAGGTGAGGTTGTGTCATGAAGAAATTATCTAGTTAAGCACTCTGAGTCATATCACTGAGAGAATACCTTTGTAGTAATACAATGCATTCATACATTGTGATAAAGCAATTTATGAACAAGTTTGTTAATGAAGTGATGGAACCAAACTTCTAAGCAAGAAGACAATAATAGTGCTATGTGGGGAGGTTTTCTGTGCTCTATCTTTTGATCAGATGCATATTTTATGCTTGACTCACAAAGGTGCTTCCACTCCAATGCCTGTGCAGAGGTGAGGAATGTTTTCCTTTTTCTACATGTGGCTATGTCTTTATGTGCTCGCTCTACCTGCATGGCTACCTGCAATAGTATGCTGGATATATGTTAATGGCAACTATTTGAGCACTTTCAGAGTTGTACTTCTTATTTTAATTAGTCAGTTACTGTCATTTTTCACACTTCTAACAAATCACTTGAAATATATTGCTCATGGTTGTGGCTGAGACATAAATCTTCTGTTAAGAGATTAGTGAGTCATCTATCCCATGGCCCTCATTGCCATCTATTACACAATTATAATAAAGCTTTCTCCACTACAGAACCACAAGTCTTCTACTTCAGTTATTGCAGTATAGCCAAACTGCATCCAGAGCAGCTGGATGATGCGATAGTAGTCAGATGATGCAAGACAATCATTTGTCTAAGCCTGATTTTTTGGCATGGAAACTTAAGAGGAGCACCATCAGTGACCGAGTTTCATCTTGGAGGTCAACAGCAGAACCACGGGGCAGGGATGAACAGCTAAGTAACAACAGCCCCTTTGTTACCCCTTTTGCAAACACCTATATTCACCATGAATTGAGTTTGTGCATGACTTGCTCATTAGCAGCACTGAAATACTTTTCAACCTATGTTAATATGTTAGGGTCACAGTCCCTTGGCCCACCTGGAAAATGGAATTTGAGCCTGAGAAGTAATTTAACAGGTAAATAGGTGGAAACTATGTCTAAAATCTGCCTTTGGGCAAAAATACTGTGGTTTTACATGGTGAGCACCTCTGTGCTCCTCTGCTATCTTCACAGAGAGTGTATGTAGGATAGTGTAAGGAGAAAGAGTTGCTAGCTCTCCACTCTGGGATAAAGAAGGATTTGACTCAGTCTGCACTTGTTTTAAATTGTTGCATCAAGGCACTTCTTGTTTCCTATTAATACAGTATAAAGACTTAAAGTCTCTAAGGATAAATTAACTTGCAGCGGACTCAATACTCAGTAAGTGACCTGTATCTTAAAAAAGACTAGAATAAATATTTGTTGCCAAAAAGATCACCCAATAGCTTCTTATGAAATTTCCCTGCAGAGATAATTGAAGTGAAATATTTAGGTTTTAGAACTATTTTGAAAAAAGTAAGAATTTAAGAAAGAAAAAAAATAAATTACTATAATTATGTCATTAAATAGGGTGATAGATGGGTAATAGAGCATGCAACTACCAACACATATTTGGAAGTGAGAAGGGAAGTGAAAGCTAATGGTATCCAAGTGACATGAAGTGCAGGATAGTTTTTCTTAATGATCATCTCTAAGACCAACTCTTCTAAAGAGCTGCTTTCACAGTTTTCCTTGAAAGATCGAAAATATATGCTAAACCTCATATATATTGAATTAAATTCTTTCTAACCAGAGATCAAAAATCCACATTTTTATAATTTTCTTTTTTCTTTTTATGATTTTATGATTTGAAGAGATTGAAACTAATTCTGAAGGTAGAAACAGAGGAATGAACAGAAGTTGTGTCCCAGCAGAAAAACCTTTTTTTACAACTAATGCAACTTTTTCTTAGCAAACATCAAGCAATTGTGTATTTTTTATAGCTAAGGCAAATAATTGTTATTAATATGAAGTTATCCAACTCTCTATTAGAGAAACTAATGGCTCTGCCAGATTAAGATTTTTTTTTGAGTTTTGTTTATGGAATGCTCATGGCTTGTCTCTGCTTTGAATCTTGTAAGAGCTAGCATTTTTTGCTCTTCCTATGCCAGCTTGGTGTTGCTATGCTAATACATTTTCTATGATTTTTACTCTGATATTGTAAATCTATAATTTGTATCGTTCACCCAAAGGAATTTCTTAAGCCATACTGATTGAAATGTTAAAAATCTACTGTAAGATTTAGGGTTAAATAAAAGATCTAGGCTTTAAAATAAAAGCCAACACATGAAGTATGTAAGTAGGAAAAGCTTCATACCTTCATTTTCTACTGTTTAGCATTAAAATTTCTCTTTCAGCTGGGGCACCATCAAAACAACATAAAGCCTAGTAGGACTCCTTTAGACTCCAAGATTTTGCTGGCAAGGGATGTTATTTAAAAGTTAGTGTTTCAGGATTTGTGGCATTCCAGGATTCTAAGGTTTTTCCTGATTTTTAAAGCTTTTATTGTCGACATCCTTGAAATGATGTTTGTTAAAAACATACATGTTACTAAAGAATTCAAGTATGCACAAATGAAATTTATCAAAACAGTCAGGGTCTCCTCTTCTTTCACTTGCAAACTCAGTGCCTTTACTCCAGAAAATAAGCACAGTGTTTTGGAGGGCTAGAGTCACCAGTGAGCTCAGCTTCACTTAATTTTGCTTTTCTAGCAATTATGTCTTTCCCATTAAATTTGAGAATATGTTATCTACAAGCTGCAGTGAAATTCCTGGAACTGGACATGCTGTCTTATGCTACATGTCTTTTTTGAAACACTTAAACCCTTGTTCTCTAATAACGAATGGCATACCAGGACTGAAGTCCTGGCAAAACTAATGAGCCTCTTCCTTCAAAATGGACACTGAAATAATCGATTCCTTACTGTGACTTTGAGCATAACTTGTAAAGGGAACTTCCATGAGGTTTTCAGTGTTTTTAGTATTTCGTTGCAGTCCTTAAATCTGTGCTGCAGCTGGAGTTTACAGAAGCTACAGAATAAGTGTTGGGCTCCATGGTAATGCTTGTTTTTGTAGTTGTGAGGTTCTGTTAGAGTCTCTGTTAGGCATCAAATAATTCTTATTACTACCCATTGATAAATATCAAGCATAAATTTGGACTTTGGAATTTTCTTAATAATAACAAGTATTAAATTAATAGTGCCATGGTCAAAAACTTTTATTTAAAGTTACTGAAAAAGTTAGAATACTTGTTTCTTCTACATCTTTCTAATAAAAAAAAAAAAAAAAAAAAAAAAAAGCAGTGTAAACCAAAATATTCTTCATTGTAACTAGTCATGTCCTCAGTCCACATCAAGGAAATGCAACAGATTAGATAGGAAATCTTGTTGAAAAAAAAATGTAATAAGAAAGTCTCATTCAATGTTTACGTATGTTTTAAGTGTATTTATGCACTTAAGAAATGGGGATAGGTGATTAGTAGCTTAAGAAAATATATATGACATAATACAGTGTGGGGATCTGGGAACTGAAATACTACCATTTTTATAAAGCCACACATCAATACTGGAGCTCCACAAGCCAGGAAATGCATCCTAATTTAAATAGGAAAGTCCTGTGTGAAAAGACCCCACCAAAACAAACAAACAAAAAATCTCATGAGTTTTTTTCTTTCTTTCTTCTTCTTTTTTTTTTTTTTTTTCCTTAGTTTTGCAACTGAAGAAACAGTACAAATTCTGCAGTTACATAAAAATTTCAGGAAGACCTGATGTACTAAGCAGAACCTCAGGCCTTTTAAGAAGAAATAATTATTGAATTTCTCTCAAGATGCAGCACCTCCCTTCCCTAAAAATATATATATATATAAAAATTAAAGCTAGTCAGGTATTCTGATGAACTTCTGGAGGCAATGCTGCTCCAGAACAGTTAGCTAAACCTTAGGCTGACTTGTGTAAGGCAATTTTCACCAATTTTTAGTCTTCTGGTGTGTGATTCTTCATGTAGGAGGATTTTAAAAAACACTACACTTGGTAAATACTCTGCTCTACTACAGTCTGTTCTTGAGAAAACTTAGCCTAATAAACATCCAAGCAAATAGACAGCAATAAGGAGAACTGATAGGAGAGTAGGAACAGATGAAATGCAGTCTGCCAGTGCTTGGATTTTGGTCAAAATGCTAGTTGAGATAGAGCCATGTATGCAGTGGAACAACCTGCAACTCATCTATTTTTCTTTTTCTTGTTTGATCAGAAACATTATCAGAGTGTGACCCCCAAACAGTGAGAATGTTCTTTTATTAATGGGCTGGGTTTGCTGAAGTTCATGTATCAAAATTATATATAGTCTATCAGTTGTTCTCCACAGACATTACATACAAGAGGTAACACACAATAATATTTTTTGTGGTCAATTTGATGGGATGTCAGACCACTGTGTGTTTTCAAAAATATTTAATATGTTTGTCATTGATTAGGAGTAAAAATTAACTCTCTGAACTGGTATCTTTTCCACTCTGAAATAAGAGCTTAAAAGTTGAACAGAATAAAGAGAGTGATGGCTGTTGTCTCACTGGTGTCTCTTAATATGTGCAATTAAGGAGATCACGATAAGGGAGAACTGCAAGAGGTCATAGCCTGTCCTGAGTTCACATAGAGCTGTGACCAGGTCACTGTGCAGGGGCATTTTGAAGGGGAATTCTGTCATAAAAATGAGATGTAATTAAAAACTCTTAATTGATGCTATTAACTCGAAAATGAATATTATGTCTGATTGCAGAGAAGAGAGAAAAGTGAGTGCAATGCAAACAGAGCCAAGGAAATCTCGGACTGCAAGATGTCGTTAGAAAGGCTTCATAGCCTGTAATAAATATATAGTTTCAGAGCAATAAAGATGAATTTCTGTTGGGAAATGCTTGGAGATGGAAAATATTCTAGCTAGGTGAAGAAGTTGTGTAGATTTAGGAACAAACCAAAAATTTGATCCTTCAAGAGAATCTTGCCTTTAGATTTTATGAGATCAGGAGAAATTTTTGTGGGCCGATGTAACTAGAATTTCACCTGCAGATCTTGCAGGTGGCAGGACTGTACAAATCAATCTGAAGCATTTCTTTCTACTCCAGAACATATTTGAACCATAAATTCTGTGGAAAGAATCTGCTTATATAGATATAAGCAAGCAGTTATTTACTCCTACATTAAAGCATCATTAAAAATATGTTGTGGATTCAGTGTATGTGAACTAAGTAAACCTTCCAAAATTTAGCTAGTGTGAGGGAAAGAAAACCAGAAATTTACTTATTTTCAAAAGAAGACCTTTTTTTTTTTTTTTTTGGATATCTCTTTATTCAAACATGAAAATGTTGCAATGAGACAGATACTCGTTAGAACTTGGAAATATCAAGCACTTGCTTTTTTAAAGCTGATTAACTCTGGTATCTTATAGAAGCAATGTAAAAATCTAGCCTTTAAGACAACATGTGCTTCAAAAATAGTCTCTGATATGTTTATCCCTTGTTCTTGCAATGCTTTCTCTTGAAATAAAAATCTTCCTGGAAATGTATGGTAAACTTACAGTATATTGCGTTGGTCAAAGAACCTTTCTGGTTTGGAAGCAGGGGTTCAGTTTGCTATGCCAGTAGATGTTATTTGATCTACTAATCCATATCCACAGTGTTTTGATATGATATTGGGGATATTTTTGATACAACCACTCTCTATTTAAAGATTCTTCTTTCTCTTGGAATATATTTTTCATAAGATGGTCTTAATGAAACCTCTGTAGTTACATGTAAGATGAAGAATTTGTTGGCTGAGGAACACATTAAAAGGCATCAAAAATTGTCATCAAATCACTTGCCATATTTCAGCAATATGTGTTGGGTTGTAATTGTGATTCTGTCCTGATCACCCCAACAATTCCTTACTGATGATGCTGTGCAACATTTCCTGTGTAGTGCATGAAAGGAAGGTGGTGAATGTAGTTTTTCTGTATTTTAGTAAGGCTTTTGATACTGTCCCTCACAGCATCCTTCTGGACAAGTTGTTCAACTGTGGGATGAGCAGGTTCACAGTGCGCTGGGTGAAGAACTGGCTGAAACGGCAGGGCTGAAAGGGTTGTAGTGAATGGGGCTACATCTGGCTGGCAACTGGTCACCATCGGTGTTCCTTGGGGTTCAATTCTAGGGCCAGTCCTGTTCAACGTATTTGTCAGTGGTCTGGATACAGGAGTTGAATGCACCATTAGCAATTTGGTGATGGTATCAAACTGGGAAATGCTGTTGACTCTCTTGAGGGACAGGAGGCCTTGCAGAGAGATCTAGATATTGGAGCACTGGGCTATAATTAATGGGATGAAACGAGTTGAAACGCTGGATTCTGCACTTAAGATAGAGTAACACTGGGCACAGGTATTAACTGGAAGAGGAGTGGCTGGAGAGCAGATCCACAGAAAGGGATGGGGGGTGCTGGTCGGCAGCAGGCTCACTATGAGTAAGTGCTGTGCCCTGGCAGCCAAGAGAGCAAACCACATCCTGGGGTGCATCAAACAGCATAACCAGCCAGTGAGAAGAGGTGATCATCCTGCTGTATTCAGCACTGGTGCAGCCTCACCTTGCGTGCTGTGGGCAGTTCTGAGCCCCCACAGTTTAAGAAGAATGTGAAGGTCCTTGAATGCCTCCAGAGGAGGGCAACAAAGCTGGGAAGGGGCTGGAAGGGATGTTCTGTGAGGAGCAGCTGAGGGCTTTGGGCTTGTCAAGTTTGGAGAAAAGGAGGCCAAGGGGCAGCCTCATTGCTCTCTACAGCTTCCTGGGGAGGGGAAGTGGAGAGGGAGGTGCTGAGCTCTTCTCCCTGGTACCCAGTGATAGGGTGTGTGGGAATGGTTCAAAGCTGAGCCAGGGGAGGTTCAGACTGGACATTAGGAAGCATTTTTATAAGGAAAGGGTGGTCAAACACTAGAACAGGCTTCCTAGAGACGTGGTCGATGTCTCAAGACTCAGTTTTAAGAAGCATTAGAACAGTGACCTTAATTTGCTTTAACATTTAGTCAGTGCTGTAGTGGTCAGGCAGTTGGACCAGATGATCATTGTGAGTCCCTTCTAACAGAAATATTCTATTCTATTCTATTCTCAGTTAATTTAGTAACTTCAGTGGGAAATTTGGTGCATTTATGTATTCTATGTCTTTTAAAAAAAGATTTTAATGTTTTGGTTCTTATCTTCTGAAGCTTCTGCAATACCATGAGACTTTCATTGAATGCATGTCTGTCTCATTGAAATCACCTGCAGCTGGAGACACAGCTGGGATAGTCTTAGCAAACTACAGGATTTTGATATTTAAGAAGTAAGCACCAAAGTGGATGATTTTCAGGTATCCAGTCTCCAGAAAGGAATCCAAACCTCAGAGCTATGTATCTACATTTGCTATGTAGGGAATCAGAGCAGTAATTCAAATCCCAGGAAGGGACCTGATTCAGTTGATTGGAGTTGCTGACTTGTTTGAATTCCTTACACCTCCAGGTCAAGAAAAAGCTAAAGATGCCTTCAGCTAAGGCTTTTGTTCTCCATTTTTGTTTTAAATCACTATATTGGGTACTCAGAAAGCTTTCTTTTAAAGCAGTTTTATCTTCTACAGATTAACATTCATTATTAAATTAGGAACACTGTTTCACCTGTCTCACAGTGGGGAAACTCCCCGAGATGAAAGTGATTTAGGATTCCTATTGGCTCTCTGATGAGTTTCACCCCTCTTTACAGGGTATGCATGGAAGATAGGCACAGCTATGTCCTCAGCAAACATGAGGTAAGAGTGATACCAGTGAAAAGAGCCTTTTTTTTTTTTTTTTTTTTTTTTAATTCTGGTGCTTAAAAAATAAAAGAAGAAAAAGAAGAACATTAGTTTTTAGTTCTAGCTGTAAAGCATGGCTAGGTTGACATTGTCCTGGTCACTGGTGACCAGTATCTATAAATGTAGAGAGAGAGTATTTAAAAGCATTTTTCCTTGAGTTTTCCTATTGAATTTTCCAATTGGATCCTTAATGCAGTTTGCTTTATAGGTCTCTTTTCTAGGTTTTTGACTTTCCCTGCACTGTGATTAGGAAATATACCTGATGAACGAATGTGAGAATAACTGGTTCTACTCTGTGTATTTCTATTTCTAAGGTAACTTCTCTATTAAGATTAGTATGGCATTTAATGATTCTTTAACTAATTTCAGAATATGCTGCCTACTCCAGGACTTCATCTCATACATATTTTAGGGGTAATCTTCATAGAAAACTGCATTTCTTTCTCTGTCTGCTTTTATTTTCACCTAGAGATTTAAAAAAATGATTTTCCTCCCTACTTCTATGGCTACTTTGGAGTAAGGGAGGCTTCCTGAATGTACAAATGTAGCAGTCACTCCTCTTTGTCTGTCTCAAGGGCTATGCTTTCCATCACTGGCATTTCAATTACTTATTTTTATCCCACAATAAGATTTTCTGGGGTTTTGTGTTACTTTCCCAAACAGAACATCCCAATTCACTGGAACAGAGATATTGTATGGCCTTGTGTGTACTTCTTTTTATTTCATTTCGCTCAGTTTTGCTTTTATCTCCCTTGCCATTCTCTAGACCTGCCTGCTAAATCCCAGTTTGGTGCCCTCTGTTCTTTCTATTGATACATATTTCTTGCTGATTTTCTTGTGTACTAGCCACTGTTCTTTCTGTTTCTTCCTATCTCCTTGCTGAGCAACTTATTCTTTCTTGCTAATTTAAAGCTATTTTGCCCAGTCCCATTAGCTTTGCCTCTCAGCAAATTGGTGGTCATGCTCCTCAAAAAAGAATTTATCAATTCATTGTAACCTCTGCTTTGTGTTTCTAAGCCCCCTACCTTTTAGGCACTGATTTATCACCACAACTCTGGGAGTTTTGGTTTTTATTCAGCCTAGACTGTGGCAATGAATCATATGTGACATTAAGCAGGTTAGATTGATTCTAATTACATTGTACTTTAGGAATTACAAACCACAAATTCGTCTTACGGATTTCTAGGTCTGGGATTTAATGAAGCAACAGTATTGTCTGCTTGCTTCAGGACTGGACTATGGCATCCTCTTGTACCAGCTGATTGGGTGAGTGTCAGAAGTCTATCTTTGCTCCATTTCTCCTAGATTTCTAACATTGTTCTTCTGCATTGACTTCACACATCTGCTATGTCATAAGATGATTAAACTAAAGATCATCAAACACTGCCTAAGCAAAAGGGGTGAGTTGAGGTTACGCAGGCAACCCTGATACCCTCCACCCCCTTGTTTTCTAACTTGTAAAACTTTTTCTTTGCAATTCTGTAAATGTTATTTTAATGTAATTTGTGCCTAATATATATATAATATAGATAAGTCTATCTAATAATCATTTTGAAATAATATATGTAGATTCTTCTATTTTATATTCTTTTCTGTAAGTCAGCAGAGTAGAGTTCATTAACTTGATATGGATCTCTTTCAGTCTGTAACCATTCACCAAAGAATGGATTTAGGAGTATATTTATATAGTAAATGTAATGATACTGCTTACTTTAATATAAAGTTCAGCTTTTTAACACTTTTTCTGTATATACACATTTGGCTCTCTTGGAAATGGACTTGTAATGCAATCTTCTTTCTTCACATTTCAGCAGAATTGTGACTTCTAAACTAACAGATAGCTGTGTTGTGAGGATTAAAAAAATATATATATATTTGTTTGTGCAGTACTTAGAGAAGTATACTTGAATAAGCCATTTATTAAAAGGGTAACAGTTACCATAATACTTTAAACAGTGGGCACTACTGAGTTGTGGTCTGTGGGATGTTTGGCCTTTTTTTTTTTTTTTTATGGTGGCGGAATATTCAAATAGAAACTATGTAGTAAATTCATACAAAAAACTATTTGATAGAGACCTGTAATGGTACTGAATGCAGTTTTTACTTTTCTGAAAGTGATAACACAGCATGTCATATCTAACTGACTAATGGAGATTTGCCAGTGAAATAACTCAATCAAAAATGTAATTTACCTTGAAGCTCTCATGGAAACAGCTATGACTCTTGTATCTGTCCCAATTAAATATGGTGTGATTATGATTGCATATATGTTACTAATAGGATTGTTAGGAGCATTTCTGACAAATGTTTTGCTGGAGATGCTAATGAAAAAGTATAAAATCTGAATCTTCTGTTTTAAAAAAGAAAACCACTGCCAACATAGCTTTTTTTGTTTTGACAGTTTCCAAAGGGAAGGTCTCCTCTGTTCAAAATGCTTTTAATTTTAAATATCTTTAAAACAGCATAAGGAAGAGTGGGGTGTGGGGTTTTTGAGGTATTTTAGTTTAAAATAATTTACTAAGTCATCAGATTCTGAAATAGATTGTGATTTTAATTTTAGAACAATTGTCTTAAGCATGTCAACTCAGTAGCTGTACCACCTTCTACACTTTCTGTCTCCATAAAGTTTCCAAACTGATATTGGTATGTCTTATATAGCAGAAAGAACACTACTTCATGTAAGACCAGTATATTTGCCTTACAAAATTGGCAGTTATTTGAAGTATACCAAGAATCCTTGACATGGAGCCAAATGGTTATTAAAAGGTGCTTTTTTCCCTTTTAAAAAAAATTTGCTTCCCCCTGAAAGTACTTGTGACATCCACCTTACTGTCTGCAACAAGGATCATCCTGTTGGCAAATAGGTCACTTGATTTGACAAGATAGTTATACACCAAGAAAACTCCATACGTCTCAAAGTGCTGGAACCTTTACGGAAAACCATGAAACTATTGGAAGTTTTATGACAGATTGCATCTCAGTTATTCCCAGGAGCCTGATCGTTTAAGCTCACCTTCAGAAGTAAACGTGCATCAAGTGATACCAGCCTGAGTTAGCTGGAAAATATGCAAAACTTCTAGCATACATATCCAAGCATTAGATGTCTCTTACAACAAAGCTATCAGAAATGCGGTTTCCTATACTACACCGAAAGACTCTTTGGACAAAATCAGATAGCCACTAGCATGAACTTCTATAAATAATTTATGAAGGTAAGATGTGTCCACTTACCAGCAGAAGAACAGTATCTCAGAAAGGAAGACTATATTCTGTATTTCTGATCTTTCAGCCCATATCCTTAAGGAATAACTAAAAAAAAAAGTATATTCATAACTAACATTCACAGCTGTACTTGACATTAAAAATTATCGAAATAGTGGCTTCCTGACATCTAGTCTTTTTCTCCAGGTGGTACCTCTGCCTGACCTCTCTGTCCCACTAGACCTACTGAACTTATTATTGCTTAGCTTGCTGACATTACCCTCTGCTCTGCTGGTAACAGCCATAATTTTCTTTCAAATTGTCTAAATAATTAACATAATTATTTTGAACCTTGAGTTTACCGCTTTTATTTTCAATCGAAAGGAGGACTTGCATGCCCCAAAAGCTTGTCTATAGTCTCTTTGCATAACTATTCATCAGTAAGTCTAATAAAAAAGGAAAGAGTCTTCCCAAAGCTTCTCTTTCTCTGAAGCATAGGTGGAATATATGTGTTCACACAAAACTAGCTATTAAAGTACACTTCTATAAATTAGTATTTCTTATCTTTGAAAATTCATCACAGTTTCACTGTAATAAGTTAAATACTTTGTATAAAACACAAATCATTTTCTGGTTGAAGAGATTTAACAATGAAAATACATTCAGTGCTTCTAGGATGTATTGCAGTGACTATGCTATTACTAGTCTTTTATGTAATTTTTTTTTTTGTTTACAGACAAAATAACTTCCCTGTTACAACTGAAACAAGCAAAAATATTTCTGTGAAGTTTTGACAGGGTAAATACACTTGTGATTTAAGAACTAAAGGTGATCACACGTTTATTTTAACTTTCTAATATTTCCTGTCAATTAGGATGATGCACATCTTTTAAATACATGGTTCTGAGCTTTGTTTATTTTAGTGGTGGCTTTTTTTGTGTGCATATAGTCATCGTGCTTATTATACTCAAAATCTTGTATGGGCAAGAGAGGAGCACAGTCAGAAGTGGAACTAGGAAATTATAGTTACTTCAGTTCATGATTTAACAATATAATAGTCTGATTTATTAATTATGATAATATACATTCATAATTCAAATTAACATAGAAGACCTTTAAGAGTACGGTTAAATTGCTTTTCAGGGGAAACAGAAAAATCCTTCCTAGAAATCCCTTTTTATCTGGTGGTGTTCAGCCCCCCCTGGTCCAAAGACTAGTATCTTCAGCCTTCATGAAAGAGAAAGGGAGAGGGGCTCAGGGATGAGCCATCAGCATCCTGAGGTCATCACTGGGAGGCCTGTGGACCTGTCGCAAGGAGTTTCTGCTTTCCCTTTGCTGAGAGAAGAAAGATGCTGACAGTTCCTTCTTCCATGGGCTTGGGTCTACTTGGGCTTTATTTTTGTAAGTTTTCTTAATACAGATTATATACTCGCTCTTGTCATTGTTTCCAAATCACTCACTTTTTGTTCTAAAGCTGGTTTTACCTGAACAATGTGAGGCTGCATTCCTGTAGTGACCTGTGAATTACAGCTGTGATTTCTCTCAGAACCCCTGCACCTCTGGTACCATCCTGTGGCGTGCTCTCTGCCACACCTCATTTTATTCTAGAAACATAGACAACTCAGTCCACCCTGAATAACTTCTCGTTATTACTCTAAACCAAAGGAAATCTGAAACAAATTTAGACAATAGTTACCTTGCCACCAGACAATTACTGTCACTTTTTTTTTTTAAGGCGAAAATCAGCTCAAGCTAAGACAACCCAGACAAGTCCTGAGACCCTGAGCTGTCAGGTCAGTGGCCTTTAGTAATGGCAAGATTATTTTCTTTATCATAAAGATGCTTGGAAAATTTAACCAAACTAAAGCCAAATAATATTTCAGAAATAATGTGACCTTCTATGATCTTCCTATATAGCAGGTATTATAGTCTCCCTTTGTTCACATCTCCACGTTAAAAAAGTACTTAATCCTGTCTTCCATAAAGTTCACTTAGATTGTGATGCTAGTTTCTAGTATCCTTTTAGTAGATGTGGGAAAATAAATTATTTTCTGACTGTTCCTGACTGTAGCACTCACCTGTTATATATGGCATGATGTTTAAGCAGTCTTTGTGTTAAACAAGATAGGGACCTCTAGAGTGGTGTTTTAAAAGAAATAGCATAATTACTAGGTATGATGGCATGATGCGTTTTGATTTGGGTTTTTTTTTGTTTGATTGGTGTTTTTTTTGTGTTTATTTTTAAAACATCATGGAATGAATGTAAATGTAAACTATGTTGTAAAATCTTTAAATCTTTCACAGAAGATAATTCTTATATTTAAGCTGTGGTGGGTTGACCCTGGCTAGACACCAGGTGCCCACCAAAGCTGCTCTATCACTCCTCCTGAGCAGGGCAGAGGAGAGAAAATACAATGAGAAGCCTGTGGGTCAAGAAAAGGACAGGGACATCACTCTGCAATTACAGTCATAGGCAAAACAGACTTGACTTGGGAAATCAGTTAAATTTATTAGCAATCAAATCAGAGTAGGATAATGAGAAAATAAAACCTAACTTTTGAAACGCCTTCCCCCACCCCTCCCTTCTTCCTGGACTTAACTTTGCTCCTGATTTCTCTATCTCTTCCCCTCCCAGCAGCACAAGGGGCTCCCAGGGGGATGGGGAGTGGGGTTTGCAGTCAGTTCACCACACATTGTCTCTGCTGCTCTTCCTCCTCAGAGGGAGGACTCCTCACACACTTCCCCTGCTCCAGTTTGGGGTCCCTCCCACAAGACAGTCCTCTACGAACTTCTCCATCATGAGTCCTTCCCACAGGCTGCAACTCTTCACAAACTGCTCCAGCGTGGGTCCCCCACGGGGTGCCATCCTTCAGGAACAGACGCCTCCAATGTGGGTCCCCCGTGGGGTCACAAGTCCTGCCAGCAAACCTGCTCCAGCGTGGGCTTCCCACGGGGTCACAGCCCCCTTCGGGCACATCCCCCTGCTCTGGCGTGGGGTTCTCCACAGGCTGCAGGGGGGTCTCTGCCCCACCACTGACCTCCGTGGGTGCGGGGCACAGCTGGGGACTACGGGCTGCAGGGGAATCTCTGCTCTGGCGCCTGCAGCACCTCCTCCCCTCCTTCACTGACCTTGGGGTCTGCAGAGTTATTTCTCTCACTTATTCTCATTCCTCTCCTCAGCTGCAACTGCTGTTGCTCATTTCCCCCCTTCTTAACTATATTATCCCAGAGTCGCTACCACTGTCACTGATGGGCCTGGCCTCAGCCAGCAGCAGGTTCATCTCGGAGCTGTCTCATGTTGGGTCTGTCGGACATGGAGGAAGCTTCTAGGGTCTTCTCATGGGAGCCCTCCCTGACAGCAAAACCTTGCCATGCAAACTTAATACACTAGCCCAAAGACAACTGTGCGAGAGCTTAAATGGATCTTGTGAACGAGAATAGCAGTAGCTGCATGACCACAGTTAGAATATTTTCATTATTTTTCATCACCCTCAGCTAAAATGCATTTGAAATAAAGAACCCTGAGATTTCAACAGAAAAATACCATTTGGTGTCTCTGGGTCTTCCAGAAAGCCTTTGATATCAAGCTTAGGAGACATGCTGTGCTGTTATTCCTTACCCTATGTCTCTTACCATTAGTGTCTTAAAATAATTTCTTTGGCAAAATAAACTGTAATTGCAACTGTTCAGTACCCACCTGAGAAAATTACTTTTACTATTAAAACTGAATGGATTGAAAAGGTTCAGTGCATTTCTTTTCTGCAAAAACATGTATCAGAATAAGATCAACAAAGTAACAGAATGAGCAGGAATAGCATTGCATAATACATTTACATTTAAACCTATCATTGTTTTTTTCCTTTAAGCCTATTACCCTCCTCTCACATTTTCTTTGTATTTCTCTCCTTCCTCTTCTTCGGTGCTGTTGCATGATTTCCAGCTTCCTTTAATGCCCATTTAACATCAAAGAGTCAGAAACCATTCTTATTTCCTTAATAAAGACCATAGTTTTAAGTGATCCTGCATTGCAAATTGGAGTCAGATTTCCACAGATGCCGAGATTCCTCAGCTTTCTGTGCCCTGGTTTTGAAAATCTTTTAAATGCCTGTGTGGTTTGCCTTGGAGTGTAAATCTGTCCCTCGGAGGAGGATCTTAATATTTGGCATTTCCCATTAGTCGCTGTTTCAAGGCCAGCTTTAATGACGATGATGTTCCTTTCACAGAGGTTTTAAAAAAGTTCCACAGAAATATGAAAGCTTTCTTCTAATATTTAAAAAAATCAAGAAAGTAGCTGTGAAGTGAAAGACTTTAAGTAATTTTTTTTATTATTTTTTTTTTGTCCCCTCCACGAAATGCAGCCATTCCCTGTGAAACTTTGTAGCTGTAAACCCATTTGCAGTAATAGTTTCAGCTAGTTCTAATGATCAGTCAAAACAGCAGAGGTAATAATGTTTTTCAGAAAGAGATATTTTTTGTCTCTTTTCAGCTTGCAGTGGGATAGTCCTTTTAACAAAGCAGAAATATTGTCTCATAACACATTGTCTGAGGATGCGGCAAACCACACTAGTTCTAATTTACATTGCCAAAAGAATTCAGGGCAATGGAGGTGAAATAGTATTTTGAGAATGCCTGATTTAGCAAAACCTAATGTAATCATACCATCATAGAAAGGGAAGATGGGTGCAAAGGATTTATTTCAGTTGTGGCTAATTTATTTTCCCCTTCCCTGAGGCAGAGAAAGATCACGCTGTCAAAACCCCCGTAGAGGGGCCAAAAGCAGTTTTCAGTCTAGGTTTTGGTGCCAGAAGATGGCCAGCAGTTCACTGTCACTGGCAGGGCCTCAAATTAGCATTGCATGGAGACATCAGTGGGAGCAGTCTGATGTATGTGCCTAGGTTGTGTTGTGCTGAGTTGCAGAGTCTCTGCTGCTCTCTGAAAATTGGTGTTTCCTGTTGTGGTGGGAGGATAGAGGAGGGACCGCAGAAGCACAAGACTGGCTTTCTGCTGTATTTGCTATTTGGGCAGAGTGGCTGAGAGGCCCTGGTGAGGCATTTGCTGTCTGAGTGGGATAAAAACATGTCTTTTGGGGAAGCTGGGACAGGCCCAGAGCTGTGTGTGCGGAGGTGGTGTGTCCCCACTCAGCCTCGCGGAGGATGGGACAGGACATGACGCTGCACTGCTCCCCAGGCAGGCGGTGACCCACCTGCAGGACCTTGGAGCTGGCTTGGAAAGTGTGCTGGCCTGATGCAAGCCATGGGATAACCAGATTGTCGGGCTGGGTGTCTCAGTGTTTTGTTATAGGTATTTCGCCATTTCTTTGTTGAGTCTGAAATTCTTACACCAAAGCGTCTGGCTGCTGAACTCTGCATCCTGGCTGGCAAGAGGCAGTCAGCCTGTTATTACCTGGCAATGAATTATGTATTAGCATCTTATTAGGGGTGAAATAAAACCCAATGATTGAAACACATGCATAGTTTTTCCTTAGTCAATTAGTTATTGTGTCATGGTGTGAAACATCAGGGTTTCTGTCCCTGGAAGGATCTTGGGCTAGTATTTTTTCTATGCATAAAGCTGTGCCAGAAAATTTCTCTGTAGTAGTTTACATAATTCTGAGTGAGTAGGAACCAGTTGCCAAAACATATGTGTCTGGTGCAACTTTAAGTTGCCCTAGGATGTCAGAAATGTTTTTGTGAGGATGGGAAATACAACAGAGAAGCTGAGGGGGGACCAGAAACCTTGTGGAAAAGCAGTGGAGTCCAGGCAGGATGCCCGAGGATGTCTGAAATGAACATGGCTTTTGCAGACTGAATCCCATCTTACGTGCACTCACAAACAATATAGTATAAATGCAAAGGTTGTAAACTTATGTTAGTTCTGATGCAAAACAACAGAAATTAATGTTCGTTGTTTTCTGATAAAAATACCAAAACACCGAGGGAATTTGCTGCTTGTAAAAGCGCTACAAGACACAGGCCTTGCCACAGTTTATTTTAGTAGCACAAGTTGCTTCTCACCATTGACTCTAAAAAGCTATTATTTCCCAAATGTATACAAAATAAGTCTGAACATGTTTACCTATAATACAACAAGGTGAACTTAATTACAGGAAGCTTCAGAAGTGTACTGCTCATGTGCTGCTGACACAGCAGGGGTGGATCAGTCTGAAGGGAAGTGGAGAGGGGAGGACAATCCCTGGGTGGGAACCACCTTCAGAACAAAAGCTGAAACTTCAAAGCAAGTGAAAAAACCCCCTCTGTAACACTTCTAAAATGTTGTTATAAATGAAGTGAAAATAACATGCCCATTTACATTTCTTTGTTCTTATTTATGGTTTTACTTAATGTCAGGAGATTGCCAAAGTTTCAGCATCAGCGTTTGTGTTCACCAGCTTCGACAAGACTTAGGGAAAAGAAAAGGGGAAAAAAAAGTATATTTTGTAAATTACCTGTATTCATGTGCAAGTTACATAAAGGGGAGTTGATGGATGCAGTAGGGAGTTATTTTTAAGCAAACCTGCTGGTTGAGATGCATTTCCAAACTTGGAGACCTGGTTTTGTGCCCAAAATCTATTCTGTTGCTATATGAGTTAGTACTGTCCCTTTGTGTCTTGTACAGCACCAAGCCCATAGTTAATGTGGTACAAAATGAATGAAAGTGTTCCCCCCCCCCCCCCCAAACTATTAGAGATTTAGAATAATTTTAAATAGTAGCTTTTATCAGCAGAAATCAGCAAAGTTCCCATGATGTATAGAGTATTTTCAATTCTGATATATGACCAACTTCTGGAAGACAATTGTTCTTACCAGAACTTTCTATTACTTTAAACACAATATTTGAGGTTTAGATTGTTTTATTAGTAGTCAAACACTTTTTATTTGTACTGTGACCTTATTTATTATGTCAAATATACAGAGTCATTTTTTTAATATCCAGCTGTGTTTCAATTCATTCTTGACTGGATTAATGGGGTCTATTGCATTTTGTTAGCATGGAACAATTGGCTAAACTTTTTAAAAAGCGTTCTTCAGCTAGTCTAATCGACTAAATTCAACTAGTCTTTGTAAAAGAGCTGCATTTTATTCCTATTGTATAGTATTCCACCATCAATTAAGCTGAAGCCTTTTGCTCTGTACCTCCTTTCCTAATATTTATTCATGTTTGAAAAACAATGCACTTATTTTTATTTATATGAATGACATTTATATTTACTTTAGTGAGGGCTTAACATGGTCCAATGAAAAACTGTAATTAAAAAAACATATTATTGAGCACCTATGGATCATTTTACTTTAAATGACAGGGTCATTATTGTGGTTTAACCCCAGCTGATAACAGTCCCACACATCTGCTCGATCACTCCCCCACCGGTGGGATTTGGGAGAGAATCAGAGGATTAAAAGTGAGAAAACTTGTGCATTGAGATAAAGACAGTTTAATAGGTAAAGCAAAGGCTGTGCACGCAAGCAAAGCAAAACAAGGAATTCATTCACCAGTTCCCATGGGCAGGCAGGTGCTCAGCCATCTCCAGGACAGTCAGGCTCCATCACGGGTAACAGTGATTTAGGAAGACAAACGCCATCACTCTGAAGGTCCCTGCATTCCTTCTTCCCCCAGCTGTATATGCTGAGCATGAGCCATATGGTGTGGGATACCTCTGGGGTCAGTTGGGGTCAGCTGTCCCGGCTGTGTCCCCTCCCAGCTTCTTGCGCCCCCCCAGGCTCCTGCCGGTGGGGTGGGGTGAGAGGCAGAAAAGGCCTTGGCTCTGTGTCTGCACTGCTCAGCGGTAACTAAAACACCCCGGTGTTATCAACGCTGTTTTCAGCGCAAATCCAGGACACAGCCCCATACTAGCTACTGTGAAGAAAATTAACTCTACCCCACCCAAAACCAGAGCACTCATTTTCTTTAAATATCATTCTATTAATCACCTCCATCAATACACATTAATATATGCTTTCTGGTGTTTTCAGACACACATATATATGAAAATAAAAACCTAATGCTTACACATAAACACAAGTTTTTGAAATTGTAAAATCCTGTGCCAGTATTTGAGATAAAGTTCTTAATTAAAATTTAAAATATGACTTATTGAGCAAGTTATATTGAGATTTTACAGTTAACTACACTTGAATAAAATATTTTACTGTGAACAGCAATATTTTAAGTATTTTAAAATGCTCCAATTTTAAATAAACTGATGACCAGTGAGATCATCCCTAGCCATTCAATAGCAGTGGCCTTACAGAAGTGACACTGAGACAGTAATAATGATAGCATCATACCAGCAGTAAAGTGTACTCTGTATGACTCATTGCTGCTTTTTTGTACAAGTCTCAGCTTCAGAAATGAGTGTGTGTAAGGTGATTGGTTTCGTGAACGAGCCAGGAAAAGGGAGGGACAGACATGTTCCAAAAAATCCATGTAATTTCTGATTATTTTTTTAAAAGAGTTTCAAGAGGCTGCCCATATTTCAGAATCTAGACAAATTGAACACTTTACACAGTAATTTTTCTAGTTCAACTCTTTTGTGGAAGTGAGTTTTAAGTCCTGTTCATAGATGGCATTTAACACTTAGTCTGCAGTGCTACACAGAATCAGTTTAAATCAAAACCCTAATGTCAAAGGGAATCTGTCAATGGGTCGCTTAAGGAAGATCTATATTCTGTAGTAAATACTTCCCAGCTTTCATATTCTTCTACATTACTTCTTCTCTTACAACTGCTCCTTGAAAAGCAGTTGGTCATTACTATGCGGAGACATGGTCCTCTTTTATTCTTTTGTGTGTGCCAATTCTTCTAACTCTACAGAGAAACAAAACACCCTGTGGATGGAAAGAGTGACCATTATATATGTATGAAATATTTATTTTAAAATTTTTTTCAGAGTCATCATGAAAATTATTATGTTTATTGCATGACATCTTTCACTGAACTGGAAAATCAGGTGTTTTTGTCATTTGGAGATGCTCTTGGTCTATTACCATACTTGGCAGAGTGTGTTCACAAGTGGTATGTGTGGCTTCACAGAGTGGAAAAAAGAGTGCGCGAGATGGACTTTTTGGGTAACAGAGAAGAATTTGAAGAATCTACTCAGACCTATCGTCCTTTGCCCTGTGTTGATCTCAGATGCCTTTGACAGTGATGCAGAAGACACCTGGGTTTGCATCACTGGTTATTTGGATCAAAAGGCTGCATTTTCTTTTAATCCCATGTATTAGCCTGAAAGCCTTATGGAGGTTACCTAATCTCTGCAACTGCACTGCATTCACTATGCAACTCTTCTACTACAGGGAGAACTGACAAATAGGATTTTCCCCCCCATCTTCTCCCATAGCAGCTCTGCACAAAAAGCTTGTACTTGCTTAGTTAATGGTCTATGATTTTTCCCAGACACTTAAGCTGCTATAAATCAAGTAAGTACATACATGTCAGCGGAAGGCATAACCCTTTATTTATGAATTTGTTAAAGAACAGTCAGAAAGGGATATTGATTCTGGTTTTATACAGGGGACTAGTGAGACTTACTAATCAATGTATCATAGGAAAAACTTAACTATTATGAAACATTTAGTGTTGTAGGGAAGTAAAAACTGAGCAATCTGCCAATGAATGGCAGCAGCACAATTTTTACTGAAGAGAGGATGTAAAGCAGAGATTTAAAAGAAAAAAAAAAAAAAGAAGAGGAAAGAGTAGGAGAAACATATATCGTGAAGACCCTTACCTGAAGGCCATGTCCATGGACATTTTGACTAAGCACAATTCTGAACAGTTATTTAGCTAAATAAGGTAGTGTAAAGATGGTTATTCAGAATACAGGAAAGGAAGGGAAGGAGGTTTAATAAATGTCAGAGTAAAGGAAAACGTGATTTGTTCTGTCTGACAGTATATCCACTGACATCTTCCATAGCACGTAAACCTGTATTTTGTTTTACTCAAGGACTGTAAGGTGCCTTGAAACCTTGAGAGAATAAATAATTGTAAGAGTCATTAAAATGGACAATATGTGTTGTATTAGTGAAGAGAAAATATATATTAACAGAACATACATTCAGGAAAAAAAACCAAACCTGAAGACCTCAACAGCTATTAAATATTATCTGCAATTATTTATTTTTATTTTTTGCTTGAGTTTGTTCTTACTGTCCTGGTGCCCTTTCCAAGTTCAACTTGTTTAAATCTTGGAGCAAGTGACGTGTTTTGTTATATCTAACTGTCTTTTGTAAACCACTAATTAATTTTGCGTATTTGAGATGTCTATGGTTGATGTCACTGAGAGAAAAAATACCCTGTGATATACATAGCCAACCAATTAAGCAACATTTGGCCTGCTTGCATTCCACTTGCTGGAGCATTTGAACAGCTATCCGCCAAATAAACAAAAGCATGCATTCAACCAGGCAGAGTTTACTGAAGTCTTTCAAAGTTAGTTACAAAGTGAATCATAGAGTATTTGACAATGGTAATTTTTACATGCAAAGAAGTATAATTGAGATAAATATACAACTTAAATGCATGTGGCATTGCTGTTATAATTTACCAGCAGTCGTCTGAGATTTGTGATGTTGATCTGGTGCCCTTTCTTTATCTGAGATTTAGACATCAAATGCAAGGTGTACGATACAAAAGTTATAGTTTCTTTCTTAATTTGGCTGCAAGGTTCAATACTATAGAAGAAAGTTTCTGCTTCAACAGCAAAGTCCCGGTGCTTGTTGACACTTCTTTGATCCTCTAGTTGTTGCTTTGCATAATGAATTCTGCTGTGCTTCTCAAATATCAGCTTTAGGAGCCCAAATTATTTCCACAGATAAAATTACTGATGTTAACCTGGAAGAAAGAACAACACTAACCTCTTTTGCTCTTGGTTTGAATACAAATCTCATGGCTCAGGTCTGTCACAAACAGTGGGTAGGAGATGCCCATCATTGCATGTCCTGCTCACACAAAACATGTCTTTATTTTTTCTCAGAATGAATGCTTTGCTTAGGTTATGATTAAACTGAAGTAAACACTTGACTTTAATAGGATTTAAATATGTGATTAAGCACTTTGAA
Organism: Athene noctua; assembly: GCF_965140245.1. Classification (NCBI taxonomy): domain Eukaryota; kingdom Metazoa; phylum Chordata; class Aves; order Strigiformes; family Strigidae; genus Athene; species Athene noctua. Next base: position 41,043,717 of record NC_134040.1, read on the forward strand.
CTGAGTCTTACAAAACAGTAGCTGTACCCAATCCTAGATACTTCTAGTCAGTCTGATGCCTGCTTGCCATCAGCGTCTGCTGTGATAGATAGTGAATGTTATTAAAAGAAAGATTTGGAGACAAAAATAAATCCATTAATGAATGTGACATTTTTGGTCTTTGCCTAGCATGTCTAAAGGGCAGAAACGGAAAGTTTAACAAATAAGATGAACAAAGAGAGCTGAGAACCAATCTGAAGAGTTTTGTGGTGTACACTCAGGATCTGATATCTCAGAGGCCATCGTCAAGGGAGCTCAGTTTTACTTGGGAAGGTAGAGACACTGAAGGCATTGGCAGTAGTCATTTTAGGAGGGCTGGTGCAGAGTAAAGGGCAGAAAATTCTCAGGAGTGAAAGGTCAGAATAAATAGCTACTGTCTAAAGGAAAATGTGAATTTCCCTATGAGATGATTAGACAGGCTGTTTCTTCCAGTAAAGTTTACCTGGGACAAGAGCTGATTGAACAGAAAATTACTCATAAGTTTTTTTGTTGTTGCTGTTGTTTTACATTACCATTGTGAGAACAATTTTTCTTTTAAAGGAAAAAGTAACATTTTGTAATGGAAAAAAAGGTCATAAAGTGGGTTGAGAAATCTAAAATGCAAAGTTTCCAAAAATATTCCACGTTAAAGGTGGGACTTTGAAAGATTAGGGGGTTGTTTCCAAGAGGAATATCTTTAGGCCTCTTTGAAAACCATGAAACTTTTCTTCCTCTTACATTACATTGATGTGCAAAAAAGGCTATGCTGCAACTTGAATAAAATAATTGCTGTTAAACAAGATCCTTATTAATTATGAGGTTTCATAATAAATTGTCTTTCTAAAATTGTGCTGTAGCCGTGCTGCCCTATTTGTTATGCACTTCATCAATTTGTTAATATTAATTCTAATGACTGTATTTGTTCTTTAATTTTATAACAGTATGAATGGAGAGGATAGATGCTTTTTCTAATAGTTTGAATAAATCAGCATAAAAGATGATTTGAGATATTAGGTATAGATCTAACAAATTATTTATACCTAAGGGGAGTATATTTTCCCATTATTTTACATATATACAAATAATGTAAATGCTAAAATAAAGCAAAAATTGTGGTTTTGCTGCCAAAACTAAAGTTTCTCTGTTTTGTATGAACATGTACAAAATTGGTAAAAAGATGTAAGAGAAAGGTCTGCTACCATAATTCAGGAAGTTTAATAGTAATCTCTATCAAATGTCATGATTATTCCATATGCATAGAAAAAAAAAAAAAAAAAAAAAGAACCAAAAAACCTTGATAGAGTTTTTCTCTGGAAGTAGGCTGGAAACTGAAATAATTTCAGAAAAGACAAGAAAACATCGATATCTTTGTTTCTAAAAAAAAGGTGACAGACATCAAAGAGCCAGAAAGATGTAAATAGAGAAAAGGCTGTGTAGGAAGTTTACCAGTGTTTTCCCAGTAGGCAGGATACTAGAAACATGCAAATATTAAACAAACAAGTGAGCTACCCGCACCAGATCTGAGCTATGGAGAACCCTTCCTTGGAAACTCCTCTTTACGTTGGATGTCTGAGCATCCAGCCAGGCTGACTGGTTTGAGGTTTGCCCTGGGTCTTGGACAACGGTCAAGCTTCAGGCCAGAACCAAACTAGTTCATGAGTGTAACTCTAGGGAGCACTGCAGTGCTGGAAATCTCAAATGGGACTTAAAGTTGAGGTTCTGGCAGTTCAAAGTTATTTAAGATTCTATAGATCTTTAAACAAGAATAGCAGTCATTAAAATGACAAAATAAAGTCCTAAACAGAGTAATAACATTTTGCTACTTTGCATTTTACTGTTTTCTCAAAATAATGTGCTGTGATTTTTATTACAACAGTATGCTGCTTTTTTATTTTCCTCTTTCTCTTTCCCAAACAGCTCTGACAGTAGGGAGAGTGGGACACGAGAAGTGCTCATGTGTAGTTTTCAAAGTTGTCCCAGAGGTTTGAGTGCTTAGCTATCTTCAATTTTTTGTTTTGTCAGAGGTCTTTAAGGTTGCGTTAAAAACAGTATTAGTTTTACTAATCTAGAAATATGCAATGCTTGAGTGCATACGGCTACTGAATTTCAAGGTAAACTATCACACGTTAGAGATATGTAATTTCTAATATTTATTATAAGCAATGCCATACTCAGGCAGGCACATTCATCTCCAAAGGCTATGGCAAAAGATAAGGAGAATGATTAGTAAATGCAACTGTCCATATTTTATGAAACAATCCAAACTGTAATTCTGAGAACTGATTTACCTAGTTTTTACATCTGAATTTAGATATCTATCTATACTTGCTCTTCTCTAGGTACTGCTGATCACTTGATTCTATATACACTCTGTTCCTTCTGAATATGGCAAGTACTTTGAGTGCACAACGTCTTTTATGTTGCCTTATGTCAGAGGATGACCAGGGTGACTTAGTGACCCCACGACTGTCTTTTTCATTTTTTATTTATTTATATTCCAGCATTGCACCTTGGTATTTCATCTTAAATGAGAAAAATTACAAATATAAAATGCTTCTTAAGATGGAAATTAAATGTACACGTAAGTACATGCACACACTTACATGATGGCAAGGTTTCACTGGAGGGGTTGAGAGTTTCAAGAGTTGGCAAGACTCTCGGGGCATGGAATTGCCTCTTGCCCACTGCTGGATCTCTTTCTGGAAGAGCCTAACGGGGAAGATTTAGTAATATCTATAGAAATGCTGTAGTGACATACAGCACTGTCCTTTGATTGTGAGCAACAGAGCAGAGGTCCAAAATGATGGTCTGTGGTGCTACAAGGGTGTAGGAGCTTGATGCAGAAATATTGTTATTATATTTGGTCTGGCCCTGCTAACTTGGACAGATCCCTTTGAGCTTCCCCTCTGTTGCCCTGGATTGCTGGTGCCTTGGGTGGGTGACAACTGCCTAGAGGAGAGATGCCCTTTTGTTTCTTGGTATGTTTTTGCTCCATCCACTGATGGAGATAGCTTTATGCTACAAAATTGGGAGCTTTTCTCCCAGCAGTGGTGAAGGGAAAGGTGTCAGCCAGGGTTGTTCTCTGTTTTGAAAGAGAAACTCAACTTACTGTCACAGACTGATATCACCAAGGTAAAGATGAGTCTGGGGAATCCAGATAAATCTGTTCAATCCTAACCAGATTTTCAGCTCAGGGTATGAGGATATAAACTGTCAAATTCAATGGATCAGGCCTGTCACTTGTTCCATCAAAACCAAAAATAAAACACATTTTTTTTTTTGCAATCTTTAGTTTCAAGCTGTTCCTCATAGTGTCAAGAAAAATCTGAAAGCAAAGGTTTTATTGCAATATGTTTAAGGTGTAACTGATTCAGTAATCAGTGTATTTGAGTTCTTTGCTGGGTAATGATAATAAAAAAATATCTAATGAGCTTCTTAAAAATTGTATTTCCTGAAAGGATGAAAGCATGTGATTTAAAATTGACTGGTGTAGCAATAAGAGTAGAAAATTGAAGGTCCAAAATGTAGTGGTTTCAAATGAGTTTTTAGACCATCCAGTCATCACAAAATAAGGGTAAAATACAAACACGGTCTCAGTTTACAATATTAGTCCTTTGATGGCCAAGAAGTAATAAAAACATGTAGGGTCCAATGAGTGAGTTACAATCAAAGTTCAGCACTTGCATGAAGCCTTCTGGTGGAATAATATATAGATATGAATATAAATATATAATTAGTCTGTTTTCACTTCTCTGGTAGGCCATGAATACCAGCTGTTACAGGTGCCATACCTACTGTTAGTTGTAGTATTTTCTGCTGGCCCATCAGTCTCAGTTCTCTGATCACTGTAGTAGCTTAATCCCTCCCAGTAAATCAGAAATAATCTCGTTGATCTAGTTCTATATTCTTGTCAATAGAAGAAATTACTGTATTATTTCATAAATTGCCTTTTATTTTACATGTTTAAGGAAAAAAAAAACCCTTGCTTATGGAAATAATATTTAAACAACATGATTTTTATTGCTAGTTTTGATTACAATTTCTTAAATGAGAGATCTTTCATATTCTCTTTCAAGAGAGAGATTTGGAAGCAAATTATTGTATATTTTTTTTAAAAAAAAGCAATGTTAACTTGTCATTTGAGATACTTTCTTTTCATTCTTTTTTTCAATGTCAAAAAAAAAGGGCAGAAAAAGCCAGCCAAGGGGGAAAAAAAAAAAAAAAAAAAAAGACTAGAGGGAAAAACCCTCAATTTTTAAATTGAGGAATTATTCTTTTGAGAACTCTGTATATTCAGTTTGGAAAATATGGGGTAATAAGTTTAGATTCTCTATAGAAAACAGAGTAAGTTGGACGTTATTGTAAAAGCAAAGGAGTTCCTTGGTTGCTTCTGCCTCGGAGGGGATGAGAACATCAGTGGACCTGTTTGAGCAGTCCAAGCGGCAATATAAACATGGATAATTTGATTGAATGGGTTGTTGCAGCAATTTATATCACAGTCTTTTTGCTTGTTACAAAGGAGTGGAGTTATTCACACCTGTCATAGCTCTTCGAGTCTTTGCTAGGTTTTGCCAGAAATTTTGGATTTGGGGACAGAGGCAAACATCCACAACCAGGAAAGCACTGCCCACCACCAAATACCAGCATCCCTGGTCTGTCTGTCTCCTTTGAATAGGTACTGGGACCAGCTCACATAGAGAATGACAGCAGACTGTCAGAAAATACAGATTACCTGATTATTGCCTTCAAATTCAGCTAATTCCTGTTTAATGATCATTACAATTTTGCATATTTCATCATAGAAATACCCTCCCCCCAATGGCCTATTCAAACGTATGCACAGACATATATGTATATGAGGTAATAAGCTATCATAAATTGGACATTTGCAGAAAACTGGTTCAGAAGAAGGGGTTGAGCTTTAGATTTAGCACCTAACATTTGGGAGTCTTCATGTTTGATGAATTCACATTGGGTTTTGAAATTTAACAAATCTTTTCCCAAAATTAAATTATGCTTTTATAATCAGCATTCTAGCAAGGAGCAAAAGGAACTAAAATAATTAATTCATTTTCAGTATTTCATCATGAGAGATGATTTTTCTTCATTGAATTTTTATCTCAGCTGAGGAGCTTTATTTTTTAACCGACTCAGTACTCTGGTTTTACTGTGCAGATAAAGGAGTTTGGTTTGTACAGGGAGCAAAAGCATTATTCATTTTATTTTAGAGGTAATTTTGAAATATGGACTGTATATTAATATAGCCTATTCATTCTAAACGACACATAAAGCAGGCTTATCTTGACTTAGCTTTTAAATGGTATAACATTGTGGGCATGCTTTCTTCAATGTCATAATATTAGTAGCATACAGTATCCATTTTCTTTACATCATCTGATGTATTTTCATGTTTTTTTTTCCTCTCCCCCTAATTCATTGTGTTGTGCTAAATAGTGTGGCTGACATTTTCTCCCCAGTTCTTTTATGCATTGTTTCTCACTTTTAAAAGTTTATATGGTCAGATTCTAGACTATTTTAATTTATTATCCATGTGCAGCTGCTAAAATGTTGGGCTAGGATTTTTGTTTTAAATCAAAGTAGGTGAGGACTGATTCTAAGCAGTTGAGGAACTCACAAATAGTTAAATAAAAATCTGATTTATCTGAATAGAAAATGAGCAGAACTACAAGGGTTTTGCAGAGGTTTGTAAAACACACAGATTTCAATATTTTTTCATATAGTAGCATGTAATATTTGTATATCTTTAGGTAATTCATTGAATACTATAAAAACCCCAGATTTTCATCATCCTATTTACTGATCTAATTAAAATTAAGCTGCAGTGGGATATCTCAGGATTCTGTAGAAATGCCAAAAATAAATTTAAAACTGAGAGGGAAATTAAGAACAGTCATTGTATGTTCCTCCTACCACAGAAATGATGTACTATATGTGATCACCAGTCAACAGACTAATAAACTTCACATCCTTATTAACCCTGGAGTTATATTAGAATATGTAATATATCTTGAGATATGTAGGGCATGTTTAATTGCACTCACTCACACCTTTTAATAAGAAGAAACTTCTTAGCCATCCATTTTTATTTGTTATCAAAGTGGTAAGACTACTGAATTAATGGAGGTTAATAAAACATCCCTAATGCCTTAGTCAAACTTTCCCAGTCCTGAAGATGAAGAATTAATTTAAGTTGTGTTTGCTATAGATACAGATAAACTTCATAAAGGGCACATTTTCATATTCCTACCTATGAATAAATTATTTTAAAGAGAACAAATGATTTAGACTGTTATCTCTGCTGGGCATTTGGGATCATGTGGGGCATAATGAGCTCTTTCTCATGCAAACTGTACACCAAGGTATCACAGTGAGAAGACACAGTAAGAATCTGGGACTCGGTTTCTTATGTGCTGGAAACCTGATGCTGTTACTCCGAGTACTCCTATATTTACATGTAAGATTCATTAAACAGAGTTACAATGAATTTGGGACCACTGTCAAAAATTTTTTTTAAGTCATAACTTTAATTTCTTATTGGTACATTTTTATCAACAAGCTTTGAATGCTAGTTAAATTGATAGGTTTTATTGGATAAAGGTTACTTAAAATTATTTTAATCAAACATACGATATGAGAACATTCAGACTTTAATGTGTGTGTATTTCTGGGTTGCAGTTTAATCTCTCCCTGACAACAGAGAAAGCTTTTTGTGCTATAGCATCATACATTTGTAATGAAATACACAAAGAGCTCCCATATCAGGTCAGAAGAAAGACCTACGTAGACTAATTTTCATGTTTACTGGTGGATAGACTCAAACAAACAAACAAAAAAAAACATGTAAAAAGGGATCTTTTCCCCTTGTACAGTCCTTTTCTCTTTCTTTCTAGGCTCTTCCCTCTCACCTGCCATGTGCTGGCAAAGAGCAGTATAGGGATGTCCCTGGGCAGAAGTCACACCTGAGCTAACCCCTCCAAGAGCCACTGGTGAGCCTGTCTGCCTGGATGTCTCATCCTCTCCTACACCCCTTGCTCATCTAAATCCCTGCAAACCCTCACAGCAGTGGGCTCTTGCAGGTGTGCGTTGGCTGAAAACACATTGGTTTTTTGCCTTTAAGTACAGCTCCATAGAACACTTTCTTATGCCTGCATTGAGAGAGACAGGAAAGTGTTGGCTTTGCTTTCAGGTGGAGGACACTGTTTTTCTCTGTTATCGATTGCTACCTTCATCTGCCCAGCAGCCTTTCACGCCAAGCAGGGTGGCATGACTGTGCCCATCCTCAGCAGTCTGCAGAGGAGGATGGTCACCTCTCTCCTGGTGCCACCTCCTCGCTGTGCCTGGGAAGAGCCTGGGGGTGAACCCTGGCCCCTACGGCTGGCCCAGCCATCCGGCACAAACATGGTAGTGCTGGTTGCACCGGGAGTCCCTGTGTTTGCTTCTGTGTATCTGTGGATGGGCTCAGACTCAGTAAGTGAGAAACTGAGTGTTGCTGCAGTTAATGTACTGAGGGATAACCTGCCTCACAAGGGAGCAACGAGTCTGCCTGCTTAGTTCTGTCAGGGCCTGTGGGTAAAGAGTACGTTCCTGTAAATCTTAAGACAGGAAAATTGCTTCATTTGTAGGACATATGCCTGGTGAACTTTATACTGTCTTGAAAAGAGAGTTAGTGATTAATATGTGAAAACTGACTTATCACAATAATGATTTTACAAATATTTTAGTTCTGTTCTTCAGCAATATGGTGACACCCAAAACCCATTTCTTGTGTTTTGCTTTTCCCTTTCCTACAGCTACATCGCCCCTCAGCTCCCAAACCCTTCCCCTCTCTCACACCTGAACAGAAACCATTTAAAAGGCAGCTTTTAGTGGCATATCTGCATGCTGTTGACCAGAGTCATGGGGGATGGGAGGCATATTTCTCTACCTGTAGCCACCAGCGTTTAAGCTGAGTGCAGATGCCAGACAACTTGGGCACAAAGGTCTGGGAGAGATTTCAGAGACATTATCAAGATGAATGTCAGCTCAGAACAACTTACCTTGTTGCATCTGTTCTGAACACGGATGTTTTATCAATCCACACCATCATTTTGGTGAAGATGCACCTGAATATCCACAGCAGAGGCTGTTGGGTGAGAAGACACACAGATGGGCCTGGAGCTCTGCACGTTTGACTCCGTACCAAATCACATGCTGTTTGAGCTGAAGTACCCCCATATGGAGGAACACTGTTCTTTCCCTGTTTAGACACCTGGATGTTTCAGCTTCACCCTAGGGTAACAGAGTAGAGTAAATCAGCAACAGGAACATCTGTGGATGTTGTTTAGTTTGTCACAAAGAGCTGCAAAACTACATACCATGAAATGTCCTCTTTGCTTGCAAAGTGGTAAATATACTGCTGGTAGCACTTGATCTCAGTATGTTAATGTTACTCCTATTAATTTTTTTTATTATTATTTCTAGAAGACAAAGGTGATATTAGCATTTAAATGGAAAATATTTAGGTTTATGATTCGTTATTATTTACTGCTTTATGGACTCATTTAAAACTACTCATTTGTTTTTCCTCACTTGGTCTGTAATTTTCTGAACCAACTTTTCTCTTATTCCATAACGCTTGCCCTTTAGACACAGACATTAACCTCAAATGCGGAGCCTTGTCAAAAACACTTTCCAAAGTGAAAACAACTTTGTTATTTCATTAGAAAATGTGGAATTGCATTCTGAAACAATTCTTCATTTAATCTACAAGATTATCATCACCTTTCATCCTTAGGTATTCATTAGATTTCTGACTGGAATCTTCAGCGTTCTTCTGACATGAACTTTCTGTTGCCTGGCTCAATGTTGAGTTTGGGCAGCAATCACACTCTGCTCACCCAGACTTTGTATAATACCTAATTTATAGGTTGTGTAGCCTTTCAGAAAAGGTGATAAAAAATGAAAATAAAAAGCACCTCCAAGCAAAGATACTGTAACATTACATGACAATTATCATCTTACCATTAGAAGAATCATTACCGCCTCCGCTTTGCTGAAAGATAGGAAATGTGATTCTTTGTTGTTGTTGTAATTTGCTCCCCTGTAACAAGCACTCTATTTTGAAAAGATTTGAGTCGGCTTTTGATACAGAGCCTAATGCTTCCTAGTCAAAACATAAAGGTGCACCTGTTCCTTGTTTGGACTTAAATACGAAGCTCAGCTTGATATATTGGTTTAAACACGACAAAAAAAAAAATTAAAATACAGAAAGCTTGAAGTACACAGAAGCTGTAGAATGAGATATTTAAGAATCAAAAAATAATATATTGGTATAACATATGTAGCTAACTTACCCCTAAAACTGTGTACACTTGAATAATACATAGAGTACACAGCGGACATATCTTTGCAAATCTATATGATGCTGTAAATAAGACCTTATCCCCCACATTTTGGCTATATTTCCCTTGTACAGAATCTGATGATTACATGTTAAATTATATAAAAGGTTATATCAGGTTACATAATCATCTGCACCACAAAATAATTTTACACCACAAAATGCATTTCAAAGTACTTTTCTTGAACAATGTAGATTAGAGGATCAGGGCTGCTCAGTGAGTCCCAGTCATGCTGTGCAGCACATTCCACATCAAAAACAGGTTGGGGAGTCTTGTGTGGGCTTTTTTCTTTTCAGTTTCGCTTTGAACACTTGAGGTGAAAACCTGGTCCTTTTGAAGTCATCATCAGGAGTTAATCCAGCATGAAAATTGAGTCTACAAAGATTGGATCCCAACAGACTAGGGATTTGTGTCTCCCTCACAAGCCAGATTCTTCAGCTTTTGTAGATTGGATATATATAACATTTTTCTATTGTTCCCACTTTCTTTTCTTTCCTTTTGTCCTTTTTTCTTCTTTTTTTCTTTTTCTTTTTTTTTTTTTTTTAATTTGATAGCTTGAGAATATTTCTTCAACATATTTTCAGCAACTTTACTCTTGCCACAAACATGTATGGCTAACAGTACTTCCTAAAAGCTGATGATGATACAGTTTCTGGGTTATACTTAATCACACCCTTTAAACTCATAGTTAACTAATACTGGTGGTGCCAGGGAATGCATCCCAGGTAGGTCAGTACAAGAAAATGTAGATCAAAACCTGTGATGCCTCCTGGTGGGGTGGAATCTCTCTACAAATATTTCTACAGATTATTTGAATAATTTATCAAATAATTTAGGTTCTATACTAAGAAGAGGACACCAACTGTTTATAACATTAACTTAAAAGGATTTAAAAGTCTTCCTTTTTCTCTGGGAAATGACTCTTAATTGTTAGGTGTTTTCTTTAATATGTTCTCTTAGTGTGATCCACTGCATTTGCAAACTGCATGGAAGAGTTAACTTGCTTTGCTGTTTATATTCCCTATTTTCCTTGTCTGAACACAATGACTAATGATCTCTAAAGACAACTAAATCTTAAAAGGAAAGCAAATACATTTAAAAGGGATATATATACAAAGAGAACAACATCAAATTTATCACAAGCTCCTAATTATGATGAATGATGGAATGTTATTAGACTGCACTTGTCAGCATGAGTTTGCTTGTTATTATAAAGTTTTAATGTAGTATCAGTTTGGTGAATAATCATCTGGTATTTTCATTGTTCAAAGTGTGCTATCCACAACAGAAACATTGCATTTAGATTCATGCTTACAAGATACAATTAGATAGCCAGATGGCCTGGTATAAGTGCATGCTATCATGTTGTGGTAACCAGGAGAGTATGGCCTCAGCTTTATTCTTTGTAGTGTATGAAACAAGTTGGAGCAAACCAATGGCTTCTTTTTGAAAAGGATTAATTAAACTAGACTTCCAATTGTGCTTTAGGGGTGGTAGGTTTTAAATATCATAGATTTAGAAGGTGATGGTAGTCTACAAAGCCTGGGATCTGATGGTTGTGGGTTTATCCTTTGCTGATAGTAATCACAGTTAATGGAGATTTGCATGCAGCAAAGAATAGCAGAGAATATTATGCATAAGAAAGGAAAGAAACCAGTTCACTCGATGCAGAAGTGTTTGTTCTACAGAAGTAATGCAAAAGAAGAAAAAAAACAAAACTGGTTTGTGTAAAAAAACCTGTATGTGTTGTTTTACCTGCAGTATGCTGTCATTTGGGGCAGATGAGGGAAAAGAAAAAAACAAAGCAAAAAAAACCCCAACCCAAAACCTCCAGACATTTATCTAATGCCACATCTAGCAACAAGCAGATAACTTGTACAGTATTAATCCCCTGACAGAGGGCAGTTCCTGCTCTCCTACGTTTATATTTCACTTCATTATTACTTATTACTCTGCTTCCTTTGTATGTAAGAGTGAAAAGCGAATGACTTCTCATTTTGACTCTCTGTTAGCATAGCAAGGGCCTGGGATTGCCATAGAATTGGTGTCTGCAGTGGTCCCACATTGCAGCAGAAAATTTTTGTCCAAGTTGATAGTTTGGATTCCTGGTAGGGAGGAGGCAAATACCCACTCCAACACCAGCCAGCTTTTCTGAGCAGTCAATAAGAAAAAGTAAATCTCAGCCAAAAATTCCATCCACACCCCCAAGTTTGATTAATACAATGCACATGATAGCATCCTAAATGCATATCCACTGTACTTCCAAAATTAAAATTGACACAGTGAGTAAAGGGGATTTCAGATAGAGGAAGGGAGGGGAAAGGTAAAACAGAGCTTGTGTTATTTGCAAAAGATGCAAAATCTTTCTGTGGAGAACATCAGCGAGCTTGTAGAATTACTGGCTGTTTGGGCAACCAGCTAAGGAGAGTCCAAACCTGTGAAAGTTCAGTGAGTATAAAAAGACAATAACATATAGAAGATGAAGAAACTGTTACAGAAACAAAAAGTTTGGAGTTTTTTCTTGATTTCTAGTGTGTTTTTTTTCATTTCCTCCCCAGCCAGCAAACAGATAGTCCCTATTTCTGAAGCTGTAGAGGAAAGGCATAGCAGTGCAACCATAAAAACAGAATTTCTTTGATTGAGGAATTATGTTATATCATGAGAAATCTTTTTTCCAATGAAAAATACCTCAAACTCTTAATAAGCTTATAGTCATGGAAATAGACCCACAAGAGAACAATTTGGACCAAAAGTGATGAGAAATTTGCCAGGCAGCACACATAAATCTTATTGCCACTGAAGATGCATCTGATATTGTCAGTCTTGAAACATGTGTGCTTGTTTTATATTGAAACAAATTATTTTTCTCTCTCATTTTTGCAATGTGTTTGTTAATTATTATAGAAATTTTTAACTTTGTGTGTTCATTGTCTTCTCTTGTGGTTTAATTTTTTCTTACTGCAGTTTCACCTGGTTATTGCTGATTCGGTTCTTCTTCCCATGATGCCAGGTACTTATTAGCTGTCAATATTTATTTCTGAGGTGAAACTGTCAATGTGTTTTATTTACAAGTTTTACCTTAAATAGTGCCTAATAAAAATATATTTCTTTACCGGAGACAACATCAACAGTGACAACAACGTGGCTAGAAAATTTTCTTTCCTTTTTTTTTTTTTTTTCTGAACCAAACCCATATCTTTTCTGTTGTGCAAAGCCTAATTATAAAAAGGAATCATGTCTGTTTATAAGCCTACTCTACATAGTTATATCATTTTCCAGTACCACATGCTGCATAACATTCCAAATACAAATATAACTCTACCACTGGAAACAAAGGAAAGCAACCTTCATCTCACAAAATTTAGTATAAGACTTCTCATGAATCCATATTACATTTGTTCATAGAAAAAGTGCCTGTGCACCCCCCTGCCCCCTCAACTAACCAAATTCACAAGGCTTCTGTGTACAAAACAGCAACTGGGATCATTAAAAATATAGCTGACTTCATATGTGACATGTTTTCTTTGATAAACATTGTACCTTCTTTTTAGGTACATTATATTCTATTAGGAATATAATAAAATAGAAAATTTGTATCATTCCCTTGCTAATGATTTGTTTGAATGCAACATTACTTTTGGTAAAGATTATAGGATTTTCAGGAAAATAAAGCTAGAAAAGCCTGTGGAAAAAAAAAAATATTTTTACAGTGATGGAAGCAACCATTGAATGCACAGCAAAAATCTACATTCTTCCAAATGTTTTACAAACAAATCTTCATTTAAATTTACTGTGGTGAATCTTCTTTATAAAGTGAAGACCACACATGTTATATTTATGTAATACCCATTATTTATTTTGTAATGCAAGTTACTTCAGAGGATTTGTTTCCATTTACTGTTGTCATGTACAAATAGTACTTGCATTGATAAGAATGGGGAAATATTCTTCAATCAATTTGCAAACTCTACAGACAGCCTATTTAGCAAAATATTTTCATGTTGTCACAAAACTTATTTTTCACTAATAAGCACAGGTTTTAAATGGGTAGTTTAAGTGGTAGCTGCTATCTAAAAGTATTCAATAGCATGAGAAACCATCACAACACAGTCACAGAAAGGAGGAACATGCAGCAGCATAGAGCAGCATCTATGTAAATTATTTCTTGTCTTTCAAGTCCCAATCACCTACCTTTTTCCCCCTTTCCCACATGGAAATCTGCTTTTGTTTGAGTATAAACAGTACTACAGTTTTTTTGTCCTCTATTTGGTGTTTCCTCAAGCAACTATTCTGAATAGAAAAGCCAGGAGACAACCACGTGAGGCCACCAGAGATCTGGGAAGATGTTGATGGGTCAGTGTATGTGTGCTAGCAAATTTCTACTAAATCCCCATCAGCCTGATGTCTCTTTTCAATCTCATGCTCTTAAGCATCCTGAAGACCTTTCTTCATGACACTATTGAAATGCTACATAGGCCCTTTCTTAACAGGAGAACAGCACAAGGTTAACTTATTTGCTCTTCTTCCTCTGCTCATCTTAGTTGTCTTTGCAGTTTTAATGCAAGAGATCAATGAAGTAAAATGAAATGGTAAGTCCTACCTAGACCCTCCAAACAGCTAAAGCCTTGGTGAGTCCCTCTCCTTCCTTTAAGTCATTGATTTTATGAATGGATGTGAGAGCTGAGGATTCTAAAGGGTGTGAGGAAAATGTGCATCTTCCTCACAGACCTTAGGGATGTATCTGTGAAAACCTGTGTTTCTACCCATGCCTTCCAGTGAGAGAGGGTGTTGGTGAGGGGCAGAGGGAAATTATTTTTAGACCAGACTTTGACAAAGGAGTGGGATTCTGGCAAATTTGGTTAGAGTATGCTACAGCATGTTAGTAACAAAGATAATTTTCTCTTCTGTACTTAGAGTTTTTATTTAATCTTATTTTATGCCTATGCTCTTTTACATTAACGAAAAGGTTAATGGCAAAGGAAAGGTCATTATAATGGAAGAAATAAAAATGATAAATAAAATATTAGAACGAGTCTCTTAAAAATTAAGTAGAAAATATAGTGGAAAGTGAGGAGAGAGAAATAGATGGTAGGTGTGCCAAGTGTACACCCCCAAACAAACCTCCCCACTGCTGCAGTCATACCTTGTTGTGCACAGGAATGAAGAGTAACAAAAAATCCTCCTCAGAAATGCTCAAATTTTGTTTTATTGTTTTGAAACATTTTCTGTTGTTGTTTCTAAATAATAACTGCTTACAAGGAACACTTTCTAGCTGTAGATCTCAAGGTACTTAAAATAGACATTACTTTCTCCTTTCTATATATGGGCAACCTGAGAAGCAGGGAAGTAACAATACTCTCCTAAAATGACCTGCAGTGTCAGTGCTGGAATAAAGAAAATAATCAAACCATGTCATCTGGGAAACATATATTTCTGTTGAAAAACCATGGGGAAATGGTATTGGAAGGCAGCCAGGTTTTATCAGTCTTTCATAGGAAATGAAGTGGTCACAATACAGAAAATCAAATCCTTTCTTAAGATCTGGACAGGAACTACCTTTTCGTTATGAATTTATAAAGCAACCAGTTCAGTGGGGTTTTGCTCCACCTGCAAGAGCCGTTGCTGCTATGGAGACATTTGGAGACCCCTTCCATCAGTGCTGTCTTCAACTTCAGTTGTGCTGTTTCAAAGGGTTCAAGTCATTACTGTTATTTGAAAGTAATTGTGTATTTAATAGATTAACTTCAGAAAACCCTGACTGCTATGAAAAATTAAGTAGGATTTTTAGAATGATGGATGGCTGCCAAAATATTTGGCATCAATGAGAGTTTTAAATTTTTGTTTGATGTATCTTTGGCAGATGATAGGCAATAGCAATGGTTGACCCAGATCCAGCAAAACTTTAAAATTAATCAATTTGCTTCAATAATAATAAAAAATGAATACCTTTGAAAAAATTTCTTAAGTACTTAAGATGTCCCCTGTTTCTTGGTGGATGAATGCTCCCAAAACTTTTGTACAACCAGGGGTACCAGTGCAGAAGGTAGATAGGCTGATGGGAGGTTTAAACTAGGAAAGGAAGAGTGTCTGAAAATTGAGGGATGACATTTGAGAACTCCCCTCTCCATGGTATAGAGGACTAGTATGGCATCTGTCATAACAACTGCATGTGAATTAAGAAAGAAAAGATAAATATTCATATATAACAACATAAAAATTGTTAATTTTTTTGCCACTTCAGGCAATGAAATTATTCCTGAAACTGAAAAATAAATGTAAAATAGTTTAAAATGGCCTTGTGAATATATAACTCATTGTTTATATTTTCTTTAAATTACAATTATAAATTAAAAGCAAAAAAGAATCAGTTAACCATTACTTTGAGTAGACCTAATAGCAAGTGCAGAGCATTTGCAGCTAGCTAGCAGATAAAATTCAGAAGCAGCCTTAGAGTGAAAGTATTCAAGAAAGGAAGGCCAGAAAAAAATTGTTCTGTTTTCCAGTTCTAATGGGGTTTGGTTAAAACTCAAGAGTATCAGTTAAGTGGCTGCCTGATAATGCATAATTTATCAGGGAGGGTAAAAGATCTATCTGTCTCATAGTTAATCGAATTCAGGTTGCAAGGCTTTTTCTATACAACCAATAATTCTGTGTAGACCCACTTCAGCTTTCTTTAGAAATGTATTGCTTCCTCTCCTGCTCAAAGAAAGTCTGGAGTTCCCTGAGGAACGTGTTTCAGCCATACAGGTCCAGTCCCTCTGCACTTCAGGGTGCACATACTGGAGGAGTAAGGGAGGGAGGCATTTTTCAGGGATACACCAAGGAAGGAAAAAGAGAAGGGAAGGAGAACTATAGGGTCAGGACCATCTAAGATGTTTTGTTTGGAACAGAACCTAATGTGCTATCTTGACCCACTGTCTTTTGATAATACAACATCCTCAGCTGAAGAAAAAAGAAAGAAATGTTAGAAAGTTACACTTTGGGGACCTGGAAGGCTTTTAGATTGGTTCATCCAACCCTCTGATTACCTCTTCAGGTTTGCCAGTGGGAGAAAGGGAAGCTAGTTCCCTTTCAAAGATCATGGTGATGTCCTGAGGAGAACTGAAGGACCGAGGCTGAGTGCGTCTCACTTGAACAAGCTGGACTTGGATACATCCTTGCACATCTCATGATTTCTTCCCACTGAGAACGTGTTTTAGATTAATCCCTTCCTATAATTCAGAAAGATTATGTCTTTGTTCAGGGTCAATAGAGCATCTGCAACATTAAGGTATTATATATGGTAGTTAGGTAAGCATAATAATGACTATTTTTTATATTATTCCAGTCTGTATTAGATCTGGAAAGAAAAAAAAAAGGATCAATTTACCATCCTATGTGATTTTTCTCTTGATTTCCCCTTTTAATTCCTGACACTTCTTTGAGAGTATTATGTATTTAATCTTAGAGCCAATAGAAACCTCTTTTATTGCTGAATAATTTCCAGTAATTTAAGAATTGACTTTAAGTAGCACCACCTATTAACAAAGGAACATATATAATGCACTTAGTGCCACTGCAGTCAGTGGAAAAGCTCCCAGTGGGTTCTTGAACAAGTTCTGTGTTTATTTTTTGTCCTGAAATTAAGTCTCTGAAAACTCTGAAATCAGTCTACTGAACCTAAGCAGGTAAGCAAGTGCATTTCATTCCCTTCTGTATAATTAGTTTACAGATGTGCAGATTTGAAAACCTGAAAACACCTTGGGTATATAATGCAGGCCATAAAATTTCACAAAGTTATTGGTGCATGAAAGTTGTACTTACGTGGAAGCGCATAGATAGTGATATGAAGCCACCAAATAATGTAAAATTCCCTGGTGACTTGATCCTTACTGACTAGATATTCAATGACCTATTTCAAGGCTGAAACTTGTTCATTTTACTTTGCAGCCATGAAGTGTTGCAATATTTATAAAATACTTAAAAATGTGTCAATATCCTTTACCCTGGAATATGTATTACACTTCTAGCAGCCTTTTATATGAAAAGATTTAACTCCTGAATTGTTGGCTTTTATAATCTTTATGAGTCATTTTGACAAGTAGATTGTTCTTAAACAGGCTAGTCTATTTTTTTTCGCACAGAGGGTAAAGATTCTGAGAGGGTATTTTGAATGTCACTGAAGATCTCCCTCTTACTTTTCAATTTAGAACCATGAATGTTGTCTCTCAGCTGAAGACATTTCACTATTACCCATCTAAGGTGTAAGCTAGTGTATGTTTGTTTTGGTACGGAGTTCAAATCCTTGAAAGCCTAGTCAAGGTTGATGGTAAATTTTCTCAATTATAGTATACAGAAACTTTTATTATTCCTAGATGTTTAGCCAAACATAGTACACCAAACAACTAAATTATCCCAAAAGAATTTTATTAAAAGTGTAGAAGTTTAGTGAGCTTGATTTGTTATCACTGTTTCTCTCTTTCTGATTTCCAAGACACATCTTGAGTTCTATATACCGATTTACAAAAAAAATTTTGGGAGAAACACAGCTATTCATTTATAGGAAAAACACACCTATTATACACTTCATGTTCAATTCCAAAAGGAACAGTACCATTCCCAGCATTAGATAGCATCAGCAATCTCAACACATGTTTTAATGAGAACAACTTCCAATTTTCAATTGCACCAGAAGATGGCAATAGTAATTTCTAGTAATCAATAGCAATAATAATTTCACTGAAGTCAGTGGGAGTTCATGAGGAAGGGCGCTTGCAAGATGGTTTCTTACTTTTTATGGTATCTTGCATGTCTACTTTCCAGCTTCAATCGAACTTTGAGGTATATAGAAGTAAAAGTATGGGTTAAATATATATATTTAAGATAATTTGGATTTATTCTGTTTTTAAAAGGACAGTGAAATAAAGTATCTGGAAACTGGACTACTTAAATCAATATTAGCTTCAGGTATACTCTGCTTCCATCAGTGGTATGTCAACTGTATCTCTTTGCTTTTATTTTACTCTCTTCCTTATTTTGAGGAAAGTCATATAACCAAAGTTTACTTCAAGGCAAATGTGAAAATCCACCTGACATGCTACAGTTATTAGAACATTTAAAACCACAGCAAATTTCAACCATTTTATCAGTCCATCAAAGACTTTGTGAAAGAATGTCTTGACATTTCAAAATTTGTTCATAAATTCTACTGCATTTTCTGTGATTTCCTATGCAGACCTTGCTTGTGCTTAGCGGACTGCACCATGTCCTATAACAATTTACAGTCCTGTTTCACAGAGAGCAGATTGTTCACTCCCCTGAGATATCATTACTGGGGTTACTGTTGGCTTGCTAAACAGTGGCTTTACTAAAATCTTCGGGTTTGCTGGTAATTTCTTAATCTGGCACACTGAGCCACCCTAAAGTGCTGAGAACATCTTTTAACAATATATGAATATTAGCTTAACCAAAACCATAACTCAGAGTGCCTTTCAATGTTAAAAAGTGTTTGGCAACAATATGAGGTTAAAATATTTCACCCTCACTGTTTGTTCTTGCCCAAAGCAATTCTATGAGGTGAACTGAACTGGGATCCAGCTAAAATATTCCCCTCTAAGAAAAAAATCGTTTGTTATTTGATAGCTGTATCCATTCTCTGCTCGGGTGCAGAGCTGCCCACAGAGGTGATTGTTTCTCATGTGCTGGAGCAAGAACTGTATAGCATAACATCTTAACGCCCAGATAGTGTAACTAGGAATAAGATGTCTGTTTCTGCAACCTTGTGGCTCTGCCTGTGCCAAGGATGCTCACGCTGACCATCACCCTTGTTCTTCCTCCAGCAAAGAGGAGGCAGATGGCTCTTTGCAACTGTGTTGACCCCCAAGTCCAAAAAAGGAATTTCAGCTGGTAAAACACATCTGCAGAAAGGCGCCTAACTAGATTATTCACCTTTTTTTTTTTTTTTTCTGTTACGGATGAGTCAGTAATGGGACAGACTTCGTGCAGTATATCGCAGGCAGGTGCAAGCAGATCTGCCTTTGCTAAAAGCTGCCTGACGTGTGAGCACAGCCAGTGGCATGGCAAGCCCATGCTAATGAGCACAGCTGAGAGGCAGGGCACAGGGACCTGAATTTTATGCTGTATGTAGCTTCTGGTCAGTTGAAAGTGTGTCTAGGACTTCACCTGCCCAGGTTGAAGGCTGCACTTACTGCCGTCCACTTGCAGCACCCTCAGTGCATCAACACCATTATTCAGGCAGTCAGCACGGTGGGTAGGACATGGGGTCATTTGGTAACAAAAATCAGACTACAGAAGAAACAGAAAGGCAAAGTAATGCAAAAGTCAGCCATGACTTTTAAAATTTAATTTAAATTACTTACAGATGTTTTGGGGAAGATTTTTTTCTCAATTATTTAACTGATGCTATAGAGCACATGTTACTGAGAAGTACTGCTTTGATCTGGGTTATGTATGAATAGCTGGTTTCTTTGCATCAACACTTCCCTGAGAATGTCTGTAAATTAAGCATTCAAATACGTAAGCTCACAACAGACCATAAAATAAAGATGTTTTAGAATGTACTGTATCTTTCCACAGGGACTTCACATAATCAAAGTAAAAGTACAAGTGCTGACCCGACTATTTGACTTAAGAGTAGGGAACAGACACAGAGTAGAGGTATCGGTGTCAGCAGGGGGTTCATAATCTGAATAAACTTTCAAATGGAAACAATATGGAAAAACTCTGTACCTTAAGGGCAGAACAGCTTTACTGTATAAAATATTTTATTTGGTCTGTTATGGTTTTCTCTGCAGAACAAAATATCAGTGTCTGCTGCTTAAATGGAAAACAGTTGGATCATAAAAATATCAAATGAATCTATTTGGCAACCACTAATAATCTATACATATTTATGTAACTGTTATTTTTCTTCTGGTATATAGAGTCTGGAAATACAGCCTGAGGCTTCCTTAGATCTCCTGGAAAGAACTGGCATTCAGATCACCTTTGTAAAAATACATTACTTAGAACAGGTTAATTTTTATTAAGTTCTTTGAAGGTTTTTTTTATTCATTCCTTCATAATGATTTTTGTATTAGAAAAGCCCTACTTATTCATAGCTAACACAGATGTTTACACTACCAGGAAAGCCCTAACATCTGCTTTCCAGTGACCATCAAACTTTAGTGAATTAGCAAATATGGAACACATTGAGAATTTGTTTTGAATGCTAGAAAATGGGCGTATTTAGTACCTGCCTCGGAGCTTTTGAGTCCCAGAGAAGAAGGAAGTTGCTAATGAATTTCTGATTGTTTAGAATGCTTAAAAAAGCAGCATGATCCAGTCTGCAAATCCTGAATTTCCCAACTGCCTAAAATGAAACTTTGTTGTTCATTAAAGCCAGCCAAACTATAACTCATGAGAATTATTTCTGTGAATGGAGTCACACGAAGCCTCTTCTACAAGGTGACAGATTGCGTATCTTTCTTGCATAGTTCACATGCCCTCAGAAGAAACCAAATCTTTGCTGCAGTCTATCTCTAATCTTTTTGCTTAGTACTATTGTTCCCTAACAGATACAAAACTGTTATGTGACTTACAGATATGATCTTGCCTTTTGTCTAGACAAAATAATAAGCCCAACACAGCAGAATCATGCTAGACACCCACTGACTTTATTAGTCAGTGGAAATGTTGCTTTAAATTTCAGAGGAATTAGAGTGGGTTTTTTTTTCTTTTTCTACAGAAATGTTTCATTTGATTTAAAAGGTCTAAATGATTAATATGTCTACTAAAAATAATTTGCCATATTTTTTTCTTTTTACTATCAGATTTTCTAGCCACTTGGAGTCCTTTCCATAGAAGTTCCTTCAGTGCAACTAATCATGTTCATCATTTTTATCTGATGCTGTTTCTATAACCCTTCTTCTTCACAAGAATTTGCTCTTTCATTATGGGCATTTGCTTAAAGCTGTAAAATTTATAATTAGAGAATACGTGCTAGAAAGCTCTAGACTGATGGGATCTACTTTAATTTTGGGATATGGGAGAGATTTAATCCTTAAAGGAAAAAGAATATCTAAGCGTCAAACTGTCATGTAATTTGAAATCCCGGTGCTATGGCAAGATGTGCACTAATGCTTAGGCAATGGGGGTCACTTATGAAAGCTGCTTGTAACGTGATGTCAAATTCTGTAATAATACTTTTGTTTATGTGTCAAGTAGATTTTAGAAATAGTATCTCATCATCTGAGTCTTTCTATAGCTAATGAGTATTATCCAATTCTTCTGCTCACTAGTGGTTTTTTACCAAATAACTTATTTTTGATAACAAAGACTGCCCATTTTATTATGAGTCTCTAGGAAGAAACTTCTCCTTGGTGTTGATCAAGAAGATGGTGGTAGAGAAGTAGCACCTGACTTCATATACCCTCCTAACATTATAATAACTCATAAAATTTATGAAGGCTTTGATGCTTTTGTCTTTTTGATTCCAAAACTTTATGAATGCTAGGGATTTTAATTTTTAGTTTGTGAGTGCAGTTGGTGAGGTCTTCTGGGAGGGTTACTGAGCTAGAGATCAAAAAATATATTCTGTCATTGAAAATGGGGCCATATGATGCTTCTGAAAGGCAATCAGACCTGCTCTATCTGGTGTCCTCTGAAAGACAGAGGATCCCTTCAGAGCTGAGTCTCTTTAGAGAAAAAAAATGCATTCTCCCTGGCTCTTGCATGCTTTGTTCTGGCTTTTGTGATCTTCATTCTTTGTGTTCCCTGAAAAATATCACTGTTTCTGTGATTTATAGATCAAAATGCATTCTCTGATGTAGCTGGAGCTTGATCCCTTAACTTCTTTGAAAACTTGAACCAAGGCTTTCAGCTGATATAAGAACGTGACTGAATGCCAGTGGAAGGTTTTCAGCATAAGCTTCATGTTGCTACTAAACCCAGAGCCCTGGAAGAAGGAGGGCAGTCGCATAGGCACCATCAGGTTCTTTAAGTAATTTTGACTTTCAGATTTACCTATGAATTACAGAAATAGAGTGTAGAAGTACAAATGTATGAATCATATGCCTTCATCCAGGAGAAACACATTTCTGAAATGGTATGGATGATGAAAGATGTTTTTGGAAAACTTTACCATTCGAAGTATAACTTTGCATCACTTTAGTAAGTGGCAGATTTTGCAATTATTGGAGGAAAAGGTGGGTATCTTTTTGAATAATTTCTTATATGTATCATAATTTTTGTCCTTTCTCAGTTCTGTGTTAGTTGTTCTTTCCTTCATTCACAGGCTAAGAGGTCTTCTGATTTCAAGAAGGTTTAATGATTGCCTCATCTGAAAATGTATGGCATATAGTAGCGTGTTATTGGAACACTGCTGACAGCTGTTCTTTGCCACAGGTCCACAAAGAAGAGTGTGAATAATGTGATCCATGGAAAAAAAGCCTTTAGAAAGAAGGAAGAGATACATACCATAGGTCTCCTGGTGGTTCTGAAGAAAGTGATGCGAGGTGCATGTCACTGGTTCCTGTGTTCCTGCCACATAACTTTGAGTATTATTAGTTTGCTAGAGACTGTACGGCATAAACAGGCATGACCAGTCCTGTTGTCACCCTTGCACTGGCAGCGACTGGCTTCCACCCAGGAGGATGGGGAAGCACAGCAAGCACAGAGGCAGCTGGCAGAGAGCAAACATGCCAGCCACACCACGGCAGCAACGTGGAGCTACAGCAGACGTGTCGGGCTAAGAGTAAGGAAGGTAGGTTTCTTTTGCCCATGGACACAAGGTTTTCTTCTAAGTGTGCCTGAGTTGCTGCAGTTCTTTGGTCTGGGCTGTACTCCAAGACATTTGGGTTGCTTTTAAAAAAATGTACATTCCCACTTTTCTGTTTGTACAGGAACAGGAGACTGGAGTGTAAGAGCAATATATAAATCTTTCTATTTTGAAGCTTCTGATGATCTGGTTTGCTTTTGATAGAAATTTTGCTATCCAGGATGTTCTCTCTAATCAGCTGAAACAATGTTTCTGTGTGGAAACACACAAAAACATTTATTTGATTGTAACCAATATAATTGTAGTTAGATTTCATTAGCAGAACCTGCCTACACCCAGAAAAAAAGCTTAATTTCTGGATTTGAATGTAAACTTGATATCCAGAGATATTATTTCACGCTTATTATATAATTTACTTCAGTGCACCACAAAAATTCTGATACCTTAAAGTGCATTAACATCAGTGCAGTTCAGCTTAATTCTCTGTTTGCTCCTCCTCCCAACTGTAGTTGAAAAACAGAAAGGGATGAAGTGGAGCAATTGCGTTTTGCAGAAAATTATCTAGCTGATTCCATATTTAGGGCCTTTATTAACGTGACGCAGAGGAGCGGAATAGCCAGCAAATCAAGTGCTGGGTTGAACATGTCAAAGTTGTGGAGCACAGTATCATAATTACCAAAGTACATCAGGTATTATTAGAATTTTGATAGTTCCCTCTTATGACAAGTACAGTAATGAGAACAGAAAATATACAAAATTAATTTACTTTCATGACAAAAATAGTAATGAGCTGAGATGATTACAAGCAATTCGCATTCTCAGAGTTGTCATTTCCCAAGGGACTGGACCAGTAATCTTAGTAGCTTAATTAAATCAGTAATAATCATTCCTTCTCCCTTCCCCCATCTTCTCAGAAGAGGGAAAATTTAATGTCAAGGCAAGAGGATTTCCACAATAAAAGTTGCCTTCAGGTTTGCACTCAAAACAGTGATTAAGCATTTTATTATATACTTTTATCTATGCTCTTGAACACTACTGTTTCAGAGTTTGTAATTTAATCTTTGGAAGAGACCTCAAGAATTGTTAAACACTTTCCTGAAGATGCTTTACTTATGTTTCATGGGAAAATTTTAAAACTTTAATTTCTATAAACACTGTGCTAATGTTTTATTTTCCTAGAATAATAGTAGAACAGTTTTCATGTGTATTAATATTAGAGGATGTTATCAAATAATAATGTTTGTCCTTAACATCTGTTTATATTGTGAACTCATTGGTGCAGCATAACTGAAAGGTTTTTAAGGTAACTGGTATCCAATTAAAAATAATATTCAACAGCACTACAAAAAACTCCAGAAATTAAGATTTTAATTAGTCAATTAGTAGCATCCATATTTTGTTACATTTCTACCCTGAAATGTCCAGTAAAACTGAAGTATCTATTTTATGCTACCAATAACAATCAATTACAAAATAGGCCATCTTAGTGTTTTAGGGTTAGTATTCAGTGGTACCTTCTTAAACAAGAAGGACAAAGGATTGAGGGGAAACTGAGAGCTGATCCAGCTTTCTTATCAGATCTTGTAAAATAGCTACAGCCAATTTGTCTGTCTTTCTTGATACTTCCTTTATTTCTCTGCCACCTTTTCTCCTCTTTTGTAGGAACAAGGGCTACAAGAGAAGCCAATTTAATTCTATCTCTGATTTTCTGAAACCGGTATGAAGCTATGTTCCTTCAGAGTTAACCCTGTTAAAATCACCCCCATCTGATTCTTGCTAATCAACTTAATCAATTTTTTTCACTTAGTTCCTCTGATTAACATCAGCTTCCAAGTATAAAAATAATTTGCAAAGTCTCTTAGGTTTTCTATTAGCCATTTAGATATCCTAATTATTAGATAGATTCTTATATCACAGTATTTTCTCCTAAATTCAGCACCTCTTAGAAGTTGGAGACAGGGTTAATAGAAACAACCTTAAAAGACTAAGGTGCTCAGTCACACTGCTAAAGTAGTAGGTGGCAAAAAGTACTTTATCTAATATTATATCATCATCCGCTGTGGATGTTTCTAATGAGAATCCTTACCTACTTGTTTCAGTGCTACTAGATACATCAGCAAAAAATCTGGAAGA
Source organism: Athene noctua (assembly GCF_965140245.1). Lineage (NCBI taxonomy): Eukaryota > Metazoa > Chordata > Aves > Strigiformes > Strigidae > Athene > Athene noctua. The sequence goes on from NC_134040.1 coordinate 41,069,025, forward strand.
AAATATATGGACTTATTACTGAGAAAATGTACAAAAGACACTAAAGGTGATTGAACAGTAAATAATTATGAAGATAGCTCATATGTATAGACTGGTCTAATTTGCTTTCTAAGATGTTTCTTGTGGAAAAAATACTCATTTTTTAAAATGGCCAAATGCAAGATTTCAAGGTTGAGGACAAAGAATGTAGGGCATGCTTGCAAGGCATGAGATGATATTCTGGAGACACACCACTTGGAGAGGGACCTAGGGTCACAGCCACAATAATAGTCAGTGATGTGCAAGTTGCCGGAGTCGTGTTATAGCTATGGGAAGATACATGATCCTTGAGTAGCGAATATCAGCTAAGGGTTGGTATACCTACTACAAAAGTGTTGAGGATCATTCCTGCAAAAATCATTCTAACATCAAAAGTTGGATCATGGCATGCAGCTGCCAAAGCCACCCAGCCAAAAGAATGGAGACAAATCACATCCCTGAGAATTTTGAACTGGTTGTGCAAGGCAAGAATTTTACAGGTCTCTCCAGCTATGTGTTTCTTCTTGTGGGTATTCTTCCCTGAATGCTGAGAGGGAAAGGAGGTGGGTATCAGTGGTAGGTAGTTGCTGATGCTGTCCAGCCCGGGACACATGCTGGCAGGAGACCCCAGGGCCAGGGAAGGTACGTCCCCCGCTGTGGTCCTGCCATGGGGCAGCTGTGCCTGCTGTGGTCTGTGGGGAAAAATGGGCTGGGGTCTCATCCAGCTTTGGCAGTCAGGGACCAGGCACCGCGCCTCCCATGGGATTTACATACCATGGTGTCTCTTTTCCCCACTGTTCCTAGCTTGCTACATCCTAACCCAAATTTGGTGTTTATGATTACTCACGTCATGTCTGGCAGCTCTCCATGTCTGTGCCATTCATTAAACTTCAGTCCAGGGATAATCACTGGCCTGCTCATCTGCCTGCAGCCCTAACAGGACAAAAATAACACTATTTTAGAAATACTGAGGTGAGGTAACACCTGGCTGCCTTACAATTTTTTTCTAATTTACATAAACCTGGGTTTGGACAATGCTGTCATTTGGCCCCTTTAATTGCTGCTAAAGATCCTCCTCTTGCACATTTATTGCATCTAGGGATTTTTATCTGACATGCTACTTTTTATTTGCAAAAGCTCTACAGTAATTTGTGAATATTAGATACAGTTTGGATTCCATTGTTAAGTCCAGTGTTTGGGTTGGAACTTTAAATTTTTTACAACTTCAGATGATCATATAGATAAATACAACACCAGTTGGGAAAGTATATCGGGACTTTAATGAAAAACCAAGTAGAGCTTTCACTTATCTATTAACTTTCTGTTTTCCCAAAATAAATTGTTTCTGTCAATATTTTATTATGACAGGGATGAATGGGAGAAGGAGGTGAAGTCTAATCTAAGCAGATGGTTGTCAAAAAAATGCACACAGAAACGGAGAATATAGAATGAAGTAAGAAAATAGTTTTCCCCATTTTTTTTTTTGTCATGAGTAGTGAATAAAAGACACATTATAGACAAATGAAAAATAATAAAAACTAAGTAAAGAAGAAAATTAAAAAGAACAAAGGCAAAGTTCCTGAGAAGTATTTTGTAGACAAATTTGTGTCATTTCTCTTAGACTTTTAGTAGTCAATGAATCTTGATAGGTTGGAAAACAATGAAAACAATAAAAAATATATTTATGAATTGATAATCTCATCTTTTAGATATTACAAGGAAAATTAATTTTGACAAGAATAGAATAATGTCTTTCAGGCTGTTCCTTGGTTACAGAGAAATCAAGTGTGTCTCTTGGACAAAAGGACAAGCTAAGTAAACTTGAAAGACAGATAAATTGCTATCAGTTTTATATCTGGCTGTGGATGAAAATCTAAATGTTAACTCAAACTTTTATTTCCATTTAGAGACTTATTTTTAGACAGTCTACAGCCTTATTCTTGATTTGTGCTGCAAAATCATAGATTGGAACTGTGGTTTTGTATTTAAAGGAGTTTCTAGATAAGAGACCTGGACTAATTATTGGCTATGTAATTAGGAAGTAGACAAGTTAAATAGAAAATTGAACTAATGGAAAACTACGTCTCTACAAGTCTTTTTAAAATAGTTTTTGTCTGCTTTTCAATCTTTATCTGTGCAAATCTGTATATATTTTATTTCAGTGCTCATACATGCAAGAGTAATTGCTTAATGGAATTTTTTGTAAACAGATTAGGACTACACAAGTGGCTCTTGGTGTCACTGCAGAATGTGTTCGTGTGTTCAGGTTACAGGGTTACTTAACCTCACACTGCTGCAGAATGTATTTAACTGACTTACAGAATAAAGAGAGGCTGCAACATGCATTTCAAGTTAAGTGCCTTTGAATTGTGTTAAATTGAGGGTCTTCACTCAGATTAATAAATCATTACATATTATATACATAGTGTTATGTTATATATAGTATATATAAAATGCACATAATGTAATACTACAGTAATTATAATAATTAAAAAATATGAACATTCTTTAAAAACAAAGGCAATTGATTTTTTTTTTTTTTTTTCCGGATCATTTGTATCTGAATAAGGGTAACTTTTTTTTTGCTCATTCTTTCTGCCCTTCTGGAAAAAGGCATTACATCCACGGTCTGTTCCCAATTAGTATTTCAATTACTAATGCCTCCTATTCAAAAAGTAGAGATGTTTCACTTTTTATACAGAAGTATTCCTTTCTAAAGTCAGAGGTTAATTTGAGTACTGAAAATGTGTACACTTCTTTGGCAGCTTAACAGGTACTTTGAGCCCTTGTAAACTGATTTATACTAGCAAGGATAAAAATTACAAGGGTTACTAATCTTCATGCTGAAATCATTAAGATAATTACCACCAACTGTTTTATTATCCATGTATATCAAGGGAAATGTAGTTGCATCCTGGAGCAATGAGTAAAAACCGGGTAGGTATGTACCAATCTGTGCTTTAAATGGCGTGTTGAAAAATGCACACTGAAACTGTTGCACGTTCCTTGTAGCGTTACATAATTTTCCCACTGGCAGACTTACAAAGTGTATATATTGAGTGGAATATTCTCTCTGCAGGAAGATCCATTATTTCTCACAATATAACCACATCAGAACTCCTTTTCTGGTATTTTCCACTCATTACTGTACTCCCTCTGATTTGTTTTACATCTCTTCCTCACGTCAGATAAGGCTGTTAAAAGTGTGAAATTTATTTTTTTTTTTAAAGCCAAAATCCCAACACTTTCAAAATCTATTTGAAGACTTTTAAAAAAGATTATTTTTAATTTGAGTCTGCTAAGGAAAATTAACAAATCTTAGAGGATTCTCTTTTTTTAATAAGTGCTGTGAGTAGGTTTCTGCTTTCCTTCCCTTCATGTTCAACACTAAAAATATTTCCTGTTCTCCCAACAGGAAAATGTAAATGCCTCCATGAAGTCTTATTAGGCTCCTGTGAAATTCAGAAAAGATACAAAAGTTATTCTGAAGGAACAAGTACTTATTGCGATTATTTACACCAAATCTCTGCCACAACCTTTCCCAGAACAGTTTGAACAAATAGCTTTACAACCACACATAAACAGTTTCTAGACCATTTTCTAATAAAATAAAAACACCAAGTAACCTTAACTTCCCGAAACATTGTCTTCTAATTTTTAAAGTAACAGAAAAGCCTTTAATGAATAAAGATTTTTTCTGGTAATGCGATAAAAGTTGTTAATAAACAGTAAACTTCTATTTTTCAGTTGTATTATTTCAATATTTTTATATTTAAAAAAATAAGGTAGGGGGAAGTCTGTCAGGTAAGTTTTTGGGGTTTTTTACAAGCCACACTTGTACATGAGACCTGAATTTCCTCTCTCTTCATAGCCTGCCCTCAGGTAGCTATGATCGTAATCTCTTCCCAGGGTGGTGTGTTATTGCTTTGCAACGCATGGGAGAGAAATTTTTTAAAAGTGTATGTGTTTGAATGAGATGCATAATTATTTTAATGGCTAGAAGTTGTGGCAAAATAGAAATACAAAACATATCAAGGCTAGCACTGTGCATCTGTGACAGCTGAGGCAGTCCAAGTTAGCCACCCACATATCTAGACAATGGAGGCATCCAACAATAATTTATTATAATGCAGATGTTTCCAACACTACTGTTACTATAATTGCACTTTTTAATGAGTTTCTCTCCTTTCTCCCATACATTTAGTTTGCATCTGAGAAGACATCCTTCTTATGGGAAAGTCCACTATCATATTAAAAGCTCACCCCATGAAGCTGTAAAAACCAGGATGATTATGCTAGCAAACAAAAATCTTCTGTACACACTGTCATATCCTTAACTGGTGTAAATTGACTTAGCTTCATTGACTTTAATGGCCCTATATTTGCAAAACATTTATGTCAACCGTGAATCTGAACCACTGTATTAAATTCATTACAGTGTGAACTATCCAGGGACTATATTTATGCTTTAGATGATCCTGTGTACATACACAAGGAAAACATTTCCAGGAAGCTCCCCATTTAGCCTTTCAAAGAGGTCCAATTACTCTGTATTTCATTAAAATTATCTACTCAAAGAATTAAAGAGAGGAAAATAAACAGCCCTTAGGACACATGTTTGTGATGTGTCTGCCACAGAGCCACAGGAGACACCTTGAGGTCCTACCTCATTGTAAAGATGTTTTTGCCTTAGTGAACAGAGTTCAGACTTTCACTCACACTGAAGAAAGCATATATGATGATCCCAGAAATATATATAATATTATGAAGTTCAAATGGAGAGTCAAAACAATGACTCCCTGGAGTTTTAGAGAAACAGGGAAAACAGAGTCGCGTTTCTTGGATGTGGCACCTGTCTTGGTTTTAATTCAGCTTTTTAGTTCTAAGGGATGTGTACAAGACTAGTGCATTAGACCAATGTAGGGAAAGAACACATGTAGTTACAGAAATGTCTGACAGATGGGAAGTGCCCAGGGGATAGAGGTCAGAGGATAAATGGTTATTCATACATTATCTAGTAAAATAAATAAATAATTGACATTTTAGTCTCTACAAAGTCCGTGAAATGCACATAGGTTGCCAGTTTTGGACAACATATAGATTCCTGAGCACAGCTGTTGAGATTTTAGAGATAGTATTGAATTATCTTCCTAGTAACAAATAAGATATTGGATGTTGCCTAATTTTAGCTAGTGCATACTCGTTGGAGATTATAAGAAAATAAAAGCGATATGGATTTTTACACAGTAATACATTAAATTTCTGGAAAGAATTATGATCTTTTTGAATAACACGATAGTATGGAAATTTCCTATCTCTTACAGAATGCCTGTGAAAATTAGGAAAAAAAAAGCATAACAAATGTTTCAAGGGGAAGCACTCTAGTCAAATGGACAATGAAAGAAAATATATGCAAGCCAGGTAACTGTTTAAAAAAAATTGTTTAAAAACAATTAAAACCCATTATGTTAAAAGTAATCTCTGCATCATTCTAGACAGTATGAAAAAGCCTAAACATGTTGCAAGTCATACTCTACATTGTAAGAGATGGGCTGTGACTTAGGGTTTCCAAGAACAGTTGACAGTTATAGGTGAAGAATAATATCTTGATAGAAAATAATTGAATCAAATTGAAGGTTCATCTCTTTCTGTGCTTTCCTTCTCAGTTTTCTTTGGATTTTCTCCTCCTGTGTCCCTCTCTGGACATGGGTGACAAGACTCATACATGCAAGTACTCTACATAATGTGTGTAAGTAGAGAAGAGGGGCATGGAGTGGGTTTCACAACAGCACTTGGGCAGTGTTTTGTCACCCTTGTCAAAGGATGTTAAAAGATGGTACAGGAAGTAGTTCCCATGTGGTAGCATAAGAAGAAAAGGTCTGACAGTTTGCTGCATATGAAAATAGCTGCTGCACCAGCATTTCCTTCAAAAGCTGCTTTCTAGATCTCTAGTAATGCTAGCAACATTCATGAAACAGGGTTTGGGGGATGTACTTTCTTGCATGGTAAAGGTGAGATATGTTGGGATGCATTTTTAATTATTTTTCCACCTAACATCTGACAGCCAAGACATCTGGGTTTAAGGGAATAAATTTGCCAGATTCCAGTACACCTGTGAGTTTTTTGGCCAAGATTTCCATAGCCTAGTGGGTCTTGTAGGCACCCAACTGTCTAGAACATTTCATGAAGAATACAGTGTTTGACTCCATAAACCCTAAGTGTCCTTATCATGCTGTATTGAATAAGAAAATAGTACAGAACTCAATTTTTCAATCAGAGTCCTGGCTGGAATTGCACATACAGAAAGGACATTACCTTCACACCAACCTATGAAGTTTATACTCACCATTTATCTTACACTGAGACACTGGTATTACTGAATATATTACCGAATGTCCTCACAACAATGCAAAGTAACTAATGCTGTTTGCTTCTTGAAGACTTCAGTGTCAGAAATTTATAGCTGTTTTTAGCTCAGATCTTCTAGGAAGCCACCGTGCTCGCAATGCTGAAACCATGCAACTGCAGTGCACAGTCTGTGTACAATTCAGAGATGAAATAACATCTCTGCTTCCCTCCTGTGTCCAAAAATATTTTGCCCTGGAAACTCCTGCTGGCGTGACTCATTTGTGTCATAGAATAAACAAGAGTGATTTGGTTGCGATGCCCAGGGTTTTTTTTGTGTGTGTCATATGACTTTTGTCCTTGAAACTTGTGGAAAGATTGCTGACCCGGTTCTGATCATGCAAATGTCTAAATATCCTGTTGCCTATGATTCAGAAGCACACTTTTCACTGAAGACTTGCTACTGGTAACAGCGGGTTATAATTATTTATGTAATTCTGGTGGCTTACAGGAAAACGGGATGAATAACTATTTAAGTATATCGTCAACCACTTTCTTTAGGTAATTGCAATACCTTTGCATGCCAAGTAGATTGGTAGTGGCATACCAAATTTCATAAACAAAGTTAATCTGCTCTGTTTGAAAGTATGGTTCTTTCCATGCAGCAGTATCCACAGATACTTTTAAGAGAAAAGAATAAACCAGTCATATTCCTCTCCATTATAACTGGCAGATGTCCATTTTAAAGGTAATACAGGCTTCATGAAAACTATCAAAAGATTTAACCTGAAAATCTTCAGGGTATATTGATCTGACATGCTTTTAAGATACTTTCAACTGCATATGTAATATGTAATAATTACCATGCAGACATAATCACAGAAAATACAATGAAAAAAATCATACTAATTGCAGATTTAACGAATCTTCAAGTACATGAATAGTTCTGTCAATGTCAGTGTGACTTTTCATGTAAAAAGGTAAAACTAGATCTTCAGCCTTTCTTGCCCTTTTTACAGAAGCAAATTCAGCAAGTTGTTGCTGAATATTCTGAAAAAATAAAATGTACTTTGCACCTAAAATTTAGTATGAACTGTATTTCAAGGTATCTTGCAGATATTTTGACAGATGGCTGTGGTAACATTGTTAATCTGTAGATTGTAAAATTAAAAATGGGGGGGGGAAGGAAGGAATGATAACTTTCAATAATTTATGGTTCACAGCATCAGTTACCAAAGCATGAGAATGTTATACACTGTGTTTCACAAAATGAGCAATTTTTTTAATAATTCTGGAAAATACACCCAGTAAACTACATAAAGGCTGATTTCACATCAGCAGCAAATTAATTCCGTTTTGTGAAAAGTATTAAAATGTGAAAATTACATTTTACAAAATTTATTTTTTTTGTAATCCAAGTTAAGAAGTTGATTCTGCTAAAGTTTCTTAGATGATGAAATGACCTCTGGGATTTTAAACTGTTTGCTTTCTTGACATTTTAAATACACTTTTAATTGCTAAGAATTACAAAGAAGAGCAAAAGTTGCAGATAATGTAGCTTATTCTGAGAAAAATCCAGCCTGAAGGTAGGTTTGTCTTTCAAAGAAGGGGAAAAAACAACAATTAAATGATCCTTTCCCTTTACTAGGCTGATTAGAAGCAATTCAAGTGCCTCAAGTGATGTAAAGTTTTAAATCTATTGATTAAATTTGCATCTCTTAATTTAGAAATGATCATCCATGTGGAGTGCAGCCTAAACAGCAGAATCTTTCACTACTTAAGTATTGATTTTTAATATGTCAAATGTACTAATTAAAATTGATATTTTGTAAGTTGCATTTTAAATATTAATATTTGCTCAAATTTTAACCACTGTCACCTATGATATTTTGCATAATTATATGGGTCATCACATGTTACTCCAGTAGACAATGAAAAAAAGCAGAAGTAGCTGCTTTCAGTACAGAAGAACATGAAGACTGTGCCATATAGCATATAAATGCAGACAAGATCCAAAAGTCTGTTTTAGATGAACGCAAAAGTTTTACCACTCCATGGTACTGACCTCATCCAGTCTTGGTTAGGTCATTTCATTAGTAGAGAGACATGAATAAATGGGTCGCATAAACTGGCTTCAGGCATTATGTCCCTTAGAGTTGCAGTCTGACAGAGCTGTGCTATATGTTCACCTGTTTTTGTAGTGAGTTCATGCTCAGCAGCACCTGTTCGGAGGTTCTTCCTGGCAATCACGGACACTTTCATCATTAGGGAAGTATTCTACATCAGTTAATCTTGACAAATTAGATCTCTTTTCCTTGGGACAAAGACATCACGGCAGAATTTGGCTTGGATTTGCACCTTCTTCATAGACCTTTCAAATGTTTTGAGATTTGCAATAATATTGCTTTCTGAAGTAGTAATTTCACCCTCTCCTTGGAACTAGACAGTTGAAGTTTTAAGCTTATGTTTTTCAGATGATAGAGCACATTTCAAATTATTTAATATTGAGTAAAATGTTATTGTCCTCACCTAAAGAAGGAAGGCAGTACAATTATCCTAATTTTACAGGAAAACAAATGTACTTAGCAGTCAGATGAACCCAGGTCTCTCCAAGAGTGAGCCCAGTCTATGGAGGAAAACAGTCTCCCAAAAAAACACCTAAATGTGTACAGGACGTTCTTCAAGTATACCTATCTTTTCTAGTCCTTTATCATGATTACAACTATCTTTTCAAGTCCTTTATCCTGATTCTCTATGCAGAAACAATAGACTGCTGAAATGTATTATACGTATGTGGCGTGTTCCCTACAGACAAGGAAAGTTTAAATGAATAAAATATAAATGAAAGGTGTATTGCATGAGAAATTAAGAAACCTGTTGCTCACCATTACACAAAGGATATAAGAAGAATAGGGTCTATAAAAAGGCATAGATCATTTAATGAAAACGAGAGTGGACATTGGCAATGTTCATTCTTTACTAATATCATCCAAAGAATATCATTGTTATTGAAAGATTCCTATAATGGACAGAGAATAAAGATATAAGGGGATAATGTATTAGTGAACAAAGAAGAATGTTACAAGGAAAAAGACATAGCAATTTATGTAGAGAACAGGTAAATAGCAAAGCTTATTAGAAAATTAAGCATGTTTTTTGCCTCACTGTCCTCTGAGCTGTTTGGTCATTTAGCAGCAGTGATTTAGATGTCCCAATTTAGTGTAAGATGAATTAAGCTTACTTATTTCCATTGACTATAAAGGGCATCCAGCCAACTACTTTGAATGTACATGCCTATCTTGCACGAGTCAATACTTGGCAGATGAAATTATCTTCTATAATCCAAACTAATTGAACACAGACCCAAGATCAATCACCTGTTGTAAGAGAGCTCAGTAATACTTAAAAGAAGAAAAGCTGAGCTTCTGCTGCCACTTAGTGAAGACCTTGGACTACATTTATCTGCAGGGTGGATGGGCAGGCCCTGGTTGTGGCTGTGCATGCTCATCATCTGACTGTCCTTATGCTGGTAGTGATGTCAGCACTGGGCAGACACGGAAAAGGCAATTGTTCTTAAAAAGGTCTGATGTTGCAACTGCTATAGGATTTCAGGAGACTCAGGGTGGGTTACCCAGGGCTATTCTAAGAGCATTGGCATGTCATGTTGCCTTGGATCCACTGGGGAGTTAGATGAGAGCCGGACCGGATACTATGCCTTTGACTCTGCAAATCTGGTGTCTATAAAATCATATAAGCAAACAGTGAGTGTGGACATAATACTTTAAAGCCCTGCTTCTATGGTTGTACATCCTTAAACAGAATTGATGTGATCTCAGGTGGACTTCACTGTGCATGTATGCTCTGTTTAACTGTATTTCATATTCAAGCAAATGGCAGTATAGTTTTTATTGCTATTGGAAAGCATGAAATGGAGAATTCTACCTAAGAGACTCCAACTTCTTTTATATTTAGCCTGAAATGAATCTTCTTTAATGAAAGGGTTTGGCTGAAGGCTTGAAGTACATATAAGTGATACATTTCTTCCAATCATAACATTCATTATTTTCAATTGGTAATATGCATAATTCATTTTAAAAAATACATAAGATGCTCAAACTCTGTGATTACTAGGGAATTCTGTACAAAGAATTTATGAGATAATATTTTCAGGCTTGTCAATAAAGTCTAAACCCTTGCTGTGCTGAAGCTTATACCACATGCTACATGCGCTTTTCTAGCATGAACCAGCAGAATATGACATTATGTATATAAAGCTTTACCTTCTTGTATTTAACACTTACCAAATGAGTCATTTATTCCATACTAAAAGCACTGAAGGAACACAAAGCAGTAATTGGTAACATCATAATAAAACAGAGTTGCATTTACAGCAAATAACAATCTGTAAGTAATAGAATAGTCACACAGATCACAGGTGTGACTGCTGAGTTGGGAGTAGCATTTGGTTATATGGACACTCTTGCAGTTATGTCATTAGAGGAAAACATTTTAAAATGCTAAAAACTATATTTGCATTCTAGTTTAGTACCTTAAAACACTTTTCTAATTTTTAGAAAAAAAACCAAAACCAAATGCATGTCTGTTGAGCAGAGAATTTAAGAAGCTGAGCATTCTCCCCGGAATTGACTTACAGATGATTAGCAGATAAAACCTGGCAATAGGATCACTGATGTGAAAGGGAAAATGCTTTCCAAGCAAGCAATATACTTAGAAAAAGGGAAGAGATTTAGCAGACACAGTAAGGATTCTTTAAGTCTGCCATATATTTGCACATTATGGGTGATATTCACCTGGTATATCTAATTTGTGATCAGTATTTCAGCTGCTGTATGGAAACAGCTTTGAGGTCCTCAAGAAAAAGCAGCAGTACTTCTGCTTTGGCAGTTCCAGCTCTCCAGTCTTATCACCTCACCAGACAGCAGGAATTCAGAGATCTCTCAGGTTTTGTATGCTGGTAATTTTTCAGGGGAGGTTGAGCGGTAAAAAAATTAGCCTCAAATTAATTTAAAATACACCCGAATCAGTCTGTTATATTGGCAATTTTTATATCCAACCCTTATTTTGAAATTGCAATAGATTTGTTTTATATACTAGAGATTGAAAAGAGACATTGTAGATGCACTTTGACTCTCCCTTGATGTGGGACTCATGTTGATAACAAGATGTTTTAGCCCTCTAACTTTCTGTATCTCTCTCTCTTACTATTATTGTATCTTATTTATAGTCTCACTTTTTAATCTGTGTTTGCATTCTCTGTTTTCATTCTCTTCAACTGCATGCAAATATTTGTGTTACCTCAAAGAAGTCAAGGCATCGATAATTCTCTCTGATAACGATTTCCTCTTCTCATTATGCTTCTTCGAAAGTCTAACAAACAAGAAATACTGTAATTTAGCTAGTTACTAGGCCCAAATAAGTTTCAGTGCTTAAGCAAACACAGCTGGGAGGATGGTAACTGTGATAAGAGAAAAAACAACTCTGATATAAATGAAGTCATGTTTCTTGTATCCATTTTAAGTTACTACATTTGAGCCAGTCACAAAATCACACTTGTAGTCATGACAAGCTTTTATTAATTTTACATTGTTTTAACAGTTTTCAGCTTCGACAACAAGAAAATGATCTAATTACTTAGAGTAGTTGCTTATGTAGACTTTATGCTAGACTATTGGTTTAGGCTGTCTAAACACCTGGAGCAAAATCTTGTTCTGCTGATTTCAAACAATTTAGTGCTGCAAAGTTTAGTGGAAATATTTTTATTAAAAGTATTTAAGAAAGTGCACAATATGTTTTTAAATACTTGATATTAAGAAAATGCACAATATGTTTTGAAATACTTAATATCATTGCTGAGAATTTACAGACTTTTCATAATTTCCACATGATTCTAAAGTGGGAACTTTCAGTGGGTCCACATTAAAAGCTCACTGTAAATAACAGAGTTGAAAAGTTACCTGAAAGAGGAATTATTTTGTAAACTAAGACTACTCCCCTTTTCAACGCACCAAGCAAAGATGAGTGCGAATCCAGTTTTCTTCTTTTCAATTAAAATTAAAATTAAAAGGAACACAAGAACACTGTAGGAAGAAGGTATGTAGGACATAAGTAAAAAGAATGAGGATAATTGAACGTACCTTGAAAAAAGAAAACTAAAAAATTATGAATTGGAGATCTTGTATAAAGCAATGCACACAAATTGGGTGGAAAGCATCAGGTGTCTAGAAAGCAGTGATATTTTAAATGATAGTGGAAAATACATATGCACTTAATTTTTGTTTTCCTTTCTAAGGTGATTTCCTGTACTTTCTCTGGTTTGTATTTGCACATCTCTGAAATGACAGTGATCTCTGTGCAGCCTAGGCTTCTCCCAAACTAGAAGGGCATCTTGAAATAATTTATATTCACAAATTAAAGTCTCTACCTGACTTAAAGTTTGAGTTGAGTATTTGAGCTTCTGGCACCTCATGGACACAAATGCTATTCCTGAGCATGAGTGTCTGCAGGTCAGCATCCCTTCACGTGAAAATCAGACTTGGGTAAACAAGCAAATTTTCCCTGTCAAGTTTGTCGTCTTTTTAAATGATCTTGATTCCCTGCTTACTCTGTGGTTTCTAGAGAACAATTAATTTTATTTTTTTGGCGATCTGTTTCTTGCCTGTGGTGATGGGAGGTGGTGCAATACAACCCCAGCTTGAGGAGCTGGGTAGGAAGACAGGAGTTCCAAAAGACAACATTTTTGCAGATGGATTTCTTAGCTCTTTCTTAGACTTTTCCTCTCATTTATCCCTCAGGGACCAAGACTTTGCTAAGTTTTTTTCTAAAAGAGGACACTACCAGTATGCTTTACAACTTGACGGAGTCCTTACTCATTGAGGATGCTTTACCTTTGTAACAGTCTCACTGAGCCTCTCTGGTACCCAATGTGTTGATCACAAGGAGGCACTCCCTCCTCTGAAGACCAGTGATGAGATCCTCAAAAGTGTTTAGATGTTCCCACTGAAATGATGGGAAGTTAATTGCCTTAATCCATCTGGACTCATATGTTGTGCTGTACTGTCCATGTTGAAAATAATAGGACCACATTTTAACAGTATGGTTTTAAGCATGTGTGAAAACCATGGGCAACTCTCCAGGTACTCAGATACTACAGTGACAGAGGCTACCTAAGCACTTGCTTAGACAGACAGTTGAACAGATTTCAAAAGTAAGGCCTCCAAAATGTGTCTTTTATAATACACTGCTGCTTTTTAACAGCTTGTTGGTGATAGATTTTTAAACCTGAAGCATATGAATAATGCAAATAAGAAAATGTTGCACAGTAATGTTGATTCAGTAGCACTTTATATACTCATTAGCTACTGTGCATTATAATTGAAGTCTTACATGTGACAGCCACATGAATGCCAAACGAATACATTATGATTAATGCTGTTACAGTGAATACCAAATGAATTTTTAATGACTGAACACTTACCATTTTCCTGTTGATTCCGTGGCATGCAAAGTTTTGATTCTTTTTAAGAATTGGATTTGAAACAGTGATATGAACAGCTTATTATATTGTAATATAGAACATGCATAGCTGGTGCTAAATCATTATTCTCCAAGACTCCATGACAATTTTGTTGACTGTTTAAAAAAAGCAACACGTAAGGAAATGGTTTTCCTAGAAACTGATAACTAATGAAGGATTATTAACTTGTACCTCATATAAGATTCGCTCAGCATGATCCACAGATACTAACCAGACATCACAAGGAAAGAAAAATGGAGATGACTGCTAAAGCAATAGGTCATTTCTCTTCTTGCACATTGTGGCTCTGGAGTGACGAAAAAAATAGAATTAAAATGTTTTGTTGTTGTCATGGTTGAATTAAATACTACTTGAATAAATAAACAAAATATTCACACTTTAGATACAAACTTAGTTCTTTATTCAAGTGAGCAATGTTTCCGTCAGGTTTCTTAGCCTTCAGCCACCATTTATCTGCAGGGAGCACTTGTCATTAATGCTGCCTTATTACCTTGTATGCACAGTAATTCATTTTATAAATGGACCTACAGAAATGAATGGACCTAACCAGGGAAATGTATACTGATGACTGAAATAGTTCTATTCCAGGTCTGTGCTGAAACATCACCCCATCTAACAAAAATCCCCTTGATATGAAGGATAAGGCCTCTTCTCAGACTTAAGACATTATTATATTTCACAGAGATGCAACTAAAACTAAAACTGCATCTACTGTGTTTTTGGAGGTCAGAAGGGTCCTGGAAGACACAAGGTGGGACTGTGTTAACACTTGGAGATACTTACTTAAAGTCATTTTTACTGTGCTTTCATAAACTATACTAAATGCCCTGTGAACCACAAGCCCGTGGAGTAATTGATCTCTTCTGACCTAGACTGTATGAACTTCAAGAAAAATAATACAGATTTGCTCCTGAATTCAGTAACACCAAGCTGTCATGCCTTATATTTTACTTTTTTTTTGAATTCAATCTCTAAATTGGTATAAAAATGTATAGTGTTTATAGTGTTTGTCTGTTTATGTTTATTCCAAGCAGCTATAAAAAATAAAATTATATGAGCAAGAATAATCAGGTTGCTAGTCAGATATTCTGTGAGAAACTGCTGTAAATTAGGAAGAAAGTTGTGTTCCATAAATAACTGACTAAGTGCAGAGAACAACAATGCCACTCCTCATAGCAGCAGCAGAAATGCATGGTGGTAGCAAGAGAGGAAAAATCTACCAGGGCTCTCAGACAAAAGGAATGAAAGGTCAGAGCTGGTTGCTTCTCTGCATTCCCCCTTCCCACCGCTGCCTTCCCTATTCTCCCCTGCAGACCTGCTCAGGGATTGTGTGGTGGTACAAAATACTTAGGTGGGTGGGGATGAAGGCAATTTTTACCCATGTTTGCTTTAGACACCGAGTGAATTTTAACCCCAAATGAAAGCAAGCACTTTGTGTTTCAGCTTATGAGGCTTTCAAAGTGTAACATTTCTAATATCTCTTTTTGCCCTCTCTTCCCTCAATATTCTACCTGAATTGCATCTCCAGCGTGATATAACTTTGATAGTTTTTCTGCTTTCATCATTCCCCTATCATATTAAATTCTCTCTGAGAGTTTTTCCATCATCCAAAACACTAATTTCCTCATACATTTTTTCCATGGCCAATGTAAGGTATGTAAGACCCCAAATTAAGTTATTTTCTTGAAAAAGTAAAATAAAGACTTAGGTTCCTCCAAATAAAGTTGAAGTGCATCCAAACAGGAATGTTCATGACACAGATGGATCAAAGTGAGTCTGGTGGACAGGAATTCAATGAGTAGACCCAAATCAGGAGGTATTCTCGTGATCCCGCTTATGCAGAATAAAATCATGGTTCTATTTTAACTCACTACAATAAATATCTAGTTTCATCAGATAATGCATATTAACTGCAGATTGAATCTTTTTTCAATACAGAATGCAAGAAACTGGTCTGAGGAAGCTGTAGTCCAAACAGTGAGACAGACAGACAGAACTGTTTTACAAAGGTGAGGGCTTGAGGTGCAAACACTTTGCACAACGTCACAAAAGCTGCTGCTGAGCCAGATCTTGTCCTTCCCAGACCTTGTCCCGTGTTTTATGCATAAAATCACCACTCTTTTCTTATGCTAACTCCAGGCATTTTTTGAACACCGTTAAATTTAATCTCTGCTCTACACTGCAGTGTTTTGGAAAACTGCAGTTATGGGTGGGCCCAAGGATATGTGAAAGGTGCATACCCTGGGTAAATTTGGAAAGAGCAACTTTTATTTATACATAGCAGCAAGTGCTTGTAAACTTCCCCTGCAGAGTTATTTTGGTTTGGTAGCACAAATTTGTCAGCTGCTGAGAGATATTTCTGTGAGCTGAGAGGAGGATGCTTTTCTGGGCCGGAGCAACATTGGTGCAGACCAGTGGGCTTCCCACTTTGGGGGCTCCTAGGCACAGGTGACCTCCCAGCATCATCAGGGCTCTTCTCTCAGGTCTGCATTTTGGGCTGCTGATCATGAAACGCTGGCAGCACAGCCCTGAGAGAAGCACAGCAGGTCACTGTTTTAGTTTTGTTTTCATAGGGGGATGAAGCAATTAATAGATCAGTGGAGCTACCCTGAATTTTTGAGTTTATATACTACCCTCGCTTTCCTGAACAGAGTGTCTATGCCTTTTCAGGGGCCTATAGACACTTAACGAATGTTGTTAGGATTGTCTTCCACTTTTCTTCTATGCCATGTGCTCTTATTGTGCTCTTTAACTTTCAAACATTATTTAAAACAATATTGGCTTGGACATCTTGTTAGGTCTCCATTAGTAGTATCTGTTTCATATTTCAGGTTTTTCTCTTAAAAGATGATGGTGTTTCACCCTGTGGTGAACTTGCATGTCTCCTGGCAAACAAAAAGAGATCTAAATAAACCAGCCAGACAAATCTCGGGTATTTTTTGTTGCATCTAATGGCGGTATTGTTTTACTGTTTGGTTTTGGTTTTGTTTGGTTTGGTTTTGTTTTGGGTTTTTTTTTGAGAAAGAAGAAGCTGGCTCTGCTATCATAATTTGCAATACTGATTCAGAAATTAACACCTCTGTTCATCTTAACATCCATATTCTAATTTTTCCTATTAGTTTATATAGAATGAACTTAATATTAATTTTAACAACTTTCACTATGTTGTATAGAAATGAAGAGAAAGATTTTAACTTAGAGTGTACAATAATATCCACTTAGACTTGTTACCTCTTGTAGATCAATGTTTGTGAAAGCTTCTCTTCTGAGACTGTATTTTTCAATGTTTTCTCTTGTGTGACAATTATGTCTTGCTTAAGTACCTGGAAAAACACATAAGCTTCTTTTGAGGAAGGGGTAGGAGAGAAATGTGCATTTCTCTTCATTAATAAATAGCTGTGCCTTGCTATGTGCAAAATAAAAACCTCTTCTGCATTTTGAATTAAAAGTGTGGGGAGGAGTAGGTCACTCTGTTCTTTTAAGATCAGGAGTTGTTACAACTTTCTGTACACAGGGATGAGTGAGCTCTGGGGAACGAATAAAAACCCAGTTTGTGCAGGCAAGTGGTATGTGATGGATGAAGATGAAGAATGAGCAGAAGCATAATTCACCAGCATACCTGATGGCATAATGACATTGATGTTTCTTGGCTCATATATCACCCCAGGTGCAGATATATGTCAAGTCACTTCACTTCTGTCCCGCACAATGGAAAGTCCATGAGGGATATTATGACTTTTTAAGTCACTATCAGTCAGGTTGCTTGGGGGGGCAATGCAATTATATGCTCTTCTGCCTATGGGCTCGATAGTGAACTGACACTTATGCCCTCAGCTAGAGGAGCGATCAGTTAAGGATGACAGTGTTGCATAAACAGTTAAGTTAGTCCTGTATCTTGTCTGTCCTGTAGTGCCATATCAGCTTCACCTCTGCCTGTGAGACCCTGTGGCTAACACTACCTTTCTCAAATGTCTGTGATGCAGACATCAAATACCTAGTATGTCCTACGAGGCATAAAACTAGATTTTCCCCCCTGTATCACAAATATGCAGATCTAGTCTGTTGTTTCCAAATGTGGCAGACGAAAATCTTGTCTAGATTCTGAACATGAAGCTGTTGACAAGTAAGAAGGGCAGTCTGAATTTAAGATAGTCTTAGAAGATCTTAAATGTTCCCTAGGGGTCTGACCTCGTGTTCCTTACCGCTGTAATTTTTTTTTTTTTTTTCGTCTGATGGACCCATGTGGAACTATACCTAGGGAGAATACATATGACTAAGAATTGCAGGACAAGGACCGTATTTTTTGTGACACAATGTAATATTGCCAGTAGGCCACATCAACACATACAAGAAATGTAAAATCCTGATGTATATTGAGCATTGAATTTTCACAGTAAATCGACAAATGTAAATAAAGTTAGGTCTCAGTTACCCACACAAGATGCACTCTTGCTGTTGTTATTTAAAACATGCATTTTATCACCTTGCAAACATCGAAAAGGAATTAGGTTTTCAACCACTTCAGGCTTTGATATTGCATAATGGGTTAATTTTGTATGATAACAACAAGTTGAAATATTGACTGTTATGGAATTGACTGTCAAACTGAACTTTGTGGGGTTTGTTTTGTTTACAAATTAAAACTGTCTTCTCATTTTCAGCTCTGCATACAATAGCTGTGTTCTGAGAAATACACAGTTTGAAAATTGTCTGTGTACTGCAACGTGAAGAAGACTGCTCCTATATACTGTGATTAAACGCAGGAATAAAAAGCCACAAGTGCTAGCCACATGGGACAGGGTGGCTTATCTGCAATATAAGGCATTTCTTCTACCTTTGATGTCTAGACATGAAAAGAAAGAGACACTGAAGTATAATATTTAAATAATCTAAATGTGTTACAACAGACAACAGCATTGTTTGAATATGTGATTAATTTTTCTGCAAATCTCTAACAGTAATAAATAGACCCTTTTAAATGTCTCAAGAATGCAGTCACATGGGCAGCTCTTGGTGGAGAGCTGGTGGAGATACTTGTATTCACAAGGTACAAGTGCTATTCTTCCATTGCATCTCCTGGAACATCACTTGTGATGTAATATATGAGTCTCCAAAAGAAAATACAGAGCTGATGTTACATCATGTAGTTGAGCTTTTATTTACAGACAGAATTAGGTAGTTAATGATAAAAATATTTGTATAAGAAAGGTCTTTGGTAAAAATGGAAGTTTCATTTCTTTTGAGGAACAATCACAGAGTAAAATTGTATTCTTTCTTCCTGAAATGAGATTTAATTTGGTTTGTGTTATATATCATTTATATACAATTATATTTAACTGAAATATAGGTCAAGCTTGATTGATATCCCCTTATCAAAAGGGCTATAAGAACACTATTTAAAATTTCAGTCTATAGCAGTTTATCAAATAAAGTATGACTTTTATGTCCATTGCTTCAGGAGGATATTTAAAAAACAAACACCAAAAACAGATGTGATTTTTCACTGGTGTTTTAACTGAATATTTTACATGCTTGTGCATCTCTTCTCTATAACATTAGAAACAAACTTATCTCTGTGACAGTCACTAACTGCACTGGTGTATCAAAGAGCAGCATCCAGATAGAGGTAGTGCCACTGAAGGAGGGTGACTTCTGTTGTTTACTTCAGGTTTAGCCTGAGACCAACATATTTTTTCTTCTACAACACTGTCTGGTTTGATCTGTGTCATTACTGGGGTTTACTAGGAAGAACATAAATACTTTTGCTCCAGCAAGCTGACAGATCTCCGGCTCATGGTATTAATCATGGACAGTTCTCCAGCACTGTACCATAATTTTCCAAAGCAGGTTTCCTGAGCAGATATAATACACCGAAAAAAGATGCAGAAACATATGGTAATCTTATCAAATGCCTACGCTTACGTTTACAGGAGGCAAGGCATTTTCAGAGGAGAGGATACTGAAAGGCAATGGTTTATTGCACATCATCAGCTTGAACCATCTCAATTTTTCCACAGTAAGAAATCTGATCTAGAGCATATGGTGAGTTCACATGCGAAAGCATGACAGACTTAAAATGGCAGTTCTTAATTAACACCTTATTAGTGTTCAGGTGCTAATCATGTTTAGCAACAGCATGAAATACAGAGCCTAGATTTTTGCATTTAGATTGGAATTACACCTGTTTAAACACATTTTGCTACCTAAATTGGGATTGATTTTGCTATTGATAGCAGACGATAGCATAGATCTTTTACAATGCTAAATAACACTATACTTTTGAAATCCTTGAACTATCTTTTGGACTGCTGGAAACTAAAACAAAAATCTATGTCAGCGTACTACAAATGTTCTGCAGGCTGCACTTGCTCTTTCCACACACAATTTTTAGATAAAATATCTAAACTTGCCAGAATTTGACAAAGACAGTTGCAGCACTGTTGCTAAGTGTTCTCTATAAGCAATCTGTATTCAGTTTACACACAGTTACAATTAGAGTAAAACGGGAAAATATCTTCTAGTTAGATGCTTGAAATAATTTTTTCTAACACTCATTTTACCAAAACCAAGATATGTTACTTATGATTTAGGCCTGTCATATGTACATCACAGATTAAGAATTATCGGATGAGTAGGGAGGAAGGAAAAGCTATTACCTTATCAAAGAGGCCCTGAAACAGCAGAAAGGTAGTATTATTAATGACAAAAAAGCCTTGGTTTGCCTGAACGGTTTACCTGCTAGGCATCTCTAGACTGCTCATCTAAACCATTTCACAAGGTATACTCTAGCTTTCCATTTGACATTAAAAAGAAAACAAAAATCACTGTTAACAAAATTGTTGTAAACAAAAGCAGCAGGAGTTCAGTCTGTCCAGTGACAGATAACAAGTACCTAAGATTTACTTTGTAGTAACCACATTGGAAGACTGGTTCCATCAGAAAACAGAAAATTATATTCTTGCTGAGTGAAGGTGTTGCACACAAACTTTAAATGCACTAACTGTTTTAGGGAGTTCATTGCTGTACTTGCCTGTCCAATTTAACTTAAAAACCTAAGACATTTAGCAGTATTTTGCTAAGCCAGAATGTCTTCAATTGCACAGGCTTGGATTGGATTGGGCTGGATTTCTACCAAGCAATAACCAGAGAGAAAAGTCATTAGTTGCAAACCTTGTAGGTGACTCCTTAGGAAAGAGAGGATGATTTAAATCATCTAGGCTGCCTGAAAGCCAGGCCCATCTAATTGTTATAGACCCTTTCTGCTGAGTACTGGTTGATCTGCATGAGACACAGAAGCTGATGGGAAGAGACAGAAAAAAGATGCATAAGTAAAGGCCATCAGAAATTGTAAGTTCTTTGACTGGCTGAATGATAGCTGGTTTCCACTGATTTGCATATGGTAAAATACATTGATAGAAGGAACAAAACCCAAGCAAACAAAAGGCACTGGTTTTGTTAGTAGCAAAGGGAGGTGATGTTTTCAGTTTGCCCGGAGCTAGTCCCTAACTGAATTTTCAGAAACATGTAACATGAGGTAAGGTATGTGTTCAAATCAATACTAATAATCTTTCTAACTTGTTTAATGCCTGGAACAGAGTAAGAACAAAGTTGAAAAAAGGCCCCCTGTGATAAATGATGTATCTGGCTATTGTTTTTTCTTTCTGTGGTCAAATTCATGTGAACAAATACTGCCTGTTTTTTCTAGGGGAGTCTATTCCCTGATATTGGCAATTTCTGTTTAATTCTGTGGGTGGCTATAAGTAGTCATGTTCAGGTTTGAAACTTCTGGGTTGTTTTTGTTTTGATTTTTTTTAATGACAATACCAGTTATGTAATATCACTTATGTTCCTTAACTGAATAAATTTAGGGAATATGAGCACTTCTAGCACCAGCCGTTGCCCAAAATGGCCGCTTGAGCAAGCACAGAGAGTGTTACAGAGATGAACTGATTAAAAAAAAAAAAAAAAAATTACATTTATAGGTTTGAATATTCACCAAAAATTAACACAGTGGTTGTATATTTTTTCATTAGTTTCACTAGAAAGTAGTGTGTCTAAGCAAATAAAAGCTATTTAGAAAACTAAATATGACTGCAGGAGGATAATTTTAGTGTCTAATCTCACACAGTCACGCCAAGCTAATTTTATTCTCCCTTTCCTTTTTTAAATAGATGCATTTATATAAAAACATGCAAACTTACTTTCCCTCTTTATAAATATATATGTAGGGAGAGTGGTATATAAATTATACGTTTATATATAAAAATATTTATATAGATATAAACCATGGGCTGTAATACTAAAATACAATAGAGTATCTAAAGTATACGTACTGATGGGCGGAAACAAAAATAAATGCCAATTTGAACTGGATTTCTTTCTTCTGGATGTTGTGTATTTGGTAACACATCTAACTTTCTACCAATCTGTTTTAGCATATTTAAGTAGTAAACCAAAAGAGTGTCTTCTGACTTGGGTCGTCATACAATATGCATTGATATGTTCTCCATTTGAGTAACTTACATATTATATTACTTGTGTTATGACAGAAGCTAAAACATGCTTTGTTTTGTTTTAAATTTCAAGGCCCTGTTATCATAAACATTGCCTCTATGAGATATGGGAGAAATGAGTATAATCTATCCCCTGTGAGTAGGAAAGAAAGGAATTGTGATGTTTTTTAATGGACATTCTCAATTTTCAGACCCTGGCAATTATCAGAAATGTGGTCTGAAAGGGAGAAGATATAAAGAAAAGAATTTCTTAAAAATTATTTTTCTTATCATTTTTTTTCAGCTAACAATAGCCAACTTTTTATTTGCTCTTTTCTCTGGAAGACTTATCTGATTTTTTGTCATTTTTAGTGTTCCACCTCCCTTCCAAAATAAGAATCATCACTTCTGGTATTGTTGTTAGAACATAATAGTCCAGGAACCACAAAGACAAAAATCTGTCTAAGGAGATAGTCATTAAATGATCATTACTTTCTTGCTAAATAGTGGGGTAGTGACTTTGAATATAAGCTGCAGGATATGAGTATGCCGTACCAAAACAGGCTATACAAAGAAAGATGATAACAACATAAAATTTCATTGCATGGTATAGATTGCGCATGTTGATGTTTTTTCCAATTAACTTCTAGACAAATGTTTTATTATTTAGTCATCTCTGTCAGAAACCATTGCTACTGTAAGAAGGCAAATGCTTCATTAGACTGATGGGTCCAGTCAGTCTAAGAAAAAAATGGTATTGCAGCTTTACTTCTAATACTGATATCCTGTTATTTACTTAATACTGGTTTATATAGGGAAAAAAGCATTTTCTTTGTATGTTATCAAGAGTTGTAATTCTCAGAAATTAAGTATAGAGCCTTATGGACATTTAGCCACAAAGACTGGCAGTTATATAGCATTTAATCAGAGTAGCAGCAAAACTGTATGTGAGGCTGTAAGTGAACTTGCAATATCTACAGACACAGCAAACCAAGTTAAGGACAAAACAAGGTCTGATCAAGTACAACTTCACCCTCTGCTCTTGATTTCTCTTTCTATTGTTGAATGAAGTCAAATGCAAAGGTTTTTTTGAATGTTTTGCTTACATTGTGTACATTTGAGTTGTAACAGTTAACATAATCTTATCTTTGCACAATCAAGGGCTTTGTTCTTTATATATACCTGCAGTAGGTGCATGTGCATATAAACAGGTGAGTGTGGGCTCACAAGCCTGTACAACCACATAGAACAAGGGCCGAGACCAGAGCCGTCACCACTGCAATACAGTGCATAAACAGGGTACAGTCTGCAAGTCTATCCCTGCAGTCTGTGATCACCTCTCCTGTTTTCCATGGCCCGTGTTTCATAGTCTGGCTCCCTGTGGGGCTGCACGAGTGGCGAGAGGGTGGCTGTGGGGGTAGGGGGTTCAAGACTTGCTCTTCTAGTGGCAGTGTGATGTGTTTGTTTAAAATCAGCTTGGGACTGCAGCTTTAAAACCACAGGAGAGGCCTTTCATTCTTCCTTTGGTGAAAAGTTTGGATTGTATAAAGCCAGACATAGTGTCTTTTTATAATATTGAGTGACAGTATTAAGAATTTGATTACTAAACTTGTTAGATGTTGCTTGTGATGGAGAAAATTCAGGCACAGTGTGTAGATGCTGTCCTTAAAACTGCTCCTGGTTTATGTCACTGAAGAGTTTGTAGAGCAAGTTAATTTAATTAAATGTAAAGAATTACATGAGAAATATGTGAGAAATTCACTGAATTATTTTTCTACCTGCAAAGCTATATTTGCATCTAAAGCAACTCTTTGTGTTAGGCATACGTACATCCTAGCAGTACAGTTGGTAAGGTAAAAGAATGCTGGTTGCTCCTGGAACAAGCAGGCGGCAGAGGGAAGAGAGTCACAGCCCCCAGCACAACATGAGGAAAATACAAAAACAATCAGTCTGTAGTGATGGGTGATTTCAATTTCCCAGTATGAACTGGGAAAACTGAAAAACATGGTACAATGAAAAATAAAATTATAGAAGAAATAAAGAGTTATTGACCTGTGGTGTCAGAATCCTAATAGGACTTGTCCTCTCCAATCTCAGCAAAAATGTGCAGTTAGTAGATTAGAAACACCAGAGCTACTTGGTTCAAGTGACCCCATGATTAAAGTCAATATAACTTAGAACACTAAGCCAAATATATCAAAACCACAATACAAATTCTCAAAGGTCTATTTTAAAGTTATATGAAAAAAAAAAAGAAAACCAAACCTGTGAAAAATGGGTGAAGAAGCAATAATGGAAGATATTTCTGGCAAAGAATAAAGTTTTTTCTAACATTGTTGAGGTGCAGGTTTTGGGGGAAAGGAAGATAATGATGTGATTGCGGGGAATTAATCCTCACAGTCTGACTGTTGTACTTCATTTAAACTCTTAATTTAATAAATGTGTTCCACTGCTGAATTCCTGCTCAAATTATTGTGAGAGCCATAGCTACATCCATACTTGGGAGAGTGCAGAGAACAATCACTGTCTCTTCATATCCATATGCTAACTATAGGAGGGTTGTTTGGGAAGTGGGTATTCATTCACTAAATAATTTAACCTCCGTCCTTGACTACAGCAGGGGGACAGCCTTTGAAAAGGTTTCTGGTTTCCTGTTCTGGCATTGCAGAAAAAAGGTAAACTTGTAGAAACCAGGCTGAAGAGGAATCGGTGCTTCTAGAGGTGCACTGGATGTGGAGTGGTTATGCAGCTGTGGTATTAATGTATTCGTGCTATGTCTCTGCTGAAATGAAATAGTTGTTTGTGTAGGCACTTGAACCCTCTCTGCTTAGGTTTTAAACTCAGTGCACTGTATGTTATGTGAATCTGTCTTAAAACTAGACATGTGGTTGTAATTTTTCAAATAATTTGAATTTTCTTGGTTTTCTTTGCCCTTGTAATTCAAACGTGTAATTAGACCAAAATTTCTAACAATGATTTAAAATAAAAGGAGACTCTGGTGTGAATTTTATTACATGAATAGATGCAGTGGCAAATTGTCTTGCTGTAGAAGATGCTACAGCAGATGCTGTGATCTGAGAAGCCATGTACAGGAGCACGGCATGGCAGTTTTATGGTGCCTGAGCTACAGTTGTGCGTCCTTTGCCGGAATGGCTGTTTTTGTGGTTGCTCAAGCTTCAGTCTACTCCTCCAGACACAGTGACAATAATTCATTTAGTCTCAAGACAGTGTATTTTTGAGTGACGTACAATGTAATACACTTGCTCCACCTCTCAGTTTTTATATTTATATGATCATTTATGTAAATAGGAAATACCATGGAGATTTATGAATAATTAAAAAAACCACTAGCCAAGTAGTCAGTGTATTTTTAGCACTTACAGTCTTTTAAATTTACCTTTAAGCATGATTAAGAACTTCTTATTCTCAGAAAATGTCTCCAAGGGACCAGTACTCTGAGTGTTAATGTAAGGAAAAATAGTTTAATTTAAAATGTTTATTCTGCAATTTCAATACCATTTTGAATTGAAGTTGCCAAGGGGGGGGGGAGGCGAGGCAAAATTCTGTTGTTTAAATGACAAATCAAGTGATTTAAATAAAACTAGCTATGATAGCACCTTTACCAAACATTATCCACAAAGCCAGTTCATCAAGTAGTCTAAACTGGTGTAGTTATTATTGATTTCTCCAGAATAATTATTTGTACAAGGTAAAAAACTGACCTACATTGAAAAACTATGAGTAACAGCTGAAATATTTATAATCTAATTTGTAGTAATGAAAAAAATGTGTCTTAATCCCCCTCCATCCCCTAAACCAGCATGCAATTTATTAGTTTTCTGTATTTTGTGAATTTATTGCTCATCTCTTCTTATAACTAAAGGAAAGGAAACAAATTGCATGCAATTAGCTCGTATTTCAGGAAAATGTAAGAAATTGAGAATTTTAAATTGTAAAAAATCAACACCATTTTGATCTAATAAATGAAATAATACATTTAGAATAAAAATGTTAACTGTAAAATAATTTTAATTGCAAAATATAAAAAGTATTCTAAAAGGCATCTAAATGCTGCAGTGGTCTTGGCATTATTAGTGTTCAAAAAACCTAAAAATTAACAATACGTCAAACTTCATGCAACATAAAGCCCATTGGGAAGACATGTATCTTCATTCCCTCCTAGCCTCCATTACACTGATTCAATGAGGAAAAACTAATCGGAGCTCTAGAAGAAAACTAGTTGGAGGGAAAAAATGCTCAAAATGCTTAAAATTCAGATAGAACCTTCTCAACCTCTTCCCACTTTAACATACTATTGTGTCATGTAGAAAAGTCAAAACTAGTCATAAATTATTGTAAGCAGGAAGAATTGCAGAATGACTATGTGCTAAAAAATCTTGCTGATCCTAACCTTTGCAAAGCCAATATTTTTGTAATTGGCATCTGATAATGTCTGTTAATTTAAACAAAATCAGCATTTTCCCATCAGCATTTTTAAACTTTTTAACTGTAAAATAGCATACCGGTTATCACAAGATTGGTAAATGCTTTGAAGCATTCAGTTTCTGCTATGAACTTCCCATTTATGAACAAGATAAAATAAATTTTATAGGTTATAAAACTCCCTGTTGCTGAGATACCTCCTTATAGCTTGCCCCACATTTTAATAAGTGTGACCTGTGGGTTACTTTTGGGTTTGGGGGGCTTTTAAAATATATTTTTATTTTGGATGTCTATCTTCTTTTGCTTGCTTTTTTGTTTGCTTGTTTTTTGTTTGTTGGTTTTTTTTTGTTTGTTTGGTTTTTTTTTTTGTTAATCCACAACACATATTACTTAACAGCTTCCATTTGCTCAGGACAGTATTAAAGTCAAAGCCAATAAAATGGGAAGAGAAGGGAGGAGTTAAACAGCTGCCTTGGAATTAAGTGGGAGGAGGAGATGTCTTTGTACACTAGAGCACAATAAAAACTACAGACAATGTACAATATTATGACATGATATAAAAAAAAACTAGTTGTAGTGTTCTCCACAGTAGTAATGAGGCTGTTCTTGTGCATCAACCTGCTTGAACACCTGAACTGCCAACTAGTAGCCAGGGATGTGGGTCATGCCTCTTCTTTTCCCATCTTTTTCTATATCTAACAAAGAGATTGCCTTATGGCCAGTGGTAGAGTGGTGAGAAGTGAAATTTAAGCAGTGTTTCGTCACTTGCCATGGGTTGATTTCCTGCTTGTGGCTTTCACATCATTTCATAATCCTTTGATCTGTGCTACTCTAAGTTATTACCTTTACAATATTACCTATAATATCCCATTCCTATCTTTCAAACTTAGTGATGGAACCTTGACAATGGCAAAGGAAAAAAACCCCAAACATGCCTAGTGTAAAATGCTATCTTTATAACTTTAACCATTCCCCCACATCTATATTTGTTACTTGAATTATCAGTTCTTTTTTCTGGATTGTCAGTAAGCCTTCCAAAGAAGGAAGGGTTGCCTTCTGATAAGGGCTTTGTTCAGACCAGGCCTTCTCTCTTCTTTTTAAGGCTTTGATATGTTTTTGTTTCTCACCAGACATTTTAAAATAATTTTTAAAATAATTGAAAAAATAAAAGGAGTGGAAAGAACACTTTACTAGGAAAACTTCGAGCATTTGCTGTAGACTAGTTAAGTGTAAGGTTATGAACTCGGATCTTCTGATTCTTGATAAATGCCTTGCTGGGAAGGCTGGTTTGGTTGTCAGTGTCACTGACCAGAAATGTACAGTCATGTACCTGAGAAGAACTGTGGATCAAAAGCATTGGAAGACTGTTTTATTTTAAATTTCTTTTTCATGCTAGGGTTTTCAAAACAGTCTAAGAGCTAGTTCTGCTCATTTTGTTGAAATTATAGGTTATGGCAGAATAATTTTAATGCACGTCTGAAATTTACTGCTTTTTTAATGTCAAAATAAATATCTGGATTTTAAAAAAAGAGCCTCAGATACTGCTTTTGGGATCCTGGCAAGCATTAATAAGGATGTACATGACAGAGCATTTGTTCTGTAGCTCACAGGCATAGCGGGTTGAGAGGTTCTCCACTTGTTCAATTTGTGGATTAACATCTAGATCAGCTAAAGGACGACATTTTCTGAGTGTTACATCTGCAGTTTGCACTAAACATATGTAATGCCATATGGTCACTGAAGGGTTATGGACGGTTTTTTATTAGGAAAACTACCAGAGCTAATATTAGATATGAAGTAGTATATACTGTGCATTCTTATGCCACCAAAATAGAAAAGAAACAAAGCAAAATTTTAAAAATCGGTAGAAAAAATCAACAAAGCCTCCTATCTTATTCCTGTTTGTGTATAGAGGTGTGCAATGGCTATAATGAATACTGTGGAGACAGTCAGATTAGACCTATAAAACATATAGCTGTATTCTGTATACACGGGCAACTACAAAGCAAAATACCCATGGTCTTACCCTGCATAGCAAATTAGAGTGCTGATTTCCAAGTATTTGTTCTCAATAGCTCTTTGGGCAGAGTGTGGAAGATGAGCAGTAATGCACTGTCAGAGGGCAAGTGAGCTCTGCAGAGTGTAATCTTAGCAAGCATTGTCTGAGTCGCTCTTAATCATGTAGTATCTCACATTATCTGTTACTATTTTTGTACTGCAGATATTTAGTACCCATTCATTTCATATATAACTCAGTGTGAATAAGCTTTTAAATATACAGTGATGAAATATCAGTGAATACTAATTTTGATAACAAATTCCATCTTAGGGAGAAATGTTCACAGAACCACACCTTATACGGTACAGGCTTTGTACTGCTGGCCAACATTAGCCTTACAAGATCATACCATCATAGGTGTTAAGAATGGGACAGAAAAATGAGTAATAAAATGCAGCCCTTGGGTACTTCTACACAGTGAATATTTAAGGCCTAAATCCATCTTGAAGGAATTAAGCATCCAGGTATGTTTGTGTAGCCCTCAAATTTGCATGTATGCGTTTTATGAGCAATTCTGCATGCCCTGGTATCTTCAGTTAGCAAATGGGTAAAGCTGGCAGCAGTTGTTCCATCTTTAATGAGCTTCTTGTTTTACATCTGTTGTGTCCAGCTGCAGTCCTGTTATTCAAGAAATGGATTTCTCTCCTTCCTCCTCCTCAATCCTGCCCCCCTCCCCTTTATACTGCAGTCTTTCTTGAGTGCTCCTCATGCTCTCAGCTATAGACCATGGACATGGTAGGTATCCCTCAAGTCTGGAAAAGGGTTTAGTGATGATGTTTTCTCACCAGCCCCATCACTCTTAGCCAGGGCAGTCCCAAATACATACATAACCCTTTCTGCCAGCATGTTAGAAAGCACCACGAGGCAGCACCTGTAATTGCATATTTTATGAATAATGAATATAAACAGTAAGTTTATATTTGAGTGCTTTTTAAAGGCCAGCATGTATTCAGACATTGTTGGGCACGTTTTTTTGGTAGACATTGGCCACAGTATCTTTCAGCCACTACAATATGGGATGTGATCCTGGCGGGTGCTGTGGTTTCAGACACCGCTGCAGGACTTGATCCAATATAGGTGTCTACTCTGACTCTGAAGTTGGTACCAGATCAAAACAGCCTCTCGAAATTTCCCAGTAAAGGACTTCAAATTCCCCTGTTTTCCTGCTTCAAATCTGTCTCTTTTTTTCAGGAAGTGACACAGAATATAACAACCACCCCTGTCCCCAGACTCCACCAAGCTTGACTCACCCCTTGTAATGCCAGGCCCTCTGCAAAAGAAGAAATAGCTTCATTTCCTGTTTTGGAGTTGGTTTTTTTGTTGTTGTCATCATTTTTTTTTTTCTTAAATCTAAACAGAAACCTGTGTGTGTTGTCTCTTAATAAACTTGGTTACCATCTGACAGGTAGGAGGACACTTAAGTTGCCTAAGTATAGGTGCCTACAGATATATTTGGGTGAAGGTAGTGTGTGTGTCTCTCTCTCATAACACCTAAAGTCACATTTCTGCCAACTTTAGAATGATAAATCTGACCATATGTTTGATACCATTCACTGTACATGTCTACTCCAAAACACTGACCGGGATACTATAAGAAGTTTGAAACTTAATTTAGAAGAAAAAAGTCATGAACTATGTGGCAAGAAACCAAAATCATTTCCAGAATCTTAGACTACTGAAAATGTTTTCTGTGATAGGACTGAAAACTGCTGGTTTGTTGAGGTTTTTTTAATCTCTGTTATTTAGCAAAGGTTTTCCTGTGTCTATAATACTCTAGGGGAATTAATAGCATTCAAAGATCTTTACATCTACAGTGCTAGACATAGGTTGTAATTAAAAAATAATTGTAGTTGTTAGTTTATGCCTAACTACAGGTAGCTTCTCATTAAATCAGTGCTTCACAATTTATCTGGTTTACTGGTTTCCAATTTCTATGATTTTGCATAGTAACTAAAAAGTAATGCATTCTTTGTTTTGGAAAACCTTGAGTTATCACATCAAGAAACATGTTCAGCCAATTGAAATTACATGTATTCAAATTAGGACAAAACTAAGTCCTAAAACTCACTTATTAAAAATAACCCACAGATAAATCTGAAAACATTGCAACTTTATTCAATAAGGTTGAATGTCTGTGTTGGATTGATTAATCATTCCCAAATGCTTTCCTTAAGCAACAATTAGTTGTTTTGAAAAACCTAAGATGGTTTGGGGGTTTGGGAGTTTCGGTTTGTTTGTGAGTTTTTAACAAAATTATCTTGATTAAAGCTGAGATAAAGCAATCACAATTTCCATCTAGTGGGATACTCCAGTATTCCAACATTCATTTTTTTCCCAAATCTGGCCAAACCTGAAATACTGAAATTTCACCAATTTTGTTAACAAAAGCTCAGGAAAAAATAATCAATGAGGAAACAGTGAAATGTATTTTCTGAGTGACTTCAATATTAAATTTCACTTTCTGTGATACTCGTTTGTCCCACTGAGTTGTAGTTCAAAAATCTCTTAGGCTCATTCTCCTTCCTTGGCTCCCTGAACTGACTGCATCTCTCTAGGTGCACCCTGTGTGGACTAGTGTATAGAATTCTCTAAAGGGAAATTTTGATCGACAAGGTCATGGGGAACAGAATGCAATAAAAGAGGTATGGAGTTTTCTTCAAGACGTGGGTGGGAGAACACCTTGAAGTGATTTGCTGTTTAATGAAATAACAGTGAAGGAAGCAAGCATCATTCCAACATCAAGCAGTAGAATTTGCTTGAAAAACTCCCCAACTTGTTTCTGCAAGTGATACAACTTAAAAATAAAGGCAGAATATTGGAAGGCACTAGATCAATCAGCTAGTGAAAACTGTGCTGACTGTGTTAAGATTTTCAGCTGTGCATGCAAAAAAGAATTGAATCCCAGAGTCTATGCCTGCACTGCACCTAGATCTTGTGGTTTTGCTCATGGGCTTCCCTCCCACCATCAAGAGAGATGACAGTGGAGACTTTGTGGCCTCATACAGGGCTGTGGAGTGGCTGCAGCATCCAGATTAGGAAGAGGTGTAACAGTATCACAGAATCACAGAATCACAGAACAGCTGTCTAGGTTGGAAAAGACCCCGAAGGTCGTCCAGTCTAACCATCAGCCCAACATTAACAGTTCCAACTACACCAGATCCCTCAGAGCTAAATCAACCCGACTCTTAAACACCTCTAGGGATGGGGACTCCACCACCTCCCTAGGCAGCCCATTCCAACACCCAACAACCCCTTCTGGAAAGAAATGCTTCCTAATATCCAGTCTAAACCTTCCCTGGTGCAACTTGAGGCCATTCCCTCTTGTCCTGTCGCTTGTTACTTGGTTCAAGAGACTCAAACCCCAGCTCTCTGCACCCTCCTTTCAGGTAGCTGTAGAGGGCGATGAGGTCTCCCCTCAGCCTCCTCTTCTCCAGACTAAACACCCCCAGTTCCCTCAGCCGCTCCCCGTACGACCTGTGCTCCAGACCCTGCACCAGCTCCGTTGCCCTTCTCTGGACACGCTCGAGTCATTCAATGTCCTTTTTGTAGTGAGGGGCCCAAAACTGAACACAGGAATAGAGGGGCGGCCTCACCAGTGCCGAGTACAGGGGTGAGATCCCTTCCCTGTCCCTGCTGGCCACGCTATTGCTGACACAAGCCAGGATGCCATTGGCCTTCTTGGCCACCTGGGCACACTGCTGGCTCCTGTTCAGCCGGCTGTCAGTCAACACCCCCAGGTCCCTCTCTGACTGGCTGCTCTCCAGCCACTCCTCCCCAAGCCTGTAGCGCTGCTGGGGGTTGTTGTGGCCCAAGGGCAGCCCTCGGCATTTGGCCTTATTGAAACTCCTCCAGTTGGGCTCAGCCCATGGCTCCAGCCTGTCCAGGTCTCTCTGCAGAGCCTCCCTACCCTCGAGCACATCAACACTCCCACCCAACTGGGTGTCACCTGCAAACTGACTGAGGGTGCACTCGATCCCCTTGTCCAGATCATCAATAAGGTGTTAAACAGGAGTAGCCCCAAAACCGAGCCCTGGGGGACACCACTTGCGACTGGCTGCCAACCAGATTTAACTCCGTTCACCACAACTCTCTGGGCCCGGCCATCCAGACAGTTTTTTACCCAGCAAAGCGTGTGCCCATACAAGCCATGAGCAACCAGTTTCGCCAAGAGAATGCTGTGGGAAACGGTGTCAAAGGCCTTACTGATGTCAAGGTAAACAACATCCACAGCCTTTCTCTCATCCAATAAGCAGGTCACCCTGTTGTAGAAGGAGATCAGGTTTGTCAAGCAGGACCTGCCTTTAATAAACCCATGCTGACTGGGCCTGAGCATCTGATTGTCCCGCATGTGTTGTGTGATGGTACTCAGGATGAGCTGCTCCACCAGCTTCCTGGGCACCAACGTCAATCTGACAGGCCTGTAATTTCCTGGATCATCCTTCCGACCCTTCTAATATATGGATGTCACATTGGCCAGTTTCAGTCTGTCAGGACCTCCCAGGTCAGCCAGGACTGCTGGTAAATGATGGTAGAGTAGTGTAGAGTAGTGTAGAGTAGAGTAGAGTAGAGTAGAGTAGAGTAGAGTAGAGTAGAGTAGAGTAGAACAGAGCAGAGCAGAATGATGACATTGCAGTGGGGTGTCTTTGGTTCCTATTTGTAATTCTTCTGGTCACTATGGTATGTTGACATATCGGTTTAGAATATGCTTACACTAGATGATATGAGATACTATATGAACGCTTTGACTGAGCACCAATGAGGTTGGATTTTTCTGACCTTAGCAAGTTTAATAAGATATTTATAAGATCACTGCAACCCTAATGATGTTATTAATGTAGGTATGATATACACAGGAGTGAATTATAGTCTAATAAATAGAATAAAATGAACTGAAAACCAAATGCTTTATAGCTTTAAATGGATATATGAAATACATGGACTGGTCTTTGAAATAGCAGGCTTTAAAATGTGTTCTTCAGTTCTTTTCCTAATATACTGGTTTCAACATCAGTTAATATCATGTCCTGGCAGGCCAAAGTGATGATGAAGATGAAAAGTCTGACTTTTGCTTTCGGTCAGGAAGAGAGGCAATAGCTCTTATGGTGACTGTGGGTTTTTTTACTGAAGAATAGATTTCAGTCGAAATTTCCCATCCAGCTCTAACTCTTGTTGATCACTATGCACAGTAGTCTCCTGGTAGGCACAGCTATCAAGTGTGAAGTCTCGGCTGAGTGTGGGTGTGAAGGCACAGGCATCTTCCAGTGCTCTCAGCATTTCCTGGCCAGGAGGCAGCTACGGCGGCTTCGGGACACACTAATTAGCTCCAGCCAGTGCTTACCAGCAGAGCGTTCCACTGAGATATCTGGTCTCAGTTCAGGTTTCACTTTAATTTGGAAGATGGTATTAAGTATCTGAGGAAAATATGTCCTTTAAGCTATACTCAGTGGGCAAAAGAGATGTTCAGAAGTTGTTTTTTTCTGAAGGCTGTAATAAGTTTTCAATAGGAAAATATTCATATGTCTCTTTATTAGCTTATTTGTCAAGCTTCATTTTTTTTTAAGGAATGGAAAACATACTTTTTTAGCAAATTCTAAGTCCTGTGGGGTTTTATGTATGCTGGCAAATATTTATTTAAACACGCCAAATATCAGGAGACTACTTATGCCTAAAGTTACACTCGTCTTTAAATACCATGTTTGTTGGACACATGTGAGAAATTTCAGAACCAAGTACCTATGCTCTGACTATACTAAAATATTTAATTTCAGAACTAACTCCTTACCCATCTCTCCTTTGTTATTAGCGTATGTTACATAATAAATACATTACAATAGAAAGCAAGTGCAGTGAGCAGTTAATCCCCAGCTAGCTGCGGGTGCTTTCTGGGTGGCGGTAAGCCCGGGCGGTGGCTGCAAACCCCCTTGCTGCAGCTGAGGACCAGTCACCCCAGCACCAGATGGCCCTGCAGACAACCAGCATCGGGACAGCGGAAGCTCAGCCACAGCCCTGCAAGCCAGAGCTGGTTTCATCCTGTGGTTTCCACTCTACACAGCTCAACAAGCAGTTCCTGGGAAGGTTTATTAACTCTGGCCTGGTTATTAACCAGACCACGGGAATTCAGAGCATTGGCCTGGGACCATTGCTGTGTTCAGGCTAATAAGATCCTACTGGAGCAAAGTGCCAAGGAGCACAGCACGGGGACTGTTCAGTGGCTGTAAAAGGAACCAGCCTGGGTCAGTCAGGGACAGATCAGAACTGTGCCCTACTTGATTCCAGCTGAGTCTATAGAGACACTTAGATCCCTGGAAATATGTCTATAATCTCAGATTTTTCATTACCCAGAGTATTTCAGTCCCCTATTATGTTAGGTAACAGGGAGTTGACTGTAGCTAGCAGGGCTGGACTACTTGTAAATATCTGCACTGTCTGACTCTTTTTTTTTTTTTTTTAGTGATTCGTCTTGCATCTTTGCACTTGACTAATTTTGCATTCCTGCTAGTTGTTGCATTTAATATTCTATTTGTGTTTTTCATTCTGCTGCTACCCATATATGCACCTTCACCAACATTACTGCTAATGACTTTCTCTTCTTTTCATCAATAAAACACATATTCTCTGGAGTGACAGTAAGATCATCTGCTAGAAACCACATTACTGTTAATAAGACCATACGAAGAAGAAAGAAAATTTATTTCAGCCCAGCAGCTGCAGCATCACTTTAGTACTGATGCTTGTGTGCATGTTGAGGAGGGAGAGCAGACTTTCTTCTTCCATTTTCAGAAGTGGGTTTGTGGTTCAGTTGCTATAACTGCACTACCACAAGCCTTAAGAGGTTCATTTTTGTAATATCTATGCACAAAATGTATCAAAACCAGAGGTACCAGATAATACAAGTATTTTGATAAACCGCATGAAATACAGCCTGTATGATATGGAGCTTATCCTCTGGTAGCTGGTTTCATGGTCATCTTTGTCTACTCAGAATATCCATCTCTATCTCTACCATGAAACAAAAGCATTATTTACAGTAAAAGTTTTTTCATGTGCAGGGATCACTGGCATAAGTCTGAGTGAGTTATGGGGCTTAGCATTAAGGGCTAAGGCAGTAATGATAAGAGTCTGTCTGTACATGCATATCTGACTGTCCACGCAGGTATTTCAATGGTCAGCCCTCATCAACGTGATGGGGATTTACGTCCCAAGTACATAAACGTAACAAGGTTTTGTGGGGTACAAATGATAAGTTGGCCTTTGACAACTAATCTGGCTCTTTCAGGAAAAAATGAAAAATTTTATAGTACCTTTTGTTTTGTGTGTGCTTTGTGGTAAATGATACTTTAGCCTGTAATCTCTTCTATGGTCAAAAGTGCTACTGCGCTTGTCTTAGGACATCATAACCTAAACAAAGCAATCTATTACCCTGTTCCCTCTTTTGAACAAAAAAAACCCCACAGAAGTGTTCCTTAGTCATACAAATTCCCAGTTTCTACAAAGCCAGTTTAATCATATTAATTCACTAATTTACATACCTGAGAAAGCAAACGGTCTAGTGATTAGGCAACAGACTCTGGGCTGTGTAGGAGACACTGTCCCTCCTGCAGTGCAATGCAGAATGAAGCCTTCAGAAAATGTTCACGCTTGGGGTAGTGTGTTAGTTTAGGTTGATTGTAAGCCTCCCCTTCTTCACCGGCTCTGCTTTTTCCTGTGCTCTGCAGCATCAAACAACTGTGCACATGGCTGTGTGTGAACATAGAAATAAGAGGTTTCATCAAGCTGATGAATTGCAAGCAGCTTGAATTTTCAATCCTTTTCCTAGGAAAACTGGATATTTTTTTTTGGTATAAAGTTATTTTCACAGCTGCAGTCTGCATGAGAAGGAATCCTCAGGTGTGTGGAGGGGTATTGCAATGAAATAAAATGTTGGACAGCCACTGATAGTTTGGGGTTTTTTAAACAAACAAAAAAAGTGCCCAGCCAGGGTGGTGGTTGGAGTGTTTTTGTAGGATGTGGATCTTGAACAGGTCCATGCTGCCAAGGCTCTTTGGTGTCCATGATTCCCAGCACCGGCCGCTTTTGGTCCTGTTGGCTTCTCCCTGCAAGAGGATTACTGATACGTTAAGATACTTTAAAGAAGTAATAATGATTTGTGTGCCAAAACTGGTTCTACATAGTGGAGAATAAACATCTCTGGACATTTCTTTATGCCAATAGAAATAAAGAAAGTAGATCTTCTCAACCCTGATGATCACTGGAGGCCATATTAGAACTTTGATGTTGACTTTTGCTTTTCAACACAGATATCCTCAGTAGTCACAAACATATGTAGCAACCCCCCCCCCCAAACTATTGTATGTCTATAACACAGCAACAAGAGAGAGAATTGCAATAAACCACTGAATCTGCAGAAAGAACAAGACAGATTCCTAAAAATGGAAAGAAATATAGTAACAATACATAAAATAGTATAAAAACACAAGATTAAAAGGCTTATTTGTATACATTCATAAGATGAAGAAATAGAGTAAAACAACATTTTATTTCTTAATTTTATCTAAAGATTTTAATAATTGATTTATAACAAACTTGTCTAACAAGAGCATAATTTTATTTAAGGATGTACTTTCAAACATTAATATAAGTACTTGCCATATGTTTCTAAAATGATAATTATAAAAAGGGCCCTTTTAATGGCTGAGATTTTGCCTAGAAATTATGCCAACAAAGACTCCTATAATAGTTCAAGCATGTGCCTTCTGCTTCTGGGGCATTAAGTTTCAGTCCTGCTGGGTTTTGTTGTATAAAATTTCTATTCATAGAGTAATTCTAATTAATTCCTGACCCTCCCGAAAGGAATTCCCCCTTGTCCAAAACCTTTCCAAGGTAAAGGAAGTGTCTTTTAAGAAAGTACAGGAATAACCATCTGAAACTGCAGTAGCTCTAAAGATATTTTCAGGTACGTACTAAAATATATACAATCAATTGGCTTTCAGAGTGTGGCTGACCTAGAGAATGATGCCACAAGCTAAGTGCTTGTATGAACATTAAAGCTGGTTGTGTGTTCACTTATCCTACTCAAGGGATATTTGTCATAAAGTTTAGAATTATCATAAAATAATGAAAATGCTTATCCTACAAATTTTACATGCTCTTTAAGAGTCAACCCGTGTCTTCCCTTGAGTAGGATAAGCATGGGTACAGTCTTCCCTGGGCTTTGGATCATAACTATAAACAAATAATTAAGCTTTCTTTTGGCAGCACAGTTTTCTTGCATCTATGGTCAACTTACACAAGAGGAAACAGAAGGGAAGCCATTTAAGAAAGAGGTACTCTCCATGTGATGTGCCTAGGAAGAACTGCAATAATCACTCATACTACTTATTCCTTTTAATTAATGGCTATTGTCTCAATTTTATTTTCTCCTTTAATCTTTAAGAGGTTTGCTTAAGCATATATATAGACTTGTGTCTGTGACAACTGTGATATACTATTCCTATCCAAGTAAAGAAGGGCTCCTTAGGGTGTAAGGGTGTACACACACAATCCTTGTAGAAATCCTACAATTAAAATGCATGACAGAGCTCTTTATCTCTGAACAATGCTTCTAGATTTACAACATTGGGGTGTTTTTTTTCACCTTGTTGATTTGGACACACAGACTCCTCAGTCACAGTCAAGATTATCTCTTTCAGAATATACCCAAGTAGTGTGAGGTTAATTCCTAGGGGTTTTTAGGGTAGTCATGGGCATTAGTCTAGGGTTAGGATACTGAGGCTTTCTGACATCGTCTGAATGTGGAAGACACTGTGTGAGAGTGCTGCAATCTGAAAATATGCACGTGATCTGATGGCTTGACCCCATCACCCATGTTGGGTGCATGCGATCTGATGAGTTGACCCCACCAGCTTGAAAGACAAGATTTCCTGTTATGTCTCTCACTGACCCCATCATGTGTCTTCATGTATGAGCTGATGCCTGTTTCACGCAGCTGATCAATTACCCTCGCCTCTGATTTCAAAACATTTGTTCCTTAAATTAAGTTTTTAGCAAATGGTATGGAGAGGGAGAGAAGGTCTTTTGGTGAGTTCCTGTGCACGCACAAATAATTTGGCCTCAGATACGTGGTGAATAAGTACACATAAATGACTGATTTTTAATTCAAGGCAACATTTGCTGTTAATAGGATGAGTAATTAACTTCAGATTTGAGTGTATTAAATGTGCTTCTAAGTTTTTTCAGACTTGCCAACAAAGCTGGTTTAAATCTCTATGTTGAGTGTTTATTATACTTCTAATAATTATTTAAGTAGAAAGAAGCATGCTACCAAGGACATAGGTTGTGCAAAAAATTATTATTGCAAATAAATGTACTAATTAGAGCCATTAGCAGTACATCTGAGGTTTCAGTTAAAGATGATCATTCCCTGTAGAAGAAATGTCCACTATCTTGCTGTTAGTTAGCTCACTGCTACTAACTCCACAGGATTGTGAGTATGGCAACAAGCTGTAATATGTGTCATAGATTTTTATACGTGTAGGTTGTTTTCCTGTTTTGCAAGCATACAGTATTTCCTATAACAATTTATGCATAGCTGCTTATGAGGATAAACCTAATTAAATAACAGGTATTTAACTGTCTCTTCTTTATCTTCACTTCGCAGTCTACAGTTTGCTTCTAAACTGTAAGGGTTTTTTTTTATCGCCACAAAAGTCTGGTATGCATTGCTGTGTCTTCTGGCTTATTTTTTAGCTAGATATTAATAAGAACCTCCACTTGTTTTTAAACTTTTGTTCTCTTGCATAGCTCCAGTGAATCCATCAAATATTTCATTATAACAGGTTCTTACTGTTCTGCTTCCTCTTGACACAGCTGTCAGGTTCATACTTAAAGCTGGAAGAAGTCTTTAATAACTGGAGATCATTTTCCTTACCAGTGCAGAAGTATGAATGCCCTCGTAACCTATTCTAAATGTTTCCCATGAGTGCTCAAGAGCAACAACCAAACAGAATTTGATAGGTGTAGTATGTACTTCCACATATGTTATATTTACAGGTCTTGTAAAATCCTCTTTTCCTCACAATTCCTTTGATAACATTATGCCAGAGAGTGCAACTAATCAACAATAAGCTACTACATGCTATCTCACTGCAAAGGGTGAGGGGTGGCCACTGATCATTGCTTAGATCAGGTACTTGCTTCATGTTTTGTCCTTATTTCTGAGTATGTGCTTCATTATTAGTTATTACCTTATTAATTATTTGGTATAGTGACCACATTTTGAACTGACAAGTGTGAACGTTAAAGCTCACAGAATGAATACATATTTTTGATATATGAATATATACCCATATATATGGATGTCGACAGGCATCCATGACATGTTAGTGAAATTATCTTTCTCTGTGTGACATTCTTTTTGGTATGACTTCCACCATCTTCTATAAATAAAGAACTGAAGGAGGAATAAAGCATTTTGGAGTATGAATGGACCTTTAGGGTTGCCAGGTTTCACTTTCACGTTACTAATCATGTCTTGTTTTGCTTAGTCCTTGAGTGTGAGGAAGTTCTTTCATCCTACATGCTGAATAGAAATAGAAGACACCACAGAAAAATTTATGCCTGCCCTAGATAAAACAAATACTGGCAAATATAACTGGCAGGCAAACCTTAATGAAGAGTAGTGACAGCCAAAGGAAGTGGTTGCATAATCTGTAGTCTTCAGCATTACCATTTGACCCATGTCCATTTCTGAGAATGGTTGACTGTGCCCCCAAAGAGATCAATTCTAACAGTGGTGGTGGGAACAGCAGAACTGATGATACCATCCAGTGCCTGGCTGTTGAAATAGCTCAAAACTTTCCTTGACGGCAGAAGTTTATTCCTCTGGGAATAAAGACAGCTAAATAAAAGGAATCATAGAATGGTTTAGATTGGAAAAGACCTTAAAGATCATATAGTTCCAACTGCCCTGTGATGGTCAGGGACACCTTCCAGTAGACCAGGTTGTGCAAAGCCTCATCCAACCTAGCCTTTCGTGAGAGTGTGTATTAATTAAAACCAGTTGTATACTCCTCATTGAAACCATGGCTTTACCCAGAATAACTTTGCTTTTGCTCACAAATGAACAGTCAGAAAGCATTCTGGGCAGGTGATGTTGTGCTACTGTAGGAGTTATACAAGAGTTGGATGAAGCAGGACTCATTTGAGATTGCTTGGCTCTGAGTGGCTACTGAACAGCAAAATGCTTATGTCATTGGAACAATCAGTGAAGAGATGTTGTCTCTTCCAAAAAGCCTATTTTAATGAATTAATTTTCATATTTTTAATATTCCAGTTACATTAAGATTTATATGCAACTGAGTTATGTCTGCTGTGGGAAACAGCTTTAGAATTTCTTGGCATTTATGTATTTAAATTCTTAACCATAATATTACATTAATGTAGTTGCACTGAATATTAAATTGATTTAAAGGTATTAATACTATATACAATATACACTCCTTAGCATGTAAATATCATAATGCAATAACAAAATGCAAATTGGAAAATATTTTTCACTTTCTAGGTACAAGTATTAGCTTTTTGCATTCATTCCCGATGGCTTATAATCATTATAGCAAGATGACTTGAATGAAATTCTTTGATTTATAAAAGTGTAAATGAGCTCTGAATCAATTCCTGGATCTTGTAGTGTTACAATATATCTCTGTCCTGTGCCTTTTTTGAGTGGAGTGAGGAAACCCTTATAAAGCCACCCACAAAACAGCTAGCTCTGGCAATGTATTTGATTTGAAATCATGAGTGTTTCAGAAAAGAATGTTGTGGTCTTGTGAGCTAAAATGAAGCCCCAAGCCCTAACCTTTGTTTATATGGTGGAACAATAAGTGCACTTCTAACACAATTAGATATTTACAAAAATGATTGCGTTTGAGCAATTTGCATGAGAATAAATGAACTTAAAGTCCATTTGAAGGCATTCCCTATGTATCCATGTATAAGTCTGTAATCTTTGTGCTTGGATCCCTAGGAGGGCAGAAGACTATGCTATGGCTGTTGCCAGTGCCAGTGAAAAACAAACCAAGCAGAGAATAAGGCAGCTGACA
Organism: Athene noctua; assembly: GCF_965140245.1. NCBI lineage: Eukaryota > Metazoa > Chordata > Aves > Strigiformes > Strigidae > Athene > Athene noctua. Next base: position 41,111,037 of record NC_134040.1, read on the forward strand.
TCTCAAATGTCTCATTCAGGAAAAAAAAAAAAAAAAAAAAAAGAAAAAAAGAAAAGAATCTCAGGGCTCTACAAGATGACCGCTTGAAGTACTTATCTTTGAATTCCATGAGATGGTACACTGACAGTCACCAGTCAGTCCCTTGGTCAAAAACTTTATATGCCAAATAGCCTATGGGGCTCTACTAAACCTTCACTGGAACTGTGGATATCTGGCTTCTCTTCCTTGTTGTGGTAAGCATGTGAATATGATCTTAAATAAAGCATATCACCTTGAGACTCCACAATCACTATTTTTTTTCCTAAATAATCTTCCCTTATGTAGAGACTGTTAAAGGAAACACATTCTATACTGAAAACTGTTTACTGGATGATTTTAAAAACAGCTTCTATAACACAGATCTCTTTAATGGAAATGTATTATAAACACAAATTGTTTACAATATACTATAAAAAGTTTTTATGCTGCAGCATTCTTTAATGGAGAAGTACTGTATATGTGGCACTGATTATTTTCTATTAAAACATATTAAACAAATCTTGTTTTAAACCAATATCTGGTTCATAATTTACATGAACAATTTTAGCTAAGCATTCTAAACACAATCAACTTCATATGGAAAAATATGGAAAATATGGAAAAATACCTTTTAAGGTATTTCTTGTTGACTATCTGTACAGTGATTTCTTGTTTTCAACAGAAGAAGTGGGGAGATGATAAGAGCAATACCAGTGTAGTTTTTAAGGCAATCACATTAAAATGTGCTCATTTTTAGATAAATAAAAGTGTTCTTGAACTAAGTTATATTGAACCATATCTTCAGTCTTGCTTCTCTACTCTTGGGTTAGGAGACTTCATTACTATTGCCCTTTCAGCCAGACAGGGCTTATATTTATACAAATTCACATACTAAAGGTTGACAACAGTCAAAATAACTGCATTGGGTAATAGCCTGAGTTCTTCAGTGACCCCTCAAGAAAGATTTCTTCTGGAAATAGGTATGTTCTCTAAGGAAAAGGTGGGTTAAACCACAGCCTTGCTTTCTCAGGAAAGCACACCTCAAAGCAGTTCTGTGGCTTACACCTGCAGCTCCTCCACTGTGGACAACAGGAATCCTGGAGGCATGTCCCCATGCTGCTTCCTTGTAATCCCTGCTCTATGTTCCCATCATCCTCTTCATCCCAGCGCATGAGTCTGCTGCCAGGCAGTCATGCATGGGTCTTCCTTGCCAAGCCCCTGCTGGCAGAGTTGAGTAGAGGCTTTGGTACTGAAGAGGGGGAAATATAAAAAGGAGCATCTCATAATTAGTCCTGGAAGGTCAGAGGTTTGAGATTCTCGGGCTCTTACATACCTCCTCTGCAAAGAAAGGAATTCAGTCACCGAGACAAGGAACCTTTATTTTCATGGCCAAACCTTGTCCTGTCATGGGACTGGGAACTGCTAACAATGCAGTTGCCAAGTCCTTCTATCCCCACTGTTTTTGCAAGAGGCAGTGGCTCATAAGATCGAGTAGTCTGTTGGGTTTTTTTTCCCTTAAAACTCTGTTACCCAGGTTTTAAATCTAAATGAAATTAAGTGGATGCTTTATTTCTCCAGTTTCGCCTGTGCAACAAATAAACCTGTGAATCTCTCCCAGGGCTGTGCAAGATGACTGCTGGAAGTACTTATCTTTGAATTCCATGAGATGGTACACTGACAGCCACTATGTAGTTTAAATGTGAAAATACATGTTCTATATTCTCTGCTCGTTAACTTGGGAAAGGACTGGTTACAGTCTGGGAAGGATCAATTCTCCTCTTAAAGATTAAATATTACCATTGACTCAATTTAAGAATCACTGTTCTTTAACACATTTGGGGTTTTATAGTTCCAGCACAGCAAATACTTCGGTAATACTCATTGGTGATGAAAGATTTGGATCTGTAAAGCAGTGCACTGAAAACACACAGGGATAATGTGGGCCAAAGAACTGAAGTCATGACTTGGTCTTTGATTTTCAGTGCCCAGAGTTCCCCCTACCTTACAGAGAAGATAGTATGAGAAGTGCTGCATTCTATCTAAACCTATTGCAGAAGTTTCCAGGCTTTTGCATCACATCAGATAGAGATATATTTTTAAATTCTTTAAGTGACTTTAAATGGACTCTTACAATATGTGAAACTATCACTTCCTATTGTAGAACAGTGTGAAACTGAAGTGCTTAGAGAGACAGTTATATTTAAAATCCTAGCATTTTCTTATATCTAGCTTGTTTTAAGGGTTATAACTGGCTTGAAGAAAATTACCCATTCCTGGTTCAGGCTGTACATGACAGGCAGTCTATCTCATTCTGAACAATGTTTTTTTGTTGGGTTTTTTTTTTGTTTGTTTGTTTTTTTCTTTCTCTTAAAAACCCAGCAAATAAAAGAAAACAACCTCAACACTTAAATAGCTTACATGATGTTGCCAGCATACATCTTTCACCCTTCGCAGCAACAGTAGCATAAAGTCAGTATTTAGCAAGGACAAGTGTTGAGAAAAGGCTCCAGCTTCTGTGATGGGTAGTTGCTCAAGATTCTTCTCCACAAATAAAAGGACAAATTTTTAAATATGGCTTTTGTTTCAGTGTAACTTTACAATAGATAAACATTTAATAAGTCAGCTATGACATTTACAAAGAGGAAAACATTTGAACAGAGACTCAGCAAATTCTCAGGATTCTGAAGAGCAAATCTAAAATATTGCATCTTATTGTCCCCAGCTGAGCTCTATGTACAGTCACTAAGGAAAACTTCTGTTTGTTGTAAAGCAGATTTCTGAATGTGTCCATTTTCCTGGTAATTTTATCCACACTGAATTCGGTTCATGTTCTGAATTTTGGTCTTTTCTTTTGAGTTATTACATACAGTCTTAGAGAAACAAGAAGGTGGCTAAGTTTTGGTGCTGAAAAGCCATGATATTTTTAAGTTCTGTTTGAAACTTTTGAACTTTGTTGTAAAAATATCACCTAGATATGGGACTGAGGGTTTGAGGTTTGCACAAAGGAGCAGTATCTATTGTTCTCTGTGGACTTTAAGGAAGGTAAAACGGTTTATAGTATCCCTTTATTCTCACTCCCTGGAACAGCTGGGCAAAGAGACAGGAAATGGCTTTCTCCCAGTACTTGTCAAATAAACGATCTGCAAATTATCCCTCCAAGGGACAAGGTAGACAGTGACAGTATGTTCATAAATCAAGAGTAAAGTTGCAGTACTCTGGCCAAAATTCAGAGAAAAGGATTAAAATAAAGCTTTATGGGACTGAAATTTGACTAATGAAAATTTAATTAATAATCTACCTGGACTGCCAGATCAGGATTAAATGCAGTTTTTATTCTGTAATTATCAAACCAGATCACGTTACATATGCATGTTGTATGTGTATGTATTTCATACAAGTGATGCTCTGTAAATGAGCATGTGCCCAATATTTCCAGGTATATTCTGTCCAAGGTAGTCTGTTTCAATAGACTGTGTAAAATACAAAGAAAGTTGGAGGAAGTTCTTGCAAAAATTACATCCTGCAAAAGTGAAATCTCTATTTTCTTCAGTATCATGCAGAAGGTGCTCAACATATTACACGGACATTATCTCTGATAGGAAATAACTAATTTCTTGAACTTGCAATTGCTTGGTTGAATGAATTTAACAAAACATGTTACAGTACAGAAAATCTAGTTATGTGATCATGTTTTCTGTTGTACAGTAAAGAAACAGAGCACAACCTAACGAAATATGTAAGTGTTTATAAGCTGAAACGTATTTCAGTAACATCTGATTAGAAGTTAGTATTTTAGGCGATCTATCATTATCAGTATTACATGTATTATCCCAACTGAAATAATAAATTTCATTTTACTTGTGTTTAATAGCAAACATGAATCAGAAAATGTTTCCTGAATTTTATTAAAATTCCATTATAGCTCATTTATAACTGAGGACAATGAAGTACTTACAGAATACAGAATGGTATAATCACTGAAAAGATAAAGAGCTCCAAGCTACCTGTTCTATATTGTTAGCATAAATGGAAAATAAGATTAGATCAAGATAAGAGTTTTGCAAGACTGCCTTGATTTTATTCTCAACAAAATTTTGCTCCTATCTGATTTGACATGCAGTTTATTCTGAATAAGGGCCTAATCATGAAGTCTTCACCCGGACGATGAATGCATGGGCTGCACATGGCCTCGGGTCTACGTGTTTGTGACTGGGTAGGGTTCAGTGCAATTCAGGCACCTCAATAAAATAAAGTCTCAAGGGCCTCACCATGAATCTGCAGCACTTCAGAAGCAGCTGACAGGATCACTCATTGTATCTTCTTTGATCTGTATATGGTAGAAACTGTGGGGTCTAGAGAAACAGAGAGATCAAACTGCATCACTGGTTTCTGCAGTAAAAAATACATATGTTCTTTTCAACTCACCTGAACTCAGGAAAATTGCAAAGCTATTTTTTGGGGGGCAGCTGAGAGCATGGTTTTTTTTTTAAAAATGCATATTCAGTTGAAATGTCTTTCAGAGTAAAAGCAAATATCTAGAGAAGGTTTGCAATGGTATTGCAATTTCTTTTTCTTGGGTGTTGCAATAGACCAGTCTTTGGGACTCTATTATGCTTTGGGATTTACTCTTTCTTTCTTGAAAAGTGTGTGTGCATGTTGACATGTGAATATACAAATAAAAAACATATATATGTGCACATATTTTAATTCTGAAGTGCTCAGGATAGAGAACAGTGAAGATATGCAAAGATTTATCAAATAGCTTTGTGTGCTTTTTTTTGTGTGCAATGCAATATCAGAATATTTTGGTCTACCTATAAAGTAATACAGAGCTTTATTTTTCACACATGTTGCAGTGTTGACTTTGGCAGAGGAGATGAGACTAGGTGTTTGTCACCTGCAGTAGTATTTTTAGTTTGGAACAAACAGCATTTAGTACTGGCGAAGATGGTGCTATTAGTCCTGTAGGTGAAGAACTTAAAACTACATCTGGAATTTCTTATTACTGGAACTCTTTGTCTATAAGAAGCTTTTGTATTTTTCTTGTGACTTTCTACTTTTGAGTATTACTTTTTCATTGAAAGCGAGTGCCATTACAAACATTAAGCATGGAAAAGTGAAGCAGTAAGATCTGTAATATATACTATTTAAACAGTTAAGCCATTTTGTAAAGCCTTAAAGGTTGGAAATATAAGGAATTAAAAAGATTTTTGTGAGATTTAGAAAGAACTGTTGGAGAGAATATTGCTTGATGATTCATTAATTCACTCTTTCGTCAATATAATGTTACTTCTCTTTCTTTTGTTTCTGTTATTTGTGTATTTAAGCATAAATGTGAATGTGCAGTTATGGTTTATCAGGTCCTCAATTAGAAATCTGTGTAATGTAAACTGCACACATACATTGTTACCAGTATTCTACTGCTTACTGCTGCTGGGTGATAAATAGGTGATAAAATTTGGACACTCTTCACCCTTGAATAGCTGATGCCCAAAGTGAGATCAATGCAAAATGAACCAACCCTTTAAAGGCAAAAAAAGCATGTTTAGTTTTTGTTTTGTTTTGTTTTGTTTTGTTTTTTTAAAAAATCCATGTCCTGAAAGTGAGTGAGAAATGTCTTTATTTTCCTCTGATGTCTTGTAATCTCTCCTAATTTACATAATTTCTCAGTATTCCATAAATAAATCACTTGGCCTTCGAGCTAAATGATTCTTTCCTGTCAGCTTTTAGGGAATATCTATAAAATTATTTTGTCTGCATAAATTCTTATTTAGAATTTTCAGTAAACCACTTGCAGATGTATAACTCTGCATTAATTCAATAGTGGAACTTCAAAAGAAAGAGGTTATGTCACCATAATACTGTATGGCCTCTCTTGGAAACTCTTCAAGAAAGAACTACCATTTGCCTTCCCTGAATCATTTTGAAATACCATACCAACAAATGGAGAGAGGCATTGCTGCTGTCCCTATCTGAGGGAATTTTTAAATTTTTTCTTTCATACAATTCTAGAGACCTTCCACACAGAGGACCGCTCTATTGTTCCTTTTTCTTTGTTTCACAATTCATTCAGGTGCTGCTCTATTGAGAGATCTGAGCAATGCATTGGGCCAGATTATCCCCATGGGTTCCTCCCAACCTCAGTTATTCTCTGTGTGTGTGTATGTACATATATGCAACTTCTTTAGCGGCACAGAGAGTTCTTTTGTCCAGATATTTCTGTAGTGACTTACATCTCTGGTAGTTCAGCAGATACCTCTTGTACTTATCTGATAGTGACTCTGCCAGTTTACTGACAATGCCTAGTGTACATTCACTCTCCACTAACTAAAAGAAGCCTGCATGTGACTTTCTTCTCCAACAAAGTATACTTATTTTTTGTAGCTCTCATTCCAGAGTGAAATGGAAAATATTTTGTTGTAATGACCATATAGCAAGCTATTTAAATGTAAACTAAGGGGTGATCTGAACAAAATGTCCTGTTCCTAGCAGTAGAGCAAGGGGACAAACATTGTCTTAGTGAGTTCCTGTACATAAATGGAAAGGTCGCACACAGATGTTGCTTGTAATTATGGCTCAAATTTATTTTTATTGCTCTAGGAAAACAATAAACCTCCCCAACATCCAGGACCAGAACAATCTCAAATTTGTTCTCATCTGAAGAAGAAATTCACTCACACATATATGCATAAGTATGTATACATACATATTTAATAACTCCTTTCATTTTCTTCTTTATTGTAGACGTCTGATTATTTGTAGAGCTGACGTAAGATTGGTTCCAAGACTAGCATCCAAGTTAGTGGCTTGGATTTTTCTAGGTGTCTGTTCTTACAGCCCAGTGCCGCCATAAAACAGAAATACTGTCAGTGGGAACTTGACATTTAAAATCCTTCTGCACCATTGATCCTCGCTGAAAATATCTTTACGATAATCTTTTTATTAAAAACTTCTAAGAAAGATGAACTAGGAGTTGGTAAAAAGCTGTTAATGAGTAAATAAACATAGCTAACCCCAAACACATTTTAAATGTGTCCTCTATTAATTTCTGTCCTTGGTAATTTAATTATGATTACCTGATGTTTGGATGATTATGGTGGATTATTACTGTCTTCCTGCATTGGTCTATTTTTTAACGTCTCAGATCCTAATATAGTTCTTGAATTCACACCATTTATGACTTTTATTCTTTAAATAGAATTGAGTGCAACCTCACTCCTCTATGAATAAATTATTATTCTTTTTCTAGAATTTAAAGAAAAATAATTAGATCAATTTAATCAGCATAAATGCAGAATTTTTTATCATTACAAAAGCAATTCTAGTTAGTCTGTTAGAAATATACTGAAAAGAATCAGAAAATTAATTAAACTCTTTGTCCAATAAGAATACACAGGAAACTTCTTTCAGGAATCCTCAGAGATCTCTGCGTGGTTGCAGTGTATAAAAAATAACCGCAGCTGGTGCTGCTAGTTTAATGTTGGTTTGCAATTCCGGTCATCTCAGCAGAAAAGTCAATAATGGACTCCTCCAAGATGTTGATCCTTGGGGTCCTGTGTTCATGCACGTTGAGGAAGAGCTAGGAGAAGGACAAAACACTCTCCATGGCCAAAAGAATTATTATTAAAGCATTTATTGCATCTGTGTATAGACATGTGACTCTTATGAACAATAATTAATAGCTATTAATTACCATTACCAGGTTCAAAACATCTAACGCAATGACAAACCTGTCCAACACAGAAACTTGATTCACACATACTGACCCTCACCTTGTTTTTTAAGCTGCAGTTTTTATCACAAGATGCATCTGTTCAGATGGTTTATAGTAACTGCTGTCATAACCACCATGCAGGGCAGTTTGTTTCTAACCCCATCACATAAATACTGTTCCCAAATACTTTCAGAGAACATTTCATTTAGTTCATTTTGGGTTTGAATGACAGTTGAGTAGTTTTGTCTCAAATCCATTCTGCCAATGTACTTTGTGAATTCCTTCTATTTGACTTCCAAAAATTCCATTGTGTTTTGTGAAATAAAGCCCCACATAATACAGGAACTACTCAAATTGATCAAGAAAACTGTAAAAGAAGATTAAGATCTTCACCTGGCATGAGGATGTTGGTTCAGAACTTTTTCATGTGAAAGATGAGGACAGGCATAATTCTGATGTTAGCTCTGATATAAATCAGGACTAGCTGCTCTGAAGTTAACTGGGCTGAAAGCTGGTCTGAAAAGGATGTGGGGACATCAGCCTACAGATACATGACTAATATAAATATTAAATTATGTGTGTGTATATGCATAGATATAGAAAAAAATTAGTTTCACAATTATTTTTGCTACTAGTAGAATTTCACTCTCTAAAAAGAAAATAGGTGTAGAACATAAAATATTTGATCCTGAATTTTGTAAAGGTGGTGTGCAGTGTAAAATGCCACAGTCTTTTTTTTTTTCCCACTGTCATTTGGACTTCAGTACTTAGATTTTGAATCTAATTATACTTGCCTATTCTGAGACGACATGAATGAATTTGCCAGAGCTGTTACCAGAGTTAATTCAGTCTTGAATTAAATTTTCAAACACTCTTAATTGGTGTCTATCTAAGATCAATTGCACTATGCAAATTTACTGAAATTGAAGATCTGGATCTTAGAAATTGTTTTCAAATATGCATTAATCAAAAAAGTTGTGAACATTGTTACTAGATAATAGCTCAGAAGATTCTGTAGGAATAATTGTACTGTAGCAAGTTTATAGTGCTTGGGTGGGTTAACTTTGGAAGAAAAAGTAACTGTGTCTATGTACTTCAACAAAATTTTAAGTGATTCTGATAAGGATGAAAAAAAATAGTTGTATGTGGGACGGTAATTTTTCACAAATCCAAAGTGAACTTTATTGACAACAAAGATATGTTGTGTGTAGGCATCTCTCCACACACCTCTATTTTTTTTTTTCCTTTTTTTTCCTTTTAAAGCCCTTATATAGACATAATCTAGACATAAATTGATACAAGGTCATAACAATGGGTGCGTGGAGTTGGGATAAAAGTGGACTTCATTTTGAGCCAACCGTGCCACTACCTGTTGTGATGGAAATGGAATTATGATTGCTACATGTTCATTTGGTTGCTGAGATGTTTAGTAAATGAATGTTAGTTTGGATCAATATAAGCCGGTATGAAAAAATAAGCAGCATGGAAACAGAGAAGATCAAGGTAAGCTAGTGTTTCAAAGATATTCAGAGATTCTTAAAAGGGATTGGCGATCTACATTCTGTAGATTGCAACCTCTGCAATCTACATTCAAAAACACTGTAGTAATCAAAAGAGAAAAAAAGTAGGAGTTGTTTTTGGAGAACATAAGTTACAGGATCCCACTGGTCTCTGCAATATCTCTGCTCTCTCAGGAGGGCAGTTTAGAGAAGAGAGTTTTGTTAATCGCATAGTACCTGAAGTGGGGTTTTGCTATTATTATAACTGACTTTTATTCCCATTGACACAATCAATAATAATTCGTAAGAAAGCCCCAGGAGTACCTCAGTAATGCAGGGACTTGGTAAGGGGACCTTGGGTGAGGTTTGCCTTGAGGAGAGGAGGAGGAGGAAGGTGCTGCTGGTGGAGGCCAAGGCTGTAGGGGCACCTGTGCCCCCTGCAACACCCCCCAGCCTCTCCCACACTGAAGGGGAGGCACTCATGCATCCCTTGGTTTTCTTCCTGTCTTTGGGGAAAGAAACAGGAAAAAAAGTGTTGTTTACTATATCTGGGCCTTGAAAGCTTGAGAAACGCATTTCACACAGTGTTATGCCTGAAGAAAACTTCACTCCCTTCTGATGTATGAGGCCAAGCTACTTAAGTACCACTGTTATGTAAATATTTACATTTGTAAAAAAATATACTTCCTCGTAATAATAATATCTATTCAATGCATACCATCCTCGCTTAATAGCAAACATTAAAACAAGATACTTACAAAGAGAAACCCTTGTCATTTGGCAAAGAAAACTGCAATAATCCTCTGCTACTTGCTCCCCCCCCTCCATTTTAATTGTTAATATCTTTTCAGCATGCGGGAGAAGTAATCTCCTACCACGCTAAAGCAGTCAGCCTAATTGAAAAGAAATACAAGTCATCTAGTGCACAGCTGAAAAATTCAGCTAAAATGCAATCTGTCATTATCTTTCCAATGCCAATTTTAAATAGGTATTAAAGTAAATGGGGGAAACATCTTCTCATTTCTCTTGCGGTATCATTTCGTTTTTACAGAAATCCCTAATCCTCAAATGAAGATTCTGCCTGATACCCAACAAAACACTCAAGACTCAGCCTCAAGTGTCTTGGAAACCAGATCCAAAAATAGAGGAATAATTTCCCTATCATGAATTAATCTCATTTGAAAATGATTTTAAAAATACAGTTTATGCAATGCAAATCCTCTCTCTCAGAATAACCTGTATTTGTGGTTGTTATGCCACAGTCAAGAGATAAATTACTGCTCAGTGAGCTGTTTCAGCATGGCAACGTGAACTGCAGCTAGGATTAAGGAAACTGATGAAGCATAACATACCATGAAAGAAATGAAAACATTTTATAGGACACATGGGTATTATTGACAGGTTTATACTTTTTAACGACAATGAACTCTTTCAGCAGGAGATCTTATTTGAAAAGTATCCTGCATTAGAAAATTATATGCCACATTTAAAAGTATTTACACTTTTAGTCCCCAAATTATTATGTGCTATATAACACATTTCAGTTTAATTGGAGAAATGTTGTATTGTGATGCTGAACACTTGTTTAATGGAGATAATATTTCAGCTTGGTAGGGAAAGTTGGATTCATTTGAAGCTGAGACATCCTCAGATTTCTAATTACCAATGCATGCTTCTGAGTAGGTAACAGTATATTGAAAATATGTCAGATGGGGCCTTATAGAAAATCCATCAAATCCTTAACAGGTTAAGCCCAAACAAAATCTTACTAAAGCTATTACTATCAAAGTTTATTTGGATCTGGTCTCAGAAAGACAACTTTCTTCAGACTTCTCCACCAACCGTAATCCCCACAAATGCAGGAACCTCAGGACCTGCACATTATCGCATGTGCTCAGCAAGTGTAAGGAAATGGCTGGTTAAAAAGATACCCCTACGTGAAGCCTTTCAAACTGAAAAAGACAGGTTTTAGTATTCTACTGTAAAACACAATGATTAATTGTTTTCCCTTCAACAGACTTGCTTTCTCATCCCTGGAAAATTTTGTAGTTAAAAGTGTGACCAAGATACTGCCTCTGTTGTAACTATAGATGCAGTGGTAGAGAAGAGGAAAACAAGAAATAAGGTTAGGAGGAATCCCTTCCTAATATGTATTTTCTACTCAGTCCTTACATTGGAATCAATAGCAATTGTTATTTTAGAGGGATCCAATTCAGTGGTTTTCAAGGCTCTTTTGGTGAGGTAGTATAAGTATCTCTTAAGTCGCTTTTCTCTCAGTGTCCATATAATCCTGGATCACAGAGGCTTAGAGCAAGATGTCTTTACACAGTGCTCCTATAAACTGTGGTTTTGGTCAGTCTGCATTCTGCAGCGGCTTGCGCATAAGCATGGCTAATAACAAAGCTTATTGTCTCACCAGTGAGACCCAGTACTAGTTTAAAAGGCCTGGCTGGACTGGAGTCTTATGGGTGGAGAATTTTCTGTGGTTATATTTTGTCTAGCAGCTCTCCAGCTTTACTGTTGGAAAAGTCTGAGCAGTGAAGACATAGAACCAAATCAATCCTGCTGACACTTACGCAGATTTTCATAGAGCTACTGCAGGACTGTGGCCTTCAATGCTTGATGTTGCACAGGCAGCAGCACGGAGTAAGTACCATGTCAGGTGTAGGTTTGTACCTCTCCTCTCCACTATGCTTGATGGCAGCAGGGAGCGCTTCCTAAATCCCACAATTCAGGCTGAGGATCACTGGGAGGCAGAGCCTATCAATAGGTGCAACCATCTGCGTTCACCTCGCTCAGCAATTGGTACTTACACACAACAGTGAGCTCTTCTCTTGTCCTACTGTTAGTAACTTCAGCAATACTGTCATCTGAAATCCTACCACCTAACTGCAAATTGTAAACCAGTTTGTTCTTGGTCCACATTTGAAGAATACAAAGCTTTCTATATAAGTAACCAAATTTTATATATGTAAGAGATAAAGCTTAGTAGATATTTCAAGGAAAAAAGAAGCTCTTCTTCTTTGAATATTATACTTGTTTTGGTGCTATTGTTTAATTCAAAGCTATAAGGTTGATAAATTTATAGCAGGACACACAGAGGAAAGTATGAAGACTGAGGAAGACAAAAAAATACTGAGGAGAATCTGGCTGAAAAGTGGTTGAAATATAAACTATATGATGTTAGATAAGCTGCATTATTCTTTACTGCAGACCAAAATCTAGAAAATAGGATTTTTCTGCTCTCTGTATTTCATTTGGAATCTCGGGAGAAGGGACAAAACAATGACAATAGTAATAAAAGTAATATTAATAATAATCTCTTGCAGGGCTAGAGAAAAAAACTGGGGAATTTAGGTGATATATGTAGTGAGGCTGCATGTGGAATGCAGATTAGTATGAATTAGGTGAAAGAAAATGTTTGTGCAAAACACTGCCTGTCTGAATACAGATTTCATAATCAGCACAAGAAGATGTTGAAAATAGAGAATGATATTTTTACGTTCTACGAAATGTCATTGTTTTCAGAAGTTATACTGTATTGTATGCATCATATTATGCACTACAGGATCTAGATGAGAAAATCAAGCCAGAAAACTCAAAACACCCAACATGTCTGCTTTTCAAAAGCTGTTACACTGCTAGACCTAAATAGAGAGCAAAGACAGAGGAATGATATTTTATCGGAATTTTGTAGTAATGAGATGCCCATGGTTATAACTGTGGCAGATGAAAAATTTTCATTAACTTCCCCCCCCCCCGCCCCATCTGTCTGGGCTACTGGTTGAAACTACCTATTCCTGTTCTGTTTGTTCTATACCACACAAGCAAATTTATTAAAAGTCTTTAAATTATACTTCTGTGTATATAACATAGGAGATGGGCTAACATCATGCAACTTGCAAAAAGAAATGTGGTGTTTAATTGCTAAATTTATTGTACTTTGTTAGTGGTCAGGTTCCAGTGAGGAGAAAGAATATAAACAGAACAGAATATGCTAGAATTCTGATTAAATATTTACATTAAATATTTATCACAGAATTTTTTCACTACTATCAAAAAGTCAGCTACCATCCTGCAAGTGATTAAGTGTCAAAAGACTATTTAAAATTTGGGTAGGGTGCTGCTTTTTTTTTTTCCTAATACTATGTGTAGAATCAAAGAGTGATTTTCTGTCTTCTCCATCCAGTTCTCCCAAATATGGTCTACTAATTCTTTCAATTGAACTCTGTATCATAGTTTACTTCTCATTTAATGATTGAAACTCTCAATCAGATCCATGCTGAGGCTGAGTGTAGTAATAAACACAAGCTGGTCCTATTTAATGCACATTTGGGAGGGGTGGGGATTGGGCTAAAATAAAAACGATGCTAAAGAGACAAAAAAACTGCATTTAAAAAAATAATTGATAAACAGCATTTTCTGTTTACTGTAAATGCCTAATATCCTTATCTAAAGTTATCTGCCACAGAAACTGCCCCCAGTGTCCTCATCACCAACCACAGGACAAGTCCCAGCTGGAACCATTTATTGGCTTAGTCAAGTGCTCCACTACTTTGTTCTAAATATGTCAACTTTGATTCATCCTTGGGCTTAGTTGCTGTCAAACATTGTTAAATGGAACTGGAATCAGCATTGCACCTAGGCTTCCACTAAGCCAAAACCATAATCACTTCTGTAGAAATGTTAGTATTCTGTGGCACTAAAAGAGCCACTTCGATAAGGAGTGCAGCATTTCTGTGAGGGCATCTTGTATGAAGAGAGAAGTCTGGTTTCATCTTTGGCACCAGCTAGATGTAAGAAGTTCAAACATCAGTACTGAAAACTTTGTCACCAAGCCCTCTCCCTCAGAAGTGCCCAACTTCTCATTTATTTGCATGATTTATACTGTCAGGGCACATGCAGAAGTATATGAGACCAGAGTTAGGACTATCCTCACCAACTAAAGCACTGGCAATGTTTAGCTTAATGTTTGATTGGAGTTTGGTGTTGTATGTGAAACCAAATGGAAAAATTGAATCATTCTGAGAGGTGAATGGTAAAGCATAAAATATTTTCAAGTGAATAAGGAAAAATAGGTTTAATTTACAGGATGCAAAAGCAGTTAAAGATATATACTCAGAATGGCATGTTATTTATTTCTGCTTGTGCAGTGGTTCTAGGTAGCATTTCATAGATTTCAGAGGGTGTTGCAATGGAAAGCAGCATTTAAGAGAAATATGAACTTGGCTGTCATGTGAAATATGGAGAAGGAATCATGAATGCTACCAGTAATTGCTGATGTAGTAATTTATATTATGGTGAAAACTAAAAACTTGAATGTAAGTTGGGTAAATGGATATTCACATGTTTGCTGAGCACACTGTGACTGATCTCGAGGAGTATTGTCTCTACTGTTTAGCAGGGGTCTTCAAGATTTTAAAATGGACAACGTGGCCTTCAGAGGATTCATCTTTAAGAATTTGTGCATCTGAGTCTTTGATCCTATAGGTTTTTTTACTGTGAAATGGAGGGTGAATGAGATGATCCCAACAGATGGTTTTAGTATTACATAAAGGTACATTCTCAGTAATTTGTCCTAAGTAGTATCGTATTTATTGTAAAACCTTCAGTAAACCTTCTATATAAAATCTATTCTTTCCTTTTTGTAATCCACTGTGCTTTGGGTGTTAAGGTCTCCTTCACTTCACTTCACTAGTAGCCATAGCTTCCTTTGCAATTCCTCCTAACTGTTGCCCTTGTCTCCTATGAAACTCCAATATTCTCTGCCTTTTTGAAAAAGGAGGGAAGAGGTATTAGTGGGAATATTACACATACGGTAACTGAAGATTTACATCCTCCTGTTCCATAATTTCTTAGAATAAACTGGTCTGGACATAGGACATCTTTTAAATGTGCATATGAGCTCATGGCTAGGTGGGGTTTGAAGAAGAGGAGTTACCAGATTCCAACATGTCAGCAATTCATGCTGTCTTCACAGCACTGTTCGTTTGCTTCTGTAGTGCCTAGAATGTTGACTGTGTGTGTATACATCTATATCTATGCCTATGCATAGGGATAAACCACTAATGAATAAGAATTCTTCACTCAGTTACTCTAGGAACAATGTTTTGAATCTTTTGTGCTCTGGTGTAAATTGCTTCCCCAGGGCAAATCACAGGAAGAGTTAAGCCTTGTTTATTTTTCAGTCTGCCACAATATTTACTTTTGTGTTTACAGTATTCTGTGCATCTGGTTCATGCAAAACTAAGAAAGATTTAACCTCAAATCACTGACATAACAGAAACCAAAAACTTATAATACATTTTTATCCACAATATTTTAAGGAGAAATAACTTGAAGGCATTATCACGTCAAGGGTTAAATCTTCTAAAAATGATGGTGAATGCAATTCTTTGTTGAATTTAATTTCACAATTTCTAGATAGTAATAATTTAACTCCTTTTATCTTATGTGCATTCAATTTTATAGCAAACTGAATAGAATCCCGACAATTGCTTAACCACACATTAGACCAGAAACATCAATGCTATCATATTTCATTAATGAAGAAAGCACTGTGCATAACTGATGGATTTTATTAAGGCTAATATATATAACAGCAGGAGCAGTTGGTAGATCAAGGAAAGATTTTTATCAAGCACTCTATGGAACTAAAATTCACTGAAAAGTAAAATAATAAACTCATTTGACACACTGAGGAGCTGGTGTAACTTTGGTAGTCACAGGGTGAAGACACCGTGCTTGATAACTCGAGCTAGGAGGGCCCTGAAGTAACAGTATTTGACATGGCTGAGACATCTCATCCAAGGGAAAGAAAGAACCCTGACAAGAGAAATACTAAAGAGGACTCCTGGTGGGAAAGCTGCTGCCATGCAGAAAACTATATTTGATAAAGATATCAGAGAAACTTATCCTTCCTGGGATGCAGCAGTGGTTCTAATAATTGATGGAATATTATAAGATGGTTGCTAAAGATGCTTTTGGAGCAGTGTGAATAGCACAAAGTGTACATTAACAAAGCGATATTTCATTAGTTTACCTTTGTCTCTTCTTAAGAAATTAGTCTTGAGCCTTTCATGGTCTACAGGCAGTCATTAGTGTGCTGGTAATTAGTGTACATCACAGATAGGGTCACACTGCTGAAGTTCTAGCTCCCTTTAACAGTGTTTCAATAAATTTCTTTCACTGGATTTTTGCTTCAGCAGTGAACAGATGAGGCTCGGAGCCTAAGAAAGCAGCATGTTGTCCACATTAATTGAAAATCCTAGCTACATTGTAGTAGCCATTTCAGCAGTTGATTCCTAAGGTGTTTCCTACTTACTTTTTGACTATATTCAAGAAATGATATATTTATCAGAAGAATACCCCTTTTTAAGAAGTTCAAACACAAAACCAGGTGATTAGACATTAATTCAGCTCTTGGAAATATAATATCTTTGTAATGAACTTATTTGCATTGACCTAATTCTCCAAACCAACCAAATATTGCACTGCCTCTTCCCTGAAGTTCAGGGCTAAAACAGAACAGCTTTGCTTTATCTAATGCATACAGCTAACTTTAACACAGCCTTGACTTTCCTGTTAGTAAGGAAAACTAAACTTTTCTGGCTGGTGAAAAGGCTGCGTAGTGCACAGCATGCCTATGTTTAGAAGAGGTTGGCAGGTCATCCAGCAGCAAATACAAGATGAGCACAGCAGAAAGGGGACTCTGTCCCTGGTGCGGAATTACTTCTGCAAAGCCACCTGGTCCAGAACTGCTTTATAAAACCCCAGAAGGTATCACCTATCAGCTAAAGGGCATGCTGTAAAGTAGTAGCTGATATGTAGAGGAACAGGTGTAGAATAAGTAGAGAAATAAAATGTAGTAAAAAGAACTCATACATGCAAGAAAAATTGTCCTGCTGAAAGTTAGTGACCCAAAACCTGCTTTTTCCATCTGGCTGGTCTTAGTTTGAACTTTAGGTGTGATCAGATGATCTGAATATCACACCATCTTTTGTTCCGGGTCTTTAAAGATCTCTGACCACAGGAAAAAAATAAAAAACAAAAACCCAAAAAGTTACTTTTCTACTTACAAAGATAGCTATGTTACAATGCTTAAAACCTTTGTTCTTTTTGTCCTGTAAAAGCTAGAACAGTGCATGCAAAGTTCATCTGAGAGAGAATTATACTGCTGCCAATTTGTGAGATCTCAAGTGCCTACATTCCAAAGGCAAAATATTAGAAAATGAAACAATTAAGTCTATATCGTTCTATCAATTCCATGTTTTACATACAAACATGAATCTTGAGGAGGAATTAGCCCTTCAAGACACAGGACATTCTAAACTTTTAGCTGGAGATTTTAAGTCCAGAAAGGGACCAGAACAGTCATCTGCACTTACTACCTGTACAGCAATGGTCTTTACCTTCTCGAATTAATTCTCATTTAAACAAGTCTACACAAAAATTGAGCTCTAAAATTAAGTTTTGAAGAATTCACTTTGTTGTTGGTCAGTTGATTTGTTGCTCTGTGGTGCAGTAAATTTGGTATTACCATTGCTAGCAAGAAGCTATGGATGTTGCATTTAGCCCTGCAAAGCCCCAGAGCTGAGCCCTGCCAGGCTTGCTTTGGTTTCCCTTCTTTGGGCTTGCCTGGAGATGTGTTTTAGCCTGTTTGTCTAATGAGCAGTTGAATATTACCTAACTTGTTTAGCTTTAGGTTAGCTCTGTGCAATTCTGTGGTGCAGCATTATAATAATTCTGTTGCATCTCTGTAAGTAATAGATAGTAATAATAATCTGTTATTCTATGTGGAGTGAACTATCTCTGACCCCAAAATAATAATATGGAGTGGAGAACAGGCAAAAGACCTTGAACACACAGCCTGGGGATGACAGCAGAGGCTATAAGCAGTGCTATAAACAAATTGCCAATGTTGCCAAGGAACGTAGCCTTGGAAATCAGATATAACTAGTTTCAGGGCAAAACAAATGGAACAGCAAATATCTAGAATATGCAATACATGCTGTGTATACCACAGCATAAGAGGATATAACATGGAGTTGTAGAATAATGAAGATCAAGGTATAGCATGTAACAATCAGAACCAATGTCATGCAGACCTTAGAGTAGGGAGAAGGAGGAAACCCACCACCATCATCAATACTCCTCGTGAGGAAGAAGGCAAGACGCTGACCACTAATCCCAGCTCCCCCACCGTTTTCTTTTGCAAGTAGTTCTCTCTGCTGACTTTAGGATCCGGAGGAATAGGATAAAGGGGAGCACAATGCCAGTGAAACAGAGTAGATACTCAAGGTGTGTGGATAACAATTTAAAATGTGTTATTAATGAGGCTTTTTCTGTAATAATATAATTTGGACAATAAGCATTAGTATTGTGGTAACTGGGGTAGTAAGTCTTCGAATAGACATGTAAGAGCTTGGACTAGCAATGAGTTCTTGACTGCAAATATAAGAAATTTCTCTCTAGCCCACATAAAGTGCACAAGATGTAGATTCTTTTGTTAATTAGCCTTGCTTAGAAATCTGTATTTTATGAACTGACTATATTTGAGTAGATTAACTTTTGCCTAACAAATTGCCACCACCTCTGAATTTGGCATGCGAATCTTTGTCTGAGAGACTGTACATCCCTCTGTTATCGTATTAATATTCTACAGACAAGTTATTTAGAGATCAAGTCAGTTTTTAACTTCCTCCTTGAACAGATAGAATAAATAGACTGTGATTTGCCAGAGGTTTTTGATAACAAAATGTGACTTCTAATCTTATTCTTATGTTTCTTTACTTTTTCAATTTTACAGAATCTTTTGAAATCAAATGTAGCAGACCTAGACAGATTATGTCAGTAATGGTTATTCCAATGGCAAGCAAAACACTTTTATTATTCCTACCTGGTGTCCCCTGTATATTCAGCTCTTTATTTGCTCTTTGTGCCACAATCTGACACTAGAAATTCATGTCTGGCTGATGATTTCATTAGCTGTCCTAAAGGCAACCCTACCTACCAGGGACTGAGTAAGATATGAAAATCTTTTCTAACTGTAACATACACTATAAAACCTGTTTTTAAATTTCTTTTGCTTTGCTGACAATAAGATCTTTTTTATTTCTCTTAGAGTTTTTTTAAATTCCTTGTTTCTAATATATTTTCACTGTTGTCTGCTTTCCCCTTTCCTTTTTAATGCCTGTTTTTATTTAAGAACGCTGGGACTTCATTTTACTTGTATTAGCCTTCTCTCTTGTTTTTCAGCAGAATTTTAAGACAGGGACCAAAAGTTCACGTGAATATCACGGCTATGTTTTCTTGTTTACCTTATTTCTCTCATGATTTATCTGATAATGATTACCTCCTTGTGAGAATGTCTTCAGCCATGAGATTTTTTTACAGCTTAAACCTATAGTTTTTGCCTATAAATGCAATTGAGCTATACTGATGGCATTTGAGCAAGCAGGCTTTAAGGTTATGATATCCATTTCTCTCTGTTGCCAGAATGAGATCTGACATAGAGCCCAGCATGCTGGATCACTCACTTTAGGAAGTTGTCACCTACAGTTGTTAACAAGTATTTTAGAAACTCTCAGATTTTTTCTTTTTTTATTATTGGAAGAATGATGTCTCTGTCATGAGTCGGTCATACTGAAATAATTCCTGATACTCAAACTCTTCTGTGATACATAAAACACAACAAATTACTTGCTATGACATTCTCTCATGCAGACTGTAGCTTGGTGAAGAGTATATTCTACTTACTTTAATATCTAGATTTCCAATATTTTTTCCCTCTCTCCATTTCCTTTGTTGCTCTCTCCATTTCCCTTGTTGCCTCAGTAATCTTATTCTTGGCATAAATGATGTATAATACACAAGTCAGCAGTTGTTCTCTTCGTTCTTTTCTTCATTCTTCCTGTTTGCATCACTTAATATCATTCAGCCAGATCCAAGGTTCACTGAAGATAGCAGAAAGACTTCTGATGATTTCGCCGTGATTTGAATGAAACAATTATTTTGGTATTAGGAATTTTTTGTGATGCCAGCCAAGTTGCATGAAGAAATGGTGCGAATACATAGCATGACTGAGAAAGTGCCTTGTGTTTCATACAAAGTTAATGAAAACATATTTTAGATACTAATGTGAAAATAATGGAAAAAATAATTGACAACCTGTCTTTTTTGGCAGACTTACACTGGGGTTTATACAGCAAAAATGTCTTAGTAAATTTTGGAAAAAAACCCACTATTATAATCAGAGAGCACTGAACTCTCAAAAAAGACATATTTTAGGCATACCAATTTTTTAAGAACTCCCAAATACGTTGGTTTCTAAATATGCTGATTTTTAGAATATTATAGGCCTTTTCCTATTGGAAACCCTCATGATTCATAGATCAGATTGTTTTGATTAAATAACTTTGAGTAAATACTGAGCAGTCATTTTGCCTATGAAGCGACAACAAAGCATCTCAAAGAGATACTCTGTTGTCATATATCTTATCAAACTGTCTGGATTTTTCACTTTATCTACAAAAATTATCTTCTTTCTCTTGTGATTGGTAATGGATTGACCTAATGGGTCAAACAGTTTACAAAATTGACCTTCACAGTTTTTTACTTGTTGGCCTCAGCACATTTTTGTCAGTGTGGATCAGTGGCAATTAGTCAGTTATACAGTGCCAAAAATTGCTAATAGAAGCATGGTAATACTTTTACAGTGTTGAAATGTTGCTCAGGAAAATGTATTCTTTCCTATTTGGCAGAGACCTCTAAACTTTTTCTTCTTTCAGTAGCTGAGACCCCCTTAGCATGTTATTCAGTGGATGACTCTTGGGTTTGCCCAGGCAGAGGCATCAGTCACTGGGAGGGATGAGCAGGAAAGGAGAGGGGCTGGCCTCCAGGCACTTCAGAGACAAAAGGTAATTCAGAGACATCCATGCAGTAAAGGATGTTTAAGAGGACTGTGCATAATGCATGATGCACAAAGGGCATGTGCTTGTCAGATGCCTTTATTACAATTTTGAATGCTACGCGGGAGGAGGCAGGGAAGTCGAGCCTGCTAAATAACCTGTGCTTTTGTTAATCCAAGATCAGAAGCAGATCACAACAGAGGGATCATGATCACCTGCTCACTTGCAAGTTGTTAGATTGTATTGAAAAATATTTTACCTTTCTCTATTCTGGTTTCTTAAAGCTAGATTTAAAAATTTTTCACTAATGGGAGATCTGTTATATTAAATGAAAGTCAACTCCCTAAATAGATCTTCCATGCATTATAAACAGGCATTGTGCTTTATCAGCTCATACTGTGCCATTGCTGGGTCTCACCTTTGTAGGAGCTATTCCTTAAACTAATTTTTTGCCTGGTTTTATAGGGGTTTTTTCTTTAACACTTACTAGAAGAGGGGGAAAAAAAGATGAAAAGCTACTTTGATGTCTCAGCAGTAATATAAGCATGAGGCGCTCAGTATTTTCCAATATCTGGATAAATCTCATATGAATGTTAGAGGCATATTTACTTAAGGGAAACTCAGTTAACCACCACACTTGTCTTTGTCACAAAAATTTTTACACGGAAAAAAGTCGACTCTTTATAGACCAAAAAAAGCCCTAAACCAAAACAAAAGCGGCTATAACTCCATGCATTAAGGCATAAAACTGAGCATTCATTCAGTAAAAGGATTCCTATAAAATGTAAGAATTTTACAAAAGCTAATTCTCTCATGCTCAGGCAGAAGAAAGTTTAAGAACCTTAAAATACTGGTATTTCCATTTGCATATTATTTAAACCAAAAAAAAGCATGTGAAAATCACACCTGTACATCTCTATGATGATTTCTATCGGATCTGCCCCCCCACGCCCAGACACCTGTGATACTGTAAATCTGGAACACACAATATTCTTGAATACCTTGTGTCCTAGTTTAGCTAGGATAGGATTAAGTTTCCCCAGCAGGGAGGGGGAAGGGATCTCCAGGTGGGTTATTCATACCATGCTGAGTCAGGTCCAGGCGCGGGAGCGCAGGAACTTTTTCCTTTGTGGCTTTGGTAGCGGGGAGCATCGCGAGCGAGCTGTCTGTATCCATTGCGGTATTTCTCTGTATATCTTTTGTCTTGTTTACTGTTATTACTGCTTGTTGTTGTCATTGCTACTGTTGTTGTTCAGCTTGTTTATCACACTGTTGTATTAAATTTCTTCTTATTTTAACCCGGGGTTTGTGCCCTACTTGTGTCCGAGGGTGGGGGAGGGACAATGGCAATGTAGTCTCCGGTCCCGGCAGGGGTTAAACCAACACACCGTGTATCTTTCACTTTACCATAGCTATGAAATTGTATATACACAGTATTTATAAATAAAACAGCTAATTCCACTTCAGCTTCAAGCATGTAACCCAGTGACCCACACCACAGAAGCAAACAGAAAAAGATTACACACTTGTTTTTTTCAGAGGTTGGGCTTATCAACAACATTTCTCACAGGACGTTGCTTAGGGAAGGAACACGGGTAATACTCTTGTCTGCACATTCAAAGTCTGTTAATAAGGATTAATGTGAGGCTTAGTCATAGAATTTTAAATATTTACAATATACCTATTTACACAGTATCACTTAGAGGTTAAATACCCAGCTAAATACTTATGCCTATTTTTAGTATCTTTTTACCAGACTATTTTAAAAATTAACAGATAAATGGAAAGAATAATGAATGTAATTTTGCATAAATACCTACTCATACTAAAGAGATTTTTCTTATCCTTTATGTGTTATAAAAAATGTTTATAATAAGCATCAGTCCTATTTGATGGCAAAGTATGGGCTGATGTCATCCAATCCATTGAAAAGGAATTTTTCAGTAATGAATTATATATGTTGATACAGACAAACCTCAGTCAGCATGTGCCTATATAGTGTTATAAACATATACGGTTGAGACAGAACTCCAGAAGCCAGTCTTTCTTCCTCAAAGTGAGATCATCTATAGTGCCATTTTTTGACAAAAGCTTGACCAATCTAATTGCTCACTATCCCGACCATTTAAAAAGTGACTGCAGACAAGCGAATGAGAAGACCCATTATTTTTTCCATATCTGGCACAGGAATGGAGAAGATGTTATTTCCTTTCAGTAGAACACCTCATACACCTGACATGTAAGATAGCATCATTTCCCCCAGTACTCTTTTCTTTTCCCACCTTTTTCCAGAGGAAGAAACCCTGGTTGCTTCCAGAAGTGCATTGCAGGTCTCCCTCTTGACACTCTGGATGCTCCCGTGTACTCTCCCTTGACATTTGTCCCCGTGGTCTGTACCACTACCAAAGCAAAGTGCTGGAGGCCAGGCATGGCATCCTCCTGAGGTCTTGCCAGCACTTAGCAGAGCAGGAGGATTGCTTCATCTATTTTTCAGGATGGACTTCTATTTATACATTCCACAGTGACATCTGCCTGTCTCATGAAAGCATGACATTGCCTATTCTGCCTGAGTAGGTAATACTGCCTCACCTCCAGGCCCTTTCCTGGAGGAGTGCTGTCTGCTTGGCTGTTCCCTGCTCAGTACATCTGCAGCTGATTGTTCCTAAGTATAGCAACTTGTATCTCTCCCTCCTGAATCACTCCCAGACCATTTCTTTACTTCGTTGAGATCTCTTTGATTGCTAGTACCAACTTCCAACATAGACCTTCCTGTCTTTGTGTTTTCTCTAATTTTACACAGAAGCCTACTCTCTCTTCTTTCATTAATTAAACATTGAATGGAGCTGTATGAAAGACAAAGCCCTGTGGGGAGTCATTTGATATTTGCTTCCATTTTGACAGAGAACAGTTGGCAAAGTCTTCTGGGAGGTACTATCCAACCGTTATTGCACCCAGTTTATAGCAATTTAATCTAGACCGTGTTTCTCCAGCTTAAAAGATTGTAATGTGAAATAATGTCATGTTTTAAAGACAAGATACATGATGCCTATTGCTTCTCCCTAACCACATAGCTGGATACCCTGTTGCTGTAGGAAATGAGCCAATTTTAACATGATTTGTTCTTTACAAATCTCTGTTGGCTCATCTTGCTTTTGCCTCCCAACTTTCAAATAATTTATAACCTCTTCATTTCACTAAACAGGCCTCATCATCCCTTTTAAGACTCCAATTAATTATATATTTGTAAGGGACTTGGTAGTCCAGCTTTTTTTCATTATATCTGACAATGATTTTCCTTAATACAAATATAGCACATAGTTTAAGCCTCATGGCTCCTACAGGAAGACATATCTTTTAAATTTAAGTTCAGATAGTTGTTTAAGTTCAGTTTATTGTTTAAGTATCTTTCATGAATATCCAAGCCTAAAATTAATTTTTTTATAGTTAACTAGACTGGAACATGTCGGGCCTGAAGAGTTGGAGTTAGTAATTTGCCATAGGAGAAGAAAACAGTGCAAGAAAAATGTCAGTGTTGTGTCTGTGCAATGCTATATTGTGAATAAGAATTGTGTTGAATAGGCATTCTGTGAATAGGCATGCTAGGAATGATTCTGGATCAAGAATAATTATAACTTGAGAAAAGTTTTATTGCATTAAATAAGGGGCTCATAATTTTCTTGTCTCTTGAGGATGGAGGCTTCAGATGTGAACGCAGTTTCTCATTTGCACATGATACTACATTTCTCTCTTTTAGCCTAATAGTGGAATACATTTAGTTTATATATCATCTCCAAAACCACTAAATGTTTTAGGTAAACAGGGCAGAAAATGAGATCCTATATGTCAGTGGAGAGCTGATGAATTAGGAGAGAAGAAAGGTTTCATTTCTCCTATGCAATGCTGTTTTCCATTGCTGCAGCAGAGACCTGAAAATATTATTTAAGAACTCATGTTTATATAGACTAAATTTCTAGTTTCTTATACTTTCCCTTGGCATTTCTCTGCCATGCAAAACCAAAAAATTAGGTCAGTCAATCCTATAAAGTTTGGAACTGGCTTAATGTGACACATCAGCTGTGCAGATTGGGAGATCACTCGAAGCTGAATAATCTCATCTGTGATTTCGTTGTGAAATGCCCTGTGGCAATAAGCAAGGTCCACGCAGCATATGGAAAGGAGCTTCATTCACAAATATCGTTTGCTGCTGTAGCTGGAAAACAGGCACTTAATGTGAAGGATGAATATTCAGCTAAGTACAGGTTACATGTCAGACCAGCAGCATCTTGTGAACATCATTTCTGGAATCACTATTTTACTTACTGCTTGAAATTCAAAGACAAAATTCTGAAAATTGTGGAACAACGTTCAGATATAGGTATGGAGGAAGGGCAGGTAGTTGTAGGAAGGGTTTCCATGGCAAAAATGTTGAAAGAGAAGCAGAACTTCTCTGTTATGACACAACATCACTCTGTAAAGCGAATATCTACTCAAAGAAAGATACTTTAAGCCTTACAAATCATCTTGTGGGTATAAGCCCCTGAAGTGACAAGCTTAGTAACCGACAGAAGTATTCGTTAAGGGCAAAAGAAAACACTTCAGTATTCTCTTTCTATCAGGAGCTAAAAGTTGACCAGTCTAGTTTTATTATATGACCTTTTTTATTCCAGCTTGAATCTATACATTTATATAATACTTAAAAGATGTCATTTCAATCTGCAGTGATGATTCACATCTGGGATGATTTTAAGATATTCAAAAGAAATTAATCCAATTTCAATTGCACTGTTAATTCCAGCTAAATTATTTCTCTAAGTATTTCTTATTGACTTCCAGCATTCAAATAAGTGACCATTAAGAAACACTATGTTCAGGGACTGGTATTAATGGAAATCTTAATTCCCTGAAGTGGTAAATGCAAACTTGATGAATTGAGTAAGGAGAACTAGAACAACCCAGCTTGACAAAAAATTCTGTCAGTTTATGTCCCATTTGTTGAACACCGCATTTTTGAGCGAGCAGTCTGTTTGCTGAGGAAGATAGATAGTTTCCCAGACATGATTAGCTGACACTTTGGAGGACCCAGTGAAACACTGATATTTAGAGATGGGCATCTTATCGAAAAATTCCCGTGCCCTTAAACTCTGCCTTTAATATAATCTAATGTGCAAAAGATGCGGCTGTGCCATTTACCTGAATAACATAGTCTTACAGATGAAGTTTTTTGTTGTGATCTTTATAACCAGTATCATTTAAGCAGCTTAAGGCTTCTTTTGCCTATGTAAGTCACCATATTGCAGAGAGGATTCTAATTCTTCATGTCACTATTGATGTACACCAAGGGTTTTGAACAGAATCAGTGGAATATAAAACCTATTATAAAACTATATTAAGTTGTTAACTCAGTAAACATATATGTATGGGAAACTACATAAAAAGCCATTTGTTATGACAAAAATAGTTACAGGAATTACAGCAGAACCCAGCTCATTTAATTACCAGTAAGTCTCAGGTTATACATTTTGCCCTAAGATCTTCTATGTAAAGCATAAACTACTTATGCTGTAAGCCCCATTTTCAAACAGCCTGGAACAACTTCTTGCACTTTAAAATGTAGTTACATCATGTTCTCCTACCAAACCAATTGCAAAGCAGCAAGGGCAGGGTTCTGTGCAGGCACAGGTGTGTGCTCACCCCTGAGCATTGATCTGTTCTCCGATGTGTCCTGTGTAAGAAACGGATGTCTGGGGGGGTTGGGGTTTTTTAGTTTGCTTTGTATAGGAAAAGCTAAGATTCCCTAAATTAGAGATCTTCCTCGTGGTAAGGTGAAAAAACACTAGAAGATTTCCTCAGAGTGGGGGGGTACTGGAAGGAAGCCTGCTCTTGACTGAAAAAGACTTAGGCAGAACAGGTGTCAGGATCCGTGCTTTCTCCGGTGAAGTCTGTCTTCCTTGAAAGCCATCGCTTGCACTAGGGGTTTCTGTTGCCCACCACTTTAATTTCTTTTGTGGAAAACTGAACCTGGTGTGCCTTCTAAGACTCTTGTGAGAAGGGTCTCTATTTCCCTCATAAACCTCACCCTCCAAGGAGAGGGGAGACGGGACATTCCCCATGGAGGTCTCCCTCGGTGGAATCGTGCTATGTCGCTGAAATGCCTCAGTAAGCTTGTTGTGACAGTGCCCCTCGTCTGCTCTGAGCCTTTCATTTGGTTCATTTTCCAGGCTCTTCACAACTTCAATCTGCCTTTCTCTTCTAGTCTTCATGTTCCATTGAACTCTTTCAATAAAGCCCCAGTTAGGCACCCATCCAGAGTCCCCGTGTCTAGGCCCACCTCTGCACTCTTCTTCATGCCTGCTACTCCTTCCCGAGCTCCATTCATTCTTGGTATTTATAGCCTGACTTCCAAGAGATTATAAATCTTACTTCTGGAATCTTATAAATCATACAGTCCTATTGTAAGGAAAAATGAAATAGTGTTTTTTGCAGCCTTCTAGACTTACGATTTCCTCACTCAGCCACAGGATCTCTACTGGCTAGTTATTCTTCATATTTGTTATCTGCTTTGAAAAATAGGTTTTGTCCCAAATTGTTTATGAGTCAACAGAACTGTCCACATGAAAAGACCTGTTGCTCCACTGTAAGATATTTTTAGAGCTGCAAACAGGAAAAAAAAAAAAAAAGAAAAAAAAAAAGCTGTATTTCTCATCATTTACACTTCAAAATTATTTTTTTCTGTCTAATTTGCTTGCTATTAATATGCTTGATGTCAGCAATAAGGTAAAGAAAAAAGCCATTAATATTCTCTGCAACTCAAAGCCTTTGTCTTTTGTTTTATGAATTATATTACAGGAATTAAGATGGAAGCTCAGTGTAAAACAGTACTCTGGAAAGCTTGTATGGCTTATGGAAAACATAGAAGAAACCTCCCTTCTAATATGGAATCTGAATAGATTAATTCAGTTGTCAAGAGTACAATAAGATGCACAGCAAGTTTTTGGTGGTGGTGGGTTTTTTTTGGGTGTAGTTTTAATGAAATTATGATAATAGATTTTGGGTTGTTTAGTGTTTTGTTTTGTTTTTAATATACAGACCTAAAGTGAAACACTCAGTGAAACAGTTCCATCAGATCTTTGGTTGCTTCTGGAAATAAATCTATTTTGTGAACTCACATAAGTAGCAAGTTTACACTGGATTTGGTGTGAAGATTTAGTAAACACTCAGAATATCTTTCTTGCTACCAAAAGAATACATTATGTTAATTAGTTTTGCATACAAAAGGAACTCAGCGTAATTTCTTGTGAACCAGCAAGTGCAAATATTGCAGGTGAAGTTGAACTTTAGAGAGGAAAACAGTCTGTCTTGGTTTGGATGAGTGATGTTGCTTATATTATCACTAAAGCAAATTGTATTAAAGTCAGACTTAGACAGGTATGTGTGTGATGATAAAAGAAAGTGTATGCATGTGAGAGAGAGAAAGGGAGAGAGAGGAACTGAGTCTGAAAAATCTTACTATTCCTGGGTTTACTTGTTAACAAGGTTAGTATCATGTTTCATGGAACGGAGGCTCTGCTTTTTTGGGAAACGTTTCATGTTTTCCTGTTTTTCCAGAAAAAAACCCTATTCATCAGTTTTCCTGACATTTCTAGTATTTAACAACTTGAGGAGTCACAAAAAAAGTAGCTTCTCTGCCACAGCAGAGAACACTGTGAGCAAGTAATCCTTCAAGTCATGTTCAATGGCAAGTGATGTTGGAAAGCTGTTTGAGTTACTAGCTCAGTGCAAAAGGCATAAACAAAACACTTCTATTCTCTTTGGCTGGCACCCCAAACTGAAGTTCAAATCTATCTTAGGCTGAAGTCCACATGCTTCTGTACTTAAAGATGAATATCTCTGAAGGAAAAACCTGAACGTATGTGAAAATATTCAGTTAACCTAAATAATGCTGATTCATCCGGGCTCAAGCCCCAAAATGTCCTCTGTGGTCAGAGAAGGGTTATTTGGTAAAGGCTTAAAGGAGAAACAGAGTGATGCTCAGTGGATGTGGCATTATGACATTCCTCTAGCCCTGTGGGTTCTTACAATATATAAGACATCAAGAAATACTGACAGCTTTTTTTTTTTTCTTTTTGTTGCTGTTAAGAGTACCAACAGCTACATTTTCTTTTATATTTTTGTTACTTCATTATTTATTTTTTTTCTGCCTTTAAAAAGTGAAGGGGAACCCTAATTCATATGAAACATATTTCTGAAAAGACGAGAGGCAGTAATCTTATTTGTTACTGAACTGATGGTGAAATATAACAACAAATCATGTTGTTCTGGGAAGCAACACTGTCAAGAGAGTCATTTTACTTTCTGATACTTTAAAAGCACTTCTAAAAGCTGTTCCTACTGCTGTACAAAACAAAACAAATACAAAAAAACCACTTTCAAACAACCAACAGACACAGACCTGCAAATAAACTAGGTCCAAACCAGTCTTCAGTACTTCAGTTTACAGTTAAGCCAGTGTTGTTCTAATATATAGCTTTGTGTGTGTGTGTTTTTATCTAAGGATGTACATGTCTGTAGACAGGACTTTTAAATTTAATGAGAGAGATGTTATATAG
This sequence comes from Athene noctua, assembly GCF_965140245.1. Classification (NCBI taxonomy): domain Eukaryota; kingdom Metazoa; phylum Chordata; class Aves; order Strigiformes; family Strigidae; genus Athene; species Athene noctua. The sequence goes on from NC_134040.1 coordinate 41,140,783, forward strand.
GTTCTGTGGTCAAAATATTTAGAATATTTCAATTGATAATTAATTTCCATTGATATCCACAATGTCCAGAAATTCTGCCTGATGTTGCCTTTCACCTTGTGTTATTGTCTGCACATCTGCAAAACTGGGAGTAAAAAAAGAACATGCACAGTGACAAAATTATTTGTCAGACAGGGTTATGCTTGTGTGAAATATCATGGTAATTTTCTAACTTACACTAATTCTAGTAATTTTCTATTTATTATTTTAAAATTATTTTTACTATTATAAAAATTCCCTGATACATACGGGTATAAGTTTCTGTGAAGATACATTTTCACTTTTATTTGAGAATTTGCATATGTGAGCAATTGTAAAGATCTGATATTCTTAAAACTGTTACTATATGTTTCTCATATTATAATAGTTTCATATAGGCAGTTGTTCGTTTTGTTCCCTTTTCTAAATTTATTCAGATTATTGCTGCTTTAGCAATCCTTCCTAAGTCTATGGAAATTAAAGACATACAACCATTTAAAAACACCGTCAGAAGTCAGTGGAAGAAAAGCAGGAGCTGAATGAGACAGCCCTTCTGAGCCACTGTTCTGATTTCCCATTTCCACATGTAGCAGACTTGAGTAGTTGTTTTGTGCTCTAAATCCAAATGTTAGCCCTCATTTTCTTTGCTGTTTTATTTTAAACTCCTCAGTAAACATACTTACAAATATCTGCAACGCTGTTTTAGTTTGGCTTCTTGTACACTCAAATAGGTGTCTTTAGACCACTTGAATTCTTCAAGATTCTGTTTTTAAACATTTTACAGTGAACAGCTTCTTCTCTCTATCCAACAACAGGGTAAATCATATGATGTGTTGTTAGGGCTGTATTACAGAAGCAGACATTTTATTTGCTGAAACATTTTTTTTTTTTTTTTTTTACACTTTCTAAAAACATAACCTATAGTATTGAAGTGAGCAGATGGACTAAAAGTCTTGTGCAGGAAGGCTGTACTCAATTTGGGAGAATGGCTTGCATAGAAATGACAACTGTTACGTTGTTGCTTGCTTTCTTTAAAAAATTAAAACAGAAACATCTCCCAAACAAATACCCCTGTCCCCCAAACCCCACATATAGCAAGGTAATTAGAACTGATAGACCCTAACTGTACATTGCTGTTTACAGTCGTAGTAGCCGGTGCTCTCATGCTCTGCTTAGCCAGAGAGCATCACCCGTTAACGACACTGCTAGCATGCTTAATTGCTTTGAGCTCTGTTAGATGGCCAAAGCAGCAGCACCAAATTATGGACCAGAAGTTATATTAGCTAATTAATAACTCACATTTTTCCAAAGATCCCAGATATCTCAATTTTTCAAACTTTGGACTTAAACATTACCTTGAGATTGTTATCTGTTTCTTATTTTATTTATTAGTTTTTCCATGGGAATTTATCACTTTGTGTAGATTACTAGTTCTGGGATGTTATGAATCCTACCTTTGCCAAGCTGTGGTGGAGAAACTGCAGCATGTGGTGCCTAGCAGCTGGCTCCCGCAGCACAGCACTTGCATTTCCCCCTACAAACTCCTCCAACATATACACAAACTCTGTTAGTGGTCTGTCTTTTATGGGGAGTGTGTTTCATTTCAAGAGTATTTACACATCTTTTCTGGCTCACTAGTATTTTCTCTTTTTTTTTTTTTTTTTTCTTTCCCTTGGTCTTGGTCATTATGTGGAGAGCTGAACTTCACAAAGAAAGGTACCTGTGATATTTTCAGACAATATTTTTTTTTTTTTTCACGTGTCTTAAATTATAGGAAACTCTCTTCGGTGAGATGAATTGTCCTGTGGTGGTAAAGATAGAATATGATTAACAGTACTAATTAATTCTTAGGTGCTTTAAAGCAAAGAGGTGGAATCCCATTCATGGACATTTTACTAGACTGCAGAAAAGTGTGTTTGTGGGTTCTCCCTTCCCCTGCGCTGTTCCTAATCTCTCTCTTCCTCCCCCACCCATTGACATTCTGTAAGGTTGTTTCACTAGGATGGGTTGTTGGTTTACTTTCAAATTTAAGTGATTTATCAAGGACTTATTCAGAATCTTAAGAATTATTAGAAGTTAAACCAAAAAGGAATGTTCAGCAGAACAGTGAAACTTAGAAGAAATTGTGTTTCCTGTATTAGTCATCATTCTTGAACTCACCTAGAAGATGAAAGTCTTGTTTAGAGTGCAAATGTAAACAAAGGTGAAATAACAATTGTTCACATTATTCAGCTCACTAGCAGGTAACTGTAGTGCAGTACAATAGAACATTAGCTTTTGAAATGCATAAAATGTAAAATTATGATGACTTAAAGGATCTGTTAAAATTATGTTTCATATCACATAGCATCCTTGGATGAAATATCTGATGTATAACATTATTATGAACGAAATATAGCAGTCTTAGTTTTAGAAAATGTGTATTAGATAGCATGGAAGAAGTACATTATAGTAGAAGTGTGGTTGTTAGTCTTAATTCTTTAAAAAAATAAAACAAAATGTCTTCTGATGATTCTGACAATGGTCTAGATACTGTGCTAATAGATCTGCTGGATCTATAAAGCTTAATGTCTACCTATGCGTTCGCTAAAATTTTGAGGTATGAATCATCATATAATAATCATTTGACAGCCACTTATCATTGCCAGACTGCCATTATTTTTAAGAAATATGTTAAAGGATTAATAATTTTTCATCTTGGCTAACGTAATTCCCATTTTCATGATCTATCCAAACATTTTCTTTCTGAGCTTTAGTGGTTTGTAATGCTTCTGCCAGACGTATCAGGTAGCCAGTCGTCTACCTCATGTCTAGTCATCTTAATAAACAAAAACTTGTTACCCATTTTTAAAATTCAATTTAATGCTGCCCTTCTTGTTTTCAAAAATGTCTGTGGCATTACTTCATATGTTTCTGATGACAGTTTGATCTTGTGCTTCTTTCTCCTTGACTTCTTGTGAATCCTTTCCCACTGGAGTTCTTGTACATCTTTGGAAACTTCCACATTAAAGCATTCTCTCAGTTTCATGATTATGCATCTTCAAAACATTTTTCTTTCTTTTGCTTGTTATGGTTTCTCTTTTTAAAGAGTATCCTGTGAATCTATATTGATTGAATGGTATGCACAAATTTGAATAATTGCTGCTAGATGTTCTTCAGAAAATCATTCTCTTTAAAGTAGTCTGAGAAATTTTTTAGGTTGTTGTCTTCTTTCCACTATTATAAAGAAATAAAATGCACAGAAAGAGTAAGATCTAACTTTTCTACTGGTGTATGTAACTGCCCATGAATGCTTTAGGTTCAGAAGGAAAAGGAAATAGGTGAGAGAAATACAAGGAAACTCTATTTAATTATTGTCCAAATGTCATGTTTTGCAGTGTCTATTAATGGAAAAATGAGAATATGATGCAAACATACGTCTTTATGAGATTTGCCCACAGGTAGCTCTGATGTGAAAAGGCTGATGGTGTTACCAGTTGTAAGAGACCTGCTATATTATGGCTTACTCTTCTAATTCTTATGAGCTCTTAACTGGGCATTAAATTCCTTTAGCCGTGTCAGAATTTACCTAGTTCATTGGCTTGATAATACATAAGAGGCCAAGTCTGTCCCTTATGTAGCCTCATTGACTTCCATGAGATTGCAGTGGGGAACAATTACTTTTATTAAAATTATATTAGTACTGCATACTGAGGGATGTATGTGTGTTGACACAGCATTAAAGTTTAAAAAGATCATTTTTATATATGGAAAATGATGATGTATTTTGAGATTATTCCCTCATGGAAATGATTTTTTTTTTTTTACTCAAGGTTTAAGTTTTGTTGAGACCAAAGCCTTTTTTAGTAAGGTGGGTTTGTACTGCAAACAGAAGCAGTTAGGCTGAACAGACTCAGTAAACAGCTCTGCCAATGAGAAGAGCACTCCTTAATCTAAGCAAGCCAAAATAATTGCTAATATAAATAGTTTAAATAGTTAATGAAATTTATTTTGCAAAATGCAAGCTAGTGGATTTTCATGTGGACTTCGTATGGAAAGAGGACCATCTTTCCACTACCTGGCTTTTAAATCAGCCAGTTAAGGTGCTGAACTTTGCCATGCATCATAAACCTTCCTTTTCTCCTGGTATTTAAATATTGGAATAGACTGCAACACGCTGGCTTTCCTGGTACTGGTATCTATGTTAAAGCAAGATTTAACTCTACCTATACTGCCACAAGTGCACTCTGGCTTACTTTAAACCTATCCATCTAAACGGCAACAAGAACCATTCAGATAGATTTGGCTAAAATAAGGAGTTGCAGAACAAGGGAAAAGGAGGTAATTACATTACTTTGCAGCAGAGACATTAATAGAGTCTGAATAGCTTGATCAGGCATGTAGGTAATCATTCTTAAAATACTCAGTTATTTTTAATCCTTGACAGCAAGAATAATCTAAGTAAGATTTTCTTTGCATCTTCTATTAAAGAGGCAAATATAAAAAAAGCAATTCAAATAATGGAGAAAATAAACTGAAATGTCAAAGTGTGTTTAAATTTGTCTTCCACAAAGTTCTTTATGCTCTATATAAAGTTTTCTTTGTTTGGCTGAATAGTTGATCTTTCATATGGCCACTTCCTGTGGCCTGAAAGTTCTCAATCTTGGTTCAAGATAAAGGGCCCATGGATTTTGAAACAGTTCCAATAATAGTATCAAATGTTCTTGGTGTTACCTAACGGTCCTTAGGCTCCCCTTTCATCAGCTAAATCCTGCTGTGTTTGTTTTTTAAAAAATAAACCCACAAACCCCTTGCAAATACAAAGATCAAAATCAGCTGAAGTTGGGTTGGTTGGATACAGCTACTCTTCAATTGCTGGAAGTCTACATTCATAACATGAGATTCAAAGAGCTTAATAGCCTTGTTTGCAACAAAGATGAGACTTAGTGGAAAGCAAAGTTCAGAATGTAAATGCCTGTGTCTAAAGCAGTGACCATGAAGATCTTGATTGAACCCTGAGTGACTGTAGGTGTCAGAACTCTGTAAACGTCTCGAGGGATTCCCCAGCCACATTCCTTTTATTTCTCTTTGTGTGTATGACAATGTGTCTTCTTGCTAACATGGATAAGATGATGGTTAAGCCTGGTAAGATCTGTTAAAGTAGACCAGCTTTGCCAAAAGGCTTGATTCAGTCACTAGCCATTTCCAGACCTGGTTATTACACAAAATTCGAAAAGAAGCAAAATACAGCTCCTGTATTGGGAAAGGGAGGAAAGATCCCCTTTTGTCTATTAGTTCAGTGGTTAAAAACTACAGCCTCAGAATTATCTGGCTCACAGAAAGGTAGAATCACTGTATCATACAATCATGATACTCAGCTATGAAAGGGCAACCTAGATTCTTAGCTTGCTTCCAGTGAAGAATGACACAGGAAAAATTCTGAAAATGTGGGCACAAGACTCGCAATTTATTCATGCTCATTCATGTGGTGAATGGAGTTAAATCCAGTTGGTGGCCAGTCACGAATGGTGTCCCCCAGGGCTCGGTTTTGGGGCCACTCCTGTTAAACATATTTATTAATGTTCTAGACGAGGGGATCGAGTGCACCCTCAGTCAGTTTGGAGCTGACACCAGGTTGGGTGGGAGTGTTGATCTGCTCGAGGGTAGGGAGGCTCTGCAGAGAGACCTGGACAGGCTGGAGCCATGGGCTGAGCCCAACTGGAGGAGTTTCAATCAGGCCAAATGCCGGGGGCTGCCCTTGGGCCACAACAACCCCCAGCAGCGCTACAGGCTTGGGGAGGAGTGGCTGGAGAGCTGCCAGTCAGAGAGGGACCTGGGGGTGTTGATTGACAGCCGGCTGAACAGGAGCCAGCAGTGTGCCCAGGTGGCCAAGGCGGCCAATGGCATCCTGGCTTGTGTCAGCAATAGCGTGGCCAGCAGGGACAGGGAAGGGATCTCACCCCTGTACTCGGCACTGGTGAGGCCCCACCTCGATTCCTGTGTTCAGTTTTGGGCCCCTCACTCCAATAAGGACATTGAATGACTCGAGCGTGTCCAGAGAAGGGCAACGGAGCTGGTGCAGGGTCTGGAGCACAGGTCGTACGGGGAACGGCTGAGGGAACTGGGGGTGTTTAGTCTGGAGAAGAGGAGGCTGAGGGGAGACCTCATCGCCCTCTACAGCTCCCTGAAAGGAGGGTGCAGAGAGCTGGGGATGAGGCTCTTGAACCAAGTAACAAGTGACAGGACAAGAGGGAATGGCCTCAAGTTGCGCCAGGGATGGTTTAGACTGGCTATTAGGAAGCATTTCTTTCCAGAAGGGGTTGCTAGGCATTGGAATGGGCTGCCCAGGGAGGTGGTGGAGTCCCCATCCCTGGAGGCGTTTAAGAGTCGGGTTGATTTAGCTCTGAGGGATCTGGTGTAGTTGGGAACTGTCAGTGTTGAGTTAATGGTTGTTCTGGATGATCTTCAAGGTCTTTTCCAACCTAGATGATTCTGTGGTTCTGTGTGAATTATTTTTCTTGAGGGCGCCTAACATCCAGTGTGATATGCAAAACAGCGTCCTGGAAAATGGGGTGCCCTTTGGAGCCCCCCGGTCATGAAGGGATGTGGTTCTCATTCTGACGTGGGAGCTTCCTCCTCTTTTGGAAGGCTACAAAAGCCATCCCTGCCTGGGTATGTCCTGGGGTTGCCTTTGGAGTGGCATGGTTTTGGGGAAGGATGGGAAGCACGTTGTAGCCACTATACGAGAAGCACTGAGCTGCTGTTTTAGACCTGTGAGGATGACATATCTGCCTCTGTCCAATGGCAGGAGTCAGGGATCCAGGAGATTCCAACCTTGGCTACAGAGTGAAGCGGGTGTCAGCAGACACCTGCCTGCAACTTGGAAAACTCAGACACCCACCCCTCTGGAGTTAGTCCTGGTTCTTTTCCACTAGGCCTGATTTTGGGGAGAAGTTTCAGCAAAATACCATGCTCTGTTTCAGGTCCAGAGGTTACTCTAAAAGCTGGTCTACTCTTAGATCTGACAAAGTAGTGCATTGTTAAAAGTGACAGGAATGAGTCTCTTTAAACATGGAAAAGAGGGAAAAGTAGATTTAAATGCCCTCTTTGATATCATTGATATTTTCCTGATTTCAGCAAATCCTCTTCTCCTTGTCCTAACATATGTCCCTTTTAACAAGAAAGGAGAGAGAACTTTTTCAGAAAGAGGTGAAAGTGAAAACAACTTTCAGAGCAAAAGTTTTGATAAGCATTTGCTTACATAGAAAAATATACAAAATACATTTTTTTTTTTTTTAGCCAGATTTGCCAAAATAGCTGAAACAAAGTTGTTTGGATTTTTCAGGATGATTCACATTTTTACAATTTGTTTTTTGACTAAAAAAGTAGATTAGTAATTTGTATAAAGCTAAACAAAATTATTTCTAGTTAAAGAATTTATTCAGTAAAGGGCTTTGATAACACTTGTTTGTATACAGAGGCTTGATAAATTAGTTATGTGCATAATTTGTTTTCCCCACAGCTGCCTGCTAGTGCAGTTTTAGTGACAACCTATTTATGTTCTTTCTAATTGTATGAGGAAGATCTCAGATAAACATCACTTATATAGCAACTGAGTAATTATTTGACCATATTTTGCATCTTTGATGAAACATGAAGAAAAAATCAGCTAATGATGCCACTGCTGCCAGGACCAATTTTCACTCTGCCAAACCAAAACTTCAATGCTGCGAAGCTTTTCATATTTTTCATATGGGTACCTTTTTATATTTTTCATGTGAGTACCTATTCTTACTACTATACTTGATAATTCTGTTCATGGATTATATAGAAAGATGTACATGATTTGAACAAGCAGTCTTAAATGGGCAGATTAACAGGTAGAAAGAAAGGTATTAGGCTTTTATCTAACATTAACATTGCACGAGAGAGTATCCACTCTTCTGGGAATAATTAGTTTGTTTAAACCTGTTTAGATTTTAAAGTATCATTTGTATTAATTGAGCATTTAGAATTCTGCTCTTTTATCTTTTCAATTCTTTACAAAGAAATAGATTTTAAAGACTGATCAAAGGCATGTTCCTCTCTTTCTTACCTCTAGCATAGTAAGGAAAGCATTTGTCTTAAGAAATCAAGTCGGTTAGTTTTATAATAAATATATTGGTACATACTCACAGTTCAAATTGATATGTGTACATTATCCACCAAAAATTTTTAATATGAAGTGGTATTTGTCCCTTTTAAGACCTAACTGATGGCAACATCTGCACATGACCCCATGACTACCATATATAGTAGATGCATAGATGCATCTGGGTAGTGCATACTCATCACCAGCATAGAGTCAACGAGGAAACTACACTGGCTGAATCAGTTTTTGATGTACTGGCAAGTGGTAAAAAATCAAGACTAATCCAAAATAATTAGCAATATCAACAGCTAACTCAAATTTCTTTATTAACTGTGTTCTACACAATCCAACCAATAATATGTGCAATACTTATGACAGTAACCAAATTCTCACAAGACTAATCCTATTCTTTTTTCTGTTAGTTTTCAGTAACTTATATATATATACATGTGTATACACACAGAGGCATACACACATGAATTCATATATATATATATACACACACATAGTATGTATGTATATTATAAATTTCTTCCTCCCATATGTGCTTCAGTATTCTTTCCCTACCGAGTTTTGCTAATGCCTATTTCATTACTTTCTTGGCTTCAAAATGTGGCTTTTTGCTCAGTCCCCCTCTCCACAGATTTGATTGTTAGTCACAAGTTCTTTGAGTTACCAAAGGAGTAAAGCTACCCCTTCAGAGGGATGTTAGAATCACTGTTGTTGACTAGTCAGTGCTGGATTTAACATTACCTAGCTATAACAATTTCTTCTATTTTCTTCTTTTTTTTTTTTTTTCCTATATCATCTATGTTAAGATTAGCCTGTAAGCAAGTAGCTTCAAAGAGTAGCTATGTAATTAAAAAAAAAAAAATTAAAATCTTAATTTATTCAGTTTCTTCCAATGTTTTCAGATTGATTATTGAAAACAGAACAGCTGTTCATCTGTGTTTCTCTTCAGTTTGAGCAGTACTTTTGGAATGCATGCACGGAAGGAAAATACCCACCTCTTTCCACCTCTATTTTCAGAAAAGACTTAAAAATTAAAATATGCAGATTACTTTGAGAAAGCTCATTGATTTAGGAATATCCTTAGAAGCTTGTTTAGTGAATGAAGCCTTCAGCATTCCATTAGTTGTCTGTCTGAGGATCTAAAGTTTATTTGTGAATTATTAAAGGTTTGAACTATCTTAAAAAAATAAAACCAAAAACTTTCAAGCCTGAAATCAAAATCAGATTTGCATTGTTTAAAAATGTGGAGCTAATGGTTTCCTATAAAGGAAACACCTGTTACTAGTAGAGAATTAAAGCAATGTTCCAGATCCCGTGAAAATGAATAAAGAGCTCAAGGCACCACTCAGACAAAAAGCCTTCAACAAAATTCAACAGACTATCAATCACACCAGAAAGACTTGATGAAACATTTTCATTACTTCTAAACAACAAAAGGTGTCTTTTGGAAAAAAAAAAAAATCCTTGGGGATATTTCAGCCGATTAATTATACAAATAAATTGTCTCTTTAGTAACAAAGTGATTACAAACAACATTGGAAATATAAACTTTAATGTGCCTCTCAAACTTCAGGATGTAAGCATTTTGATATTGGTAGAAAAATTTAAATTTCAAAGCATGTTCTTTTTCATTTTTCAGTAAATGCGTGCATGTTTAGGAGGAATAAAGTCATTGAAGGGAAATCTGAGCAAAGCTATCATAGAGAGGTTTGTTCTTCCACTCCAGCTCCTGTTGATTGGTATCTTACCTTGAAATTCATCCCATTGATCAGCTGTGATGATTTACATAGTTAGACAGCACTCATGATGAACAGTGTGGCAGATTTCAGCCCATAATTCCCTGAATTCAACAGAAATCTGTATGTGCACTCAATGTCTATTGTAAAGGATGACTCCTCCTAAAGCAAACATGAGGAAATGTAAAACTTTCACACTGAAAGCTGGCATAATAAAATAGCCAGGGACTAATGAAAATGAGTTCCCCATTTTTTGTAAAAGTTTCAGCAGTATTGTATCCATGATTTTTTCCTTAAACTTTTAAGACCAAAAGAAACCAATATGTTAATTTCCATGGCTCACAGCATAACTGATAATTGTATAATTTTATTAGCTGATTTCAAATCAAATCCACAACTTATGGCTGAGCTAGAGGATGTTGTTTAATAAGATATCTATTATTTTTTTAAAGGCTTCATGTAAAAGAGTTGGCTGCTTCAATAGATAAGTTTCTCCAATATTATTATTAATAAATATTTGCACCTGATTTCTTCTGTCAGTAGCTAAACACTGCAGTATCATGTTGCACCAGTGTCTGCATCAAAGATCCTTTATTAAAAATGTATTTTATCACATGTATTAGAATAACTTTTAAAATAAATGAAGTAGATTAGTTTTTCTTAAGTTTCTCACTGTAAAACAGATTTCCTAGACAAACCATGACTGTTGTTTTTTCAGTCCTTTAAAATGTATGCTTAACTTTGCAACACGAATTACTGGATATTAATTATAATGATGACATCATGTACATATAAAGAGCTTTGTAAATATATGTTCTTATCCAATATTCTCCAACTGTTAATCAAAGGATTGGGTTTTTTTAAGGTGTATAATTAAAATAATCTGATAGTCTGGAGCAATTGCTTAAGATAAAAAATTACTTGATATGACTGATCTTTAATATGATGCCTTGCATAGAAAAACAGAGAAGGAAATTCCCATAGCCCCCCAAAATAAATTTGTTACATATTTACTCTGATGTTTTTTGATATTATTTATCAAAAGCTGAAGTTCAGAAACATTAGTTGTGTATTTCTTACTGTAATTTTTAAGGTACCACTATCTCTGAATTTTGTGGGCTTTGGGATACTTGATTGGAGATGTTCACAAGATTCCTGTATGCTTATTACTGTTAAGCTCCAGATGGATGCTTTCAACCTTGATTCCTCTTAAAATAGCTTCTGTGTGTGCTCATGTCTAGTTACAGTGTAATTTCTCTATATCTATGAAGAACAGTCTTACCTATTTTGCCATCACTTATTTCTCTGTTAAAGCAAAGGATCCCTGGTTCAATCAACTCTCCTAACGGCACAGTTTTTATTTCACCCCTGCTGTGGAGCGAGAAGTGATCTCCCCAATGGACCTGCCCCAGTTCACACACATTTGAGGAATCAGCCACATCTGTGCACCACACGTATTGTTATAATGGTCACAGGAATGCAAAAGTCACAAGGAATTCTTACATGTTCTGGCTTGTGTTATGAAATGATGAAAGAAAACTATTAGATGCTCTAAACTGCATTTTACTACAAATCGTGTATATACAACATACTAGCAAGTGTGAAGATCACCTTTGCTCTTAATCTTTCAGCGACCATATATACCTGAAAAAGGTATTAGAAAACACCAAAATCTGTGAGGTTCCAAAGATGCAACAGACCAGTTCTTGGCTGGCCTTCAAAAATTATGATATTATAAACTGGAGAACAGCATACATGTTTTTCTTCTTTCCAGTTAAGAATCTGTTATACCTGCCCATTTTACTTGATTCTAGTTTTGCTCTTTTCTGAATGATAGTCATTCAGATAGAATAGAGAAGTAGTCATTCAGCTAGATAGATCATGATAAAGATAACCAGAAAGGATTAAAACTACATTTCTCAGGAGTTATCCTCTTGAAAAGTTATGGAAAGTTATGGCTGACATTGATAATACTGGACTGAACAGTACAGTTTAAGAATATTGAAAATTAATGTAGGTAGTTAATAGATCTCTACTGAATATCTGTGAATAGTATAAATAATATACATTAATAATAGCAAGGATAAATGTATGTCTAAGTCTCCAGTGGGAAATAATTTTTTTACATGTCACTGAATTATCACAGATGGTCTCAGGGCTCGAGTCTACTGTGTAAGTAGTTTTGTGAGTGAGCATTGCACACCTAATCTTGAACAGCAAATTGACTAAAATTATTTCAGAAATGTATAGGAAGGCCTACATATGATGCAAATGTCTCCAGGGTTCTAACTAAATTAATACTGTTTTAAAAATACACGCTACTACTACATTCATGAAGGTTATTTATCTATTTGCTTCTTTTCTCCAAAGAAGAGGATAACTATTTTCCTAAGGCAGCAAACACAGTACATACTCATGAAAATATATTTTCAATTGTGTAAAATATTTGAGCCTTTAACAGTAGGGGAATGTTTATAATCAAGTTATAGAACCCCAGTATGTTTAAAGTTGAATCACAAAAATGTATGCAATTATATATGTATATATAATCAGAAAGAGAATCCTGTCTATTTTATTCTGTCAGGCCACTTCTGTATATTGTTTTTATTATTTTCTTTAAAAATTGAGATAGATATGATATTGATAGTTATCATAGATGTTATGAAGCTCTTCTGGTAGTACAAGTTCCACCACGTCTGGCAAAGTGGACACTGGATGTCCTATACTGTACAATGCATTGCAGTGCAGGGAGATGGCAAACTCTGACCCACCTGCAGCTTGCAAGAGATTAGGCTTGTCGTCTAAATGGATGTGGTTCCAGGAGAGGTGCTGGTCTCTGCCCTGGACCCCTCTGTGCTGCCATGTCCTATGAGGTGTGATGGGTTTGGTTAGCGTGTGACACTCAGCTCCGGTGTCACTCTGGCGTGTTACACACGTCTACCATACACAACTGCATGTCATAAATTTGGGTGGTCTCTAGTAACAAAGGTTTGATTTTAGGTTGGGCATTAGCTAATTTGCCTCCTGAAATAACAGCATAACACTGTAGAAACTGTCCTAGTGGTGAGGTGTGGGAGCTTGATCACACACTCAGAAATCACACAGAAGTGTTTTGTTAGATGAGATCTAATAGCTATATGAACTCTCAACGTTCATAATTTGTGAAAACTTCCACTTCTCAACATTAAAATTATTTTCCTTGTCTCAGATTTTCTAGTCACAGTCCTGAAATTCTAGAAAATATGAGAGTAGGAGAATTTTGTTTTTCTCAAAGATACAATGATGAAACAACTGAAAATGTTAAAATGGTCACTTAACTTTTGATTGTTGATGCTTGTAGTTTGGAAACCAAATGAAAAACCTTACTGGATCATTATTCCCTTGACAAATGAATTCAAAGCAGCTGTTTTCCAGAGGTCTGCCTAAGAGAGGTAGGTGTGTTATATAGTAGGTGTGTTATACAGGACACTCTACCTTCTGTTCCCTATCCCCCTGATTATTTTTTTTTAATCGAGGAAAAAAATCCTGATAGTTAAATCAAATCTTTTGTTTCACTTTCTCACTTTTTCCTCTAAAGAAGGTAAACTAAAGGCATAAAGAAACCCAGGACAACAAATATTTCATAGGACAGATAGAAATGGTATGAGTTCTAAATATTGAGTACCTGAAAATCATCTGCTGATCACATTGGCTTTCGATAAGAAGAGCTAGGCTTTCACATCACTTTATACCTGTACATGTAAGGATACTTTTTTTTTTTTTTCATTATTTATTCGAAAAGTTTATAAATGTTCTTTTATATTTTAAAATCATTTTATAACATGGTATTATAATTACAGCTTGTGAATTATAGATGTAATTATGTTGCAGTTACTATAATGAAGACAGTAATGGCAGTGCAGAACTGGTTTAGGACAACTCAGTAAATGAAACTGAAAACAAACAAAACAGGAAAAAAGGATCTTTTTATGCCACCAGTGAAATGTAGTAATATATTGCCTTTTCCATCTAACAAAGGAATTTTTCAGCATTGAATAGTCTATAGAAATAAACAAAATCTACAGAAAAGTGATGAGGGATGTTCTGAAAGCTAATAGATGCTCTTTAAAATAACAGACTGCTGTATGAGGTGTAAGACTGGGATTCAGACAATCAATGAGTGTCCATTTCTTCCACCTATTCTTATATGGGTTTCTGCTATGGTTTTTTTGGTCACCTATTCTCTTTAAGAGTTTATTACATGTCCTGATACATTGATAACAATGTTTGCTGTTGCCACATCCAAATTAACTGTGAACTCTTCAGTCTTATTAAACAACTGATGATGAAAGCCTAATTCTTAATCTTGGAGAGCTGTATTCTGGACAGCTATGTCCTGGTTGCCAAGGCAGAGTTTACTGAGACCTACTCATCAAAATCCCATGCATGAAGGTTGCAGTCAATGTGTAGGGAAAAAATAATGTACAGGGAACCACAAAGCTTACCCATGAACTACTTAAGGAGCACTGAGGGAATGCCGTGGATGGAGTAACTTGTTCAGCTTTCAGACAGACTGTGTCCACTAAGTAATTTGTTTATAATTTGTTTAATTTGTGTGTTGTGCATTTGCATTCTTCTGTGTGAATTCATATTTTGTGTGTGCAAACTGTTGGTCACACCGGTGGTTAGCATGCTGGAAATACTTTTGGTTTTGAAGTGGCTTACATACAGCAATTTAGAAGTCACTGTCCTAATTTGCAGTACAGTAATTCTTTCACAGTAAACAAACACATAACTGCCAGTCCTGAACTCTTGTGTATAGTTGTTTCAGCTGAGGAAACTGATTTAATCCCTCTAGCTCTAAGGAAGATTTCTCATACCATATGCCTTTATTTGTCCACTTGGGATTTAAATCCCTCAGATAGCATGAGGCTGTGGCATGGTTGAAAACGGGCTGGGAGGGGCTGTCTCCTGGAATAAAATATGATTACACTAGATATATTAACTTTCATTACTTTCTTATCCACTTTGTACTTGTGTCGTGTTGAGCAGTGCAGTTCAGCTGTGGGATGATGTGCCTGGGAATCATGATTCCCATACCTTGTCATACTGCAACACCTGGACTTTCCTGGGAGCTGAGAATCTGTCCCCAGGTTTCTTCCCCCAAAATTCAGTTCAAGATCACTAATTGCGCTTAATGAGAAATGTTAGAGAAACTTTAATTAGCAAGGGCTTCTCTGTTTACTTATTTCAGAGTCTCAAGCACAGTTTTGTCATGACATCGTCCACACGGTGAGATGTTTTCGACTTTCCTTTGTCAGAAATAACCACAGATTTTGATGTATTAATCTTCATGTGTTTGGCAGTAACCAGTCTGTTGATTTATAATATCAAGGCAGACTATTGGCCTGCTTTAGTTTTTTTTTTTCTTTCCCCTGCTATGTTAGACAGCCTGGAATGCCATCTGCTACTGGGATTCTTATCCCTTAAACTAAATGTGTAATTCAAGTATACAATACAGTATTGTACTTCTGTCTTTTTAAACTGAACAGCTGTTGGGTACAAAAGATATACTCCAACAGTGTTGTTTTAAGTATGTTATCTATTAAATATCAATGAAGCCACGCATTGTTTAGCACCATTATCAAAGATGAGATTTTTCTCCAAGTAATCACACACTGGGAAATAAACAATCTGCAACACATTTGATAGCATCCAAACCAAGGTGTGGAATTTCATTAGGCTGTTGGGTGTATCTAATGTTCTCATTTATCAAAGCTTACAGAACAAAGAGGTTTGTTCACTTGAAATGGGACATTTATGTACTTAAAATAGAAATACTAAGGAAAAATGTGAAATGATTCAGGTTAAAGAGGGAAGTGGAAACTGTGGCAATATAACCTCTTGAATGAATTAAATAAGTAATGAATAAAGAACATCTTCCATCTTTATTTGTTGTAATTAATTCTTGAGAGAAATTCTTAGCTGACTGGAGGATTTAAGCAAATCCCATCCCCATTTCTTGTACTTAAAAGAAACGTCTTCAATGAGAATAACTTTTGCTACCACAGATTTTTGGTCTAGGTTGAAAAAAAATTAAAGTTCACATCAAACAAAAAAAATGCTTTTTAGTTTTGCTTAACATGTGTTAGCCACTTTTAACGTGGGCAGGATTTTAGGAGTATCGGTACAATAAGAACCCAATGAAAACATATCACTATACACGGTCATATGTAACGTGTGGGCATATGTCATGTCTTGTTATCATATCAGGAGTTAGGCTGAAGAAATAATATCTGGAGAATTTTGTAAGAGAGTGTTAATTGTAGAGAGCTGCATATTAATCTTCTGGACAAACAAATCTGACTCATTAGAAGCCCTACTCCCATCAGGGAGAAGAATGGGAGGTATCTGGGAGAGGAAGCTCCATTAATCAGCATCTACGGTTAGTTTACAAATTTGTTTGTCAGGAGATAAAGCTGAGAGGTGCTTCTCTGCAAGAAACAAAAACTTGAAATGTTACTTAAACATTTTATTAAATATATATTGGATGTAAAATATATAAATTTTCTTTGGAGCCAAGTTTATAAGCAAAACTTCTCTTGTGCCACATGCTCTAATCCATATAATACAGAATCTTACTCTGTCTCTGTAGTAAAATATGTGATTTAAAAAAAATATTAGAATTTAGATAGAAAAGTACCCTTCACCCTGTGTTTCACGTACAGCAGGGGAGATGTAGCTTTCTCCTGAGATGTAGATTTGAACTCTTCAGGATCAAGAAGGTGTTGAATGTATCTTTGTCATGTTGGCATAGGGATTTGGCACCTGAGCTACCATTTAAAAACTAGGGCATTTCTACAGTTTCCTCCTTCAGATATATTTTTGTATGTAAGTAGCCCATGACTGCTGTTTCTGATGTAATTCACTCCTGTCTGTTAAGCAACTTTGAGATGGCAGGAATATTTCTCATTTTAGAAAATAAGCACAAGTGTTTTCCTTCATTAACTACATGGAGACAATTCTCAAGACAGATGGAAGCAAACATTTGCTGCTCAAAAAAAATTCTTAAGTGAAAGCATATAGGCAACCATAGATACCAATTTAAATGTTTTCTGCAGGTTTTGAGAATTGGGCTCCTGGAGTTACTTTCTCCAGTTCTATCTAAGTTCCTTGTCAAGGACTTTAATTCATATGCGAATCTGAGAGAATATAGTCCAATTCTTCAAAGGTATTTAGGCATCTGAATCCTACTGTTTCATTGAGAGTTAGGTACTGAAGTACCTTTAAAGATCTGAGCCTAAGTGACTCTTCAATGTGATACAGAAAGTCGTCTGTACAGCAGGAAATTGAACTGAGTTCTCTGGGGGCTGCTGCTGTAACCCCAGGATCTTCCCTCCTGTTGTCCCTGCACAGCTCTGAGATGAACTCCCTCTGATAACCTCTGAGATTAGTCAGCTCTAGATCTGTAAGAAATTATAACTACTTGTCTTACAAAAAACCTCCACCAAAACATGGCACTTTTTGATGCCACACGTTGTTCCTCAAATTGAAAAAAACACAGGGTAAAACTAGTCTGTGCCTGTGAGAGTTTAGGCTATGATTTTCAAGTACTCTAATGCAGTTAAGCACTTATCTTTGAATTTCAATGAGATTTGAACAGCTAGCAGAAGCCCTTAACTTTCTTCAAACTCCCCATTTCAAAATCTTAAAAACAAAAAACAGCAGCTGGGAGTAAAACCTGACAGAGGTTTGGGAGGTGGTACTGGGAAAGACAAATGTGAAGATATTTTTCATACTGTAGCTGATACAAATCTATTAGAAATAATTAGAAAGTCACAATTCTGGATTTCATTTTTCAATACCTATGAACACTAGAATGTGCAGCTATGATTAACCTCTCATTTGCAGTGCTATAATGTCTCAGTCCCATGCCACAAGAGGTAGTGAGAAGCTTGTTGCTGATTTAAATGACAGAAAACTCTGAACCTTGGTCCAGGAATAATTTCCTTGGAAACAGGAAAACATCTGTTTTAGGATAGAATCAAGAACAGTGGCATTAACTGTTTGTTGCTGCCGTGATTTCAGTTTCAGAATATCCCAATGAAAACAGCATTACCCCAGAGGTAGGAACAGATAAGAGAAATGGTTTTGCATACACTCGGGGTTTCAGAGTAAAGGTTACTCTGGAAAAGCTGCTTTCTTGGTTTTTTGTTTGTTAAAACCTCTCCCTGCTCCTCACAGGCAGCTGCGCAGTAGAGCCCTATACCGGAGCCATTTATAAAGTATGCTCAGCAGCAGCAGGGCCTCATTCCCGACCACGAGCCCCGATTGTTGTTAGCTTTTGAGAGTGAATTTTGTGTTGGTGACAAGTGAACACTGTTAATGGAAGTTACATTTGTCCTCAATTTTCACCTCAGGCTCTTTGGCTGCATCTGCAGTTTCTTGACACTCTGTCCTGTGCTTCAAGGTCCTTATTTCTCTGGTTCTGGCACTAGGATCTTGAGCAGGCTGCCGCTCCTGCCTCTGGCTCTACCTGGCTCCCACTGATGTGGAATCCGGGGACAGAAAGCTACCGAGATGCACCCTGGTCTCGTGCTGGTACAGCGACAGAGTGTGCAGCTGCGTTTGGGAACTTGTGTGAACTGTTTGGTTTCATGTTTTCGTGTGCGCTCCTGTGGTGCTCTGATGCTGATGAAATGCTGTATGTGAGCATGTTTTGGGGGTGAAGGCTGCACTGCTGAACTGAGGCTGCTCCAGACAGGAAGGTGGACGGAGATAATCCAGGGGTTTCTGACTTCAACAGCAGGTCAGGAATTAGGTGACTTGCTGGAGAATGTCATTAGAGAAAACCTAGGCAGTCTGGGTATAATAAACAACAAAGCCTTAAATCCAGAGGACCCCCATTAGCACTCAATGTGTCTTTAAAAGTATTAAGGCCTAACAACACCACAGACTACTTTGTATTTTAGCTGTAAGATGCTCAGGATTTTAGGCATAAAGCCAGCATAAGAATCCGCCATGTGTTAAAGATTATCTGACTGTTTGTAACATTCAACCCCTCCTTCCTAGCCTGCTTCCCCGTAGATATCTCCTATATTATGGTGGCTAATTTTAAAGCAAATACAATAATCATGCCTGTGAAGGCATGACAGACTAGGAGTTTGGTTTCTTTCTGAAAGGAAGAAAAAAAATTAACTATATGTAGTCTGCCTAAGAAAAATAATAGACTATTATTGACTGAAACATTTAATTCTTAAAGTTTCACATATTTTAATGGAAAATATACATAATACTTTAAAACTTGATAATATAAATTTAAAAAGAAAATTAATTCTTTGGTTCCCAGAATGATAAAATGAGATGTTTTGACATTTATAGAAATTGCTTATACTTATAAAATAATATTCCTGTAAAACTGACTTGATTTGTGTAGTGTTTAATTTTCCAGACATGAGTAGTCTTTCAGCATGTTCCCCTGAAATATCAGGGATTCATATTAAAAATAATAAATAACTTCTTTACAAAAATAAGCATCTGAAACAAACCACTAATAATATAATAATAAATGACACCTAATGGTAGCTTTTTTGACATTATGTAAAGTAAAAGTTGAATATTGTTTGCTGTTCTGTGATTTTTCCATTAGGTGAAAAAGCAATTTTACAATCATCACAATAAACTTTTGGAAGGAAGCTAAACTTTTTAATACCTGGTTGCAAATGATACAAGGAGCTCATTCACTATGAGCTAAAATACAGTATTCATCTTCACAATCATTAAAGTTTGCCAAGTTATAGTTATATAATGAGTCCTATCTAAGAAAGAAGCCGAGAAGAAAATTATTTTGTATTATGGACTGGAAGAGTATAATAAAAACAGTAATAATCACCGTTTCTTGATAATTGAGGTTTCCAGATTTGTAATATGACCTGATTTTACAACTTGACAGTACAAGAGCCTAGGGGTAGTCTGGCATGTCAGGCACAAACACGACTGCTGAATTTCCCTTGTCTGGGATCATTCCATAACTGCTCACCTGAGTTTCTCAGTGCTGCTTCTGATGCACGCAATGCTGGCCGGTGATGTCAGCAGGTGCCTGGGGTGGGTACCACTGAGGCGTGAGCCGGAGGAGCTAGGAGATGCCGTGTGGAAGCGTGTCTGTGTTCTGCTTGGCCCCAAGCCAAAGGGGTTGGTGAGTACCAAGTGCTCCCCCGAAACCACAGGGCCAGGCAGCAGGCTTCCTCCAGCCTCTCCAGCTGCCCGAGTACCCGAGAAAATAGAGCACTCTCTTCTATGCCATTGAAAATATAAATCAAAATTAAGAACTTGACTACATTTGCAGAATTTTTGATTTCTCACTGGAGGTAACTCATGCCTTTTGTGTATGCTGGTTACAGCAAGGTCTGTGCAGTTCCTTCACGATTCTTTGCTTGATAATAATTTGAAGTAATAGTCAAAATAATTTGACATGATGGTGCAAGGCAGCTTTCCAGAGCAGAGGGAGTTAGAAGCTGTCTAAAATGCCTTTAGTGAGAAGATACCACGTCACTGAGCCTGACGTATTTAATTCAAAACACCTCATTGTACTTTCCCTCATTCACGGCACAGTTCCTGTGGAGCATTCCTGGAGCTTCTGAAGGACTGCGCTGGGTACTGCTGTGCCTGTGACTTCCAGGTGTTTTCTGAAAAAAACTAAAAGAAAAAATTCTTTGTGAGATAGAAAAGCGAGTATTTGTTCACATTGCTTTTGTGAATGGCTATGGTCAATAAACAGTGTAAACCAGCAATAGAGAAGGTAGGAGTATTCGTACATGGCTCTCATCTTAAATTCCAAATATATACCCGTAAGAGATGAAGGGCCGTAGTTTGTTGGCCTTTTTGCATCTGCCAGTATGCAGTCATATCACAGCTGGGGGGAGAGCACGTCAAGGAGGGAGGGAGGTGGTTTGGCTGAGTGCATTTCATCTCAGCTCTTGTGTGCTGTTTGCCTTCAGCGCTCAGAATAGCATCAGGGCCAATCTGAGGATGACTAAATTTCTGGGGAGTACTGGAAACGCCAAGGTAACTAACGTCACCTTTGTCCACCCCCTCCTTCCTATTCTTTGTGCTGGGAAGAAACAGGAGGCACTTAGAAATAGGACTGCGTAGTACGCGTCATGTCATAGCTGCTTTTCTGACGAAAGCCCTGAAAGTGACAAAAATCATAAGAATTTCTATTTTAATTTTTTTTTCTGATAGTAGCTGCTAATGTATTGGTAACCATCTGGAAGGGATTAAGGAAGCTGCATTGTAGGTACAAACCCCTAAAATGTACTAGTTCAGATTTTTTAAAATTTCATTTTTTAAACAGAAAAGCATTTGCCATCTATTACTGGTTAGAACACCACCAATTCAAAGACTGCTGGGATTATGCATCTTTCAATTTAACTGTGTCAGAATGCAAGGACTGGCATTTGGTATAACCATGATGTTATATTTAATTAAAGGCATTGCTATCGTGATCCTTAGCACTATGGATTAGTAGTAGTCTCTTGGATAAAATGAAGCACACTAATTGTAAGCTGATTTACTGGTTGTCTTCATGCAACTAGATGGCACTGCTATTTACACCAAATGTGGTCAAGTATCCTTTTAATACAGACATGGATTACACACATTAAGCACAAGACAACATAATCCGAAAGCACACTAAAATGCAACAGAAATCCTGACAAAATCTAACCCAGCTTTTATACAGCTACAAATTACTTCTGTAACCTCTCCTAAGAGTTTTAGTGAAATAAATAAAATGATAAAGAATAAGGCAAAAAACCCACAAACCACAAACCTTTAAAATAATGACAGAGTGAGTAATAAATGAACATATTTTAAGCAATGACAGTGAGGTTTTTCTGTATGTTTCTTCATAAAAAAACCCATAGTTTTAAAAAGTTTAATATTAGTGTAAATGTACACATGGTTTCCTGCAACCCAAAACCTAAAAGGTTTTGCTTGCTTGGCTCCAAAAATGCCTCTGGTAAAGCTACATCATGTAAATACATATACAGGGTGCAAGTGCTGACGTTCAAAGAGATTTTTTTTTAAATTTATTTTCATTTTCTCTATCACCTTTGGCATATTGATGAGTATTCCTGTAATCAATCATACCCGTTCTGATTTTTCATTTCTTTTGTTGCTTGTTAAAAAACCTGACATCAATGGCTAGCCAAATATAAGTCTGACAGGTAAAACAATTTTAGGATTCAGGAAAGCTGGTATCAATTATAGCATGTTTCCACTTAGGCTTTATTCATATTCTGAAAAAAAATGGCAAGCATTTTATACTGGAGAGTTTGGGGATTTAAAAAATTACCAAAAATTTTTAAAAAACCAAACCAAAACAAAAATAAAAGGTTTACAAAATGATAGTACAACAGCTATGCTCAAAATGATCAATATTTATGATCTGATTTTGGTCTCATTCTAGCTGAAACTTTGGTAATGGTAGAAAGTTTAATTTCTTTGCCTAAAAAGTGCTATTTTGAAGTAATTCAAAATTTAATCTAATGCTGGTTTAGAGTTCTTTACTTTTGTTGCTTTTTTTCACCTTCTATTTGGATATATCTCAAGTCATTCGAACCTCTTGGAGTAGTAGCTAGGCATCTTTGTTCACTATGCAAGTTAATGGGATCTTGTGTAACATTTGAGTATTTTTTTTCCTAAACTGTATGTTCAGGTTTTCTAGAAGCTTTTGTTTACTCTTTTTGCACTTTTCTTGTTTTATTTATTTTTGTTTCTTCTTCTCTCTGCTATATATCTGATGGTGAAAACTGTCTCTTAAGTTACGCTCTGTAAGAGGGTTATTCAACAAAAAATCTTCAGTGATCAGCTCCTCAGCCAAGAAAAGTAGGGACAGGAAAGGTTGTATTCTACACTTGGCAGTGTTTTAATAAACTTAGTAATAACTCTGTCTAGGTAGGAAGACTTACACTTTCAAAGGTCAAGCTATTGGGTTCAATATGCATAATGAAATCATTATCAGCAAAGAGGAGTCAGGAAGCTGGATCACCAGGGTCAGGGTTTCTCAGTGCATGTAAGATATCGGGCTTAAAATTTAAAAAATTTAAAATTAAACAACCTATAAGGTAAAAGCATACCCTCACATTTCCACAAACAAAGAGGCAAGAAAAGAAAGAAAGAAAAATAAACAGATAATTTAGATTCTTTTTTTTTTTAAATTGAAAACCTTGAAGTCACACTACAGATGATGATACAGTTTTTGGTTGGTACAGAATGGTACAGTTTTTGGTTGGGTTTGGCTACATGATCACTGGATTTGCAGGCATGTAAAGCATAACTGATTTTTTTTTTTTTTTTTGAGCAATTATGACACTGAGAGCCTGCTGGCCTACATTACTACATGTACCTCAAATGTCTCATTTTTTTGAACAACTCACAGAATCATCTAAGTTGGAAAAGACCTTGAAGATCATCCAGAACAACCATTAACTCAACACTGACAGTTCCCAACTACACCAGATCCCTCAGTGCTACGTCAACCCGACTCTTAAACCCCTCCAGGGATGGGGACTCCACCACCTCCCTGGGCAGCCCATTCCAACACCCAACAACCCCTTCTGGAAAGAAATGCTTCCTAATAACCAGTCTAAACCTGCCCAGGTACAATTTGCGGCCATTACCTCTTGTCCTGTCGCTTGTTACTTGTTCAAGAGACTCATCCCCAGCTCTCTGCACCCTCCTTTCAGGGAGCTGTAGAGGGCGATGAGGTCTCCCCTCAGCCTCCTCTTCTCCAGACTAAACACCCCCAGTTCCCTCAGCCGCTCCTCATACGACCTGTGCTCCAGACCCTGCACCATGTACATACCTCATAGGAAGCTGTGAATTTCAATTAACAAATTCATTAATATCTCCAAAATGTTTTGACATCTCCAGATTGAGTGATAATAATTAATGTAATTATTTATTGTGAATATAACATATTTCCCCTTCTGGAAGGGTGCAACCTTATCTTCAAAATGAATTTTTACAATACTCTTTTTACTGGAATAAACCAAAAAAAGATAAGAAGGGAATGCAGCCTTCTAGTACTAATTTCCAATATTGCTACCAGTGTTACCGATTACTTTTATCTATCTTCCTTGTTTCTCTCTGGTTTAATATATTTTTTTTCTTACAAAAATAGTATGTCAGTATTTTCCCCTTGTGGAAAGTGAAAAATGGTCATTCAGGTAACAGGTCCTTATTGCTGAGAACAAATCTATTTGGAGGGATACCTGTACTTCTTCAGATAAAAGAGAAAACATGAATATAGATTTTCTTGTTATGTATAAGAATGAAAATTAAATGTTTTACAGACAGTGTGTCTAGGCTACAGCTCTGTATCCCTCAGCATTTCAAGTCAGTCCTGGGTTGACAGAGATCAAGAGCAACTGTGACATTTTTTTACTGATTTGACCTGGGAAGACCCCTTTATATCATATCTGTGTTAGAATACTTGTTTTGTCCTCTGTAGAAGTTATTGTAGCTAGCGGACCTGATTGTATCCTCTTTTTTAATTATTTTTTTTTCCTCTTAATTCTATATTGAAAAGTGCTGAGTAGAGGACACATACATTATACTTGGTTTAGTGAGAGCTATCACATTCCTGCAACTCACTTAGTTCTAGTAAAGAATGGATTCTGGCCAGCAGAAAAAAGAAATGTGGGTGTTTTGTATTTTTGGTTTGTTTGTTTGTTGTTTTGTGTTTGGGTTGGGGTTTTTTTGTGTGGTTTGGTTTTTTGTGTGTGTGTGTGTGTTTTTTTTCTGGAAATGCTGTTTGTTCTTTCACTCTACTGACTTCTGAAATCCTACATAATTTCTCAGAAGAGTTGTCCAGGTGTTGACTACTATCTTTACTGAAAAGTAACTTATTAAGGCCTTGGGATATAGCTCTTATGCGACACACATTTAAAAAAAAAAAAAAATCAGTTGCTTATACAAAGAGGACTTGTAAATGAGTTGAGTTTAAAAATGTCACCTGGATTTCAGAGTTCTTTGGCACTGTACCCTCAGCAGCATCAATGCTTCTGTCTTTTGTTCTCTTTTCTTAAAACACAGCTTTCTCCTCTTCTCCCTCTGGCTTCAGATGAGCAGCTGCAAACCTGTTCCATTTTTATGCCATTGATCTATTTGTCTCTGCTTTAGATGCTTTAAGCAGTTAAAAAAATTAACAAATCAATCCAAAGATACTAAAGGTCATAGCACGCATTGTAGGAATTAAAGAATACCACAGTTCCAACTGTCTCCTGGAAAATATTTTTGTAAATTTTTATTTTTGTCTAGGAATCCTGGCAAATGTTTTATTTAGTTACTATTAAAATAAAGAAAAGGTCTTGTCTATATAGAGTAACTATGGATAGTGCTTCTCTGTGCCTGCAGTGGTCTGTGAAGGATGTGTAATTTTTTTTCTCAATAAGTCAACTGTTGGGTTTCCCACTGATTAAATGCTTTAACCTCTCTACACAAAACTGAACTTTATTAAGGAAGACTGTACATTAAGTTATGATGCAGCACAGTATTTATGGAAAATTTATCTGACATCTGATGTTCTAGATAAAAAAAGTCCATTTCCTTTCTATTATATTGTTTTCAAAAGTATTCGCAGATAAAATGTCAGGATATTGTGAAATCCCTTAAATAAAGTGAAGGTGATAGAATGCTTATTATTTTTGATGTGTTAATATGCTCTTACCTATACATAACTCTACTATAGCTTCAAGACAGGGAGATAATCACGTCAGCAGCATAAAGAGGAGTTAGTGGTGCCTCTGAACATGGTAATGGGTGCACAATGCAGCAGCTAGTCAAGGATAATTTTGGTTTTAATTTTCAGTAAAAAAAAAAAAATCCTGCCTCAAGTGTTCTGCACAACAAAAGATAATTATAGAAATATACAATATAGTTGAGCTTCAGTAGAGATTTTTGAGTATATACTTGTCATTTTTTGTATGGTCCACCTGTAGCATTAGATACCTCAAAAGGATGTGCCATGTACAGAATTACTGGTGTTCCTCATCAAAAGTTTCGGAGGTGTAGGTATTTTTATGTCCCCTACTTTCTGCAATACAGAAGCTGAAGTCTTATTATCCTGCTCTAAAAGCCTCAGGGAGAGATTCCATTTTGAAAGAACCACCTCCTTCTAGTAACTCAATCTCCAACAAGATCCGTACAAAAGATAAATTGTCAGATAATCAGAGATGCTTCTTTTGTGAAATTCCACAAGAACAGTGGGCAAATAATCCACTGGAAGATAAAACACCTATTACCAGCACAAAGTGTAAGTCCCTCTAAGCAAGGTTTTGCCTGTGTGAATGACCGATACCATCTGGAAGCAGAAGATTGACAAGCTAGAAGGTAGTTAAAGATAACAACAGGGCACCTGAGAATCACTGAGGGAATTTATCACTGTCACAGTGTGTGATATGTAACACACTGCAAGGGTTTGGGGTTTTTTATTCTCATACATTTTAAGTCTCCTAACTGGTTTCATGTGCAGCTGAAGCAATGGAGAGCAATGGATAATTTTCTCATGGTGCCATCCTACTGATTTCAAATATATCTAATTAGAATGGTTTCAATTTATATAGCTAAACAAATACCGTTCACACAAATTGCTATCATTACTATTGTCTAAGTCATAGAAAAGAGAGATTATAATATAAAACAATCAGGCTCTTTGCAGTCAAACTTCATTTTGACACATTCATGCTAGCTTCCAATAAAGGCAGCATATTTTATTTGAAAAGTAGCTGTATTCTTTGTATTTCTTTTATATTAAGATTTACATTAAGCTTTTAACATACAGAAAGGAGGCAAAAGAATGAAGAAGCATGGTCACCATCTCTGTGAAAATATACAACAAAATATGAGGCACTGCAGGTGAAATCCACCCATATGTAGAAAACTGATTCATGATCTGTGTGTTCATTTAATCCCACCTCAGTTCTCAAAATAGAGCGTGGTGGGAGTTGTGATACATGAAGTGGCAGATTGAAGATATGGCTGTGAACAAATTGTGAACTCCGTGCTGCCTGGTGAATCCTGTTTTGTTTCAGGTTGTCTATTCTGCATCCCCATCTCAAGTTGCCTTGCTATCATATTATAATACCCTTTGTAGATTAAATTGTATTCTATTTAGTAACAGGGACTTGATGCTTCGTGAAAAATATGTCTGGGAATGCAAGATAAAGTACTGAAGAATTATAAATGTTAAGGGCACTCTCCCCTTTGGGGCTACTTCTTTTGTATTAGCAGGTTCGTTGATGTGAATGGCTTTTTGTGGTGGTGCTGAAGGACCACAGCTAGAAAAAAAAATTCCCTAAATTTGCACTTCAGCTAAAACATGACACCAACTAGCTGTCTTAAAGAAAACCTAATTTTTAAGGAAGGGAATGCTTCAACTTTTTTTTTTTTTTAAGACAGTGACTGGACCTTGATCACCATAAGCTTTAACGCTGGGGCAAAAAGACTGCAGAGAAAAGATTGTACTATTCAAAACCTTCCCTGATTTCTCTCCTGGAGATCTGTAGCCTCTAGTGCATTTCAACTGGGAAGGTTTTTTTGGGTCAGTGATTCTTCGCTTGGAAAGTTTGGATCACTAGTTTCAGGGCTATATTGAACGATCCTGGTATCCATGGTTTCTTGAGCCCTGCAAGGGAGCATGCACCTCCTGCCCTTCTCTACCACTTTGAATGCATTTCCTTTCTTCCCTTTGCCCTAATCTACCATCCCACATCTCTTCTCCCTGCTTGTTCATAGCCATTTTCCTGGAGCCCTTTTCCTTCCCCTCCTCAGTCTTGGGGAGAATTCAGAGGACTGAAAGTCTCTTTGCTAGTGGGCAATGGTGTGTGGCAACCCTCAGAGGAGAATTTGTGAGGAAAATCTGCTCCCTGCGAATTGGGACTGAAGTGTTCTCAGTAGTGGCAGACACCCTTCCCTGTTTGCATGGAGGGGCTTCTGAACATGCTCATTGTAGACAAATACTTTAGCTGTCGTACTTCAGCTTGTTGAACAGAGATTTTTAAAAAGCAAATTTTAAGATTGTCCCATATTTGAACCAGCAGAAGGCATTCCTTCCTCAGAAAGTATCATCCAAATTTTCTTTAAAACCTTAAATTTGTGACATATCTAGATGAAATCAACTTGCTTAGTATTATCCATACTATCCTGATTTCAATATGATCACCCCAGTCTCGTTTTCAGAATGTTACCTGCACTGCTTTAATTTAACCTGTTTCTCCCCACCCCTCACCTTGAAAAACCCTCAATTACTAGAAAGTTTCAGTCTGAAAGTTTGTCCGATTAGTTAAAATAAATGCAACGGTATCTAAAAGACAGCCAGAAGAAATAGTGCCTATGTGCTAGATTTTCACGGTATGGAAGCTTATATAAGAAAGCACTGGACATATATTGTGATTCTTTCCCTTGCCCTAAATAAATTATTGCCTACCATAGTCTCTTGAAGTCATATACCATACAAGACCCCATACTGTTAAAGTCTTTTGGTCAGTTCTATGTTATATATACAGAGCCTCATAGTACTTGGTATTTGAAGAATTATGGGATAATTATATCAGTTTTTTTCTTGACCTTACCTGCCTTGTGGAGCTGCTTTTCAAGTTCGGAAGCAAAGGCCTTAACTAGACAAGAGAAAACTGGATATTATTACTTTCCTGTGAGCTCTGTATGATTGTCAATTAAGGGGAATATATGTGTAATGGCTGTCAGTTGTATCAATTTGTGCAGAATTCCTGAGAAATGAGAGTAGAACACAGGGCATCCCCTACAATGAAATGTAAGAGACAGAATGGGGGAGATGAAAATGGAGAGAGAATGTCCGGAAAAAACCTAAAGCACCATTCTGACCACAAAGGAATAGAGCTCAAAAATTCAAAATCCTTTCAGTAGAGAGTGCAGGCACTGGGACAGAATTGTATTAGAAACAATGACATTCCTAAAATCTTCCTTTGACTAAAAGTCAAGTTATTTTGATACAAAGCTTTGGTTATTTTAATTGAATACAGTTTTCTCCACAGAAGAAAAAGAGTGCTTCCTAACCTGTATTTTGCATCATCTTTCACCTCTGCATCCTAGTCTCTCAGCCATCCAATCTATTTTCTTACAGGAATTTATTTTTAAAATCTTTATTTTTCATGTTTAATAATCTGAAACGAAGATAAATCTAACTTGATATTCCGTGGCCTAGTGAGCAGAATCATTACAGTTGATCAGAGGGAATTTAGCAGTCTTCTATTAAAACGTTGGGATGATATTCATTTCCTTCATCGCTCACATCAATACGATGCAGAGAAATGTGGCACAACATTTATAATAAGTAAGTGTTTGCAATTCATAAGCGGTTTCCAAAGCATCCCTGACACATTGGGCAGCAGATTCATCTCTGTAGGAGGTCTGGATCTCCGGCTGTCTCATTTTAGAGTTAAGCCGGGTCCCTGCAATTCTGTGAAGATTGTTTGTCGTTTGTGGAAAAGGCTGGTGTTGCCATCCGGGTGAGCTGTCAGCATTGATGACGGCAGAACAAACCCGACAGCCTGTCTCTCTTAGATGTTTTATTGATGTTCTATTGATCTCTTTGATGTTCTATTGATGTTGTCTGGGGAGTTGGAGATCTTTGGAGAACACAGGGCTTAATTTATGGGATCCCTCGTAGCTGGGTGCTGTGGAGGCCAGAAAGATGAGTGGTTTCCTTGAGATAACTCCATGGAGGAGAAGCCCATGAATGGGTATTTGAAGCAGTGGTTTGGACATAATCACCATCTCAGGAACTCCTAGAGACAGACCTGGAGTTGGAAAGCCCAATGTGCTTTAGGCTAGCAGCCATGGCAGGACCAGGACACAGCTCTGCCCATCCACCATACAGGGTATGGCCTGTACCACGTGTGTCAACACCATTGCACGTTATGCGGTACTGGATCCAGGTGTTCCTCCCTTCATAGAGGATTCTAGCCATGTGGATCTGCACAGAAATGGGAATGAGTTGTCTCTTAGTTATTCTCTGGCCATATGAATCCTCTGCTTGCTGTGTCTAAGGTGGAAAGTTCTTTAGTCTAACATTGTTTAAAAAATTCTTATTACTTAATTGCTTAAATTACGCTTACCCATTTCTATACTTTGGTTCCATGCCCTGCTTGGCTTGAGGAATGCAAAATGAGCAAAAACTGGCTCCTCTGCCTATCAAGGTTATCAGTGTCTTCCTCAGATAGAGCAAGCTTCCTAGTGTTTGCTCCAAATATTATTTGTCCTACGGAGAAATGTGTTAGATTTATTAGATTTATTTGTTACAAATTATCTTCTGTTTTATTTCTCTCTCAGTCACAGTGATGGTCTTCACATGGAAAACTTCATATATATATATATATATATATATACACACATATATATATAAGTTTTCTTTCTGTTGTTCGTGTGCACAGTAAATGCTATGTTAAGGGTAGTTTGCGTTTATTTGGAAACAGTTCTGGAAATAGGTACTACTACTATTTAATGGGAAAACAGGTATGTGTATAACACTATGCAGAATGAAGAGAATTACATAGATTTGAAGCTGACAAAATAATGAAAAAATGTGAGTAAAAGTCACTGCAACCATTATTGGAAAAAAATTACCCAGCCAGTTCTTTAAGCTGCCAAGTGAAACAATGAAATTATAAAGGTAGGATGATTACAGTAATTTTTCTCTCTAGCTATGATTTAAATATGAAGCATGTATAGCTTGTAAGATTAACAGATCAAGGGCTTCCTCCTCCTTATTTCAGGAAGGGCTTCCTCCAATTTTTCTGTTCAAAGATTTCCATTGCTTTCAATAATCAATAGTCTCTCAATAATGTGAGTGTAGAGGATGTAATCTATTGGTATCTAGATGCTTTCACATTTTGGAGTATTCCATCCACTACAATATGTATTCTAATAAGTCATTCCCTACTTGAGTTCAGGAAATGTACATAATCCACTCTATCAGTACATGGTTTGAAGTGCATATTGAGGGTATACCCTACAGATAGTTTCCCTTAAAAATGCAATGTGATGACTTTTTATGTGAGGTTTACTTATTTTTAATGACTTAGCAATGGTTTAAAAAATTTGCAGCTACCTGAAACTCACACAAAAATAATTTATATGAGACATCTTGTCATGATAAATTTTCTCTCTACTGATAAATCATTTGTCCCTTGCTATAATTCTTTTGGATCCACAATCTGCTTTTGTTTATTAGTCAGAAGTTAAATAAACTTGTAATACCAAAAATATATAGCTCCCTAGAAGTGATATAAATCTTAGTTTTTCTTCTTAGTTACAAAGGGGCAAGTTAATAGTAATTCCAGCGACGACAGTTGTGGCATTTAAAACTGACGTAATTGCATGAGAAATTAAGTCTGTAATGTATTTCAGAGACACCAAGTGCTCAGGAGCTATGGATGCAGGCATAATAATCACATGTACATGAAATATTGTGAGTAGTGATTAAAACAAATTATGAGGAGTCAAGACTGCTTGACTCTGCTCTTGGCTTTTGCACCAAGCCATTTCTCTGAACTTAAGCAAGATGTTTATCTCTTTCTGTTGTCTTTATTCAGGCATAATATCTTCCACCCACTGCAGGGTAGCTCCTGGGAGGTTTGGATGTGCTGGTGAGAGGAGTCCAGCCCCCTCCTCTGTCCCATGACATGGTGGCACCCACCTAACTGCAGCCCTCTGCCACAGGACATTGGGTTGTATCAGAAATATCTAAATCCTTAACAGATTTCCAACATACTGTTTTCATGTTGCATGCAGAGAGCTATGGTGAAATACCATCAAACACATATATAACATGACAGAACAACACAATGCTCTGACTCAGTTCAGGATGATATATAGCACGTGACATATCTTCAGGGACCCCTAGAAAATGATGCAGCATTGTCAGTCCGTTTGGCTGGTTTTCATTTTATCTAACAAAAGTAGCACATTTGTAGCTCTGACTAGGAAAGAGGTGTCAGCTTCACCAAGATTCATTAGCTGTAGTAGGACTGTTTTGCTAGGCAAGTATTTACAAGCCTGCAGCTACAGTTGTGGCTGGCTCTGTTTGCATTACCAAAACAGTGTAATGAAGCCAAGGAAGTCTACGTAAATTACTTTGGCCAACGTATTCTTGTAGATTAAAAAATAAATTGAATTGTTCCTTCCACTGACTAAAAAATATGAAGAAATGTGTGCTGTTAAAAAAACCCTTAAACCTTAGACATAAGAAAGTAGTAAATGAAATCTTAATCACTCTGCTTAGTACAGTTCAGATTAAACAGGGGAGACCAAAAAAATATTGCTCTTGCTGGCATTGTTTCTAGTAAAATCATCACAAAGACTGGAGATATGCATTTTGATGGCACATGTAACCATTCTGCATAAAAATGAGGCCATGAAAGCATGAATCCTGAGATTCAGGAGAATAATTTGGAGATATATGGAGAATAATTATCCCTTTTCCAGCCAGAGGTCTTCACCCTAGAGTTGTGAAGTGTATTGCAGGGTTTGGCATGATTTTATGTAGCAAACACATCCTGTTGGTGATGGGTTGCAGATACAAGGACTGTTAGCTCACTTAAAAAACATCGAGTTCCTTTGAAGCAAAATGAAAATTAATAAATTCCTGAGCACAGGGAAGCTTTACTTTTAGGGAAAAAACAGCAGTTGTTTTGTTTTGTTTTGTTTTGTTTTGTTTTGTTTTGTTTTGTTTTGTTTTGTTTTTTAAAAATGAGCACGATAGGAGAAAACAGTGAAACGACCAGGAATACAGAACTGAAGGTCAATGTTCAGGCTCAGAATACAGAGATTATTTTCCTGTGGGAATCTGATTCACCATGATTAGCATAATTTTCTTTCTCAGAAGAAGTGATGGAGCAATGAACAGAAGAAGCAAGGAAAGAGGAAGAGAAGGCTTAAGAAAATAGTGGTGTCAATGGTAACACATGGATGATACCAGTTTTCTTGGGAAATACTATTGATGTTTAAAAAGCAAAATAATATCACTTTGCAAAAAGAAATATAATAGAGATTTCATAAGAATCAATCCTACAGAAATAATAAAAAAATAATTATTCAGAAATTAGTTGTCCTATAAAGTTAAAATTAAGTTAAGATTGTTCTGAGTAACTCAGTCCAAGTCAAAACAAAACAGAGACATGATGAAAGAATTTATGGATTAACAGTTTGTTTAAATGCCATCTGGATAAAAATTGAAGTTGTACACACAACTCCTAGGCTCTCATGTTCAGCTAAATTAAAGATTTTTTTAATTTCCCATTCCATCTCTTGCCTGAGATTTGCAATTTGTCTTTATTTGTATTAAGCAGAATCATGGTAACTAAGCCAAGGACAGTTCAGAGGTCACACTTTATATGTATAGCTGTTGATATACACAAAAATTCAAAAATCTTGACTTTTCACCCGAGTGCTAGAATACTTCCCTTCCACACTAATTTTTGTCCCCGTTTATTGTCCTATTAAATCAAAGGGACTTGTCAAGATTCTGTCAGCAGAAATTGAAACCTAAAATTCCTGGATAAGGGCATTAGTCAGTGTAAAAAATCCACAACATAGAAAAGTTTCAGACTTTTTAGTCTGAAACAAAACACATTTGACCCTGGCATTAAGAATTTCTGGGTTACAGAAATTCCCAGTTTAAAACCAGGTCCTCTTCCATTCTATTTTAGATGTTTTCTAAAAGAAATAAAAAGGCCATATTAACAAATATGTTCAGTTTGAACAGCTAAACCAAACTGAAAATAATAGCTTGCAACCTTCACATCCAGTAGCAGCATGAATGCTAGTATGAAATTTGATGGATCAGTTTATGCATTTTGCCAATAGGTGGTGCTACTATTTTTACATTCAATACTAATCTACTGCAACACATACCGTCTGCTCCGATAGTCATGAACAAGGAACAGTTTGCTTTTTTAAATAGAATTTCCAGAGTAAAATGACACATGGATATGTAATAACTTTAATGGTAGCAAATAAAAGCAGCTATAACAGATTGAGAAAACATGATCTTTTTCATAGATATAAAGTTTCAAGAAGTAGCTGTGTAGAAAGATCAAGAAAAAAGAAAAATATACCTGTGCATAGTTTTGTTTGTATATATCCCACCTGTGCTCTTGTTGATGATTTTTCAGTCATATAAACGACATCTTTGTTTCAGTGAATACCTGATACAACACAGATAAAAGACAATGAGAAAAAATAAAAATAAAATATAAAATAAACATGCTTCCAAAGTGATAATCCATCAGTTTCTTTTTAACTTTGTTATCCAGCCATGTATAATACCAAACTGCTAGTTTGCATTATCGAATTTGACCTATCTTTCTGCAATATTTGAAAAGGGGATATGTGGCTGAGCACTTTGTAACACAAGAATAGACATTCATTTCTGTGGTTTCATAATTACAGTTTTCCTACTGAGCCTCCTATTTCTCAGCAGATTCACAGGGTATTTCTGCAATATGCAAAATACAACATAGATCAGAGGTGGCACATGCGATTCGGGGCTGTATTACAATGTACCTACCAGACTGGAAGGCCACTTAAGGTCAAAATAAGGTTTCAGATCGCAATGTTTACACTCAAACCTGTTACTCCTCTGTGGTGGTTTTCTGTCACATGTTCCTCTAAACTTTTGGAAAAGCCTTGAGAGAGATGAGCTCAGCATGTCTCCTGGCCAGGGCTGCCCCTGCGGGTCTGAGCTCTGTAATTGAGTGTTAAATGTCTCCAGAAAACTCAGCTGTGCTCTGTGCAGATAGACACTATCATCTGCAGCAAAAACATATCATTAAGTAGACAGCGTGTGATTCATGTCTGATGAAACATGGCCTCTAATGAGGTTTGGTGACAACAGATGTGTCTCAGGCACACACATGTATTCTGTGAAGTCTGCTTTTCAGGCATCTGGCTCCATGTAGTTTGCCTCTGAGATTGCAGTCATAACGTTACAGGAGATGGATTGACAGCTCTCGACACCAAAGACCTTTATTTATCTTCAGAATAGGTACAGTGCAAGGAACAGGCAGAAATATTTATTATGACTTTTCAGAAATCTATTGTGTATTTATTTACTACCCCTTCACAAATCATACCTCAACAGTCATCTGGAGAACTGCTGCTGGGGTAGGAAGGGAATTTATTTTGGCTGTTCAATGAAACCGTCAGGAAAACTTTAGCTATGGTACAGACACCACTTGGTCTGAACTGTGCTTTTGGATTGAGATCTCAGACTCATTTACTGGGACTGTGAGGAGAATCAAACAGCTCTCAAATGATAACAGTTGTCTATCCGGACTACGTTTTAAACGATCGCATGGCAGTGAAAGGTGCCCTATTAATTCTGAGATTAAAAAAAAAAAAAAAAAAAGAAAAAAAGAAAAGAGAAAGAAACGTTACTTTATTTTTAGCATCTTCTTTCTCTTATGTGTTTTACTTATGATAGGAAAGCTATTAAATCAATATCTAGCATGTCAGAGGTATCAGATGTATTAATCTGAGGAAAAAATTCAGAAACACCAAAACCAAAACAAACAGAAGGTAAAGTTGGTACCAATAGGCACATGCTTGTTTCCTCTCTCACACATAAAAATGTGTGAGAAAATACACATAGTATAAATAAGCAATGTCAAATAAACAGTTTTAGCAAATATTACTCACAGTTATCTCTACAAAATGTAATGGTTGGTTTTGGTTTTTTTTTATAAGTAGTCCCTTACATTTGTTTCATTATCATATTGATTTAAGAGAAAAGTATGTATTGGATCAAGTCATGTAACTAACAGACACTTATGCTCATTTGAATTTAGGACAACGACTGTATCCAGCCACTGAGGAGGAGAAGGAGAAAGGGAAAGGAGGAGTGTTTTCATTCACTCTTTCTTAGCACAGGATATGAATGAGATTCAACAAAGGCAGGTATCTGATGAGGTAATGAAGTGATAGCAAAGTGTGTCCAGCTGACAATAGGAAGCCAGGAATGTAAAATTAATATTCAGCCTATTTTTCCTCTCTGGCACTACATGGAAATTATTTTAAATGGCTTTTATCTTTAAACAGCTTCATGCAGAATTGCAAAAGTCTTGTCCTACACATTGATACTCATGATATAAGCATTATTAAACAAATTAATTTGAAATTTTATGTCTATGTCATTATCATTTTTGAATAAAAAGTGGATCAATGAGAAAATATTTCTCTAAGTCCAAATGATATTTCCTGAAGACTAAATGGCATGCACTGAGGTGATTTCAAATGCTGTATGAAGCATGAACATCTTTCCTACAATAACTTGAACACTGTTCAAAAATCATTCAAAATTTTCCATCCAACTGGTTAATTAAAGAATGCAGGGAATATAGGCTTCCAAGAAAGAGTAAATTTGTAAATATTACTTCGGAAAAGACAAAGTAGATAGACTTACAAACCCATTATGTCCATAGCTGGTTAAATAAAGTTCATGGAGTTATATGAATAACAGGGGGCTGGTGAAAGTTGTACATGGAAACAGAGGGCAGAGATGGCAGCTAGAATTAAACAAATGAGGATTTTTTATTATTGCATGTGCTACTTTTACATAGGGACTTTATAATGATATATGCTTTTAGAAAATACTCTTGATTTGGAACATAATGATGTGACTTGCTCCTTTGAATGGGTTGCAAAATTCTATTTTGCATGGTACAAGAAGCTGAGTGCAGAAATTATATTTGTTTTGCTGGGTAACTGGTAATTTAATGTGCCAGTCAGTTATAGGTGAAACTGATATGAAAAATATCCCAGCAATTTGAAGAAAATATTTTTGTTAATCCATTTGATGTTTTCTGGCTTGAATGGATATATTTTTGCCTTCAGTAAACACTTGGATCAGACATCAGCTCACAAAGCTTGGAGTCCAGTTGATTCCTAAATTTCTAAGTGCACAGAACTGGTAAACTTTTCTCATCTAACACACCAATAGGTAAGGATTCTGGACCAGTGTGTTTGCTGATGTGTGCTCCTGCAGAAAATGTGAGTGGGACCAAGGGACCTTGTCCCCCAGCTCAGGCAGTGCTCCAAAGTGGGAGGAGAGGCTCCTGATTTCTTTTCCTTGGGCTTCTGTAGTAATGCAGCTCCAAAATTTGGCGTTATGAAATGTAGGGAACATAACGGTACTGAAGAAGGGGAAGTTCAGAGAACAAGCTTGATGTAATTTTGCTTATGCCTGTGATAATAGGTGGATGAAAAGAAGAATTTGTGGCATCTCTCCTGTCATCTGGAGTGCTGAGCAAAAGGCTGAAAGTTATTACTGACTGTCATTCCCCACAGCACCCCTTGAAGAACATAATGTAAATGTCACTGACTCCTTTTAAATCAACACAGCTTCTTGACTTCAGCGAAGTCAGGTTGATTTACACTAGCTGATAATTTGGCTGTTTCTTAAAAGCAGGAGTTGTGAAATCTAATGCTGGGTGGACTCAGCCCAGCACTATCGGAAATCAGCACAACTCTTGCCATTGACTTTATTGGGCAATGGCCCTGGTGAGTTATTACTGAGTGTTTTGTCTTGCAATACACTGGACAGCAATCAATAATGCTCCATGACATAGACAGAAAGCTTGCTGTTACGAGAAAGATTTACCATTTTCTACTATCTTAAAAAACTTGCAAATTTCCTGTGGTGTGGTGACTTTTAACATCTTTTAAATCACCTGCCCACTTGAAAGCAAGACAAGATCACTCATCTTTATGTTGGTGATCGCTTCTGAAATGCTGTATTCCCACACTTCAAATATTAAATTTATTTGAATATAAATTATATTATTATATTTGCATAAATATATATATATGCTAGATAAGCAATCCTTTTATTTACTTGAGAGAATTTCATAATTACTAGATGAGAATGATACTGTACATTTTTTCGTTATTATAATTCAAATAGTATACCACTGCCTTAATGTCCTAAGATGTCTTTATTTCTGTTCTTTGCATTTTACTAAGCTGACAATATAAAGTAAAATCACTTCTTAAAATCTCAGAGCCTTAATTTTAACTTCAGCTGTCTTCTATAGTTCTGAGAGGGAATGGGGATTTCAGTTTACAGAAAGGTTGTTGCCTCTTAAAACAGAAGATAAAACCTTGCTACAGCTTTACCCAGAGATACATAGCTTTGGCTTGTGACTTAAAACCCAGGAAGATGTATAGAAAAATATAAATAAGATAAGGCTCATGTTTTATTTTGTTTTGTTTTATTTATCTTTTATTTCATATTTTTATTATTTTGTTCACGATATGTTTTGAGACATGAATTCCTGATCTTTAGGCATGCAAGGATAATGCTGGGAGAGATTCTTTAGAAATATCGGATAGGTAGGATGGTCTTTTTGGTTTGTTTTATTTCTGAATTTTTTGAGACAACACAAAAGACATCAACTGTATGAAGTTATCTGTTCCTCTAAAGACTATGGTTCTGAAAAAGCTGGAGAGCCAGAATCATTATTTTATTCATGAGGAATAATCAATGTGTCATAGAGATAAGTTGGATTTTTATAAAAATCTCCGTGACCATAATGAAACTTCTTAAACTGAAGAAAAAAAAAAAAAAAGCATAATTCTAGTAGATTCTTTGGCTGTGTTTGCAGTTCATGTGCTTAGTAACTCAAAGAAATAGTTATTAAGGTAGGTAAAATACATGCATACATAAGGCTATGCATAAACAGTTTTCCAAAGACCCTACAGCATTCGGTTTTCACCTTGGTTATTCCCTTCAACTCACCTTTCTGCTCTCTATAAGAGTCTTTCTTTTCTTTCACCTGCCTTGACGATACACTTCACTACAGACTCAGGGTTTAGATATCCTTTTTGCCTGGTACCTGGAAAAAAGATACCTCCCTCCTGCCCCCCCAGAAGAGTTTCTTCAAATGTCATTTAGTTTCCTTTAGCAGTGTAACACTTTTCCTCTCAAAAGGGAGTTTTTTTAAGCTAAACTATAAGCAAAATACTTCTGGAGAGGAAACTCTGTACACAAACATGAACGCTAATTAACTAGTTCATTTTTACCTGTTTAGCTTAAAAATGTAGCCATAGGGAAAAGACAATAGAGAGCCAAACCATTTATTTCTATATTCTTTCTTTGGTAATGTTAGAGAGAGTTAAACATATAATTTATCTAGTAATTTTTACTGTATCACAGTGCTCATACAAGCACCCTTATTCTTAGATATACAGATATCATCAACATAGTGCTGTCCCAAGGGGAAAAAATGCTAATTTAACTAACTTTAAACCCACCTAATTAATTAATGAATGGTTCTATAATAGATCTAATCTGGATCTCCCTGTGGCCTCAGCTCAGTGGAGACCCAGTCACACACATTTCCAAACGGCGGCTTCTGTGATTTCAGCACAGTTCCCCTTGGGTGATTTTCCTTCTCAGAGCCTGGTGCAGGATCAACAGCTCCTTGTTGTTAGAAATTGGCAGTTGGAGGGAAAATACAGGGCTGTAGTAAAGAGCATATACTATTACCTGTCATGTTAATTCACTGCTTCTGACTCGCCTTGAATGCACGTAAAATCAGTGATGCTAATTATGTGTCAGCATATTGGGTTTTCATAGGACTCAGTTCTATGTTCAGTGTATGGGATACAACCTGCAGAATGACTACTGGTGGTGGCTGACCATCGAACTTCATGCAAATTGAACACTTTTTTTTTTTTTCCCAAGTGCATGTGCATATGCATACACATATATATGTATAGACATATGATTTATAAATAAAATTATTGATAGAATCTAAGAAAGCTCAGGACAGATATGCTTGGTCTTACTGCTGCTGTTAGAGTTCCATGAGGCCACTTCTGATATTTTAATTATTCTGTATATTCTTTTGATCCCTGGTGTGCTGATGTTTCAGATGTTTCTTCTGAATTTCCTGTCTATAGAGGGTGCTAAAATTGGAATGGCTGATGGGAGTCTTCATGCAAGGAGCTGAGGGCAGGCACTGAAAGCATGAAAAAATACCAGCTCTCCCTCTGCTCTGGGTACAGCAGGAAGATTTTGGTAGCCCCCAGGGGAATTTCTGAGGCTTGATTGACGGTGTTTTGATTTTTGATCCTTACCAGTTTAGTTCTTGCTGTCTTCATTGATATTACCAAATTATTGCAGTGTTACTAACATTTGTCAAATTACTCAACTGAGACCACAGACTTGTGGGTGGGTTT
This sequence comes from Athene noctua, assembly GCF_965140245.1. Taxonomy (NCBI): domain Eukaryota; kingdom Metazoa; phylum Chordata; class Aves; order Strigiformes; family Strigidae; genus Athene; species Athene noctua. The sequence goes on from NC_134040.1 coordinate 41,180,920, forward strand.
CTGATCAGTCGTCAGAGACTGGTAATGTGTGATCAGACTGACCCTGGTCTAATCCAAACTGCTGATCCCAAAGTGAGATTATCTGAATCTTGTTGCTGAAATGCTGAATCCTCTAGTTCCTCTCTCTTGTATTTAACACATTTTAAAAGAAATAAATACAATCTCTGCTAAGTGTTTTTGAGCTTGGGAAATTTCTGAGCTATTTACCAACTGCCTTTCTTGACTGATTTTGAAATCCTGATGTTCAGTCTGGTCAGAGATTAGCTTTGTATGTGCTGCTGGGGTTTTTTTTTGTTTGGTTTTTGTTTGATTGGGTTTTGTGTTCGGTTTTTTTTGTTTGTTTGTTTGGTTGGTTTGTTTGTTGTTGTTTTTTGTTTTGTTTTGCTTTTTAAATTTAATTTTTGAGGACTGTTGCATCAATCTGCATTCTGAAGTGATGACTTTTCAGTCACAGAAGTTGCATGGCAGTGCCTCTTAGTTATCAGGAGTCTGGACCTTTTCAGGAAAAAAAGTAAAGCAATGTATTCCCCAACGTATGGAATACAAACACTGAGTTACTAAGAATAATCTTAAAGATTGTTCCTCTAAAAGAAGAATGCTGTGTTCTCGGTAATTAGGTAAAAGTGTCTGGAAGCCACAACAGCTTGTCAGTCATCCCACCCTCCTACTCCCAACTTCACCTGACTTCTTGTTTCTAGTCTGTTTTGTATTTTTAAGGTTTAGGAATTGGTTTTATTTTCCCATATCTGTATCACATTAATCCGTACTGTAGGAGGAAAATCCCTCAAGGATGTTTTTTTCAGAAAGTTCTCTAATGCACAATACAATAATATTTCAAATACTCTAATGTATATGTATCTCTTTTTAATTTTTTTTTTCCCAGGGTTCTTGCAAAGGAATATATATCGTTGCTTGAAATAGTAAACATTTCCCTTCCCCAAGTATCTAATTGGAAAGCTGAATTTTTACAGAGAAACGCAAATGTTACAGCAATGAATACTGCTTCCCTCATTTCTTTTCAGTTACAGGATAGCTTCACAACAGTTCAGAATCTGTCTGATTTATAAAACAGGTGGAAATACTGATCTGACAATACTGAACATTTTATAATAACAGTAAGTAATGTCAGTAAGGATTTCACTGGGGAAGAGTTCTTTGTTGCTGAACAGGACATTGAGAAAGGCCACTGGATGGTTATATACAGCCTGTTTGGAGGGTGTGTTGTTCAGAGACTAGGTTTCAGGTGTGCACACCAGCAGAAGGGGAGCAGGCGCTGAAGCCCAAGCTATCAGCCCAACACCAGTGACTCTGGAGGGAGAAAGATGTATCTTCCCCTATGCCTTTTTTCCATGAAAACATTCAAAGGGAAAAGCTTCATCCACAGACAGGAAAAGGATTTTTTTCTTTGTTATATTGTTTGGCAACCTCAGTGTCTTTTTTCTAATTGGCACTACATTTATGCTGTGAAGTGGAGGATTTCATATCTTTGGGCAGTCAGTAGCCTATCAAAAGCATGAAATTGCTGTTTTAAAAAGGCATTGAAAAAAATGCTTTTCATCTTGATAGTTCTTTTAAACCGTTAGGCTTTTAAAGTTCCTTTTTGAGGCATGGATAATCTGACTGCATTTTAGCACCAAGACTTCCCTATCCTGGTCTTTTGGAGGAAAAATGAAACATGTTTGAATAAAACAAGAAGCAGTCCTCTGGCACTCAGATTTATAACACTGGCAGCTGCTGGCAGGTATTAGGGTGTTAGGCGTCCTCGAATAAATCTGAGGAGGATGTTAGCAGGCAGAGGAAGGGGTCACAGGTAGATGATAAAGCAATGGTAGTACACTGAGCCATTGAAAACATCCCTCACCAGCTGCTTGGGCATTGCCTCCTCCTACTTATTGTATCCAAGTACGCATGCATGGGGTGTTTGTGTTTAGAAAATAAACTACTTTATAAAAAGAATGATTGATCTAATGATACAGTAACAAATTCAAAGCTATTCTAATTATTACTGGATAACATTTGTATTTTTCTGTCATATTAACAGATGAATTTATCATCTAGTATATCTTTAGGAAAAATGAAACTAATTTCTTCAAATTCCTTCCTTGTCATTTATACTAAAGGTTATTTTCACAAAATTTGTTAGTTCACTTAACTCTGTGAGCAATTATCTTGTGTTTAATCCCTGCACAGATCTCCATTTCCGCAGTATCATCCCTATAGCAATTGCATTTACTCTTAATAGGAATTTCTTTGTTATTCATTTAAATTCAGAAGACTGTTCAGGTCAGCTCACACAAATGTGCCTGGATCACTAAAAATCTCATTGTCCTTAATCATATTGACTCTTTTTTTTTTTTTTCTTTCTTTTTTTTCCTTCTGTAAGGAAATAGTATTAGGCACTAATGTTAGAGTGTATATATAATGCTTCCACTTTTCTTCTAGTTCTAGCAGCTGTCTTTTCATTATACCACATTTCAACATTTGACTTGTTAACACATATTGTTAGGAAGAACAAAAAGCATCCCTGTGAAATAACTTCTAATACAAGACCTTAACTACTTCAAAAATCCACACAAATAATTTTTAATGTAGTCTCAAGTTTTCTTGTCTATTCAATATTTACCTGTAACATTATCAGTAGATGCAATACAGAAGATTAATAATTCATAACATTTCATTTTATAAACTGATTTAAAATGTTTCCTTATTTGAAAATCATTATTTTTCCAATGAATCTTGACCTCATGTGTGAAAATTAATTATGCCATGGGCAAACAGCAGACTTAAACAAATATTTTCATGTGACTCATACAAAGATTTAGCCCACCTTTAATTTGTGTTTTTAAAATACTTAAGTTATCCAATCAAAGAATAGAAGCAATATAGTGTGACCTACATAAATAATGCAATATGAACTGCATGTTTAGCGGTAAAAATCAGTTCAAAGTCATTATTTATAAATAATGAGCACTAGATACTTTTGGAAACAAAATGTGCTCCTCAGTGTTTGTAATAGTGAAGTGTTTAATCAACATGTCTATTTTACAATTGTGAATACTCAGTGAATTTCTTTACTCAGGGAAGTCAATGTTATTTTTTCATTTTGAAATAGATACTATAATAAACACATAAATCACATTAAAATTGTAAATTTGAGCATTTTTAAACAAGTCTGTATTCAACATGTTTGGCAAGGGGGGGGGCGAAATGTACCTTTTACCATAAACTCCACCAGCTTTCAAGCAAAAATTATTTAGCTCTTTCCTGCCATGGCATTTATTTATTTTTAAAATCAAATTCTGCCTTTTTCAAAAATATATACCTACTTTCTATTACTGATGAGCAGGCATCATTGTAGACAGAAGCATAAAGGTGTATTTTGTGGTGTCAGAGTCCTGGCCCCACACGCATGACCGCAGCCATCTGCAGTTTGGCTGCTGCTGCTGCCGTACAGAAGCGCTCACTGTCTCTGCAAAGTTTGTGAGCACTCTCTCTGTGCCACACAAAAAAAAAAAAAAAAAAAAAAAAAAGAGGGAGAAATCATCTCATCTCCATTTCCAAGAGCTGCTAATTACATACAGCATATTAAATCAAGTCCACTTGGGGAAAGACTTCCTTAATTAATTAATTTAATTAGCAATAAGGCAGAAGAGGGAGATATGGTTATCAGAAGGTAATCATACCTTTGGGACACTGGATTGTGAAGACAAGATTTACTTCATCTTTCTTATGACTGTGGTTTACCACTTTTACGTGGTTTTAATAAATAACCTATAGATTCTATTGAACAGTATTATATCTGGTAGTGAACTTACTCCTAAAATCTCTTTCAGAACAAAGCAATTATAATCAGAAACGAAGAGAGCATCTTGTAGTCTGTTTGAGCGTAATAACTGGGGGAAATCATATAGTATGACACGACCTCCTATAAGTTATACTGCTGAAGAATTGTCCCAGATGGATACCAGGAAAAAAGCTATTGAGAAAATACCCCTATATTTTGGCATTTTTCCTGTAACAGATTACTTTTACAGTCAATGTGTGAAGCAAAAAAAAAAAAAAAATCAAATTAATTATTTAAGTAAATAGTTTTTGACAACTATTCAATTAGATGACCACATTTCTTCTGAGTTTGAAAACCAAAGGAAATATTTTATATTCACTGAAATTAAGTCTAATTTCACAACAAAAGGTATACAGTGCAAAAATATTTCTTGCCTGCTTCATTCAGCATTCACCCTAAACTGAAATTGTTTCTATACCCTCTTTCTGTACTTTCTAATGTAACTGAATATACAAAGTTTTTGCCCTGCAGTGAAGCGACAGTGCTGTATCTCACATCCAGTGCAGCATTGACAACGAAACTCTCATCTCACTGCTACAACCAAACACCTATAGTGTTATTTGTTTCCTCCTGTCTGGTTTGCCTACTTTCCTGTCTCTCTGCTTTTTGCACTGTCAGAGTGCCTTCTCTCTTCCATTACAGTCGCCTTATTCTTGTAAAAATAACAGAGATTATGTCTACGAGTGAAGGCATACATGACCCCTCTCTCTGCCATCCCAGCGATCTGTATGGGCGCTGGCTCCCGTTGTGCAGGCAGGGTGGTATTGCATGAGCTAATATATTCTGCCTCTTATCCTTTCTGTTCCTCTCTCCTACTCCAGCTTTCTTTCTGTTTGTAAGTCTTTCAGGCTCTGTGATTTTTTAAGACCCAGTGCTAATACCTCATCTCTTTATTATGCTTCTGGAGCAATTCAACTTCTTCAAGCCCCAGCTGCTTTCTGCAGGGTTAGAGAAAACATATTTCATCTCAGACTCACCTCCATCCTTTTTTTCTCGCCAAGTGAAGGTGTAAAGAAGTGCCAAGAGCCTTTAATGATCCATTTATTTAGGGATAGCCATGTTGACGTCAGTCTCTTGCCTCTTTAGCACAAGAAGCATGAGGCAAAGAAGTGAAAGTCATAAAACCGTATAGGAAAAAAAGCAAACTGGAACTCATAAACTGTATAGAGATCACCTATATCAACAAGATGCCAGCAGAGTAATCCTCCTTGTGTGATTTAATTAAATGAGATGATCCTCAAAAGTTAAATCACCTTAACAAAAAGTGAGACTTACTGCTGGTCATTTAATAGTTCAGCTCTCTTACTGTCAGTTGAAGGATTTAGGAGTCCTTCACATCATGCCTTTGGATTAGATGAGTTGGATCGACCCTGCTCTGTCCTATTTGCTCTGTTGGGCTAAGCAGAAAGGATCTCATGTGAGGCAGATCAACTCATAACATTGAGATCTACTTTTTTCCTATAGTATAATGTTCTCTCATTTGACACTCAATACTGTGCATCCCACAGGAAGAGATCATGCATCTCCTGAAGATTTCTGACTTCAGCAGAAACAATACTAAAAGATTACTGTAATTTTGAAAACTGGCATGACTTCTTGCTCCAAGTAAAACATTTATGTATCTCTCCTTTTCTCTTACTTTTATTTCAAGTGACCCAGATGATAGCTGAATGCGTGCTTACAAGACTGCAAAGAGGCAGAAGGTTCTGAAAATGACATCCAGGCACCATGAAATTACAGTCTTCAGAGCGTATCAGTAAGAAGCTAATTCCATATAATTTCTCACTCTAGTTACAATTTTGGTCATGACAAAGAGGTGTCAGAATTTTAATGCCCATTATATTTTGTGATTTATGCTATTTTGCTATAATACTTTGACCTCTTCAATATGCTGTATTTTGGTTGGATGGTTATTCCACCCTTCTTGCTAAGAGCAAATTTTCAAGGAATGTAACTGGTAAGTAAGAAGTTCCACTGATGTGTTTCCAAATGGGTAACTTTATGTGGGAATATGGGGTGAAGAGGGGGAGGAAGGCAAAGATTCAGCAGAACGGGAACGAAAGTTGAAAAAGAAGCCGTAGCTTTAAAGCTGAAGGTTTCAGCTGAAAGAGATATTCAGGTTCATTTTTCCTATTGTGCGGCAGATATGGACACGCACACGACCAGTATGATCAAGCAATGCCAATTTATTGAAGGTAAGCGAGCCCTTTTATAGGTTTCTCCTGTGCATGCGAACGGTACGTGGTACAATGCTTATGACTGGACAGTTAGCTTTGTCCACGTACTTCAAGCCTTCTCACGATTGGATAATAAGTGCCACACTCAAATGTCTTTCTCCGCCCAACCCATCTCCTGGAGTTGGTTGCTGAGTTCTTTGTTCTATGTCCTTGCCGAGCGTGCACATGTGTAGGATTGCTCACATGTCCATTATCTCCCAACACTATTGGACTTTATTTTTCAAGTTTAAATAACTCGAGCAGTAGGTTCAAGCTGAAAAAAATGCAGAAATGGATTTTCAGTTATGTCATTTGTAATTTGTAATCACCCTATTAGTCCTACCATACTTGCTTCAGATTATTGGTCCCATCACAGTCTTAAGCATTTCCTTTTAAGTGATATGCTTATCTACAGGCTTCTGAGGTCCTGCTGCTATCCTTGTATGGGAACAGTTTTCTGCTCTTAGTAAGATGCCCCATTGAACTCTTGGGTGGGACGATGAAACATTTGGCACAGAAGTGGTGCAGGCAAGGAAGGGAGCATGGTAACTCTTGATTTATCTACCTTGGACTCTGAATAGAGACAGTTCTTGACACATGCCTGCTCTCTAATGACCCTGGCAGAACATTTCTTTGTGATTCCTGGAAAAAAGTGTTTCTTTGCATGCTGTTTACATAAAACTGTGGCAGCTACCTTGTCTGTGTTCAACAGCCGTCAAGTCTGTAGCCTAAATTTAGCTGAGGCTAGATACAAAAAGACTAGATGCATAAGAAGGGTAGCAATAGCTCCAAAAGTAGGATGTTTCAAGACAATACTCATTAGGGACAAATGTTCTGTCAAGTATCAAACACGTCCATTCAGACCCTCAGCTGGTGCATTACAGCCCAGCTTAACCGACTTTAGTTGGACATGCACCCACTGAGAATATGGTTCTTCAGCTGTGTATCACAGGCCCACCAGGAATCCAGTTCAAGTGTTGCGAGTACACGTCTTGCTGCGTGGATGTGTACAGGCATCTGCAGAGATGGTGTTTTGCAGTGCTGGGACTCTTCACAGAGGCTGTCTGGGGGCATGCTGCGTAGCTGGCATATCTGCTGATAAGACAAGAAGGCAGAATGTGGATAATAATGCACATGTCCTAATTGCACCAAAGTTACTAGTTGTCAAATGTTGGCAAGCTCCTCCAAATTGCTGTTTCAACATGCCGTAGCTCTGTGCCTCCCTGCAACAGCATTTTCCTACACCTAAATCAGATATGGTTCATACTGGGCCAGTAAGTTGCAGGAGCTCTTGAAAGGACACAAACTGGGGCTGGGAGTGATGGGGGAGACTGTGTCAGCACAATTTTAATCCATATTATACTTATGGAAGTTTAAGTATCTGTTTAAGTGCCCTTGTCCCAGATGTAAGATATTATATATCTCTGCCTAACTGCTGTTTAGTTAGGACTTGCACTGCTGTGCATGTGCCTCATATGCCTATAAACTGGAAATACCAATATTAGACTGAGACTTGTATAATACAGTGCAACCTGTTCAACAGAGTAGGTAAAGCACGTTTACTGGATTTTACAATATTATGGATACACAGAGTAAGTAAATTTCTTTAAAGGAAAGGGACATTTGTCATGGATGCTTCACAATTTTTAAACCATTTCTTGAATTTTTCTGAGACTGCTTTTTCCAGTTCTGGTTCTAGTTCTGGTTCCAGTTACCTTTTAATGAGGTATTCAGAAACTGAAAGTACTAGTAGTTTTCATGGACTCTTTCTTGGTGAGAGGGGGGAAAAAAACGTGTAGTTCAGATCTTCGCTCTTGTATATTTGGCACTGTTCTTCTTAACAAGACTATCTATTTGGATATGAACTCATGTTATAAAATTAACGCATTAAAGGTCTGCATCAATCATATTGAAAAGTTAGCAAAACTGAAATACTCATTTTATCCCAGTTTATAAAGAAAAATGTATTTCAAGAAGCAGATTACATTTTTATATAAACAAAAGTCCACACTTAAGTGAATTGCCAAGGTATTTGAGAGACGCTCAGAAAATTTCGGATACTTAATGAATTCCTAGTTGCATAATCCCCCAAATGCCTTCCATTACAGTTATCTGAAAATATTTCATAACTTTTAAACTTACTTTAGGAAATTTATTATCTACCTGTGATTTAATACTAATTTGAAAAAGCAGTACAGAAAGAAAAAATTTGTAGACAGTAACTTTCTTTATCAAAATTAATTTTCTCTGAAAATTATTTTAAGTACTTTTATCCAAAGTGAAATCTTAAGCCAAGCTTTTTGAACCTGCTACAAAATGGAATATAGGTCAGTTCCCTCCTTTTGGTTTATTAAATGGTGTTTGTATAATTTTGACAACCAGCCTACTTAATCTTGTATTTTCAAGGCAGAGAACATTACAGGATGAAGCCTACAAAGCTGCATAGAATGAGAAGTTTGAATCACTGTAGTCATATGTAATGTTTGCATAAGGATATAGAACATAGGGCATGAGAAGTTGCAGATTTTTTTGTGTGTGTTTTGAATAGACCTTTGAGTTCATTTTTGGCCATGCACTTAGTGCATCTTCTGGAATCTGACATATCTGACAGGATGATATCAGCTGGGAGTTATGCAGGTGCCTGGAGTTCCTGGGAGTCACACAGATGCACTTGACTCTATTACACAGTTCATTTTAAGGATGATGGGATTATCTGAAGTTTACCTGAAGCTGGAACGGAAATGAAAAGATTAATGTTTCAGGTCTCTATGAATGTTTTAGATTTACTGCTCATAAAGCCTTATATAAAGAAGAATGTTGCTTTTTTCCAGGTTAGTTTCATCCTTGTTATGCCCCACAGATACAAACCTGGAGCCCCAGAGGATGATGTTGCCACTTTCAGCCTCTGAACCAGCCATCTGATGGTTTTGGTGCTTGCTTAAGCAGAAAAGAGGAGGAAATTAAAAACCAGAGTATCAATCTTGAATCCAGAGCTGGTTTGTAGTTAATACAGTGTTGAAGGACTCACCATTGAAATAATTTGTAGTGATTACTCCACTCGTTACTTTTTCTGAATACTACTCTGAGGTTTTTAGATCTTGCCCAGGGCTGTGGACAGAGACCAAGTAATTCATTCAAGACCTTGGATTCTGCTTTGAGAGGACAGGTTTCTCTTTTACTGGTTTCACAAAACTCAGCTTTACATTGTCCAAGAATCTTTGTCAGACTAACTCTTTGGCTACTTATGGCCAAAAGTAAGATGTGTTCAGATGGTATTTATTTACTCATTTGAATTGTAACACAAAAACTTGCACTGAACCCCTTTATTTTTTCAAGAACTTAATGAGATAAATGCATGACAAAGCTCAAATATTTGACCCTCCAGTTTTCTGTGCCTTTCAATTATCTCTAGCTGTGACAGTAGATGGACAGTAGAAACTGGATTTAGTATGTAGTAGTCTTTTGTGGGAAGTGTGATCGTGAACAACATCCATGTGTTACTTACAAGTGTGAAGAGAAATTCCATGTTTTGGACTGAATTTGAATTCTTTGCTCTGCAGAGAAATTCTTTTGAAGGATGCGAATCACACAGCTGGTCTTTGATTCCTCTGAAGAAAATTCTGCAACAACTCTGCAACAGTTGCCAGCCGGTCTGACTTGTGCTGGTTTCTTTGTAAATACTTTTCTGTGGCTTTCTAAAAGTCGTGCATGGGACTGCTCACCAACGCTTGTATGGGAAGAGACTGGAGAGATAGGAAAATGATTTCAAGTTACACACAAAATATTTAATATTTTCTAGCTTTAAGAATTGCATACCAAAATGATCCCCAGTTCAACAGCTTTCTTTTACCTGACAACTGTGGAGAAACCTGCAGTAATCGAAGAAGGCAGCCGTGTTTACTCCACACTAAAAATTGAACTTCCTTTATTGTAAGAAAATCTGTGATGAAGTTTGAATGGATACTTTGATTGCAACCATCTTTCTTGAGTCTTACAGCCTTATGAAACTTTTATTGACATCCTGGAAGCCATTACGTTTAAAACTTTAGGAAAATTGGTTCAGACAATTTTTTGAAAATATGCTGACAAATGCAGTTTTTGAACACCTGAATTAAAAAGCATAAGAGTTTTCTCATAGTTTCCTCAGGAGTGTTTAATAACAGTTACTTTGGCTTACTGAGTTCTTACATAAGTCTCCATTCTTTTAGGAAAGGCTTTGTTGGTCACATTACTGAATATTTTGAGCAAAGACAGGACACCTGACATAGATGTCTAGATGTGTGATTTATGTGTGTCTGTTTTCAGGAAGCTGTAAGCAACTTAAAACTCTGAGTTAAAATGAAACATGTAATTTTTATTATAAATTAAATTCCTGATTCAGTGCACAATAAGACATTGATTCTGCCTCCAGATGCCAGTATCAGCAGAATAAGGACATAAAGCTCACAAATGTGTCTTTGAAGAAGGCAAAATTACTTGCTTTCCACTTGAAACTAATTTAGTTTTTAAACTTTTAATGCTGTCTTAATGTTTTGCTTTTTCTTTTTCTGCAAATAGCTGTGTGTTCCTGTATGAAAGATAAGGAAAGATTTGCTGCTGTTATAGGTATTTTGCACCACCTGTCGTTAACAAACAGACTAGCAGTCTGTAAGCACTTTTTTCCTTCAAACTGTAGAAGGCAAGAGATACTGCCTAATTATTTTTGTTTAAAATATAGTTTTATATGTAATTTGCTTTATTTTATGCTAATAAGAGTGACTGTCATTAATTACCATTTTAATCACTATAGGTATTTCTAGTAATTGCATGTTTTCAATGCTGTCATATTCTCTTAGAGGAAAGATACTAATTCATAAATATTCAGTCTTCTGAATTCATTTCCATCATAAAAGTATCAGTGCTTAAGTTATTTACAGTGAGAGTAATATAATTACAGATGCTACTCATAAAACATAAATGCCAGAAATATTTATTATTAGCAGTGTGCTTACGCCTTCATAGTCAAACTTTGGATCTGGGAAGAAACACGGAACATGAGAAAGCTTCAAACTAAAAAAAAAAAAAATGATGCAGAAAATGGAGAAGGTTAAAATAATAGGTTTCGGGTTCCACTAGGAATATACACAAACTGGGTAAAAACATCTTAAATCTCTAGAAATGCCATCCCTTTGAGGATTTCATCTGACAAACTGTGGCCTTGTGATCCAAAGATTATTGTAAAAGTCGTACCCACTCTACATACTAAAATTTGCCTCAAGGGTCTCTCAGCAGAATCTAACCTCTTCTCTTTTGTTTTAGAAGAAAGATCAAGTGCGTCATAGATATACTAGATATTTCCTACCAATTTAACAAACTACCCAAGGCTGCTTGAGAACCTTGAAAAGGTCTTTCTGTCCAACAAATTACACCAGCATCCTTCGATGTACAACAGTTGTGATTTAATATGCAAGCTGTTTTTTCTTACAATTTTTATTGTAAGAAAAATCAGATGCCTGCAAGCCTTGAATCAGGTTAAATCTTAGCAGCATCAGATGAAAGTACTGGAGGTCAGGAATGGCTAAATTGAAACAGGGACCCAAATGAGGTTCCTGTGGCAAATTTGTGGTCTAGTACCATTGCCTGGTTCAGTTCTGCACTAATAATCGGAGACAGTAGTTACAGATAGAATATGTGAACTCCCACCCATAAGAAATAATCATCTGTCTAGAAAAGTGTCTTCCCAAGAGGCAGAGGGGCATTGCTCTAGGCTCTTATACCTGGAGAATAGATCTCTGTCCCTTCCCCACAACCCCTGTTACTTACAGAGTTCCTCTTGTGCTGCTGAGCCATCCAAGCTGGCACTGAGAAAAATGTGCAGTCTTTTAATGAACTTACCCAGCAGAGGGGTGAGTCTTGTTGTCTTCTTCTTTTTCTGAGCATGAATCCAAACACATATGAAGGGTCTGATTTTCAGTGCCATCCCCTTTTACTTCTCATTAGAGTGTAGAATTGTGTACACATGCACACACACACCTGCAACCGCAGTCAAGACAAAGTAAAGAGACATCAGTGATAAAGGAAATCAGTACATGCTCAGAAGTTGTAGGAACATTTTCTCTGAGGTTTTAATTATAATACCAAGTGCATTTGTAAGAGTGATAAAAAGGGACTTCATCTTAAAAACGGAGTTCACAGCTCAAGCTTTTAAAGCCGCAAGGGAATGACTCTGCTCTGAGCCAAAGGAGCTAATTATTATATATTCATACTGCTGCCTTCTCACAAACAGAATATCTGATGGCTCAGATTGCTGGTTAACACACAGTGGTGAGGGGAACTGTTTCCACACATCTGTTTGTTTCTTCAAAACCCAAGTCTTGAAACAAAACTCAAGGTAAATTCTCCAGCAAGCCAGGAGGCAGCATGAGACTTGGAAGATGAGATAGACAGCTTTGGCAGGAGGTCCAGCTTGGATGGCATCTAGCAGAAAAGGGTGGGGACTCAAGCAGAAGAGACGTGGAAGGGAAGGAGTCAGATACAGCCAGTGTTTTACAAGCCAGTTCATTCCCTTCCAATATTTATGTTGCCATCAATCTGAATCTGATGTTTTACTCACTTCTGACCAAAAGAAATGAGTGCTGGCTTACATACAGGAAGTTATTAATAGTGCTAAGACTCTAATGGTGCTAGAATAGTTGAGATGAACATGAATATTTAGAATCTTCACAGTTTTGCTTTTTTTCCTTTTTTACTATAAAACAAATTTTATGGATATCTAAAACAAATACAGTTTTCATACTTAACCTTCTCAGGACAGGAGGGTTTTTTTCCTCTTTAAATTATTAGTTTAGATTAACATATACAGTCATTGACTAAAATTTTTATAGTTATATCTGTTTTAAACAAGGTAGCATAGAAAAGTGCTGAAGATAGAAAAACCATAATGGATAAATATTTGCTAACAGTGTTGTTTTTGTTGTTATTTTGTTAAGTAGAAGTATAGACTGCATTGAAAAATCAAAGGGGAGTAAGCAAGTTGATAATTGTTAAACCTTCAATTTTTTGGTGATGTTACTCTCCACTATTCAAGTGCAGCAGTTTGGATGTTGTTGCTCAGAGCTTGCAAAATGATGTGTAGGATTGATATAGTACCTGTTCTTGACTCTATACACTGATACTATCAATGAAGGAAATCGAAAGATGTCTCTGAATGAACAAATAGGTGGTGGGTTTAAATTCAGGACGGGAGTTATGCAGAGAAGAGATGGAGATAGGAGCTGAAAATGAAAAAGCAAGTAAGATTTGCAAAGCCAGTCATAAGACTTCTCCTTTTTCCTGTCTGCTTTATACATTTCTGAAATGTATTACAAATTTATTAGACAAGTGCACATTATGACCTATTTGGTCATCCTTCCATGGAGCCAGAACATGTTGCTTATCACACCAAACTCCTGGCTACAACTTTATGAGAACATTATTAGAAAAAATGCAAATATCTGTTTTGACAGAATCAATAAATATAAAAATAAAGTTTGCTGCAGTTCAGTATAAAGTATAGTTTAAATTAATGTTCAAAAAGTAAAATGCTCTCTATTATTGTAGGTAGCAGCTTGTCTGAACTGTCCAGAATGACTAATGAATGAGATAACAGAAATGCCTATCACTCCTTCATTGTGCTCAGTATAAAAGTTTTTTTTCTCCTGAAGCCCCGCAATAGCACCATATTTTATTTGAATATTAATGCTTCACTCTGAAATTAATTTAAATATAGATTTTCTTCATTTGATATTGTAAGAGACTTCACAGAGAAAAATGGTAGAGTATGAAACATAATGAGCAGCATCAACCTAATAAATTATGTAGTAAGACATCAGGAAAAGTAAATACATTTAGTCTTCATTCCATTTTTATGCCACATTTACCCATGTGAGACTGACAATAGCTATATTACATGCTGGTCTTATTTATCTGTAAGTTATGAAATTATAGATTAACTATCTCATACTTAAGCCCCTTGTCTGGATGCAACGATTCTGCCTACATATCTGTTATAATTCATTTATATTTGTGCACCAAACATCCGTAACAAATAATATGGAGACCTAATAGTTTAATGAAGGTTGTAGGACACCATGAAACACTAGTGGAAGATAGATTGGGAAAAAGCATGCTGAGAAGCTGATTTCCATGAGTTTTAATAGCGTTTTTGATGATCTGGAGAGAAGTTCCTTAAGAGGTGTAGTAATTACTTCCACAAAGTTGTTTGTACTTTGGGTTTTTGTGGCTTCATAGGGGATGTATTTATTAATCATGTTTCAAATGTACTGTTAATTACAATATTTTCTGCTTTCAAATCTGGTCACAAAAACTCTTTTCCTCTTTTTCTACATGTAGGGCTTTGGATTTTCTTAAGACAGCTGCAAAAAATCCAAGGAGATAAGTTTTGTGATTCAGTTTACAGAGGAAAAAATCTGTTATAGTTTCAGAATATTATTATAAAGGAACAATTTAGATCAACTCAAAAGCTAATGTTCTTAAGAGTGACTCAAATATTTATCCAGAAGCCATCAGGAGTTTGGAAATGTTAGCAGACAAAAAATAGACAAACCTCTGGCTTTTTCCCTGCTGCCTCCCTGGAGTTAATCGACATGTGAGGATCTATTCAAAATTTAAAATTTTCCTTATGATGCATGTTGGCAAGATATGTTGAGATCTGTCAGACATTACATTTGTGAGTGCAAAACATACTGTTTATAACATGGCTGATGACGAGAATAGTAGGGTAAGAAAACCTGAGGGTAAAGGGCTTCCTTTAAAGTGGTGATTCACATGGTAATTCTTATTCATTTAAAATTTGATTCTGTACCTAACAGATGACAGAAGTAATTTTTCAATCCTATGAGCCTTCTTAACCTTATTGTTGAATTTGAAGGATAACAGTAAGTGCCTATTGGGCCAAAACTGGTTAGTCAGTACAAGTATAGGTATATAGCGTGGGCTGCACGTGAAAAAGCAGTCTTTGGTCATTATTATACATGGAAATTCATATCCTATTTGTGTAAAAACATTATAGCCACTCTTTCACTCAATTATATAGGTTTAATTGCTTAATCCTGAATCTGGATGTACACAGGACTAACACTGTGCTCTCGAGCATTCCTCCTGAAGATGGAGAGCTTGTGTTTATTTTACATGAGATGCTGCTTCAGTAATATTTCTAGGCTCAAAAAATTCCAAATAGTTGGACTTCCGTATCATTTTATGTGTAGAAATGAGGTCTGGTCATGTTTTATTATGTGTAGAAATACCAGGTCTACTCATAGAATCATAGAATACCAGATTGGAAGGAACCTTAAGGGTCACCTGGTCCAACCTTTCTTGACAAATGCATGGTCTAGACATTATTGCCCAGCACCTGGTCAAACTGAATCTTAAAAGTGTCAAGTGTTGGGCACATACTCATGTTCTTCCTAAAGTTGGCAGTAAATTATATTTTATATTATCTAGAGCAGACCAAACCAAAGAGAATTCAGGCTTGCTTTTGTCCTCATATGGGCACTGGCAAAGGGGCTGGAGAACTTGCTCCTGCTCGCTGTCATCTCAGTTTCTGCCCCCTGCACCTTAGGGAAAAAGCAGCAAGGGGTAACCAGCAAAGTAATTTTTTTTTTTTTTTTCTCTTCACTAGGAAATACCATAACTGAATAGTTCAGGCAGTTTTAGGTACCTTTCCTGTCCAGCATCTTAAAAAAGTCTGCACGTTGAGGAACAAATATTGGTAGATATAGTCACGTTGAAATGACATGCCTACAAATCCCCAGAGTGGAAGGGGTGCGCAAACAAGGCCTCTTTCTCTCTAGAGTAATTGAATTCTTCCTTTTCTTTTGACAGTGAATATAATTTTTTATTGTTGACAATTCCTGGCTTTATGAGTTAGTGTACAATTATAATTCATGCATATGTATTTCCAAAAATGAATGACTGGTTTCCTGGGATTTTTACCAACTTTGGGGTCTGAGCATCAATGAATATAAAAAGCAAACAAAAACACAGTTAATAATAATTTCCATAAGACTGCTCAAAAATAGTAAGCCGTTTATAAACATGCTGAAAAATGGGTTAGGACAGACCATAAATGCCTCTATTTTAACTCTTTTGCAAAAAGAACATTGCAAAATGAACAAATTTATCTAAGTTGATGGATAATATTTCATAAAATCAGCAATTCTCCTTGCCAGAGGATACAAGCCAAATCTTTTAAACTGAAATATTGTGCAATAATAAAACTGTAGAAAGAAATTAATGCTATCTTAGTATACATGGGCTAAAGTTAAAATAGAGGAAAATGTTTAGGGGTATACTAGGAATAAAAATCCAGACTGAAGAAACAGCCAGAGATCTTTTGCATGAGGTAGTTACAGCAACACCAGATAAACGGAAATGGTCTAAGGATTAAGGTCCTTAATCCTTCTGCAGTCAATGACACCACTTTTTCTGACTCCAGGTAAGGTAACTTTATGCCAGACTACATCTTGGCCTACCTGGGTGCACCAGCAAAGGAGAGTGGAAGAGACACACAGACAGAGCAATGTGCAAGGGGAGGCACAACCACAGCTTTTGAAGTTCCTCCTAGTAAAGAAGACACAAGGCCCTTGGTGGAAAAAAAAAAAATGCATTAACAATCCAAACCCATTGGTGTTTGGTGAAGGGGTGAACAACTGATTAGTTATTATGAGCAAAGAGGTCAGTGTTTTTCAGCTTAAAACAAATGAAGTTGCAATTTTTTTTGAAGGTTTGTAGAATGGTTAACATTTTGTTTGCTGTTACAGAAAAACAGATTTTCAGATATTTTAATATAATTAATTTTATGTGATTTAAAAAATACTGTTTAACTCTAGGTCACAGCTGAAATTGCTAATTCTGCTGAAGTATAGACCTCACATTCAATCACCAAGCTCAGTCTTTATTTCATAATATTAACCTATCTAAAAAGATAGTCCAACTCAAGTTAATACGACTAAGGAGGATACAGAGGCAGAATCTGGCTCCTTCTACTCCTGATTCTAGCCAAACTGTTCTGCAGTATTGTTGGTATTTTAGGTAACCCAGGTTTGTTATAAAGTCATATTTTGGCCTTAATTTATAGCTTGCTTTATTTTTGTTGACTTTCTGAATTTTTTAAGGCCTATCATATTCTGTGTAACAAAGTGTTTTGTTCTAAGAACTAATTGATCAGCATAAGAAAAGTAGAACCAGTTTCTTTTAACATTTTCAGGGTTTTGCTAACATGTAAAAGACAAATGTTCTAGAATCGAAACTTGTTCAATTCCAAGAGGGGAGGATAATCTACTGAGGCATCTGTGAGGTTGGCTGTTTTGATAGAAGGTTTTTAATAAGTTATTTATGTAGTCATTGAGACCCTACAGGACTTCAACAAAATTTTTGTCAGGCATCCTCATTTCGGAAATGAGAAAACAAATGTGAAAAAAATGGTATTGGTACATAATAATGAAATTTAAGTTTCACCATGTATATGTCCCTTTAATGTAAATTAGATAATCTCATTTATGAATTGCATGGTTTATGACTCATCCTTTGGTGTTTTCCATCTGTTGGCTATCTTATTCTGAGGAAACTAAGAATGGAAGAGATAGCAAATCTTTAACGAGTTTCTATTTTCTGAAATTACATTCATTTGAATGATAAAGAATATTGAATTTCCTTCTGAGTGAAAGTTTCAACTTTTCATAAAAACTGTTATGTGATTGGCCAAGGCAAAAGTGAGAAGTCTTAATTGAGACTTATCTAATTTCAATCTAATACAAAAGGCAAGGATTTAAAATAACTCTACTCACAATCCAAAAATCACCATCTGTCATGTCTTTTTAGAATTCAGAATTTTCTTTAAAGTATTTCTTCTTTGTTTGTAAGGTTTCCCAAGAATGAATCTTGAAAAATAAAATGACCTCAGCTTTTTTTTTTTTTTCCTTTTTTTAATTTCCTCATTTTCCTTTTAAGGATATACAGTCATTTCTGTTGCATTTGTTTTCATCCATTTAATAATAAAAGTAGTTCAATTACTCCAGCAATTTCTTCCTCCAACACCTTTCACAGTTTTCCTGCATACATTGAATCCTAAACTATATCTTAGAGATTAAAAGCATATCTTTAATTTTTATTGTGGTGTTTTGTATTACACATTGATAGCAATTGGCTAGATTGCTTTACACATTCTTACATTTATTTCATCTAGTAAACTTCCCAGCCAGTCAGTTTATTACTGCAATAAGCAAATTTTTTCCCTCTGCCCTTGTTCTTTCTGAAAATTCCTATTTTCTTTCTCTTTCTTGGTCATAAATACAATGCTATAGTTTTATTAGGCGGTTTTATGCCAAGACAGAACTTGATCCTATCAATATTTTAATTCTTCTGGAAAAAGTGTCTTTTGATGTGTCTCATGTTGCATGCTTGAGAAAATTAATGGTGGAGATACAAGAATATGCACAGTGACTGTTTTCTTGCATATGGTGAATCTCCCTGAAACATTTTTTGGGAAAACCTATCTAAATGAATCTTGGTCCAGATTTAATAATTTCTATCTGACTCCCTGTATTGCAGCATTTTAGAAGCAATCTCCAGCAGTTCTATGCCTTGTTTACATTAGAGTTCTTTTTCCCCGTCAACATTTAATCACGAAACTAAGAGTTTAAAAAGACTCTTGTTAGTAGGATGGAGGGCTATGCAGTGAAAATAATGACTCTATGAAAACAATTTACCCTTATATAATGAAAATGTAAGTAGATGAACAAAAATTAAACTCTCAACAGGAACAATCTAGAAATTACTTTAGCATAATTTTTAACTTTTAAAAATCAAAATTATTTGTGTGCCAGGAGGGCTACAAACTTGCCAATGATTTCTGAATCAAGTCCAGGAGTTAATCCTAACTTTAATATTTCTAATTAATTAATCTTTGCTATAACATTTGTAACCTGCAAAGGGTAAGATTGCTGTGGAGTCATCTGCATGGACATGAATCCTTTTTAACATCAGAAGTATCCTTAAAACTGGTGTTTGAGTTACTAAAACTTTAAATTATGTCTAGATAGAAATCATTCTAAAAGAACCATTTAATTCTCTAAGTAAATTTGAACTCCAATCTATGCTTAAGAGGAAGAAATACCTCAAAACACCATTTTACAAAAGCTCATTTTAAGCCAATAAGTTTAAGAGAACTTTGAGTCAAAACAGAGTGTGTACTGGACACAAAATGCAATAGAGCTCTACTGTCTCTGAAAACTTCTGTTTACCTTTCTGTGCTACAGCAGTAAAGCCAAGCTGGTGATGAACTGGCAAGGTTAATCCACAGAAAGACAGGTTGCTTTTCTGTAGGCAGTGAATGCAAAATAGAGAGAGCGCACTCATCAGTGCCTCCTCTCAAGGCTTCAGATGCTTGCATACTCCCTAGCTCTTATTTAGTTTCCATAGACATGTCACAAGGACACCTGGGAGAATGTCAGACAGTCCTTCAGGTAGTGGAGTTGTAATCTTCTAACATGTAGACTCTGGGGTACAGCAGTAAGTTTGATGGATGGAAGGACATAATTTTACCAAATGACTCTCCTTATGCCATACAATTTGACTAAGATCACCTAAATTCAGTTGAACAGATTAAAATATATTTCAGCTTTTTATAATGTGAATGCTACTACTGCAATAAGTGACATCGATTTTAAATTAACATTTTGCTATAATCTTCTGATTTTTTTTTCAGTCAAAGATTTAAAATGCATAAATCCCCTTTACAGAGTAAGTTTATGTATTTTTATTTTGATCGGAAGACAAACCAAATTTTAAAATGTTGGCCGTCAATGAAGGAATTTGCAGGGTTTCACCATACATACATACATAGAACTAGAAAAGAGATGCAGGCATGCCTTAGAGCACTGAGAAAATCAAAATAAAAAGGTTTGTCAAAGGCATGAGTAGTTACTCTAAAACTAAGTGTTCAAATGACTTGTTTATTTAAAAAACAAATAAAATGGAAGCAATCCTTGTGAATTACATCTGAACACTGGAGGAATCATTGTATTATAAAGATATTCTAAACACAATTTACAGTGCAATGCAATCAATTGAATCTGTTTATTGACTTTAGTGGTTATTGGATAGAGCTTTTTCTCAATGAAGCAGCAGAAATTTGTCATGACTGGTAAGAGCCAAAATAGCAAATCATTATAATAAAACCCTTCAAAAGAAAAAAAAAAAAAAAAAGTCATTGCTGTTTTATTCAGATTCTTTATGAGTAACTGAAATTTTCTTCAGTGACTATCTGATAAATGTATAAAACCATTAAGCTAATAAAAATCCTACATAATAAATGCAGAATAGTAATTACAGCCAGATACATTAAATTAATTAAATCTCTTCTGAATCAATTTACGTTATAATGACTGTAGTCATGTGATTAGGGTCTCTTAAAACAATATTTTATCAAACTATCTGCAGTAGAGCCAGGCAAGTGTTCCATCTTTAATTTTATTCGGAAACGTTATGACAAAGAGGAATTCTTCAAATGGTTGGTTTGTTTTCCATGCTTTAAGTTATACCTTCTTCCATATATTTTTTACTGCCACACTTTACCAAGTACCTTCTGTCTTGGAGTCCCTGAATACTGAGGCAGTGGAGATGTGAGAGATACTGGATAATGCTGTGTCATGTCACTGTGGGCTTACTGCACGACAGAAGATCTTTAAAATCTTTTAAAGGGCATGCTGGCCCAGAAGAAGTTAATGGCAAATCCCCCCTGGATTCCAGAAGGGCCAAAAAACAACTTAGCAATTTTTTCTGCCAGGTAGGAGTCTTTCACATCACCAGTGACTAACGGCAAAGGAACTCAATTTTGGCTGAGAGTCTGGCCCCATGGTTGTATTAATGCAGTAAGACTTTAATATATTTTTAGGTAATGAATTATTTTATTAGTTAATATTTTCTTTAACCTTTTGCAATACAACAGCTGTAGGAGAGGCAACTAGAGAGGCATGCAAGAGAGGAATTCTTTAGAAGTATAATACTGGTAAACATTCTTTAGGATTTTTTGGTTCCATACTGTTTATTCGAAATTTTATCTTTTAAGTCATGCAGAGCCTTGATTTTGCTCTTGTGATTGTTGAGGAATGTTTGTTTCTCTAGTTAATACATGCCTATGTATGTTGTATACTGTATCTATGCACATGCATAAATGAATATGTCAGGAAATGGAATAAAAAGATCTTTTGGCCCGGTTAAAGAAGGCAAAGTATGTAATTCAGGAGATCAACTTCTTGCAGAAGCATTTAATCTAATGTTTCATGGTCACTTTACGTCCTCAGGCAATATGTAAGGTAGAACACAATGAATCATCTGAAGCATGGCAATACTGATCATTTGCTGCAGCAAATACCTCTTTTTTTTTTCTAATTTAGAGGAGCACAGGAATGCAGAATATCTGAATCGTCTAGCCCATCCACTGCAAGTCCTTCCCATATTGTTTCCTTCTTATCTTGGGTGTTACCATATACTTTTGTAAAAAGTCTTTATTTTGCTTGTGGACCAATTGCTAAAATCGCTTATGGACCAATCTACACCCCTGACATGTAGAGACCAACAGGCCTCATTGCCTCCCCTCTGAATGTGTCCTTACTATTAGAGATGGCCTCCCTGCATATTGCTTCTCTGCTGTCAGCTGCACATAGTCTCTTTTGTTGTGGTAATCAGTTACAGTATATTTCATGAAGATGTCACTTAATTGTGAAATTTGATCACTGTTTGCTCTGGAATCCACCTTATTCCAACATCTGCTGGGAGATGTTCAGCAACATGAAAGCTGAGTTTTCCATCTCATGTTAAATGTATCGAGCTCTTTCCAATCAGGGAATTTTCAATGATTCTTAAAGTTGTAAAATCAAGGCAAATTTCTAAGTAAGGGTTTTTCAAAAATCGTACATACATATATCAATATGCACTTGTAATATACTTAGAATATATTGGCTGGAAGAATCACACTCAATGGTGTTTTTGCAGACTCCCTGAAGAAAACTAGTTTTATTTAAGCAAAAGCTCTAGAAATGCTTAACTGAGCCCTGCTTGCCAAGCTGTTTTATTCACTCAAGTAGAGCAATTGAGCACAAATAGAAATTCCAAGGGTCTTACAAGAGAAAGGACAGCAGAGGCAGTAAGAGATCATATGTGGAGAGCTGACATGGTATTCTTTCATATACACAAGAGTGATGCATGACTATTATGAGAGACCTTTCTGTAAATCTCTGTTTGTTTGTCATGAAGGAAAAAGAAATGCCAAATAATGTCCACAGCAGGTAGGAACAAATCTGATAACAAGACATGCGGATATAAAAATTGCATGGCTTTTGTTGAATTTCTACTGCACATGATATTAAAAGTAATTTACTCATATTTTTCATTACATAATGATAATGATTTTATCTGTAGACCATAATTAATACATGATGGGAAGATTCCTGTGGTTAAAATGCATTATAAGCTATCAGAGATGGAAACAAACACAGCATGAGTTTCACTTTTTTGTTTTGTTTTGTTTTGTTGTTTTTTCTAAGTCCAAGCAGAGATTCTGCTTTTTAGCTATATTTTCTCAGTGTTACAAAATTGCCGTAGCTGGTAATACTGCAGTGAGAAGAAGCATCTTTCATAAACACAAAGAATACAACTTTGATGACAGAGTAAACTTTGCTTTTATAGAGTCAGAGTCCTTTTAAACAAGCTACTGTAAAAGGAGGAATATGCATGCAGAAGCAGGATACTTTATTTTTATCACTTTATAAAAGCATAATTAGAATAAAATGTCATTCTTCTTGTACTAACAGATATTCTGTAAAAATAAGTGTTATCTTTCACTTCCTGAAGCAGTTGCACGCATACTTTAAAAGTACTGGTTCCTAAAGTAATTTTTGTTTGCTACTAGTGTTTGGTTTATTTGACATATTTGATCATGTGGTTATTTGATAGTGACATTTTAATTTAGTATCCTTTGTTTATCATTTGGTAAAGGTACCTTGACTGGCTATCTCTTTATAACTGAGTCAGGCAGATTATCTTTTGCTCCTCTTCATTTCTTAGTGCTGCACATGGATTTCTGTCAGAATGTTTGCTTCTCACTTTACCAACTGTCAGAAATAATGAGCTCACTGTCTCACATTTATTCAGGTGCAAATAGAAGCTGCACTTTGCCATATGAATACCAAGGGATGAGTCTACAGAGCCTTAGACCTTTTAAGTAAAGTAGTATAAACAAAGCAAGATGCATACAGATGCATAAGCAAATGTTGTGTTCAATCAAAACCTAAATAAATTCTCGTTCACTAAGTCACAATTTTTGTAGACATTCCTGTAAGTATTCAGAAGAAAATCCCGTAGACACAATTGGGTTTGTTATCAAGTGAGTGAAAAGTATACAAATACAGAATGCAATTACTAAACTTTTAGTAATATCTATATGGTATTTTACTTTTTTTCTAAACAGATATCAAAAGCCAGTCCTCACCTTCACATGTTGTTTTAAATAATGGGTGTACACCCCATGAATACTGAACTGTTTGTAGATTTCTTTAGTATTGCTTAACACAAAAGACAAACTGTTATTCGCTAATGTAAATACTAAATTCAGGACACTTATTAGTTCTGAGATGTTTTCATTCTGAGAATGTTGCAAAGCCTGAGAGAATTAACATCCCTGTTTTACTGATGAGGGAATGAGAAAGAGAGGTTAAGGCTTCAGTTCTGTACCTCTGTGAGGTACTGTCATCAGGCCAGAAAGTTTCTTGGTTGAGTATCAAAGACTTAATTTTAGAGGGACTACATAGGATCTCAAGCAAATCACCTCAACCTATCTACTTTTTCAAGTCCATTCTTATATTGACATAAAAATACGGTGGAGTCCTATTACTTTTAGGAGTTTTATTAGTGTTAGTAACAAACAAAAATGCAACCATGGTATTAGTGAGGCTGAACGGCCATCAATTATACTGATCTACTAAGAATTAACCAATGCATTTGTAAAATCACAATTTACAATTTAAATTGAGTCAGTATTTTAATGGATTAATTATTTAATTGAACTCTCTCCTTCTAGGTCAACCTCCTATCTAGTAGGACTCCATAAGAATATGGCTCCTTGTGTTGGACACTTCTGTTCAAGAAATTGGATAATCTTACTTTTGGTTCACAGGTAAAGAATCACTCTGTTATACCCTGTTTTTGAAGTTCCTGAATGAAAGACGTAAAAGGTATTTACATGTGATAGGTATGAGCGTGGCTTGGGTATGAATATGCAGTCTATGTCTAAACAAATTCAGTAAAATATTGTGATGGTTTTGTTAGTAAAAAAAAAAATTTCAACTGGTTTGATAGCAAACAGTTTTTCAGAAACCTTATATATCTCTGTGGTTCTTGAAAAATTCCAGACATGTAACTAGCCAATGATCCTACTCAACTATATAAAACTTAAAATGTGTCACAAAATTCTACATCCATCTTCTACTTTCCCTCTTTTTCTATAGCCTAACACTCTTTTGCCTAATATTGCTGAGCCCTGCTGCCAAGAATGCCTTTCCTACCACCTAACAGTTTCCTTTGACCTGTCCTACTTTTGCTGACGGAAGCATAGATACAGTCTCCAGGGCAGGAAAGGTAAAAAGAATGAAAATGGTGTTCGAATGACGCACATTTTTGACTCGTATTTTGTGGTTTATAATGAATATGTAAGGACAACTTCCTTAACTTTTCCTTTTTTGTAAGAGCACTCTCCCAAAGATGGTGCAGATAAAAAGAAATGAATCTTGCTTAGCATTCTCTTACAAGTTTTATTTTATAATTTAGAAAATTAAAATTGATCTGCGCTCCCCCAGCCCACCCCCTCCAGCCCTCTCTATGTGAAGACCAAAAGTGCAGCTGTTTTGACATGGTTTGAGACTATTCATTATTCTCATCATCAAAGTACAGCAAGATGTGGATATTAAGAGATATAAAAGTGCTTTGAGTACCGGATGCCTTTCTTAAAGACATCACCTCTATAGCTTTCTATCAAAATGATGATAATTGAAGCATTAGCTGAAATTGACCACTCTGCACATGTATCTCTCCTCTCTGGGTAATGAAACCTCTCACTATGTTCTAGACTTATCACAACATACCAGTACAAAATACCAGTACATTGGGATCAGTATTGCCAGCGTTTTCTCTGGATATTCCAGCATATGTCAGAGCTGTTGGTTCATGCCCTAAACACTCAGCTTTTTGTTGCTTAGTTGGTATTTAAATGTCTATATGCCATATCTAAATGCCATACAATGATTTCTTGGTTCATTAGTCTTTTTTGTAATAATGGCATATTACTTTGATCAGACAAATTTAAATAATTTATTTTTTAATGAATCAGAATATCACATATTTCAGAAAAGCTGTGGGCGAAATTAAAATCTGCCATATGAAATAAACTCATTGCAGCACTGGAAGAGTGTTTTCCCTTTTTTTAAAGCTCTATGTACTTACACATACCACTAAGAAGTTGCTTCTCCCTTGACTTGTCAGTGATGCAAAAAAAATCCATATCTGACTCTGGAACCTATCAACAGATTATCTTCTGAGGACAGTTCACCAGAGAATCTCTCTGATGCCTTTTAAAGCATTGGTTATGGCAGCTGGAGAGACAGCACTGTAAGGCTACATCACAGATAAGGAAAGATTAGGAGGATAAATTGGCCCTGGGATTTTGAGATCTCTGTTGTCTCCAGTGCCATTACCCACCCAGTGCATAAGAATAATAAAATAGATTATTATCTTACATTGTTTGTAATGTTATTAATTTTGGAGTCACTAACTTCTTAGTAATGTGTTAAATTTACCATATTAACTCTTTTACAGTTATTTCATTTTTCCTCATAAAACATCTAAGACAATCAGAAATGTTACTGTGAATATTGCCTTTTGTACCGCGCTACTTAAAATCTCAAGGTAGGTCTTTAATAAGATTTTGATAATATTTTGAGCATTCCTGTATCAGACGGTATGTTTATGGAGCACAATGACTTACAACAGATTGTTACATTCACTATTAGTATTGTAATAATAATGGGAAATGTGCAGGAGAAACCATTTCAATGACCGTGTTTTGAAGCTGCAACTTCAAAAAAAAAAAAATCCAAGCAATTCATTACTTCTTTTTTTTTTAAAAAAAAAAAAAAAAAAGACAAAAAAAAAAAAAAAGACCCTAAGAGTCTCTATTGTGCTTTTACCTAAGTAATTGTCAACAGGATAAATTAGCATTTCTCAGTTTGACCATGAACTCATTCAGAGTTATCCCTGCCTAAGAGTTGCTTAAATTTACAAGAGTAAAGTAAGTCTGGGGTAAGTTCACATAGTGAACTATGTAAATTCTGTACTTCTGAGCATTTTTACTTTCGATAAAACATTGAAAAAATCTTAGTAAAAAAATCAGTGGTCTGATTTTGTAGTAAAGCAAGGAAATAAAGTTTATGTTTGGCCTTCTGCCTTTCCAGACTTACATCTTGAAGTCCCTAAAAATATGGTCATTTATTGGAAGTAATTCTCTCTAACTGAATATAACATTGTAAAGGTCCGCTGGAAAAGGAGTATTGTAATGTGAGAAAGTTCAGCGCCTGAATAACCATGCAAAAGAGTGAAAAGACAGATTCGGAACAATGAACTGGCTCTGTGGATCATTACTAATTATCACCTGTTTCACAGTTAAGCACACTTAATAGATTTGGGAAAGATTAGTTTAAGATTAAAATGAATAAAGGATTGACTCATTCAAGAAACAGAAGAAATTGAGAATGTTGTCATCATTAAATTGGCTATGATTTAGGTAAATTTGGAAGATTATCAAAATATATAGTACCTATTCATTTACATAGGTATTCAACTCTGTCTTTTATTTTTAGTTTTTGTTATCCCTTTAACTGTGTGTACAGCTGACAGGATGGAAACTTTTACCTGAGTTGCCCGAACATTTCTGTCAGCCCCTCACAGGGTAAAAAGAAGATTTTGTCAAGGTCAAACAGAGTTAAATTCTGCAGACCTCCTGAAGCTGGAACCCATGTGTGACTCCATTACTCACACTTGCCCCACAGCAGGATAATTGGGACCTCATTAATGCTCCTTAGGAGAACGACTTCCAAACTGGAACCACTCCAAAAACCAGGATATCTAATTAATAACAGTCAGAGATAGCTGTCTTGTATGAATGTTGTGAGTCAGGTTCTGAGATTGAAGTAAAATGTCTGACTATTCCTTTTTTCCAGACTAAACCCACAGAGATATTTGTGGAACAGATCACATAAGCATAATAAATTTTGACACTAAATGAAAATGTGATACACTTACAGTCCCTTCTGATGACTTGTATGTAAAGATGGTTGACTATATAATTTTAGATTTATGGCATTATCCGATTCACATTAAAAATCCATAGTAATAACACAATTTAGTAATGCTTTAACTTTTAAGCCTTTAAGCAGAACAAGAACAAGTAACAGGTAGTCATTTCCCCATGACATCCTTGTTTTACTGAAATAAATTAGCTCCGTAAGAAAGTTTAAAAGATCATCAATTTTAGGATGTGGTGATGCCTACATTTTCTGCTCTGTGAGAGGAGGGGTTGTGAACAGTTTTGCTTTCTACTAGCAGGCAGAGGGAACCACATACCCAGAGATTTTGCTGGTTGGATGTGGGCTGTCGGACCCACACCGATGGCCCCCAGGCTTCTCACCCACAGCAACACAGGGCAAAGCAGACGTACCACGTTGTCCTCCTGTCCCACCCTGTCCCTCCCATTGGAAGCACAGAGGAGTTTTATTTGTTTCTCCTATGCCACCAAGGAAGCAAAAATATATTGCTCTCATTTGAATTTTTCTTTATGTAGTAATTTTCCACTTAGCCGTCAAAATTGTGGTGACATTTTCATGCAGTGTTATGCTGTAAAAGGTTTGCCTTTCTCAGCCTGTTCATGGGCCTGTCTTTTCCCACTCTCTTGTGACACGTAGTGTAAAAAAATGTAGTTAAAATTCAAACAAAAAACATTTTACAT
Source organism: Athene noctua (assembly GCF_965140245.1). Lineage (NCBI taxonomy): Eukaryota > Metazoa > Chordata > Aves > Strigiformes > Strigidae > Athene > Athene noctua. The sequence goes on from NC_134040.1 coordinate 41,209,073, forward strand.
TTGCTTATCTGTACTAACTTTCAGGTACTATACACCAAAGCCAGCATTTGAAATGTAAATTCCAAGTGATTTGGATGATTCTAAAAAAAATCCAGTTATTTATTCTGTGTAGTCATTTACATCACGTTTTAAAACAATGTTCTTCTAATTCTTAAGCTCCTAATCTGAGTCACTCTAATTGTTGATAGTTAAAATAATGTTAATATAAATACCTTTTGCAATCACTAAAGCATATGGATTTCCATCTGATTCACATATGAACACCCAGAACTATTTGTTAGTCACCCTCTATATTCAAGTCACAGCCAGAACAATGAAATGCAGAGAACGATGTAGTTAGTGCATATTAGGCCTCGGGAAAGATGAACTTGAATATATTAATCACAGTCTCTAATCAAAATAGGAAAGCTTTGCATCATAGTCTTGTAACTATATTTTCTTGCTGCTAGCACAGGTTTGATATTAAAAAAGCATAGTAAGAAAAATGATATAAGAAAAATGATATAATAATATGCATATGTTCATATATGTGAGTGTCTATGCATAAGAGAAAGTGGTTTTCTCATCATTTCTTCAGCATTTTTACCATTATTTTTTGTGTGATATGATGACACAAACCATAGGTCTTCATTACCATTTTCAAAAGGGATACCAACTTGCATTCGTAAAGAAACTTGATGGCACTTGTATCTAATTTTGCAAATGGGCAGAGCATGTAACAATTTAAATGGTGGTAGAGTGAAAGTGAAGGTGAATGCAATGCTTGCAAAGTCAAGACTGGCTATGTTAATGTGTTAGCATTTGTAAAAATCTGTTGAATTTGCATGAGAAAACTGCACAAAGAAAAATATAAGTACCATGCACTTTCCCCCTTCCAATTCCCAAGGAGATACTGTCTTTCCTTAGTTACCTGCCTCAGAAACCAACACCGGTTTGAGATGATAATAACTCTGAAGGGGGTGAACAATTTCCTAGGATTCCACTGGAGGGAAAAAAAAAAAAGTTTACTGTTAAAGGTCTGAATGATGCTGAACTCCTGAACAAGACTAAAACCTTGGTTCTTGGTTAATTCACTTTACACTCTTGCAACTGCAGACCAATCTGCTAAAGAAGACTATTAATGATGACTTTTCCCTACATTTAACTGTTCAAGCTGTTTGGGACAAAACTTTCTTCACATGTTCATGTACAGTCTTGGATATTAATTAGAGTAACAGCCTAGAGGCACAATTATTATGTAAATAATAATATTCAAAGAAAACATTGCCACAACTGCTTTATGTGAAAAGGGCTCATTTCGTGATGATTGACAGCATGGTTGTAGTATAAAATAAATTATCATGAGTGGTTTAACAAGAAAAATCAAAGTTAATAGCATACATAATAACAGAGAACACAATTTAGGAGAGCTGCTGTGTTTCAGAGGGTCACACACAGCTGCATTTTATTTATTTGTGTAAGAGTTATTGCTATGTACAATGCTAATTAATAATCACTTGAATGAATAGGTTTAAAAATTGACAAAAATCAGACCAAGTGAGTTTTAAGCCATATTAGTGGTGGCATTTCCCCCTCAGATTTCTGATTAATGAGGCAGAAGGGTAGCATGGATATGTAATTGTTTGATTGCATGTGTAATTATATCTGCACTCTTGGAAAGAATAAGAAGATATTATACAGCAGGTCATTCCAAAAAAGGGGAGAATATGAAAAAATAAAGGGGGGCAGTGCCGGTTGACTTTGTCATTAAGTGTTATTACTGACTTCATTGAGAGTGAGAGAAACTATCATTAAGCCATGATCCATGAAATCTCTTAGGCATATTTATAAATTTAATGAGAGATACCTTAAACACTTTAGGCATATATGTCCAGTTTAAACATCTGACTGCAATCTGTTTCACCCAAATTTGAAATTATAGTGAAAAAAAGGTAAAATACAACAAAAAGTATTTTATAAACAAGTAAAGGATCAAGACAATTTAGAGGTTTAAAGAATTGTGTTTGAGGAGTTTAAAAGAAAAGTGAAAATGAATTGTTTATCAGTGTTAACATTTCAGTTGCTGAAAGTAAAAAAAACTGGAGTAAAAATGATAAAGGAATTTTATTAAGGTGGGGCTTGAAATACATTAGCAAATAGAAAAATAATAAAAAGAGGAAGAGAAAGTAATTTTCCACCTACATCTACGTATTATTGTATTGGAAAACTTGTTTTCAAATTTTCTGTTCTGTGAAAGATTTCAAGCTTTTCTTTTCTGTAACACCAACTTTTACTAGAATCTATACAAGCAAAACTGAAAAAAATAGTCAAGCTGATGGAGCTAGAAGTAGTGAATATATTTCTGTCTTATTTTGATGTGAATCTAACTGAAGGATCAGATTCCTTGTGTCCATTACTACAAGGTGATAGCCATTGCTGTGTCGTGACAATGAGGAAGAGAAACAACACCACAGAAATGGGCGTGGAATGAGAAGCTGGCCAGTGATGATTTTGAGAGAAAATTAAAAAACATCTGCATCCACAAAATTACATCTGTAAAATTTTTTGGGTTTTGAAACAAACTGGATTTGAGAAAGTTTTTAGTTTGTCTTGGTATTTGGGTAAGGGGAAGGGTTAGTTTTGCTTGGTGAGGAAGCAAAGTATTTCATGTTCCTTCTTCATTTTTTGTAGTCAATCAGAGATAAATTCACTATCAAAATCTAGGATTTTTACACAAAACCTATTCTTAGGCACAGCTTCTTCCAATGCACCAGTAAGGCCTTACCAAAACTTGTTTGCCTGAGCTCTTCACTGTCTGGTTTAATGTCCCTCTTTCAACATCAAGTTCCATTTTCATTTTGATTTGAACCTTCAACTACATCATTTATTGCTTCTTTACAGTCCCTTAGAGCTTTTGCAAAACATATTTTCAATATAGAAATTCAAACCAAACCTTTTATTAAGGAGAGAAGGAAATTATTTAGGCAAAGACAAATAGATGAAAAATTAATTCAGGCATGTGGTGTTTAATAGGAGACCATGCCATTGAGACTAAAATTAAGAAGAACAAATGTGAACATTTTCCCCCAAATTTGAAATGTTTACACTTAGGTCAAAACTACATTGAATGTACTTTTAAGTAGTTACAACAGAATTATAATGGAAATAAAAAGGGAATAAAACAACATACATCATTGGATACATTTGAAGAAAAAAATTAAAATCTTTTCCTCACTCACCAGCCAAAATTTTGGCCAAACTCTTGCAATTACCTTTGTGATGTGTCTGATTTTGATTGCTGCCTTTTACAGAGGAACTGAGTTAGACAGATGCAGCTGATGTTTAGGACAGAGAGTTACGGTAAAGAAAAGTGCTCAGAGCCAATGCATGAAAGAAATCTTGGAACTGGAAAACTTACATCTGATTGTTCTAGATGGAGAAATGACTAAAGATGATTTCTAGAGAAGCACTGAGCAAATTTATATTATGTGATGGGTGAAGAATATGTTCTAAACAAGATGGAAATTACATATGCTTAGCCAATGAATATCAAAGTCACTATTCAAACAGCAATTGCTATGAAAGCCATGATCATATTTGGAGAATAAAGCATTAGGACATTTTGAATGTGCCTTTCTATGACTACCCGTAGTAGTCTGCTTTTCACTGGCATTTATTTTGACATTTTATCCTGAATATTTCATTAAAAAAGCGTTTATCTTCTTTACAGCAAAATAAAAATGCATCATAAGTTCCTGTGGGCATTTTGTCACCATTTTCCTCCTAATTTTTGTGACATGTTATCTTTCCAATATAACATTATTTTTAAAGGCATGATTTAGCATATAGCTTTTATGAAACCAAAAGTTTGTGAATCTCCCGGTGGATGCAGCAGCACGTAGGACAAACTAGCAGGGCCCTGTGTAATGTTATGAAATGGAATTTGTGTAAAGAAGTTGTCATAGTTATAAACAAATGGTGATGACTTACATTTATATTCCATGTAAATACACATAATATTTAGTACTTCTGGTAAAAGTGTTTGAGAACTTGAAAATCTAGAGACATGTCTGTCTTCCTTTTGTGTAATATTTACAAGTTGTTTCTCTGTTATATAAGGCAGACGCTTTTGGTTTTTTCCTAGTTGAGAAAGCATCAGTAATCCAACTTCACTAAAATATTAGAGAGAAATATGCCTTGTTAAGTCTTAATTTATGTGAATATTTTGCATAGCTTTAGGAGATATGACTAGGATTCATCAAAAGAAACTAGCAGAGAACATGTTCAATACAAGGACCTAATTCTTTATATAATGAGCAATTAAGCTGTAGAAGTTTTTACTCAGAATCCTGTGAGTGTTAAGAGCCAGCATAGGTTTGAAACCAACCTGGCAATTTCATGAAGAGAAAAATCCAGTTGAGGGTCATTAAAAACAATAGAAGCACTTTCAAGTGTCTCAAGAAAGTCCTTTGAACTGTAGCTTTTCAGGGTATAGGAGAATATTTGGTGGCTGTATTGCCCTTGTTTTGTCTTCATATGCTTCCCAAAGTAGCCATGAGTAGCAACTGTCAATGACAAGACACCAACTAGATTAACTTTTCATCAGATGAAATGCTTTTCCTCTTACTTTCTTAGGAATAATAAATTCTTAGCCCACAATAAAATTAAAATAATATCTTTGTTAAAATTAACAAAATAAAAGAATGTTTTGTGGTTGTAAATAACCTAAAATTTGCATTCATGGTTTAGGAGAAAACCATAATTTGTTTATGAATAAATAAATATAAAAAAATTTAACAGTATTCTCTAGAATCCCTTCTAGAATAAATTTATCCTGCTAAGTTATTTTATTTTCTAGATTTAAAAGTATGTAGCACTTAAAATTCAGTAGACATTTTATGTTCCTCAGTTCGATTGATAATATGTCTGTTTTGTTTTGTTTTTTTTTTCAATTTTCCTCCTGGATCAATGCCCCCATGAACATCAGTAGCAAATAGACATGGGAATTTAAATTTTCATTTCTCAGAAATGGAACTTTTGAAATTCACTTGCTATGAAAATTAATGTTAATGAATATTTTTGATAATGCAAAAGAGGTTATTTAAGAATGAGTCTTTCCAATTCAGCAATTAATGCAGCAATAAATGAAAGTAGAAAGTTCCTACAAAGATACTGGAAGCCATGAAAGACTTTTTCCACTAAATTAATCTGACCTGTTAAATTGAAGAATCTGTTAGAAATCCATTATAATCTAGTGCTAACACTGTGGGAACACTTTTGATGACTATTTGATAATATGCCATGGGGTTATCATTACTTTGTAAGTCTTGCAAAGTGTAAGATATGTTTTCTTTCATTTTTGTAAGGAGAACACTCACAGAAAAAATCTTTAATGAAAGATGAGATGACTTTAGTTATTCGAGGTAAAGGCATGCTTGGTCCTCTGTTCTGCAGAGGATGTGACTTACAAGCCCCACCAAAATAGTTAAATCTTTTTTTCCCCTCTTCCTGCTCCTGTGAATATGAAGTCTGTAGATGGTTATCCCTAAATTTTAATCCAGCCATAACGGTTCAACATCAAGAGAATCAAGAGAATGAAACAACCAGAGGAAAGCTTGTTTTATCTTTAATATAGACATGAGGACAAACACATATCTCATTGATGTAGCTCTATCACAGGGTCCCAAAGACCTCTAGGTTTCTTGGTGATGGATGGTTTATTATTTATTTCATTTGGTGGAAATATCTTTAATTTTCTCTGCTCCTGTGCTCAACCTATCTTCTATTTCACACAGGGGTAATTTTTTTTTTTTTTTTTTTTTTTTTTTTTAAACTTCATAATCCACACATGCCTTTCAATACTTCTGGACAGATAAGCCCACACAAACTTAAGAATGAGGAAGCAGGGATCAACCACAACAGACGCACCCATCTGGAGATGCCCTTGGGACAGTGGCAGTCTGAAGCAACCCCCCTGTACAACCACCCTGGAGGAAGGCTGATGTTGTTGACCTTGGGGCCAGGAGGGCACCTGGGGGTGAGTGTGACACAAGGCAAAAGTAGTATGCTACGAGCAGATTTTCTCATATAATGATTTAATATAGATTATTAATGAAGCTTTTCTTTCCACGTAGGACTATTTTCTGCTTTAAACGAAAATTGTACAGTGAATTCTTGGCTCTATACCTTTGGTGTGTCCTCTTTTGCACATGACAGGATATAAAATGTCCGACAATAGGTACCCAGTATTGATTGTCTTTTACAGAGGGGAATACAGTAAAATTACATCCAAAGTCATACAGAGAGTTTGTACTAAATCTAAAATAAGAGATTGGTACTTGTTACTTCACTCTACCTCATTTCTTGATATTTCTTTATAAGTTATATTTAAATATGAAGTCAAAATGTAGGATGAAGTAAAATAATACTTCTAAAAAATAAAAGAAAACATATTTTCCTTGATCCTTTTGGGGTTTTTTTAAGAACAAGGTTAAAACAATATTTTTACTGGAAGTGTAGAATAACAGAAATTATAAAGCAGATATCAAATTTTAAAATGATTCTTCATCACAGCAATCAGTGCTGTTAAGCATAAATATATATGAGAAGCCTGAAAACAAGACTAATAATTACTAAGGTTCAAAATGCCCCTGCACAATTGGAAAAAACATATGGTAGGCTGCTTATATTAGGAACTTTTAATTCCACACTGATGTGACCAATACCAAGCAAAGCACTAAATAGGAGCTTAAAAGTATAGACAATTTCTGTTCTCGATGCATACTCAAAATACTGTTTTGCTTGTTTAATGCAAATAAGACTGGCACGTACCAAGATGTCTCCACACACAGAGGAGAGGAAGCGAACAGAAATTACATCCAATTTCACAGCATAAAAACGGCTCACGCTCACAGAGGACGAGTCTAGTTCTGTCACTCAAATCACAGGGCTGAGAACCAGGGCTGTCCCACACAGCGACCTTCACTGGGATATCGATGTACATAGCAGATGGCCACTATCAGCATGTGCTGTACGGTTCTGACACTTCACAATAGGCACAGGTGCCAAATGCCAAGCCTCTGTGCTAGTTCTAGGCAGATTTGGCCTCTGGGAATGATCCTGATTTTCTCCAGTCAGAAGAGTCAGCACCAGTAGTTTCAGCTGAGTTATCACCAGAGACTTGGTGTGAAACCAACCTTCTTCTTTTTCATTAGGGGAATTTCAGCAGAGCATTAAAATGTCATAATTCTCAAAAAGTGAGATGAGCTCTTCACTCTTTGCAACTTCAGAGCTCTTAAACACAATTGCCAAAAGGTTTAGTTGCATTTTACCCGAAATCAGATATTACTATATTCCACAAACGTTCTAGCAGAACTGGTGATAATTTGATGGATTGATTCAATATTTTAACTTTGCAGCACATTTAGTATGATCACAAGCTGCTTCTTCAACCCATGTTGACCAATGTTTTTCACAACATGCAAGATAAATGTGTCAGAATTAAAAATGAAATTATCATCAGTGATTCTCTCAGCACTATGTAAAAAGCTTTTTATAACAATAAAAAAATTACAGCTTTTCAGTTTTATACCTTTCTTTTTTGTCATAGTGGTCTTTTTTCCATTGACTTCAATTTTTGATTCTTACCTTGAAAAACTTGTAAATATAAGCATTTTGGTTATGTGAATTACTCCCCCTGGAACTTCTGAAGCACAAAAACTTAGTGATAGTTCTGAATTCCTTTTGAAATATGGTAAGATTCAATATTAACTGTAATTCAGTATGTTTAATCACACATGCAATTACTATCAAGAAATGTAAAAGTCAATAAATACTTTTATAGATGTCTTGATAACAGGGGTTTTTTTTAATATTATGAAAAATTCTCTTTTTCTCTTTAAAAGTTGAAGCTTTCAAACACTTATGCTTCCCATTACTCTCTTCATCCCAAATTGTATTTAAAATGCATTCAAACATTTTAGCCAACTCTAGTCCCAGTCCAATGGTGTGCACTACTTACATGCATAAATATTTGCAGAGTTAGGACCTTACTATGACTTACTCTTGAAAATATATTTGTTTTCTATTTTTTCTATTTCTTTACCAGAAATATACGTATCCATAGTTTGAAAATATAAAGAAAAGGAATAGTAACAGTTCAACACAGCTCCTGAAATAAATGAATTGTTTACACTATTTAATCTATAGACAAACAAGTTCATTCCACAGGTTCCTGTCATTTCTCTTGCTTCCCAGGAATATCTATTGACAAACCTGTTCTGTCACTAATTAAAAGGCAATGAAGTCTGAACTCTGCTGATTACTGAGCCCTTACTTCATGGCTTTAGTTTCTGGATGGCTTTCAAATACCTGTTCTGCCCAATGTTATGAAGTAAAGCCTTGGTGTCTTTTGGCATATGCAAATGGATAGATTTAGCAATTCTAAACGAACTTAAAAGAAAATTTCTCCAAATAGATTACCAAAAGCATTAGTCCTTAAATCGTGTTTGAATCGTGTATCACCTGGGATACAATTTCCATGGAAGATATATAAAGACTATGATATTGCAACTGACCCATTAGTATTTAATAATTAATATTTCTTGTCCATGTGAATTAATTAAAGAGCTTGCCAAGAAAAAGTGTGTCCTGCCCTCCTTGTAACTATCTCCTGTTTTCCACTATGCATGCTGTACTGTCAGTCTTGCTTCTTACAACCTTCCTGTACATGTGCCACCAGGAGCAACTCTTGATGTACATGAAGTAATTTGCATGATTCTGATCCTTTCCTTTATGGTCTGTAACACTGTGGGCAAAATCAAGCCACAGTTACCAAAGTCTTTGACCAGAGTTATCATGTTAATAATAATAATGGTAGTTCTCCAAGGTATGGGAATGAAAAAAAAAACCAAGCTTCAAGTTTTTGTGGTGGCTGGATTAACAGTTTTTATTTATCTTAGAAAAGTAGAATATAAAGGACATGTATCTGGCTAACAATTCAGCTGTATTTCACACTGGATTTTCTCTAAAACCCAGTACATTTACCCTGTGTTTTGTCTTTTGCATTTCAGGAAAAGTCTGAAGCTTGCCTGCTAATGAAAGTATAGCGCTATTTGCTTCAGATGTGCAACTCTCAAATAAATCTCTCGTCCAGGGTGTACCAATGTGTCACTTGGATTCAGTATTGCACAGCTCTGCCCTGTGGATGCATGCCAGGGATGCAGTGCTGTAAGTAGACTCCAACCTGTCCACCACTGGGGGACGCTCCACACATCACTGTCACCTCGGGTAGGTGCTTCAGGCAAAGCCTTAACTGTTCTGTTTCCTCTCCAGTCCAGCCAGTTTCTGTTGAGTAAATTGATGTGCATAGAGCTGGCCTCCTCTAAAACAGTCTGAGATGTCATATCTTTTGCAGTATTAATCTCTGGCCCAAAAGGCAAAACATTTTGGGTTCTAGACTCGAAGGGAAGGGAAGGGAAGGGAAGGGAAGGGAAGGGAAGGGAAGGGAAGGGAAGGGAAGGGAAGGGAAGGGAAGGGAAGGGAAGGGAAGGGAAGGGAAGGGAAGGGAAGGGCAAGGCAAGGCAAGGCAAGGCAAGGCAAGGCAAGGAAACTTCGTCTGACTGTGGATGGGCTAACAAGAACTAAGGTATTTATAATTCATTTTCTATTTCACTCATACTAAATATAAGGGTCACTTCAGGTTTCTGTCTAATGCATTCAAAAGTCCCTTAGCCATCACAGTCTGAGGAAACTTGTCGGACTTCACAATTTGCCAAACCTGGGGAAAAACAAACCTACTGTATAATGTGCACCTTGACAGAAGTAAGCCGGAGTTTTCTTCTCCTCTGATTTTGGCTGGACTTTTTTTGGTTTGCCAATGGTGTTTATAGTGTTTATGAAATAGACAGAAAATAGTCAACCTCTTCACAGATGATTATTTGTTATAGTCTAAATAAATTTTTTTAAAGATAAATCCAGCTTGCCTCTCCTTTCACTTCTAGTACTCTACCATTACTCTTTCAGGAACCTTCAATTTATGTCTATAAACGGTTTGATAATTCTTGCAGATGTCAGCATAATTCATTTTTATAGTTTGCTGTGCTCTCATGTCGCTATGTTGACTCTCTCCATCACAAGTAGATATTCAATTCTCACCTTCATTCCCATCACATGTACCCACTCTTCTTCCTTCTGCACTAATATACAGGCCCAGTTTCCTCAATCATTCCTCATTCTGGGTAGTAGCTTGACAGGACTTTGTCAGTGCTGGAGTTATAGTGTATGACAGCCTAAAGAGTCTAGAGCTGAATATCTGGATTTTACCCTGGTTATTTTAGCAATTAAAATTCACCTTTTGAGCATCTGCAGTTCTTCTGTCTGTAACTTAATTAAAAATTCATTCCGCATACACTTTCACGCATTTGAAATATGTACCTCTTTTATCTTCCTCTAAGTAACATGTTTAATTCCGTCCCCCCCCCCCAAAAAAAAAAAAAAAAAAAAAAAAAAGTCTTGAGCTGAAAATACCAGAAATCTGGTCCAAGAGGAGAAGGGCCAATTGCACCAAGAGTAAACTGATGCAATGACTTTTCAAGGAATGTTCTGTGGGGTCTGAAATGGGTAGACTATTGAATGCCTCCCACCCTCTTGAACATCTGTACTGCCCACTGGTGTGGATCACAGAGACCAGAAGTCAGGGTTTTGAGGAGAATAATAGGAAGTAACAGATGAATTTGATTTCTGCTCTCATGTGAAGGAGGAAAATCTCTACTCGGAGGAAGTTGTCTGTAAATGGATACAGCCACTATAATCTGGGTTGGCATGGCTTCACCTCTTATTAAATTATATAATATTTAACTGGATATGGGAACAGGTCTTTGTACTAAAACAGTAAGTGTGTCTACAATCTATGAAATGTCTTTGAAGAAGAAAAATAATAGGGTTTTTTTCCAACAACAAAATGGTGATGTCCAATGGGATATGTTCTTCTCAAGCAAGTTAAAAGTCTCTGCCAGATGCTTTATTCCTTTAACATTTGCAAAGTTTTTATTTCTGTTCTCATGTGTCCTGCTGTTTTGTTTAAGGCTGGAAAGGGTAAATGTTGGTGCAAACTCATTTGCATCAAAAATACCGAGCTGATCTCAAAGTAATCTAAGAACAAATACCCAAGACTCCAGAACACATATTTAGGCATAATCTGGTTTAGTGCAAATTAAATGACAACCCAAACCATATTCTTGTATCTAAGACCACATCCTAGTAATTAAGGGGTTACACAATTTTGTTAAGAAGTTTAGGAATTTTATTTTTTTCAATTCATTGTTGACTGAATTGGAAGGTAATTTACCTCTAGCTCTATACCTACAATTTGCTTAATTGAAAGTAAAATGAACATGACACATGACCCTTGTTCCAAATAACCTTAAGCTTGACGTGGTAAGAGACTGAATTAAGCAGCTTTCCTAGATGATATGAAAAGTTACAGCTGACTCAGTAAAACTAGTAAGTTTACAAAAGAAATAATACGAGATTATAAAAGAGTATAACTAGTTTAGGGACAAGGAAAGCAAGGAGATATGACATACAGCACAATTTGATAGCGATATCTAGAGATAAATGGCATATTCCTGTGAGTCTGTCACATGCAGTAGGAGAGAGAGACAGCAGGAAGCTCTGTGACCAGTCTTGATCCCATCTCTATGATATGCCTGTTCTGACAGAACATAAAGTAATTTGCTCAAGAATAAGATGAAAATGGGTTGTTTCAGTCTCCACAATAATTGTCTTCTTCTGAGCCAAGGTATTCCACTGTAAGGACAAATGCATACCTTAAGAGTTTCTCTTGTTTATTTTTTGTCCCAAAAATCTCAATCACAGAACGATTCCTCCTTCTTCTTGATTGTTATGTTCATAGGCTAGGATTGGAATGAGAGTTTCAGTGCAGATTTAGGCTGTGAAGGGCTCAGACAGACTTTTGCATTCTCCATGTTTGGGGAATCCAGAAGGTTTGAACTCCTCAAGGAAAAGAGAAAATTTTGCTCCATAGTACTTTAAAGGAAATAGAATGGCATATAGTTAAAATGACAGAACATTATATTTATTCATTTAGAACTAGATTTTGGAAGGCATTTTTGCATCTGGATTTCAAATAAAATGCCAAGGCAGAGTAAGAGAACTCTTATATAAAGAAGAATTCCGAAGACTGGTGGATGATGTGGGGGTTGAAGGTTGACTTGGGCACAGCGATCATAAAATAACAGAATTCTCTGTTCTTAGAAAGGCCAGGAGAGGACGCAGCAGAACTGAAATCCTGGACTTCCAAAAGGCTGACTTTGTCTTGTTGGGTCACCTGCTTGACAGAATCATTTGGGAGACAGTCCTGAAGGGTACAGGGGTCCAGGAAGGCTGGGAACTCTTTAAGAAGAGTATTAATGGCACAGAAGCAGACTGTCCCCAGGTGCTGTAAGAGAAGCCAGCGACAGAGAAGACCACCCTGGCTGAACAGGGAGCTCTGGCTGCAACTCAGGGAGAAAAGGAGAGTTTACAGCCTTTGGAAGAAGGGGCTAATGAATCACAGTGATTACAAAGAGGCTGTGAGGCTATGCAGGGTGGAAATCAGAAGGGCTAAAGCCCAGCTGGAAATTAATCTGGTTTCAGCAATCAAGGAAAACAAGAAATGTTTCTATAAGTACGTCAGTAGCAAAAGAAAGACCAGAGAGAGCCTCCATCCCCTGGTAGATGCAGGAGGAAATTTGGTAACAAGTGACGAGGAGAAGGATGAGGTGCTTAATGCCTTCTTTGCCTCAGTCTCTAATAACAAGGTTAGTTGTATTGATGAAATCCAGCCTCCTCATCCAGAAGACAGAGACTGGGAGAACGACCCCCCTGCAATCCAGGAGGAGACAGTCAGTGACCTGCTGCATCACACAGACACACACAAGTCTATGGGACCAGACGGGATACACCCGAGGGTGCTGAAGGAGCTGGCTGGGGTGCTCGCCAAGCTGCTTTCCATCATTTACCAGCAGTCCTGGCTGACCAGGGAGGTCCCAACTGATTGGAAATTGGCCAATGTGACGCCCATATATAAGAAGGGTTGGAAGGATGATCTGAAAAATTACAGGCCTGTCAGCTTGACTTCGGTGCCCGGGAAGCTGATAGAGCAGCTCATCCTAAACACCATCATGCAACACATGGGGGACAACCAGATGCTCAGGCCCAGTCAGCATGGGTTTATGAAAGGCAGGTCCTGCCTGACAAACCTGATCTCCTTCTATGACAGGGCGACCTGCTTATTGGATGAGGGAAAGGCTGTGAGTGTTGTTTACCTTGACTTCAGTAAGGCCTTTGACACCGTTTCCCACAGCATTCTCCTGGTGAAACTGGCTGCTCATGGCTTGTATGGGCACACGCTTTGCTGGGTAAAAAACTGTCTGGATGGCCGGGCCCAGAGAGTTGTGGTGAACGGAGTTAAATCTGGTTGGCAGCCAGTCGCAAGTGGTGTCCCCCAGGGCTCGGTTTTGGGGCCACTCCTGTTTAACACCTTATTGATGATCTGGACAAGGGGATCGAGTGCACCCTCAGTCAGTTTGCAGATGACACCCAGTTGGGTGGGAGTGTTGATGTGCTCGAGGGTAGGGAGGCTCTGCAGAGAGACCTGGACAGGCTGGAGCCATGGGCTGAGGCCAACTGGAGGAGTTTCAATAAGGCCAAATGCCGAGGGCTGCCCTTGGGCCACAACAACCCCCAGCAGCGCTACAGGCTTGGGGAGGAGTGGCTGGAGAGCTGCCAGTCAGAGAGGGACCTGGGGGGGTTGATTGACAGCCAGCTGAACAGGAGCCAGCAGTGTGCCCAGGGGGCCAAGAAGGCCAATGGCATCCTGGCTTGTGTCAGCAATAGCGTGGCCAGCAGGGACAGGGAAGGGATCTCACCCCTGTACTCGGCACTGGTGAGGCCGCCCCTCGATTCCTGTGTTCAGTTTTGGGCCCCTCACTCCAAAAGGGACATTGAATGACTCGAGCGTGTCCAGAGAAGGGCAACGGAGCTGGTGCAGGGTCTGGAGCACAGGTCGTACGGGGAGCGGCTGAGGGAACTGGGGGTGTTTAGTCTGGAGAAGAGGAGGCTGAGGGGAGACCTCATCGCCCTCTACAGCTACCTGAAAGGAGGTTGCAGAGAGCTGGGGATGAGCCTCTTGAACCAAGTAACAAGCGACAGGACAAGAGGGAATGGCCTCAAGTTGCACCAGGGAAGGTTCAGACTGGATATTCGGAAGCATTTCTTTCCAGAAGGGGTTGTTGGGCGTTGGAATGGGCTGCCCAGGGCAGTCATGGAGTCCCCATCCCTGGAGGTGTTTAAGAGTCGGGTAGACATAGCACTGAGGGATCTGGTGTAGTTGGGAACTGTTAATGTTGGGTTGATGGTTGGACTGGATGATCTTCAAGCTCTTTTCTGACCTAGACGATTCTGTGAAGAGTCAGGTACTTATTACCACTGATTTCAATAGGGGTTAAGTGCTTTGTGAAACAAGATTTCATTAAGTGCTTCTTTGTAGCCCCCCCACCAAAAAAAAAAAAAAAAAAAAAAAAAAGAAGTTCAGAATAAGTCTTCATGTTAGATTCAAAAAGTTGTCTCCTTGCAGTTATTCCTGTTGACAATCTCTTGACAAAGCTGGATTGGAAGTGATTCAGTCCACCTTGCTGGAGCTGATCCCCAAGAATAAGTACCAGCTGTCCTCGTTCTTTTAATGCCTCCTTGCTTCTAGCTAGGCTTCCCTTGTTCTTCTGGCTTGGACCCCGAGGAGTGTTCCCACAGCTGCCCCAGGGACCTACTTATGACCCTACCAGTATCCCCAATGACTTTCCTTCTGCATTGTCATGATGTCTGCTAATCCCCAACCCAACTCTATGATTTGAAGCCTCCACCTAGCAAGGGTTTCTTGACATGCACAAGGCTTGCTCCTGGCTAAAGTAAAGGTAATCCTCATTACTAATCTTTCTGGGAGAGGAAGGAGATTACCTCAATCCTTTAGGGTAAATTGCTCTTCATCACATTTGTAGGGCATGTATAAGTGAGTGGACATGGTGTTTTCTTATTTAATATGTAAGTTTTTTTTCTATAAAACTAATATTTTATTCTAATTTGATACCTGAAATTATTGTAAAGAATTTTTTTCTGCACCTTATTCCTTGATTCAAATTATTCTCTGTTAAATCAGTGTAACAGACTTACAAAGACTTTACTGATTTTCCATTTTTTAATCATTTTATCTGTAAAACCACCCAGTTTATTTCTCTATATTTTAAGTTAATATACTCATTTTAGAGATTTTGGCCTCTTTGTTTTATTTATTCAGGGAGTAGGAATATAAAGCCATTAAAATATTCTGTGAATTATGTATGTAACAATGTAATCTTTCTTGTTTATTTGTCCCATAATTTATAATATTCAAAGCTGGGTTTTATTCTTATTTTTCAAAACATAGTAATGGAAATTAGGCATAAAAATATGACAAGTTTTTCCCGAGGTGATGGGCATCCTTAGTGCTCAATAAGCTTAAGCACAGGTAAAACCAAAGGCTGCTAGTTAAGGATATCCTACATATGGATTTAAGTAACTAATTTCCCATTTTAGACAGCTATCAACTTCTTGGCCAAAAGTTATATTTCAACAAATGAGTTAAAATAATTTTATTTGAATGTTTTAATTCATTTGTTAAAACAAATGTGCTGGGTCTCTGGTATTAACGTATGCTTAGAAATTCTGTATGATTGTAAGTCCTTATGTTATTATGAGGCTTGCTAAATGGTGCGACTAGCATTAGTGATGAAATGAAATTGCAGTGAAACAAGGTCGATAGTCTTCTTTTGAAAGGTGTGGCACTGGATCAGAGTTCACCTATTAAATCCTTTACTCTGAATGATCAACTGACACACAGGATTTCAGCATCATGATTTGTCCTTAGAAAATAGTGTATAGCCTTGACCTAGAAATGTTTCACTGAACCTTTCATTTTCAGGGCTCACTACTGAAACTTATAATGGAGATATCTTTCTTCTTTGTTACTAATGTTTGCTGGCGGAAACATGTCTTATTATGCTTCCATTTTTAGAGACTGAAAATTCAGTCTTTCTAACATGTTTCTAAATTAGAACTGGTACTTTGTTCCATAGATGTTGTTCATAAAAACCTTTAGGGCAACAATATGTTCATGTTGTGCTCCTTGCACCTCTGATTCTAGACTCTCTTCTACTGAGCACCCATCATTACTATGGACTTTGCAAGAAACTGTTGACTGACTCAATTTGCTGGTTTGAAGCCTGAGAAGTATATCCTTCTGTGTCCTGGACAAGCCCAGTTAACTGTAGAGGCTTACAGTCTTATGTTTAGACTTACCTCAGCAGTCATGATTGCGCATGTTATTCTTTAGTTCCTCTTTGTAAAAGAATTGGATTTGTGGAGCAGCTGTTCATCTCATGCTAGAAGGTACTGAATTTTATTAGTGACTAGAGTTTACATATGCTTAGAAAGCTGTGGAGATAATAATAATATTTCACTGTTAGAAGAGCATTTATCCTTTCTGTAATTGCAAGGCTATTAGATGTAGATTTATTATACCATTTAAGTATGAATCCTATATTGGCAGAGGGATACAGAACTGTGGGAAGCTATGTCAATTCAGAAGCATACTAGAGCACAATTGTGATTCATACCAGCAAAACGACACTTTCAGTGACTAATTCAGAAAGGACTTAACCAAAAAAATATCTGTGCCAACTGCTCACCTAGCACAGGTTTAGCTTTCCACTCCTTATGTGCTAAGCAAAAGCCAGTACATTAGCATGAATTGGCACGTTGCTATGTGTAGTGATGCTAGCTCTTAGATGGAAAGAGTCGCCCTTTGAAAGTTGACCTCATAGTGCCCATTTAGACCCAGAGCAGAAGTAACTTATTTTTTCTCTTACCGCCTGTTCATTCTTAAGCAATGCAGTTGCTTTAAAATAATTAACAATGAATGACAGAATGGTTGAACTTGGAAAGGACGTCTGGAGATCATTTGATTAACCCCTGCTCAAGTAGAGCCACCCAGATCAGGTTTCCCCAGACCCTGAGTATTTCCAAGGATGGAGACTTCACATCCCTGGGCACCTATGTCAGTGCTCAGTTGCTCTCTTAGCAAAAAAAAGTGTTTCCTTATGTTCAGAGGGAGCCTCCTGTATTTCAGTTTGTGCCCATTGCCTCTGGTCCTGTCACTGGGCACCAATGAAAAGAGCTTGACTCTGGCTTTGGTATACCCTCCCTCCCTGAACAGGCAGCAAATTTAAAGAAGCTTTGGGTAAAGGTGTGATGGTGTTCAGATAATCATTCCTTTACAAGAAGAATTTAAAAAAAAACCAAAAACAACCACCACTTTGTAATTACAAACCTCTTCAATTAAAGTTTAAGAACACATTTCCTTTATTAGCTTCTCAGGACCCATTTGTTGCATTTTCATTCTGTGAAAACACCATGATACTATTGTATTTCCAAAGTAGGATGACTCTTAAATCCACAAAGAAATTGAAAGATTGATTACTTTTATAGCTAGGGTTTGGTTTTTTTTTTTTTATATGAGTATTCAGATGACATGATTTTTTTTGGAGTTTATCACAAAAAACATTTCTAACCTGATTTGTCATAGGAAATGAATAAAACTATTTAAAAGTTTCAGTGAAGTGGATGCATTGCTTTTATTTAAATGAGGATTTATAAATACATTTTTATAATATTTATCTTACAGTTCTTAGAACTCATAAGTAGACTTTTTAATCTGCAGTAGCTATTATATGAGTGTGAATGATTGAAATGCTATGATGATTTGCAGCCATGATATTAGCAAACATAACTAATCATTACTCAAAGTAAAACTTGATTTTCTGGAATGTTAGTTATTTGTCTGAACCCTAGCTGGAATTTACAGACTATAATTTTCCTCCCAAATAATTTGTTTGTGCTCAGTATAAACAGCTTATTAGGAACCTCTGTCAGCATCCATGATGAGTTAAAACACAAACCTGAAATCAGTTGATGGTATGTCAGACTGATAACCTGCATGTTTGTATTCACATTGTTAGATGTGTGTGAGTGCAGTGCTATCTCCTTGTGGACAAGGCTGTGATAGATCTTCCCTGAACAGAATTTGTAGAGGAGATAAATCTATGTCTTGAGTTTTCTTCTCTAGATTTTACACTGATTACATGCTTGTATGTAAATGGTTCTGCGGTGTAAAATTGGATGTCAAATACTTGACTCAAAGGGTAGAAATAACACTGTGCATCCATGTCAAATTGTCATCTTAATTTTGAGCATCTGGAGTCTTTTTAACTAAATGAAAACCCATGAAATGCACCTTGTTTAAAACTCAGAAAAAACAGCTCTTAACTCTTGATTCTTCCTCTGAATTTCATCACTTTTTCTTCAGAGACGTGGCTACTGTCTTAGTGTTGGTATTTTGGCTGGCAAGGGTTCACCACTTGTAGAGGAGCACATATCACCTAATTTGACTGTTCAGAAGGGCATGTGGCATGACTCTCAGTGTGCAAAGTGAGGGAAAAGAAGCCCCAAAAAATACATTCATGAAAGCTAGGAAGATGGATTTTGTACTGCCAGAGCTGCTGATTCAGTCCACTAAGGATGCTTAAAATGTGGGTGCAGCACTTGCTGGAATTAAAAATACAGTGCTTAAAAAGGCTTTCACAGGTCACTATATTGGATGGAGATGAAGAAGATAATACTAGCTGAAAAGTGTTCCTGATCAACATTATTTAAAAATTATGTTGCTTACTTGGCCAGCTAATAAAATACCAGTAACATCTCAAAATAATGAAATATTTTATTAGCCAAGGCTCAGCAGAATTGCCTCAGTGCTATTAAAAAATATTGATAAAATGAATTTGAAGGGCATCGTGGCCCATTAATGTCATTGCTCCTGACATATTATCAGGACACTGTACTACTATCTAACATTATTTAGCAAAAACTATCATCTAATGCCAGGACTAGAGAACTTCCTCTTAGCAGGATTTGTGCAAAGTTATTTAGGTGAGTTGACTTAGGAGAATAAGAAAAGGACAGATTACTCTAGAAGTGTATAATTCTTTTTATTCTCTGTATGTAGTAACATGTTTTAAATAGGAAGAGAAAAAAAATCTAGTAAATGTAGCAAGGAGGAGCATATAAAAACATTAATTCTATTGGTCTGATGACCAAGGACATTTTACAAGTGTTAAATGGAAATTTATGCATATTTATTGAGCTTTATTTCCCAAAAATTTCATGGTATTATGCTCACCATAGTATAGCATATTATTCACCTTGCAGATTTTCTACATAATTTCCTTGTGTAGTATGTGATTATATTTCAGGAAAATAATACAGAGGGAAAAATACAGCATTCTATGTGAAAGCAGATGCTGGACCAGAAAACTTTCCCCCCTCCTCCTTTGTTTTGTGTTGTTTTCTCCTCTTTGTCTTGCACTTTTCTGACACATCCTCAGAATCTGCACCTTCGGCTGCCCAGGGATGTCCCGTTTCAGAATACTAAAAAAGTAACAAAATTAGTAACTTCTAAATTACAAAATTAGTAGCTTATTATTATTACTGTATTGGGGCAGCTTCCTGCTGAGCATGGACACCAAGACAACCTGGTGCAGGGCAGGGGATGTGCCAGATGCAGGGGAAGGTTTTGTCACTGAGGCCGGGTTGGGTCTGTCAGAGTTGCACCCTTGGTCTATGACCTGAAGGAATCTCTGAGCACCTCTCTGGAGATTTCTTAATCACAGGGCTGAAATGTCACAGATTATGCTGGAGATAATATACCTTCCGGAATGATTTCAGACTTCGTTTTGCTACTGCTGTTGTAGAATATTTTTTCCCAGGAGGGGAATATTTCACTTCAGCAGGATTATTAGTTTGAAAGAGTGTTACTTCACACAAGTGGTCCTGTTTAAATAAACTGTGTTTGACAGCGAAGGCTACAGTGTGCTCCTGTGTTTCCTGAGACTGCACAAGGATAGATCTGTCTGGGCTATTTCCAGTTCTTCCTGTCAGATTAATTTCAAGGAGTCAGGAGTATTAACAACTCCTTCGCTTGAAGAGCACTGGCAAGGATTTGTGTCTCTCCCCCTCTTCTGTGCCTTTAATCATACCCTACCTAGGCCCTGGGAGAAGCCTGTAGACCACTAACACTGCACTAATATACTGAACTGATAGTATCCCTGAATTACCCATACAGTAGAGGAAGGGACAAGGCGTACTGGATAATGGAACCTTCAGCTGTGCTGGTATCTCCTGTATGATGTGGAGGAAAGGAACATTTTCTTCATGGAGGTATGCAGAGGAGGGCAAAAAAAGGAGGAAGTGAAGCCCTGAGTCACAGATTGCGAGAGCTTGCTGAGTGGGGCATGAAGCTCTTAAACATAGGAATTAATCCGTTTCTAAGACTTAATGCCAACAAAAAATTTGTTGCCATCATATCAAGAAGCTTGCCTCTTCTCCTGGAGATCAGAAGTCTGCCAGAAACTCATCCAAAGAATATATAATTTTTCCCATTGTTTTGGACGCTCATATTATGTGCAGACTTATATGTAGACTGACCAGAAATGTCTGCTTTAAGCTGTGCATCCCATGGGAACATTTGTCGTGCTGTTAAATAGTAACCTGTACTGTGAAAGAGGCTTTATTTTGAATTAAGTCCATACTTGTTAACTAGAATTGAACTGATTTTTCTGTATGTATTTAACAGTCAGAAAATCTCCTTTCTGTCAGACGTTATAGAAATTACCAAGTATTTTGAAAGAACGCTCTTGTTTTGTTCAAAGCTATTTTGCTGACTCTCTCCTATCCAAGGTGTTCCTATGCTGATGGCATCTTGTTCTCTTAAGTGAATTTCTTGTAAAGAGATTATGTCAGCTTTTTCTGTTTCAACAATTTTTGGTGGTTATAACTTTAAACCATTTATGTTCCCCATTACAAATTCAATTATTTGATTTGCCATCATTCACCTCTGTAATATTTGACCATTTGATGTGCTATACAATGTCATTGCAAAGATTTAACATAACTATAAAAACACTAGCATATTCTAAAGCTATTTGTTTGGAGATGTTGCTTTTCAAAGAAGTTAATATATCAATATAACCATGAGAAACCTACTAGAACATTTTGCATATTTTGACACTTTGTTATCCCAATTTCTCATTAATAGGCTCTGTTGGTTTCTTCTATTGCCAATTAACTACAAGAAAGGTTAAAGCAATAATCAAAACAGTTGTGGAAAAACTGGTATCATAAGCAAGAAAGGCAGCCAGGGTATGAATTTTTCTTTCCTTTCACAGTATGCAGATGTGACTAAACAGGTACAAAAAAAAAAAAAAAAAAAAAGTGGGTGTGGGGTTTTTTTTGGCCTTGAAAAGTTCTGTTACTGACCAGTCATCATATCCAAATTTCCCTGGCTGATAGAATCTGACAAGATCACAGCCTATGGGAATATGGCTTCAGGCCAGTAATTTTTTTTGTTCCTGTTCAGGCAGACTCAAAAGGGTAAGGCCATCTGCTTTCCAGCAATTAGATACTCCCCTTTCAATTGTAATATACTGTGAATCAGATAATTTATTCATCCCAGGGTAAACGTATACACTTGCATTACAGTGGAAATGAAGAGAACTAAGCCTGGCAGAGGAATAAATAGCTCCACTGTTCCTTGTCCAGCCCACACAGGCCCCAAGCAGCTCACCCACACTGTCCCTATGAATGAGCACACCTTCCCATCCCCTTTCTCCTGCTTTGGCACATAAAGGAAAGATCTCATTGCCCAGCTACTGGAGGATCTCTGAAGGTCCATGTTTACACAGTTCAAATGTGTTCAGTAGTCCATGAAGATCTAGGTAGACGGTGGGGTTCAGGGTGGCAATATGACTGGTAGCAGTGAAAGGAATACAGAGCAGATACATCACAACCAGTCTGTAGGAGTGTATCAAGGAAACTAAATTAAACAGAAATGTGGACCAATGAATAAAGGAGACTTTTGCAGTGAACAGTGTTGCCCAGCAAATGAGATCTGTTGCAGTTGCTAGCAAAAAGCATTTCCACTAAACAAAGGTAGGGACGTGACACGGTATGTGACTGTGTCCTCTCCTTCAGGTGCTGGCTGCAGCAGTGCTGTGTATGTAGCGGGGAGCCTGGTCCCTGAGGCTGTCCCTCAGGCAGCAGCAGCCAGGTAGGTGCCCTGGGGTTGGAAAGATTCTGGTGTGGGTTGCAGACCTTCCCCAGGCACTGGGAGAAGGAAGCACACAGAAATAAGCCCACACAAACCTGTGAGTAAGGAGGCAGGGACCCACCAGAACTCCATGAATGTCTGAAGAATCCTTCAGGATGGTGGCAGTTTGCTACAACCCCCCACCCACATGGTCTTGGAGAAAGGCTGGGGCCAGGAGGGCATCTGGAGGGTGAGTGTGACACCAGGCAAGAGTGGTAGCTATTAGGAGGTTTTATCATATAATGATTTACATTGTCATTATTGAGGTTTTTCATTACCAATTAGGATGTAAGGCGTTGATAATGTTGTAACTGGACTAATAGTTACTGCTTGTTGTATTTTGATTAGGCTGCTAAAACATGAATCACTGCAAACTGTGGAAGAAGTTCCTGCTTTGCCGGGAGTCAATTACATGTGAGAATGAAAGCTTTGGCTGACTTTGAACAACTTAGTGTAGAAATAGCCAGATTTAAAGATCCCAGGCTATCAACAAACTAAGGAAAAAAGTATTGTGAATATTATTGAAGCTTCCAGAAATAAGCTGAGTCTGTCCCTCTTAAACTGTATTTCTTTATAAATGGTAATTGAAGAGTGCAAGGTCAATTAAAAACTTCTCTGGAGAAAAATTGTTTCCAAGCTCTTTAGTCAAGATTTGGACAGTCTGATACAAATCCAATCAGAAGTCTCTAGTTGACAATAAACTTTGTAATAGTGAAATAAAAGAAAATGTCATAGCTGATATGCTTTGAATGTTGGAGAGACTCAGAAAAGTTTATCCCACTTAAATTAAAAGTATGAGAATTTTATATTGTATTTGAGAACTTGTCCTAGTCATAGTATGTAGCTTTCATGAACACATATTGATCAAATTTCACTTGTTGGAAAGGGCTTTAGAAAATAGGTATCCAAGATACAGATACCAACTATTCCTATAAATCAGTCTTAAGTTATCATTTTCATGCATATGGTAGGAGATACTGAAGAAGTGAGTTGGAACTAAAAATATCACAGGACATTGATCAGAATTAAGAAGATCAGTTCCAACAGAGCAGGTCCTAGAAATTAGAGTGCTCCTGGGAGAAGTTAGAAATACTTGGTCATCACAGATGTCAATATGCTAGACCCTGTGCTTGTGCAGATCAGCATTGAAATCAATAAAGCTCTTAGAGTTTGTCACAGCTTTTGGTGATGTTAAGTTAGGGTAATATTTATGGAAATACAACACGTCAGAACGAGACCAGTCCCGGAGATTCCTAGAATGTGTGGGAGACAACTTCCTAATGCAGCTGGTGAGTAAACTGACCAGAGAAGGTGCACTGCTGGACCTCCCCTTTGTGAACAGAGAAGGGCTGGTGGACGATGTGGAGGTTAGAGGCCAACTAGGGCACAGCGATCATGAAATAATAGAGTTCTCTGTTCTTAGAGAGGTCAGGAGAGAGCTAAGCAGGACTGACATCCTGGACTTCAGAAGGGCTGACTTTGTCTTGTTTAGGCACCTGCTTGAAAGGATCCCCTGGGAGACTGTCCTGAAGGGTATAGGGGCCCAGGAGGGCCGGGCGCTCTTTAAGAAGGAAGTGTTAATGGCTCAGGAGCAGGGGGTCCCCAGGTGCTCTAAGAGAAGCCGGCGCCAGAGAAGAGCACCCTGGCTGAACAGGGAGCTTTGGCTGCAACTCAGGGAGAAAAGGAGAGTTTACAGCCTTTGGAAGAAGGGGCTAATGAATCACAGTGATTACAAAGAGGCTGTGAGGCTATGCAGGGTGGAAATCAGAAGGGCTAAAGCCCAACTGGAAATTAATTTGGCCTCTGCAATCAAGGATAACAAGAAATGTTTCTATAAGTACGTCAGTAGCAAAAGAAAGTCCAGGGACTGGTAGATGCAGGAGGAAATTTGGTAACAAGTGACAAGGAGAAGGATGAGGTGCTTAATGCCTTCTTTTCCTCAGTCTCTAATAACAAGGTTAGTTGTATTGATGAAATCCAGCCTCCTCATCCAGAAGACAGAGACTGGGAGAACGACCCCCCTGCAATCCAGGAGGAGACAGTCAGTGACCTGCTGCATCACACAGACACACACAAGTCTATGGGACCAGATGGGATACACCCGAGGGTGCTGAAGGAGCTGGCTGGGGTGCTCGCCAAGCTGCTTTCCATCATTTACCTGCAGTCCTGGCTGACCGGGGAGGTCCCGACTGATTGGAAGTTGGCCAATGTGATGCCCATATATAAGAAGAGTTGGAAGGATGATCTGAAAAATTACAGGCCTGTCAGCTTGACTTTGGTGCCCAGGAAGCTGATGGAGCAGCTCACCCTGAGTACCATCACACAACACATGGGGGACAACCAGATGCTCAGGCCCAGTCAGCATGGGTTTATGAAAGGCAGGTCCTGCCTGACAAACCTGATCTCCTTCTATGACAGGGCGACCTGCTTATTGGATGAGGGAAAGGCTGTGGGTGTTGTTTACCTTGACTTTAGCAAGGCTTTTGACACCGTTTCCCACAGCATTCTTCTGCCAAAAATGGCTGCTCGTGGTTTGGACAATCTGACTCTTTGCTGGGTAAAAAACTGTCTGGATGGCCGGGCCCAGAGAGTTGTGGTGAATGGAGTTAAATCCAGTTGGGGGCCGGTCACAAGTGGTGTCCCCCAGGGCTCAGTGTTGGGGCCACTCCTGTTTAACATCTTTATTGATGATCTAGACGAGGGGATCGAGTGCACCCTCAGTCAGTTTGCAGATGACACCCAGTTGGGCGGGAGTGTTGATCTGCTCGAGGGTAGGGAGGCTCTGCAGAGAGACCTGGACAGGCTGGAGCCATGGGCTGAGGCCAACGGCAGGAGTTTCAGTAAGGCCAAATGCTGGGGGTTGCCCTTGGGCCACAACAACCCCCAGCAGCGCTACAGGCTTGGGGAGGAGTGGCTGGAGAGCTGCCAGTCAGAGAGGGACCTGGGGGGGTTGATTGACAGCCGGCTGAACAGGAGCCAGCAGTGTGCCCAGGTGGCCAAGGCGGCCAATGGCATCCTGGCTTGTGTCAGCAATAGCGTGGCCAGCAGGGACAGGGAAGGGATCTCACCCCTGTACTCGGCACTGGTGAGGCCCCACCTCGATTCCTGTGTTCAGTTTTGGGCCCCTCACTACAGAAAAGACATTGAATGACTTGAGCGTGTCCCGAGAAGGGCAACGGAGCTGGTGCAGGGTCTGGAGCACGAGGGAACTGGGGGTGTTTAGTCTGGAGTAGAGGAGGCTGAGGGGAGACCTCATCGCCCTCTACAGCTCCCTGAAAGGAGGTTGCAGAGAGCTGGGGATGAGCCTCTTTAGCCTAGTAGAAAGCAACAGGACAAGAGGGAATGGCCTCAAGTTGCTCCAGGGAAACTTCAGACTGGATATTCGGAAGCATTTCTTTCCAGAAGGGGTTGTTGGGCGTTGGAATGGGCTGCCCAGGGAGGTGGTGGAGTCCCCATCCCTGGAGGTGTTAAGAGTCGGGTCAATTTAGAGCTTAGGGATATGCTGTAGGTGGGAACTGTGCTAGGCGAACGGTTGGACTAGATGATCTCCAGGGTCCTTTCCAGCCTAGATTATTCTATGATTCTATGAGAGTACTTTCTAGTGTTCTGTCTCTCAGAAATGTGTGGATAGTCAGAAGGGGTTTGTGTGCTGTAGAAATGCATCACGAAACATTGGGCATGAAATGGAGGAGACTAACAGTGAAGATGATGTGGTTATAGCTGTATGTACTTGATCTGGAAGTACTTCAGTAGCATATCATCCCATTAACAGACTGAACCTGTAAGAGAGGAGACAGTGTAGGGAGCCTTATTGCAGCATTTTCCATCTGCTAAGAAGTTAGATGTTGACATTAATTCCATAGGCTCATGATTTAGCACTCTCTCACACCTGATATTTTGTACGCACCCTCTGGCAACCATCAATTGCAGTGGAGACTGGAATTTGTCTTGCTTTAGGTGAAACAAAGTGATATTTACTGAAATATTAAAGAGGAGAACAGATTGCAAAACCCCAGGCTAGTATCATGAGGAGCTTCAGAGACATCTTCAGGGCATTTTTTTTCTACTTTACTGCATAAGTAGGATAAGGTAAACACCTACCCTTTATGAGCAAACATTGCTTTATATAAACCCATAGGCAGAAGATATTTACTTACTTACAAAAGAAAGTTAAAATCTGATAAAAATGTGATGTATATTACCTCTAACTTAATGGAAATGTGAGGAATCATTTTCATTTTATAGAATGAACTTGCTTCCCCAAAATTCTTTGAAAATACACTCTTTGCTTCAAAAAACTTCGCTCTAGCTGAATTGAGGTTACAACCCTAAAATGTTTCCTAACACTAATCTCACATATTACCAGGGTGATAATAACTTTCTTCAGCTGAGAGTGGTGTAAAGTGAACAATGAATAGGATTGCTGATCTTTCATTTTTGTTCTTTCAGTCACCTTTTCCGAACACATGTGCCATTAAATCTTCAGTTCAGGAATAAGAACAAGGATTTTTTTAACTCAAAGCGGTATTTCCCAAAGACAAAAACTGGGGAAAAAGACAGGTTGTTGGTTTGTGCTTGTTGGTCTGTTTGTTTGTTTGTTTTCCCCTCTGTATATGCTTATATTATCAAAAAGGGGGAAAACTTGTAAGACTAAAGAGTGCCTCAGAGAAGGGCACTAATCACGAGTGACATTCACAATCTTGTCTGCATGCCTACACTTCCTGGGGACAAGTGGGAATCTGCAGTCTGCGAATGAGATGTGTAATTCCAGCACACTTGCTGGAGGATGCCTATGCTGATTTTCCAGAAGAGGTATGCTTGAATTTGTTTCTCTCCAAGTGACACTTTGGGTCTGAAACAGGCATCACTGGAAGAGTTAGATTTTCATGATGAAGTCCTTCTCTGCATGACTGTATTCACTAAATTTCTTTGTTGTCTGAGTGGGGAAATCTCAGTGCTCCTTTCCTTTTAGTATGGTATAGGCAGTTTGCATGACTCCCAGCAAGAATCCTGGTCTCTGAGAGCCAGGAACGTAATCTGATTTTTTTCATTATTATTATTATTTTTAAATGCAATTTCTGGAGCATCTGGTACAATGGAAATCCCATTCTCTCTGGAAAGGGACCTCCAAACCCGGCTCTTGAGGAAATGTTAGTGTGGTGGTGTAACAACAGCTGTAGCTAGGACTGAGATGTGTGGTGCTACTGGTCCCACTCTCTTTTTAGATGGCTGCAATTTCTCTGGCATTAGTCTGGTTTAGATGCCACCTCTGGAAACCATGCACATGTGCAGGTGAAACTTCATTTCCAGTTTGACACTGCAAGCCCCACCATTGATTCATTTTTATGTGTCAGCTGTTTCATACATCTCTCTCTCACCATTTCTACTCCCCTCAGCAGGAATTGTTTTTACAGTCCCAAATCACCTGAAACGGGAGATGGCCTCAGACTGACATACCAGCTCTGCGCTGCTGCCCACCTTTGCGGCACTTCCTGATCTGATCCAAATGTCATGGCTCAGACTTTCTCTGTAGAAGCCACCGTGTGAAAGTCAGATGCTGTAAACTGAAAAAAGTTCAGATCCAGGCACAAACAGGCAGGATCTCAACTTTACATCTCAGGTCCACAGAGAACTGGGCCACAGTACTTGATCCTTAATCCCCTGAGACACTTCAATTCCCTCTGACCACAACAGGAACCAAAAGAGCTCAGAAAACACAGCACTGACCTTGGAATGAACAGTGTGCCTCCAACACTGCAGTAAGCGTTTACATCAGTATTTCCTTTGCATGGCTTCGGCCATTTATGAAGTGACTTGATTATTCCAGAAGATAAAATGTCTAAGTGAGATTTAGCACTTTTAATTCAAAGGAATTACACTGTGATCTACCTAATATTTTATATTTTGGTATATACTTGCCAGATAAGACTTTCTTAAGAACTCATGCCAAGTATACTTACAATTCTCTGTCCATAGCTGCCAATCCAGAAATCAGCCAATAGTGAGATATATAGTACCATAAAAGATAAATATAAGGGAGCAGAAATTTTATTCTCATACTGTTATCTACCTTGTCTGCTACAGTAGTATTTTAATACATGAACATAATATTTCAATACATGCTTATATATATCTTGAAAGATATGTGTATTTCCTTCTCTCTAAGTCCTAATATGAAATACTCATTTTAACTTGATTATAACTGCTATACATTTTTCTGCGTACATTTCTGTTTTGCAAATAACATAAGCGAGTAAATAAAGCCCAGATTCAAGTAAGCATTGTCAAGGCTATTATTTATTTATCTCTTATTTTTATGTGTGAGTATTTCTGTGCCTATTTCTAGGAAAAAAAAAAAAATCATAGTCTTGATCAGTTCTTTATTCATCTATCTTAAACAGAATAGTTCAGAACATTTGCCTAGGCTTAAATTTAAAACCACTCAATTTTTGGCATTGTTTATGGTGCTTTCCATGTATCTGGGAGAGGGTAAGGGATAGGCAGAGATCCACCCCATCCACATACAAGCCACTGCTCACAGCAGTGAAACTGCACGCTTTGATAAAAGTACAGAAGGCTTCAAGTTTGTGCAGATGTGAAAGTTAGGGTATTTCCCCAAAGAACAGAGGGAAATCCTAGCTATTGACTGCTTAACTTGAAATATCAGCTATCAGTAGCTAATCAGAGCTAAACAGAAAGTGCCTCAGATACTTCATATTTAGCTGTCATTTCAGTTGACTCCCTCTATCTGTTTGCATTTTACAGAGTTCAATCATCAAAAGATTTTTTTTTTCCCTAATGTGTGTCTTTTTCATGTTTAGAAAAGAACCATAAGTCTATTCTGTGTATTCCAATGTTGGCTTTCAAAAATTTATATGGGTACTTTCATGCAGCTAAATGGCTGTGTGCTTGTACATTTACAATCTTATACAACTTTAGTAATTATTGTCACTCATAAATGACAATTTTGTTAAAATTCTACAGTGAATGTCATAAAACAAATTTTAAAATGTTATTCAAAAAACAATCAAAAGTAGTAGCAGTTGAGATTAATAAATATAAATGGGTTCAGTCGTTAAAGGCTGTAGCTTAAACATTTTAAATTGTATCATGCTTGCCAAAAATAACAACTAAGTGTATGAGATGTCAAGATGTGGCAGCATACTTTGAGTTACTTGATTGTTTCACATAGTTAACTTAGTTTTGTTCTCAACCTTGTATTTGTTTTACGGCTTCTACTTCAGATTTAAGAAATGTTTGTGCTAAAATTCCATCTTTTTCACCTCTACCAATCACTTAAAGAAAAGATTTTTACCTCTTCCTACCTTCGATGCTAATGCCATTCTGTTCTTGTGATTGCACTAGTGGTATCAGTACAACATATTCAGTTAAGTTATTCCAAATCACAAATTCAAATTCCTTTCACTCAGTTTTATATTTTGTCACCAATATTTGTCTATACTGAATGCAAAAGAAGTTTTCAGTGTGCTCTGTTTTTTGCCACCTCCTGTTTTCCAGGTGGCTTCATGGAATAGCTTAAAAGCAGGGTGCTGCATAATGAGGCTGAGATTATTACATTTAAAAATACTGTTAATTTCTTGTGATCTGGTTTATCTTTTTAATTATTATACTGTAATCGAATAATGAAGAAGGCAAGCCCGGCCTTAAAAAATATATTATGTATCAGTCATTCAGTGACAATATTTATTCACTTATGATTGGTACAATGTTGTTGACATGGAAATATATACAAACAGTTTATATAAGCTTCAGTTATATATACAAATATGAAAAAATCTTGTATGTGAGTCAGACTGAAAGAAAAAAATCACTCCCAGAAAAACAATGAATGTTCTTGAAATCTCTGTGAGAAATTTATAAAAATATTTACCTTTCTCAGCTGTTGGAAGTGGATTTTAGTTCATTGCCACAGATGAGGCAATAGCTTCAAAGGCAGCAAAGCCTCTCTGGAAGTATAAAGGACACATTCAGCCTTGATGCAATGTAAAACAATATTATGGACTCTTTAGGTAGTAAGAGCTACGGGTGAGGACTCTTGTCTTCTGTGTCCTCCTTCTTCCCTCTTTTTTTGGTACATTGTTTACAGCAGAGTCCAAGAGGTGAGGGCGATTTCTGTTCTCATTGTTTCTGTGATCTGGGTTATTCAGGGATGTTTCTTTGCATTGTTCTTAAGAGCAGTGTGTACTTGTTTCCAGCTATTTCTGTCACAGTTTCCTCAAACGTCTTCAGGGGGTGGAGTGGTTTAAAAGGACTGTTGGGCTCCAGAGCAGGTGGAGGATTTCAGTCTGCTGTCCTGGGCATGGAGGGTATGGGAGCGAATAACAATTTACTGTTAAATTATTGGGTAACCAATACACAGCCACCAGAGGTTACTGAAATCATAACCAGACTTCTGGGAGTATAAAGGACTTTTACAGGGTTTGGTGCAGCTGGGATTGGGAAAGGGTGCCAAAGTTAGTGGCACGGTGCTTGAGCTTTTTATGCATTAACGTGTCTCCTTATGTGATACAGGGAAGTTAGTGGCACAGTGCTTGAGCTTTTTATGCATTAACATGTCTCCTTATGTGATACATGGATGTGGCATCCCTGTGTCTGTATTGCAGTATTCACTTAACGCTGTTTCAGTAACCCCTCAGATGAATAGCTCTGTGCAAAGGTGGGCTAGGGCCACTGGAGTATCCGGGGATAAGGAGAACGTGCCTGTTCACTTTCTCCACTGTCTATACATTGGGGACTAGCTCTTCTAGAGGCTCCAGGAGCTTGGGAATCTTTACTGTTGACATGGTACAAAAGCAGGGCAGTTTTGTCCCTTACAACAAGATGGTTAAATTGGGATTTTGTTACTGTGAGAATTAATGATGAGAATCTGTGAACTGTCCAAAGAGTTTAACTGGCAGCATGCTCCAAAACAAAATTCTTGTAAACTATTGAATTGCAAGATATGAGTAGTTCATATTTTCACATATTAGTTAATATTTTTGTGATGATGAGTATTTTATATTTTTGTTGTTGTTACTACTCAGAAACTGTGTGGTTCCTGCAGTGCATACCCATCTATAATCAGGATTGTCTGGAGGGCACCTCTTATGTGTGACAAATCAGGGATCCTTCTGTTCATTCATAGCACCTTTCTGTGTCAGCAGGGTTGTTTTTAACAACATTGCCATTAAGGAGAGAATCATAGAGACGTTTATAAGACCTCTCCAGAAATCTGTGGAATTTGTTTGTTTAGGACCTCCATAATTGTTCTTTCTTTTTGCTCCAGATTGAGGATCCTGAAGTCCCATGTTTGAGGAAATAATCAGTATCTTATCTAAATTAAAATCTAAATTAAATCTATGTGCCTTTCGATCTTTTCTTTTCTGTGTCTGTTTTATTGTTGGGCTGAATTCACTCTTGTTTCAAATAAGGTGCAGAAACGTTAAAATCTCCAAAAGAATCAGTCAGAACAAAGCTATCACATTCAAAGGAAGAATGAGAAGAAATAGGAAGAGCAGGCTGGAGTATCACTTTAGTCTACCCTCATCATTTTCCTTCTTTTTTACTAGAGACATGACATGATGAGAATGCTGGGTACTACTACTGGTGTAGGTTTTAAACAGGCTAAGTAAAATAGTTAGATGTTGCCTACGTTTGCCAAGCTATTTAATTTAAATGTTTCCATATAGCTGTAATGACCACCTGGGAAAAAACATGACATTCCTCTTTATCTGGCATCTGCCTTTCAAATTCGGTAAGTATGGTCTGAACATAAAGTATTTCTGAAAAAAAAAAAAGGTGGTAAACACCATCTGTCTTCCAAACTATAGACTTTATCTAACAAACAAAATGTAAAAGAAAAAGTAACATTTCTTGTATCAAAATGCTGTATTGACAGGACTCTGACTGGGTCTGTGTATGTCAGTCAGATCATTCCCATCCCATGCAAGTCAGAAACAGCTGGCACACTCATGCCCTCATGCTGGTCTAGGACCCATACCCCGAGACCTCACATCCCATGGGTGAGGCATGGAGGGGCCCTTCAGGCAGCCACTGTCCTCTCAGGGTGCATATTGCTGCTTTGGGAATTCAAAGTTCAACGTTATCTGCTTTTCTCTGTCTATCCTTGCCTAAAAGACCTTGTGTATCTCCTTGGAAAAGTATTATGAAAAATCCACGCTGTTTTAGTGCCTAGCAGGGAACATATTTGTATTCAGTTTACAGTCAGGAGTAGGTTATGGTAAAGATTATTTAATACTACCAGAAGCATAATGCTATAGTATGTCTAATTAAAAAAAAAGTGTACCAGCTTCAGCTGGTTCAAAGGCAGAAAGTATTTTAATATTCTGTGTGTCACACTATGTAATGCAAAAATATACTGTTGCTGCTAACTTTGGTTTGATCAAATGTTCTTCTTATTAGAAAAAAATGTTCAGGAGCTCTGGAAAGTTTGGTGTGTTTTTTTTTTTTCTCTGGACTAGGTGGGGGAAATCTGGTAATTGTTGTTTGGAGTATAGAGTAAAGCCTATAGTCAGCAATTGAGCATTGGCTCGTAACTTTTTAAGAGCCTTTTTCATGCTGTGTTGAGGTATAAATACAATTCGTATTTTCAAGTTTATAGTGAGCCTGTAGGGAGGGAAAAAAAAAAAAAAAAGCCATTCAGAATAACTTGCAGTATTTAAAATAGAACATAAAGCAGGTGCACTGGTTTCAGGGAAAACAAATACCATAGGCCATGTTCTTCAGATGAATTGCTGTGCTGGGTCTGACTGGAATTAAGTTACCTTTCTTCATAACAGCCTGCATACTTCTGTGTTTTGGATTTGTGTTAAACAGGGCTACTAACACACCAATGTCTTAGCTACTGCTAAACAGTGCTTGCCCAGCATTAGGGATTTCTTTTTCTCTTACTCTGTGTCCTCCAGTGTTTAGGCTGGATTGGGCAAGAAACTGGGATTGGATGTTGCCAGGTCAGCTGTCCTGAATTGGCCCAAGGGATATTCCATGCAAGATCACATCATGCTCAACTATACAACTGGGAGGTGTGATCAGAACTGGATGGGTATCCATCTGCTTGTGAGAGGTGGTAACTGATTGCGTTTGAATCACTTTTTTTTTCCATTTCTTTTGCTTACTAACCTGTCTTTTATCTTGACCTATTAGTTTTCTTGTTTCTTTCTCTTACTCTTCGCTCACCTGTCCCACCAGTGCGGTGGGCAGGGGAGAAGTCAGAGGTGGTATGGGGCCTTAGCTGCTGGCCAGCATCCACCCACTACAACTCTATAGTGCTCTACAAAGGCATCTAGAAGTGTGGTCATGAGGAATGTATGTGGCACTTACCTGGAATATTTATGTAGAGAAAGTCAGGTGATATTTGAATAAATACAAATTATCGCCTATTAAAACAAATATGAAGCAACACTGCTACAAGACCTAGATGTTTGTCCATGAAGAATTAGTTCTATATGAATCATGCATGGAGACAGAAGAATTGCAGAAGTTTACAAGTCACTGAGACAAACTTACTGGTAGTACAGCTACGTGCTTCTGTGTTGAATATAAGTGAAAATATATCAGCTGTGTATTTTACTACTTCTTGTTGTTTGATAGTGAAAGAAAGAAGATTTTCTATAGGATTACTATTAGATTCTTCTTTTCCTAAGTATAATAATGGTGCATAGTCCCTTAAGAAGAATTATGACAGAAAAAACTAATTGGAATCTTCCACGAGTTTGTTACCCACAATCAAAAGTTAAATGGACATGTCTTAAGATCAATGGCTGGAATCACTGGTAAATTTGTATAATTTGCTGTTTGCATAAAACTGCATTGCAATTATACTTCTGATTTTCATGCAGTTTCGCTGAGAAATATTGATTTGGCTATTAGGTGTTTAGACTTAAAAAAACCAAAACCAACAAACCACCACCAAAACCCAATAAAACAGTTTCAAAGACAAAATACATCAAAGTCTAGAAGTTTAATAGAAGGAAATAAAAAATAAGCAGTTTCTATGTGATTCAACCATTCAAAAAAATCCAGTGAAAAATCCAGCTAGAAAATGAGAAACGGCACTTGATGTATGTACTGAACAGCCAATTAAGTATCATTAGTGGGTATTCTTTCCTTTTCATGTTGTGCTATAAAACATCTGAGGGATAGTGGGAATGCAATGACTTTAGACACACAAAGACTGATTTTTGTGCTTTATCTCTTCTCTATCATTCATTGAGTATTGCCCATTGGTGGAATAACTGCATTCACTAATTGCTTAGCTATTGCTTTGTGCACCCAGATCAGCATCATTTAGCTTAAAGAGAAGATAGGGAAAGATTTCAAAGAGATCTCCTGAGAGTGAAACCTGGAAATCATATATATTAAACTTTGTCCTGAATTGCCTTTGGAAAACAGAGTTGGCCCTTTCTCTGAAATTCAGCAATTATTGTTTCAGTGTACTGGACTTGTGGAAGCAGTGATGTCGCAGATATAGACTCATCTTTCAAGTGTTACAAAATCTAGATTTTGAAAAATTACTTTTCAAAGAAACATCTATATTCTCCTAAAAGCTCTCCCTAGGCTTTAAGTATTCATAATTGTCTCATCCCTGGCTTTTTTTTTTTGTCATCTGAAGAGGGAGCTGCTCAAAGAATTACATTTTGTGAATGAAGAAAATGCTCAAGTTCACATCTTGTAATTTCGTCTGCCTTGACTAGCCAAGCCTATTCAGTGCCTAAAATAAGTTTACAGTTATTTAATTTCAAATTCACTTTAACTTTCTAAAATGATAAAACTGTAGGTAAGAATTGCATCATATTTCCTTTCTATGTGCCAATGGAAGTGTTTTTTGGGGGACTCTCTTGTTACACAAACACAACACCCCACAACAACTGCAAATTTGAACCTGCTGTAATACTAATGTGGATGACAGTAAAGGCTAAGGCAGAAGTGTTTACCGAATGCATAGTTTATACCTGCTGCCTTGCTCACCAGAGTTCCTCATATATCACTGCTTGCATATAAATGAGAAATGCAGCCTCACTAATAGCCTTATAAAAGGATGCTGTTCTCCCAGGCTTTCCTCAGATCACGGTTTCTCCCTCTGTAGTATGACTGCTAATCTGAAACAGTGTCCTGCTGTGGGTTTGTGTGTGGGGTGGTTTTGGTAGTGGGGGAAGGGCCTACAGGGGTGGCTTCTGTAAGAAGCTTCTAGAAGCTTCCCTAGCTCCAAGTCGGACCTGCCTCTGGCCAAGGCCAAGCCCATCAGTGATGGTGGTGGTGCCTCTGCAATAATGTATTTAAGAAGGGGAACCTACAGCGGAGAGAGGAGAAGGAGTGAGGGAAACACCTATACAAACACAGAGGTCAGTTGAAGAAGGAGGAGGTGCACCAGAGCAGGGACTCCCCTGCAGCCCGTGGTGAGAGGGCAGGCTGTGCCTCTGCAGCCCATGATAGGTCACCGGTGGAGCAGATGCCGCTTGCAGCCTGTGGAGGACCCCACGATGGAGCAGGGGACTTCATCTGAAGAAGGCTGGGACTATGAGAGAAGTCCGTGCTGGAGCAGTCTGTTGCTGGGAGGACTGCAGCCTGCGACAGGGACCAACCTTGGAGTAGCTTGGGAACTGCAGCCCATGGGAAGGACTCACGTTGGAGAAGTTCATGGAGGACTGTCTCCCATGGGAGGGACCCCACGCTCAAGCAGGGAAAGAGTGTGAGTAGTCCTCACCCTGAGAAGGAAAGAGTGGCAGAGGCAACATGTAGTGAACTGACCAAAACCCTCATCCCCTGTATCCTGTGCTGCTGACAGGTGGGAAGTAAAGCAATCATGAAGAAAGAGAGGCCCAGGAAGAAGGGAGGGGCAGGGGTAAGGTGTTTTTAAGATGTGGTTGTATTTCTTACTGTCCTAAATTAGGAGTGGTGGTGGTGGTGTTCAAATTGAATTGATGGGGGCTTTTTTCCCAAATTGAGTCTGTCTTTTGCCTGTGACCACAATGGGTGAGTCATCCTTCCCTGCCCCTGTCTCAATTCCTGAGCCTTTTGTTATATTTTCTTCCCATCCCACTGCAGGAATGGGGGAAGAGTGAGTGAGTGATTGTGTGGTGCTCAGTTGCTCTGGGCTTAAGCCACAACATCTGCTTGTGAACTGGTCCTAATTTTCAGGGGTGGAATTCTACTGTTATTTTTATAGCTGTAGTATCTAGTCTTAATTTCCCTCTGCATTCATTTTCTAAAAGAATAGCCTTATGATGTTTGGTTTGTTTGCTGTGGTTGAAAGCAATTTCAGGACAGCCAAAACAACCTATAATTTAATGAGTATTTCCACTTTCAATGTTACTGGCATATTAACATTAGAGTTGGTTAATAATACAGGTGAAATTATAGGAATGTATAGTGTAGTTACTAAATCTGGATGACACAATTCTGAAAAATTCAAGATAGGTTCTCAAAAATCCCATTTTCTATGGAAATGAGTATGAGGTGTATAATATATACAATGACATACACAATGAAAATTAGCTAAAAAGGGTTACTGATCTGTATGTTCTTTGGTAAATTTAAGATATCAGTGCTTCACTTTTTACATTCTGCAGAAACACATAGCTGTTACAGGTCTCTCTTAGGTAACAAATTAATACTTTATGAGCTGCCAAACTAGAACAACTTATGGTTTTGCTGATTAATGTACAGTAGATTGAGCTACTCTTTCAAAGCCACCCTTGAGCTGTTCCTTTAAGCGAATCACATAATGGGTGCTTTTTTTCTCAGATGTGAGCAGTCTTCTTTCTTCTTAAACTCCACTGTCCTTTTCTGTTTGTTCCTTCTGTACGGCCATGTCAGTAATAACATTTTTCATGTTTGTTTCCTAAAATATCTGATGTCCTCTTTATTTTGTGAACTGTGATGTAAAGATTTTTACTGTCTCTTTTCTTGGCCAGATTTCTAGTGGAATGATCAGAAATATTTTATAATTTTAAAAAAACCCTCCAGATATTTCTGCATCTCTGAGCAATGCTTAATACAAAATCCCATTATGAAATTTAGCATGCTCTTTGAGCTCCTTTGAGTTATACCAGTGGAACTGGCCAAGTGCCCTCCAGCCACAACCACTTTGATTATGCATGATGACACCAGCTAAGAAACATTTGGAGGGTCTTCTAAATAAGAATTAAGTATTCTTACATCACCTTGAGAGAAAATCTTTCAAAGTATTCCCTCTGGAACAATGTAGATCCATACCCCTATTCTATTACATAGACATAATAATATATATGTATAGTATGTCAATCTTGAGTTAACTTCAGAGGCATGTTTTTTACATATGCCTTGTGGGATATATATTAGATATTTTGGCATATGCCACACTTTGTAGCGTTGGTCAGCAAACATCTCTGACACATGGGCAATTTGTCTGATTGACACAAACATGTTTGGTAACCAGTTATGGTTATCATAGCACAATAAAATTGGGAATCCACTAATTTATAGACAGAAGTACAATGTTTTGGGGACATAAATCTTAGTTCCAATCAGTGTCCCACCAGAGCTTACACAAGACTGTTAAAAGGTTTCTTTAAAAACTACAAAGTGTTATCAACAGCCTTGAAATTTGTATTTTAAAATTCTGCCTTGAAGAAGATGACTGCCTCAGGAACTCCATCACCCACTCTCTGTCCTTGGGTGGCCTCTGTAATGATTTTCATTTCCTCATGATCAAGAAGAAAATAATTGTTCACCTTTGCATCTCCAAAAGATAGGTGAGGTATGGTAATGGCAGACAGATTACTGTCTATAGAGGTCAGTGAGTTGGAGCTGAGACCACCAAAGAGCAGAATTCACTTGCAGAGCAGAAAAGGATCCTGTACGTGCTTGGCAGCATGGCATGCTCTGCTTTCTTGAGGGCAGAGCAAGTTTTCTCAAGCTCTTAAAATGAACTGCCCTGGTAACGAGAAGATCATTTTTCTCATATCTTCTGCTTGCGTTGGTGAGAAGCTACTTTTATGAGCTGAAATTAGTCAGACCAAGTGAAGGAATTAATTACAAGCTGGCTCTGAGCATGCATATATTTTTAATACACTGTAAATCAAATTTTCATTATTTCAAATTGTTTTGAGAGATGATGTATTCAGTAAAAAATAAAGGAAATATAAACTTCTCTACTAACGGTGTGGTGTAATGTAATGCACCCTGCACAAAATCTGAAGGGCAGCACATATGTTGCAACAATGCCCATGTAGGATGCTCAGCTGCATTTTGCAGTGTTGCCTCTTTGAAGTGTCCTGCTTTTTCATTAACAGCTGTATCACACTCGAGAAGAGCTAATGATAAAAAGATTTCCTGGCAAGTAGCTTCTCCTGTTAAATGGGGAACGTGATGTGTTTGGCATGTATAATTTAGCTAATTTGTACAAGAAACACATTACTTAATCAGCTGTAGATTTGGTTATTTTATGATAAAGATGGCAATCCATTAATCAATTTATAGACGTAAATACATTATTGTTCAAGAAAAAAACCCAAGGATTTAAACACCCTTGAATCAATAAATATAATTAAAACAATGGTGTGTTGCAGTCATTTATTTGATTGTCCTACAGCTGTCTGACGCATGGTGAGATTAGTGAAGCATGGTGCCAAACAGTCAACACTACTTTTAGTTTCATTTATTGAAATAATGAAAGGGTATTAATGATAAAGTACAGAAGTGTGTAATAGAAAGTAATGTACTGTGAAATAAAATTATGTTTGCAAATCAAGAAAAATACAATAAAATTTAAACCTTTAAATATATTTGGAAACCACTTAGTATTGTTTTAATAGAAGAATTGTTGAGATATAAAGGCTATGAACTGGGAATGTGTTATAGACATATGAGTAAGATGAAATCAAATTACTTTATGAAAAAGAAAATATTGTCTTTAGGTTTTTCTTGCAGTCCTACAACTGGAAAAAAGGGATGGAATTGACTACATGCTATATACTTACTGACTGAGGTTTGCACTTTTGTTCAATCAATTTCTATATTTTCCATTTTAGGAAGCCCATGATAGTGGTTGTTAAACTCTAGTCAGGGAACATATACAAAAAATATCTGTAAGGGGTGAGAATCCAGTATGAGAATATTCACGGACTACCATTTTAAAAAAGTCCTGAAATGAATGTGCATATCATGTGCGTCTAAATTTTTTATGAACACTTATCACAAATGAATAAATAATTTCTCTTTCAAATAAAATAAATATGTTTTTTCTTAAATATTACTTGCTTAAAACTAATAGAAATATAATAATACTAAATTATTGGCTGGTAAGACAACTGGTGTTTGTTTAATGACAGTACAGCAAAAGGATGCTTTCTTTTTACCATTTTATGTTTAAGCAAAACGATAGATAAATTAAAACTACACTATTGAATAAGCCATGTGTTCTAATAAATTGTTGTCAAGTTTGTAATTATTAGCAGAGCCTATTTATATTCCTTTTTGTAGTAGAGAGATTGGCTACCTGGGCTAGTGAGATCCTAAAACATGCTTAAAACCACTTCTTCTTTCTGAATCTTCAAATACTGAGCACTTGAGCACTTCTGTGTCGCTAAAAACAGAATACTTATTTCTTTTGAAAATCAAATAAACATTTGCCAGTAAGCCTGAAGTACTGTTCATTACTTTTTGGAAATTCACAGTAATATTATTTGCTTTTAAAGATATACAGAGCATTAAATAAAAGTCCATGTTTTTAAAAGAGTACTTCTCTAGTATTAATCTCTCAATTTCATGCCCAGATCCAAGCACTAGAGACTATTTTAAACTTTTTATTTTTCAAAATATGTTTCTCACTTTCATCCCAGTGATAGAATATGATCTTGAGAAATAAAAGACTAAATCTGTGAAACTCTTCTCACCTTCAAAGAAATAACTCCTGTAAAAATTGCACTTGGCTCTATTTTCAGTGCAGTTGTGGTAATGATGTCAGTAATTATAATGCACTCATTGGAATATGTCAAAGCTGTTAAAAAGCTACAAACATATCATGTATGGCAGTTGCTTGGAGACTGTAGTGGTGACATCATCGTATTTTCTATAGCTTATATTGTTCTTGTATTGTTCTTCTCCAGAATGACTGCTCAGTTTTGAATTCAGTGGAGTTTATA
This sequence comes from Athene noctua, assembly GCF_965140245.1. Taxonomy (NCBI): domain Eukaryota; kingdom Metazoa; phylum Chordata; class Aves; order Strigiformes; family Strigidae; genus Athene; species Athene noctua. The sequence continues at coordinate 41,249,486 of NC_134040.1, forward strand.
AGTGAGGAAAATGGCATCTGATTTGTACAAAAAATCCTAATAAATGTGCAATATGCATAAGCATCATTTGCAGTCTTCATGTATGCAGCACTTACAACTTGTAAATATTTCAGGTTAAAAAAACACCAAAGATTGTATATTCAGTGATTGCATTGCCCTCAAAAAGAAGAATATGTTTTTGGTATGGATCTTTGCAAGAGGTTGAAGGTAAAGTTATACTTATTAGCTCTGAATCCAATTATTTCCATTTCAAAAGACTGTTATATTTACTGTATATCTTTTCTAAGCCACCTTATAGTGATGAGGAATGAACAAGATATTAAGTCATTGGCCTGGACTTGAGAGACCTCAACCCTATGAATGCTTCCTGTATAACATTGGAAATATTGCTTCTTTTCTCTGGCTTTTTTTCAGATCATTTGCTATGAAGTCAACATGTGTCATGACAAACATGTTCTCTAAAGTCAAAGAAGTGAGGAGAGATCTAAACCATCTATTATCTAAGAACGCCTGGCAACCTATGCGGTCAATAGACTGTCATCGTTCACAGTGAGTCATAGACTAATTTGTATGACAATATCAATTTTTTTCTAACAGAGGGAACAGCAGACAGGTCTTACGAAGATTATATAAGGAGCAAATTAAATAAGGCCATAGTGGCATTAGAACACTATAAGTAAAAACAAACCAGAGTCATGGAAAGAGGTAGTATAGATGGAGCAAATAACATGAAAAAAATCCACAAATATAAAATAATGGGTTGTGCATACATTAATCTTACTGGGACATTTAGCCACCAAACCAGGCACACGTCTCTCTGTGTAGCTTCCAACAGGGTGGTAATTATGAAACTGTGTTGGAAACAGCCACTTGTATGACACAGAGCTATAGGTTTCTTTGTGGAGTAGAGGCTCTTTGCACCATGAAAGTGATGTGCTTCTGAGTCTGCCAGTACAAGAGTCGGGTATTTAAAAAGTCAAAATTTCTTTCAGAAGAAAGAAAAATAAAAGCACTAAAAACTTTCACTCTTCACATTTACTTGACTTTTTATTTTGTTCTGCTGGTTTTGTTAGAGTATTAACAAACACAGACAGTGTTGTCAATTCTCTAAAGAAATTTTAATCCTAGATAAAACCAGAAGCAGCAAATAGCAGTAACCAGCAAACAAAGGGAAACAAAGGAAATGTGTAGATTTTGAGAAGAAAAACCGTTTATAGTGCACATTAGATGAGCATTATTATGGTTCCTAACTACACTTAATGTAATTTCCCATAGTTTTATATCAATGAAGAAGGCACATTGACAAAATATTTTAAGTAATACAAATAAACTTGAGATGCTCAGCTGCTGCAGGATAATTACTCAATAAATACTCAAAGAGAACAAAAGAAAACTAGAAACACAAAGAAGAAAACTGCAAACTCCAAACTCCAGTCTGAATGGTTCAGTGGAGCTGTTTTCTGTTAGGGTATCTGGTATCTGTTTTCTCACTAGTCATTGATTTCCAGTCTCAAGGCTTCTCAGTATTTACAGTAATGCAGCTTTCCAAGTAACATCAAATTTTTCTACCATCTAACCATGATCTTTACAGTCCTTTTTCAGTAACAGTCACTAGCCAGGGCTACTGTAACTCCTTGACACTTAGTCATAACTTGCACTTTCCCATTTTCCATTCACTAATTAAACAACGAATAAGGTAAAAAGCTAATGATATGAAACAATTGTATTGTCCAATTCTGCCCTTCTGACTTGCATGCTTTCTGAGTGTTAACTTTAACTGTAGAGCTTTACTAAATTTTGACATGGATTGTATGGTCTCATTCAGGAATGGCGTACATAGGTTTATGTATAACATAACTGAGTTCATGTTTTGATTGTGAAATGAATACTGGGGAAATGGAAAATCCTTCATGGCTCTGAGATACAGGCCCACTTGCTGTCAGTGCTACAATTGATGGCCCTGTCAGAAGGATAGCACTGAGATAGTCCTTAGCAGCTTCTCAGGAAGTACAATTTAATTAAAAGCTTATCTCTTAATACACCACCAAGCTTCTATAAGACAAAGAAATGTTTCCCACCACGTAAGCTTTCACAGAATTGCACTGAGCAAATGTTGACTTCTCTCTACAGCACAGTAGAGGAAATTACTGTTTTGCCTTTGTTTTCTGTGCTGCTGCAAGAATGCAGGGTTTGAGAGAGTTTTTGTTTTCTTTCCTACATGCTTTCCAAGATAACCAGACCATGAAAATCTGAGAAATAACTTGCAATAAGGCTTATTAAACTTGCATAAATCTGATTTTTATGGAGCCTGCACCGTGACTTTCACTTATTGAAAGTAACTGTAAGGAGTTAATGTGAACTTGCAAGCAGATTAGCAGACTCTTGCTGCGGTATGTTTTAGACTTTATGTCCAAGGAAGACTCTGGCACTCAAGTTGCTTAAGTGCTCTGATTGTAGCTTTCATTTTTAAGAAATAGGAAAATAGCATGCAGAGCTCCTCAAAGCTTCAAAATGTGTCTAATTATTCACTAGAATAGTAACTCTTTTTTTTTTTTTTTTTTGAGAAGGTTAGTAAAAGGAAAACCAAGACACTACTACTGTATGTTTCCAAGAGATTGTAATGCTAACCATTGACATGATTTGAGTACTGCCTAAAAGGCAAGGAATCCTTTCAGACTGCAGATTGACAATGGCAAATTTTAAAAATTGCATGCGAAAGAAAACTGAAGCATCTTTCAAATGTATTTAAAAAAAAAAAGTTACTTCTCTGTATTTATATCTTCCACCTTTAGATGGATCTATTTCCCACAAAGGTACTTCATGAATGTACACCATGGTACATTTTACTTCTGATCACTGGAGCAATTTCACCTTATATTATGAATAAAGCTTTAAGTAATTGCTATATTAAATGAACAAAAAATCAACCTGTAAAAAGGTAATGTGCTTACCAAAGACCTTGTTCCATCTAGATCCATCAGTCCTGTAGCGTTATTCCTCCTATGTCCAATAGGAAAAGTGTGTAGAGTAGAGCCTTAGTGACCGCTGCACGATGCCAAAGTGTCAAGAGCTTTTTCACATTATTCCCAGGCTTTCTAGGATATATACTGTATATTGCTAGAGATCTTTATTTTATTATTAGATTTGCTAATCTTCCTTTTGTTTAAAAAAGTAATACAAACTTTTCTCACCTCTGTAGCCAACATGAATTTAGTATGAAATTACAGGAGAGAGCACTAACATAGTTCTGCTGGTATTCAGACTGTAAAAAAATATTTCTAAAAGGATTTTTACAAAAGCAAGTGTTGTATTCTCTTGTAAAAGGATATCCTTCTGTGTAGTAATTGTGCTCATGTTATATACATACCACTGCTGGGGTAAAAATTTTGTACAAAAGTATTGTACATAATGAGCCACAGTGTTGGTTACCTTATGTTGCAGAGGTAAGGTGAGTAGAGAGAAGGGGTATGTAGCTCTTTCCTGATTTCCTCATAATCCTGCTTTTTACACATGGAAATCATGACAGTGACTGTAGTATCCGAATTGCCAGACATGTTGGAGGAAGGTAAGGTATTCCATGTTTCTGTAGCCTCTTGACTGATTTTACTCATCCTGTCCTTGAATAAAACACTGTATTCATATTATCATGAAGCATGCAGTTATCAAAGGAGTCATAAAACCCTTTCCCTTGAAACTCCATTTGATAACTTTGAAAATACCACCCCACTTATAGGAGAAAACACCAAAGGAAACAGTCTTGGATTGACTTCTTCTAAAAGAGTACTCTAAAAAAATATGTTCAGTCTTTAAAATTATTAGGAAAGCTAAGCATTTCCCACAGCTGTCAAAGACTTGTTAAACATTACTTGTACTTATTCAAAGCAAAGGCTGACCCAACTTTTCCTGTGAATTATTAACCTGTTCTCATAAGAGCTGTCAGATGTGAACAAGAGATGGCAGAGACAGTTTTCAGGCCAAAATTCCAGTTGAGCAAATGAGTTGAAAATACACCATGGCAAATATCAAACATAGGAGACCAAAGAATCATCTCAGTCTAGTCAATGGATTTATATCAAGAATTGACTTTGCAATTTGGGGATTTCCTTCAGCAACCCTTTAGTATCACTGCTGCGAGCTGATGCTGCAACTTTCTAGAATGTAAAACGGGGGAGGGACAAACAAACCAACCCCTGCAGAGGTACCTCTTTCCCATTGACAGTGGTGGAGGGAGGGTTTCAGCATGGCTGTATTGCCTTCCATTAAGGAATGTCTTTCAGAAACGTCCTGCATAGGAGTGGCTTTCTGAAGTGGGGGGATGTAGTTCCTATTGGAAGTCTGCAGGAGTAACATCCCTGTGGGATGTGCCAGCCAGGTCTTGACATGTGGTGAAGAAAAAATAATTTATGTTTTGTAACATGGACTTTCAGTTTCTCAGGGAGAGGGTAGACTTTCACAGCATTCTCTAAAGCTCAGGACATACAAAACCACCACATGAGGAATATTCCTCAGGGGATGGCTCGGCAGAGTTTTTCTCTTTCTGTGATCTGTGTATATTTTTGAATTTCATTTTCTGATACTGTTGTTGTTTTTTTTTTTTTTTCCCAAGAATTACTCAGTGTGGGAGCACACCTACTCTACAGAGAATTTCTTCATTTTAAGAGCTTCTCAGTGTGAGTGCCCATCCAGTCTGCAGAATATTTCTGGTAGTCAGATTTTATTGTAGTGTGATCTGTTCTTGAGTTTGTCAAATCTTTCCCCAGAGAAGTGGGTTACCCTTACTAAATTACCTTTCAAGTTTTTTTCATTGTAATCTGTGTTTCCACAGATAGCTCAATTTCACTTCCATTTTACTCCCTGTTGATGAGTTTCCTGAATCATGGCCTATAAAAAACCCAGCCTGTGAGCTGTTCTGGAGACCTTTCCTGCATAGTTATGGCACACCCTCTTAGCATCAGAAGTAAGGGAGTGTAACTGCACAGGAAAGGACAGGCCATAGAGAGCTATTCAGCATCACATCTGCCCTGTACAACTTAGAAATCTGCTGTTCTGGCAGCCTCTGGTGCAGCAGAGCTAGGGAATCAGGCAGGAGAGCATCCAGTAGCTCCAGTACAATAACAATTCTCATGGACTCTTTGCATAAATGTATAGCAATCAATAGTGATTTTATCAGCCTCTTGGTTTCATGGATCCAGAGCCACACTGTGTACCCTCTGCAAGGGCTGTCACTGTCCCAGCACCAGCTGTCTTCTGATCTTCCCAGCCCACCTGCCCAATCCATGCACCAGAAAGAGCACTCAGTGGTTGTTCAGTGACTGGTCTGCCAGTGTCAGCACTTTTATATTCTCAAAACCTGTCAATGGCAGCTCACCATGGGAAGATACGGTACCTGCATTAAGATGGGAGAATGCTTTTTGTGCTGTCAGGCAGAGCAGACCTCTGGGTCACAACAGTGCTGTCAGCTGTGTCTGTGTGCCACCAAAAATAGAGTCATCAATGAAAGAAGGCAGCTTAGATCTGTTTCACTGGACTTGTTTCAGAATGAGAACGATTGCGTGCTTAACTGTCAATAAGAAAATGGTTCGGACCACGCTCACAAAAAGGTATGTGTATTTGAGTGGTACCCAGCTGACTATTCCCATTGCAGGGATGGAAATCATTCCTATTTGCAGTCTCAGGAGATGGCTTGGCATGGAGCTCACTCGGCGAGCTCCAGAGGAGAATCTTGAATTATTAATATTAATAATAATGGTAAGTCATAAAATTTCTCAGAGATTCCTCTACATAGGTTTTGTGCATTGCTTAAATTCTGGAAATGTTTAATTATATTCAGCAAATTTGTTAGCCATCAAAATTTTACTTTCAATATTATTTTGTTACTTATTTCAATAGAAATACGGATGAACAGTGTTTGGTTCTATTAACAAACAAAATATTGGCAAAATCCAGTTCATTAGCATGCTTATTCCTTACACCTTACAGACAAGTGGAGCTTCTGTTCCAGCCTGAGGAGTTTGATGAAATGACTTTCTAATCCTACAGCCTATTTCATATTCATGGAGGTGATTTATGAGAAATAAGGGGAGAATCTGCACAGAGCTTTAGGAACAACTCAGATGCCAACTGAAGCTTCTGTGTACTAAGAAACATTTGTGATATCCTGACATTGATCTTGAAACCTACAAATGCTGATGTACTTGGGTCCTGGGATTTAATTCTGGCTATTCCAGAGAAAGGAGCCAGACATTAAAAGTTCATCTAGTCAGAGGCTCTTTTTTCCCTACTATTGGCCCTAAGCCTAGGTTGACCTTATTTCAGTACCACTTCTACTAAATATTCTGAGGGCAAAGAGCAGGTTTTTCTTGGTAAATGAGAAGCAGTCTTATCATTATGAAAATGTTTGTGACAGCTCAAAGTACCTGGCACCTTTTGTTACAGCTTAAATTTGTCATGCTACAGGTAGCTGTGGAGGATGTAACCTGTGAGAAGTAATGTCTCAGGGGAATGGGGTGGGTGGGCTGTGGGTGTGTTCAGACTCACCTGGAAAGGAGGTCTGGTAAACATGGGAGAAAAGAAGCACTCATGAGTGATATCTAAAGGAGTAACATAACTTCATATGTGAAAGATATCTAAGTAAATATAACATTGTTGGCTGCAAAATCAACACCTTCTTATTATTCCCTATGACTCCCAAATTCTTTATACTGCTTTCTGAAGTGCTAAGGCTTGGACAACTGGCCCAAGCCAGACTTGACCTATAGATGAATCCTGTATATTTTATAACTGATAACCATTGTTCTAATAGGTGTTATACTAAGTGATAACAAACCACCTATTCTGATGCAAAAAGTGTTGAAGTATTGAAGCCTGAGCAACAGACCCCGAGACGAAGCTGCTAACTTAGTATGTAGTCATTAACGAAATATGTATGCTCATTAATGAAAGATGTAGCTTAGATATCATATAGTCATTACTGGTGATGGATGTAATGAAAACATGTCTATCCTGAATGTATCTTTCTTCTTCTCTGTGTAGGGATAAGATAACAAAGCCATGAAGCCAGCTGTCCGGCCTTGGGACAGACGTGTGGCCTTGTTTTAAAAAGGACATAAATAAATTAGATAAGAAGGGAAACTCCTTAGCTTCTCCCTTGAGCCCTAGCCAGGCTTTGGGAGAATCTAATGAGACAGTGAAACCAGATGTTCCACTCAAAACAAAGGTGCCAGCTATTCTGGCCTGTCGATCTCTGGTATATAAGGCTGGGCCCACTCACAGTGACTTTGGCAGCCTCACCTACGGGTGGACGCACCGCGTAGGATTTCCCACGTGCCGGGACAGGCTCTCCGAACCCTCGCTGTAACCGGGGCTGCCCAGCCACTGCGGGGCTGGGTGATGGTAATGTATGCAAGTGGTGATGGATCTTTCTTAATCACTCTTCTCTCTCTCACGTAGTAATGAATTGATGCATTACCCTGTATTTTCCTATTTCTTTAAGTGCATTATTCTGTCTTTTCTTACTGTATGTTTTCTGTATTATTCTGTCATATTATTTAGTTATTTTGAGTAAAATACGCCTGCTCTTATCACTCTGGTGTCTGAATTTAATGGATACCCCTAATCAGCGAAACACTTTCCACAGTAGTCACTCATCTAGTATGTATGTATTGTTGACATTTTTTGTTTTAGCCCATCTACATGATTGTCCACAAAGACTGATCTGTGTCTTTTCTTACATTTCCAGTGCTTACCAGTCTCTCAGTAGTGAGTCTGCCAAGCCTTATGTCATCTGCTGATCTTCTTCAGTAACCTTTTAATGTTGTCTTCCAGTAAATATTTAGGATAATGTAGGTGCATTAATTGCTCTGTGGAGGACACTACTGGTATCACAGGGGTTTGCCTGCCTGTATATAGGTCTCTAACACCACTGTAGAGGCTGTAGGGTATCTGAGATGTCTGCATGGTTACTGGCAGTTACAGCACAGGACCTGGTGGACATCTACACCCTTGTAGGATGTTAGTTAGAGCCAGGTGTTGGAATCCCTCCCAAAGCAACTTGAGAGGAGATCTACTACAGGACAGGAATCCTGATGGTACACCGTGAGACCTATTTGTCTTCATGCAGTTCCTCCACTATCTAATTCTGCATCTCACATCAATCCCTTCAACTCCCCTGTGATTTTGATGAGGCCAAGTGATCCAGATCCATGGTAGAAAGTTTTCACAGGCAGAAGTTCATCTTTCATTGTCACTGTATGCTATGGGAATAATTTTTTGTCCCTTTCTTTTCTATACCCTTGTGTCAACTTTAAATATAATACTATGTTTTGCATTTAATATATGAAAATAGTTTGGGGTTTTTTTAAGTGAGTTTCATTACTGTTTTTTCAATTCCTTTTCTTTTACTGAACTCTCCTTGTTTACCTCTTATTTCTAGATGACATTTACAATATTAAACATGGAAAGTTTTGTAGACTGTGTGATACTGCTGAATATAATGATATGATTCAGGTGCAAATTGAGGCTCAAAATGAAGCACAGTGCTCGCAGCATGTTTAGGTAGTTCTATGTCATTATTCAGCCTGGTTGCACAGCCAAAAGTGTCTAAATGTGACTATAGGTAGAAAAAAGAAAATACATTTAAAGGACAGACAAAAAAAACCAACCCAGCATTGTACAACCAAGAGTACATTCATGTGTGTATCTCTGTATATGCATACATGCACGCAACAAGCTGTAGATTATTATTACCACGTTTTTCTGCTTATGAAACTAAAGCCAAATGAATTTTTTTTTTTCACAATGCATGTTACTTATTTATATGCTGTAGCTGTTTTCAGTGGCTTGCTAGTTTTTACACCCTCCTGTAGTGGTATTATGCGGCTGATTTCTAGCATTGGTGAGTATAGTTTGGATCATTACATATATCCTCAGAAAGAAATTATGGTTACTGAAGTTAAAAGTAAAACCACACATTGCCATTTCTTCTAATTCTCATGATTTTTCATTGCTCTTTGTAATTAAAAACCTAACTTTTCCATTTGCTTATTTCTTCTGCTGAAATTCTTAACGAAATACAGGAAAAGAAGTCCTTACTCAGAAGAACATCTTCTGGCAACATATGTTTTATTCCCAATTTAGAAGCAGCATTATTTCTTTCTGTGGGAAATAATAAAGTTTGGACAAGACCTCTTATTACTTAAATATGTGGAAAAAGAACATGCAAAAAGAAATAATAAAACTCATAACTAAAGGAAATTTATTTGTCTTGTGGAAAAATCATGAACCTTTGCTACATAGGCTTATTGAACTGCTTGGCAAAATAAGAAAGCACATGAGTAGGAGTGTAATAATTCATTATGCAATACAAAAATGTGATTTATTCTACTAATAAGTTAACAGGCACAATAGATTATATTGGTTCACTATAGCTACATAAAAACATTACTATAAGAGGAAATTTTAAAAATCTTGTAATAAGTTCCATATGGAAATTATTATCCCATAATTACATTCAGGAGAGGAAATCAAATGCTCTTTCAGATTTTTAAAAGATTACATTTATCATCTGTTGACATGATAACAAGAAGGAAATTTCAGTATGCTAACAGTATACTGGGCATAGGGAGACTTTTTCTTTTTTTTTTCCTAATTTGATTATATTGTAAAAATTGGGAGAAAGGAAGGGGAGATTCTCGGAAGCATTTAAATTTACAGTATCTTTTTCTTTTTCTTGCCTCCCACATGGATCCAGATCATAAAATCTGTGACCAGGAAGGTCAATGTGTTTAAATATAATTCAAATCCATATCCTGGCCTACAGAAAATCTGGTCTGCCAAAATTATCTGTACTCTGTGGTGCAAAATAATGTTCTTGGGTTGCTTTTCAAACAGACAACTTCAGACACACACAGACATATAGATACATTAGAAAACATTATACTTCCCATATTGTATAAAGTAGAGAGAGGGTTAACGAGAAAACATTACATGTTGACTTTCTTTGCTCTTATGTGATAAAAGCATGTCATTGTGTTCTCAGTAGCAACAGCTAACACAAACTAAAAATGAATTTTCTTTCTCATCTCCAGTTTTTATTGAGTTTCATCTTCCTGTTCACTGCCATGGGCTATTATTCTGTACACCTGCACTCAGCCAGAAATATAATGAAAAAGAATCAATCTCTGAAAAGAAAGTTATCACCAGCCAATAACATTGGGCTACTTTCATAGGTCCTGCAGTGTTTCATCCAATTGCCAAAATGCTTTACTACTATAAACTGAAGACAGTCTTTCAGCTGCTCTTCCTGGTAAGTACAAAACCACTGTGTGCTACCCAGGTGATCTAGAATATTATATTAATACTGTGGAATTCATTAGGACAGAATGAAAACAGTGTTAATTTGTGTATCCAGAATAGACTGTATAAAAATTGATGGACAGGAATACCAGGATACCATTATTTCTGAGTAGATGGGTGAGTGCTTCAGTATTCTGTGTGCACTGTCTTTTTTTTTGTGTTCAAAGCTGATTGTTCTCTGTGATTTTCTCAGTTTAAAATTCAAGTATTGCAGAAACATATTGATTAGTAGCAAACTTGCCAGACAATAATTGAGAATATTTATGTTCTAGCTTTTTTTGACCGCATGTACAAATATTCTGTTCATGACTGGATGAGCATTGCTGTTGGAATCAGTTTACTGGTGTTGACATTCTATTTTAAATGATCACTCTGTAAGCAAGTTTCCACATTTAATTAATTTATTTCAGCAAATATTTCTACTACTAAATTAATTTTGCTTGGATGAAAATATATAGGTGGTATGGACATTTTCAAAGTAAATATAATCACTTTTTGACTGCCTTGGTAATGTCTTTCTACCCTCTTGTATAAAGGCAACATATAAAATACAACGATCACTACTAGAAGTGTATTATTTCCAGGTTCACCTCACAGAGGATCTGGAAATAACGAGTCTGCTGAGTCAATGGCAACTGTTGAATTGATGACATGTGTTTGGATACACTATAATGATTGACTCAATCTCTACTCTAAATGAATCAAAACTGAACAGTAATTTAGCATATTCAACAGCCCTGGCCCAGAGTGCTTGTTGTCAGGAGAACAGAACTGGTTGTTACTCTGCAGAAGGAATCCACAATCAGAAATATTATTAAGACTTTTTTCCTTTTTTTCACCCTTAAAAGCTGCAATTGAAGAACATTTCAAAATTGCTTGTAGAACACTTTTGAAATGTTTTATTTGGTGAAAACATTTCTGCTAGAACTTAATGACAAACAATTAAGACATATTGGAAGCATTATCTCAAACAGAGTTCATTTCCTTTGAGTCCAAGACAAATTTGTCAGTGTGAGAACCACACATTACCCCTGAAATTCTTTCAATTTAACTTCAGCCAAATCTACTCCACACACAGGTTCAGAGAACACGGTGATACGTCACCTTCCATGGGAAAAATATTTGTAGACTCTGTATATATTGGAGAGAAGCTCAAATAACAAATGCATCCTGTGAAAAATGCACATTTTACTTTCAACTAAGGGTGTCTAAACTCTCAGAAAGGAGCTCAGGGGGTTTAGTTATCAGGGCTTATTTGGACAGACATTAATCTACAAGCACAGACAAAGATTTGGACAGCTGGGAATTCAGACATAAAGAGGTTATGCAGATGACCAAGACGTTTAGAAAGGACTTTTGACATGCTTAAACAGAAATTGAACTCCACAGATTGACAAGCGGCAGATTACTTGCTGAGAAGATGGCATTCTGCATTTCTGGGCTAGCAAGTGTCAATGTCTTAAATTACTTAATTCCTACCCCCCCCCCCCCCCCCCCCCCCCAATTAGTTATTCCACCTGTTGTTTGCTCCTATGACAGTTTGGCTGGTGTGACTGTTCATAAATCCAGCATGACTGGCTGTTTCTGAAGTATCCCAGATGTTAAGGAAATACAGTCAGGGATGAAATGAGGGAAATGAAAAGTCAGTTCATGGATATGTTTAAAATTTTTTATTAATTCCATAACAGGACTGTAGAAACACTTTCTGTAAGGCTTGGGTTATAGTCTGGTTCTAGATAAAGCCAGGATGACCTTTGCTTTGTCCTGTTTCTCAGGCTACAAATATGCGCAAATCTTACACGTAAAAACAGGCTGACAGGTTATGTTGTGACATACAATTAAACCTAAAATCCCTAGGCACACACATGGGAAGCCTGCCTCAGCCAACCCCTGGTGGGACACCAGCTTACGTGGGTTAGGGAGCCTGGTTGAAGTCACTTGGCTTTGCAACCTGTACCCTGAGCAACAGTGCAGCTATGATCACATTTGCCTCTGTCTGTAGATGGAGCCATCTTCCTGCAAACCTCCCTTTGCAGTCTTCCTGCAAATCCTGATTTCATCATGTCTGGTAAAGCTGAAAAGAGTCTGCTCTTTGGATCATCTTCTTTGCAGGTTTATTTAGACTGACACAGGTCTAACTGGAAAAATTAGATCTGATCTTCATTATGACATTTTTAAAGACAAATTTTAAAGACAAGACCTTGCCTAATGAGAGAGTTTCTTTTAAAAGCGTGATTAAATGTGGTCAATTACCATCTTATTCCGAATCCACTGATTATAAAGCCAATTACTTAAGAGCCAAGAACACACGGTTCCTTCTGGCTGCACTGAAAATAAGTCACACTGAAGCCAAATTAACTTTCTAACTGCACTCATGGTCTGTAAACAAGCTCTCAAAACCAAATTTCCATGCTCCCTTCTTTTCTAGCACTCTCCAATGAAGCCTCCACCCGAGGCTTTCACAAAACTGTACCAGCCCAACCATTGCACTCTAGTCTCTTCAGCTCAGTCCAGAGAAAATGATTCCCACTAAACTGATACCCCAGATTTATATCATAACATTCGAAATGTCAGGTGGTGTTTCCCCATCACTATAGTACACTGCAGCTGTTTTCAGAACACAGAGTTAGGCTAAGAGCTGATTTAAGTTATAGCTGTAGTGCCAGCTCATGTGATTTCGCTTACGCAAGACTAAAAGCAGAGCATGTGCCAAATGGTTCATATATAGCAGTTCCCTTATATACTCCTTGCAGAGCTGAAGTGCAGCTTTATCTAGAAGAGAGAAATTTCCACACAGACACAAAATAAAATGATTTTCAAAACCATAAATCTGCTTAATGGTGACTACTTGTTCACTCAATAAAATAAAATGATGCTATAGTAAGTTTTTTGGTACAGTATTAGCAGATAAACAGCTTTTTATCCCAAAAGGTTGTTTAAGAAAAGGAAAGAACAGCAGAGAGCAGATGCATGTTTTGCACTTTCACTGACTCATTTATTCCTTACTCCCTCACTCTCCCTGCCTGTGTCCCCTACCTTCCTGAGGTTCCTAATATGGATCTGTATTGGGACCACTTTTCTGTGGTTTTCAAAAAACAATTATATCATTCTTACTAAATGATAAATCGAGAAGTGAAGTTAGTCAGACAGCCCTGAGGGAATATATTAATATGGCAGTTTTATGTATTGTACCTGAAATTGCTTATCTTTCTGTCACAGCACTTTAAAAGGCTACCCTAGGCACGCTGATTATTGAAAACTCTATTTTTGCATGTGGATACATGTTTCCTGTAGCACATTTAGTTACTTCACTTTTTTGGTTCTAGGAAAAAATCTTACCTTGTTGTCAGTGTTGCAAGCCCTTGCTTGTCGACAGATCAGCAGTAGGTAAAGAAAACAACATCTCAGACTTTCTTGAATACTCTAAACCTGAAAACGTCCAAGACAGAGCAAATGGAACAACTGCAGAAGTACCACTCTCCATTTAAGAAAGACAGTAGATACTGTCTTATTCATACACTTCTCTCTGAGCTTTTCTTTTCTGAGGCTACTTAGTAATTCCTTCAGTTTAACGAGCTAGCATTTGGCAACCACTAAGCACCTTTGATTTAGTGATGTGGCACTCTTAAAAGGAATTTGCAGTAAATGTGCTCAGAGCTGGCTGCTGGGTCTTGGGTATGATAACAGTACTGACTTCAAATAAAAACCCATACTTTGTTAACTGACAAGAAACTCCACATTTCTGTGTTAGTCATACTGTATGTCAACCTCTGTCAGTGTGGGACCGCTTGCTGTCCTCACATGGAATTAGCCTAATGAGTGAGATCCAGTCCTGAATTCTGAAAGGTGCTGCAGAGCTTGAGTACCTGGAACAAAGTACAAAGATCTGGTAAAATTTTGCTGAAGAATCTAGGACTGTCTTCATGATGATTTTCTCCAGGTGTTGTCTTATTTAAGTCTGTTAACTGTCTTATTTAAATCTCCTAATTGCCTTTGTAAAGGTTATGTCAGTAATATGACTGAACCAAATAGAGACTTGGGGTCTGCAAGTTTCTCGTGATAGCAGTTTAAGTTAACAAAGTTCTCTTTCCTTTCTTTCGATATTTTTAAAAAATGAAATGAAAATTCCTATTCTTCCAACAGCTTGGAAAAGAGAAGTTCTATTCTTAACTTCGTGCAAATGCTGGAGAACCACCATTATACAGTATGTATGAATAGTTGTAGAAGAATTTCCCATCTTTTATTTTGTAGTGTCTTTTTTAAGGCTATGACTCATATTTCACTCTGCGTTCTTTAGCTTAATTTTCTGCATGCTTCCTTTCCTTATCTGCTCCTTCTTCCCACATTGCTCGTCTTCCCTTCAGTGCTCTTCCCTCTGTGTGCCTCTCCCATACATAATCACCCACTCTTTGCTTAAAGGTTGAATATCCTCACAGAAAGACAACTGTCTATTTTTAAAATCTTTTTGAGGGGAACTCTAAGATGGCAGAAGGGATAACACTGTTTCTCTTTTCAACCATTCACCATACACAATTTATCTCCCCTTGCAATTTTCCTATCTTTAGTAAAATTCTGTATAGTACACTTATTTAAATGTGTAAATTTATTCACTTGTGAGGATCGACAGCAAAGGGAGATTTTTAATTCAGAATGCTTTTCCAAGCAGAAGGAAAATATATATAAGAAATTCGCTCTGTGTTTCCAGTCTAATTGAATTTTCTAATCTTTTAAATATTGAAACCATACTTCTTGATGTTCAAGCTTCCCTTGATAATACAGTTAAAGCAAATCTGAAAGCTTATCCTTGGGAACAAAAACTATGTTGATTTCTAAATAATGAATTTATAGGACTGAAGACTATTATGTAACAGACCTCAAAGAAATAGTATTTGTTTCCAAAAAGTGACATTTCTCAATATTATTTATTGTTTTCCTATAATACAATTGTAATCAGACTGTCCCTTTGATAAGGCTCATTTGGAAGTCAATGGAGGTAAAGGTTGTGGAACAGGAAGAAAATAAAAACAACTGAAAAAAATTATAGAAACAAATAAACCCTTGTCCCATTGTTAATGATGCTTTTTTCCTCAGAAATTTGGGGGATCTACACATGTTCCTTAGGATTAGATAACAGATCTTGTTACACTGACAAAGTCATATTTAGGGAAAAAAAAAAAAACAAACTATGCATGTCTTTGTCTTATAGACCCTGATGTTTAAATCTTACCATTGCTATCTGGTTTTGTGACTGCTTTTAGACTCCATTTGAAGAAAATTCTGAAATGTGACTATTAAAACAGCCAGGTAATAGCAGGGAAATAATACTCTGCTAACACTGTAAACTTAACTCCGGGATGGGAGAGCAGAGTTCCAGGTAACTCTGTCCAAAGCTCTAAGTGGTTTTGTCGTTAATTACAGAAGATGTTCTTTGGACTGCATCATGTCATTGCAATGATGAACATCAGGTCTGCATGATATAATTATCTCTGCATTGAATTCCTAAAAGTACTTTATTTTCTTTACTTATGGAACTATATAATATGTGGATTCAAAGCTTTGAAGAGCTGGTTGCTAAAATATGTTTTAAGTATGCTATAATTGGGAAATATTTTTAATTTGTTGTAATTTAGGAAAATAACAATTTAAGAAAAAATAAATTACAGTATTGTAACAGTATAATTTTGCTTGGGTTTTGGTTAAAGAAAAATTTCCTTTTAAAAGAATAAATAAATAAAATTAGCTTAGTCAGGGAGCACTTAATCTCCATGAAATTAATCGGAATGGCACGAGGAAGCTCAATAAAAATTTCTTTAAATCCCCCTCACAGAAGAAATTCCTACCTAAGTTTCAGTGCCAGAGAAGAGCAAAACTATTGCCCAGAATAGGTATCTTCTATTCTCCTGCTCATAGACCTCTCCAGTGAAGTTGATTAAGGTGTATATGGTCCAGTGTTTTCAGCCATGCATAAATTTTTTGTATCTTGCTCTCCCCAGGTTAAGCCTGTATTTTTCCTAGCAGTAAACCCTATGTATAATGGAAGAGATCAGAAAATAATTTTGTTTATTCATTTACCTGTATAACTACCTGTATATTTTTGCTAACTGGAATAACAATATACCGATAGTATGATGTTGCTACTATTTGCTAGCATTCTCTGTAATAAAGGAGGGCAGTCTCTTTTGGATATTTGATTTTATACCTATAAAGAAATGGGTTTCTCTGGCTCCCCAGCCACACTCTTATCAGCAAGAAAGATATGGCTAAAGAATGCGTTATAATTGTTCACCTTTGTGGGAGTATGAATAACATTCATATTAGATTTCTCATGCAAAGAGATGCCAAGAAATTCTTTGTGTTCCTGGAGATTTCAATAGTCTGCCGAGATAAGGGCCATTGATTTGATTTGTTATCTCTTGTGTACTTTGAAAGCAATCATGATTCCTAGTTTTTAATATTCTTTTTTTCCCCATGGAATATGGATAAGGCATGTTGATAAATATAAAAAGTATATATTGATATATGTGTGTGTATTTTTAAATTTTCTGCAGTTTTCCTTAAACTATAAGTATTTCAAAGACTTGATCTAAAACCAAAGAAGTCACATATTCCTGGTGTTTTCACCGGGCTTTGGACTGGCTTTTCTACTTTCTTAGAAAGTGTACATTTTTTTTCAGTGAAGGTATAGCTTTCAAAAGACCTGCAATAACATTTAATTGCTGGAAATTAATAATAATCCTTTGGAAATTTGGAAAGAGTCATATTACTTCATTAAGAATGAAGAAAATATTTATATGGTCTGTTGTGCAGTGAGATATACTCTCAGTCATCTGTTTGCAAGGAAGTAACCCTTAAACTACATCACATATATGTCCTGTATGAAAGGATATGTTTGTTTACTCCTGTAATGTCACTGGATTTAAAATTTCTTTGCTAAGTCACATTGCTATAATGGCCTTTGATAATAGCTTGTGTCTTAACTTTCCAGGCTGGCACCAACCTATATAAAAGAGTAAACCGCTAAATATCGTAAGAGCCAATTGGATAATTGTCGGTAACATGAGGCTGAGTGAATTTTGTTTTTTCAGCCAACACATTTGCAAAAATGCAAGTTCCGTCATCCCCAAACCACTTGCAAATATAGCCAGAATTTGCCAAATACTATTCATAGGCTGGAGGAGGGAACTCGAGGGGAAAGAAGGGGGAAAAGAAAGGAAAAGGAGCAAGGAAATAAATGCCCTGCAGAAATGGCAGTTATACTCCCCTTCCAGAGTGTGCTTTGTGAGACAGAAGTTGAATGGCCCACAGCTGGCCATGCTGGTACCTCTGGCCAGGCACATAGGGCTTCAGGGCTTCCCATCCAACCAGCACATCCCCCAGGATGCCCCAGGGAGGACCCACCAGTTCAACAGAGCCTTTACCACCTCTACTGCCAGTGGGGCACAGTTGCTCACTGTGTATTAAGAAGAAAAAAAGAAGAAGAAAGTGAACATATTACTGATGACTACAAGAATGTATATAAAATGCACTTGGGAGATGTAAGTACATCACCTTATGCCTTATTATACTCCATTGTGCCTCCACTGCAGTAATATAAAGATACCATACATCTTGGCATATGAAATCTCTATCCTCTGTTGTTCTATTTCTATGATTAGATTGCTGGTTTGATAGCAACATTTTGTTTTTGGTTTCCTAGAGTATTTCTCTTTTCTTTTGCTTTAATGTTACATTTAATGTGTCTTTCATAACAAGTGCACTGCGGTTCTGAAAATCTCATCACCACTCCTAACATGGTACAATGTAATTACTCTGTTTTGTTTCGAGGGTTTTGTTTCTTTGCTTGTTTTTTTCCACCCCTGCTCATTTCTCCTGCTCCTCTGCCCCTGCCTAACAAAGATTCACTGTAATAGAAATCAGGCTTGGTAATAACTGCCTGTTATGTTTTTGCTTAATGTACTGTGCAAAATATGACAAGGGTGAATGTTAGTAGATATAATAGTCAGAACGTTTCTTTATTCCAGCTGTTGTATCCTCTATATGCAATAGTTAGAAAAGAAGTTAAACAAACTTGTAAATCTAAAGGTCAGAAAATTCAACTGTACTTTTTTTTTGTTTGGTTTTTTGTTGTTTTTTTTTTTTCCTGAATAGAAAAAAGAGGGTGGTGGAATGATGTAGTATATAAGCCTAATGTGTTTAAAAATTTTTTCAATCATTAATGTCTTCAGTTTCCTGAATATTCATAATAGAAATAATTCTTTCAATACACACTGCAGAGAAATCTCTATTTGTGGCATATTGAAAATAGATCACGATTGCTTACCCCTTCAGCTAGATGCTATTTAACTAAGAAACCTTCTTTTTGATTTAATTCAGTTTAAACTATTTCCAGCATCCTACTAACAAACTGTACTAAAAAATGATTCAAGTCTGACACACATTTTACAAATTGCAGTCACTGTGAAAACATGGTTTAATTTATATAATTACTATACATTTACTTTAAATACTAATCTGTCACAACAACACATGTATTTCTTACATTTTCTGTAAGAATGTGCTATATTTCCAATCTCCACACACAGTCCATAAAACAGTTGCTGTCACCCATACTGTCTCTTATTTTAGCTTTGATTCTTATACTTGAGAGGTATCTGCATGCCAATTTTTCTTGCATTGCTAATCTGAATATATTTATCCTGGATGCATTCATTACCCTGGGCCATCTTTAGTATTCCAAGAAAAGATTCAGCATAGTGTATATTCATTGTTTCAATTCTATAACTCTATTTGTTTATTTGTAAATCAATATATTTCAAGCCTCAAATCAAGGCCTGCAATGTCAGATGGAATCAAGAATCAAATAATTCCCTGGTTTCCGTTTTGACAGAAACTCCAGATTTTCTTGCAGACCTTTGCATAAGAACTGCTCTGGAAAGAAAAGATATCTCTGTAGGTGAGAAACATACAACTATATTAGAAAAAGCTGCCAAGTAGAATCACTTGAAAGTCAGTGTCAAGTGTAGATTTAATATACAGGAGGTGAAACACTTGTTATATTTAAATTAGACTCTGAGAATCTGCATCACAAAGTATCAAGAGCTCAGGGCAGAACAATTATCATGATCATATGCATCTAGAGTAAGGGATATATATGCTTATTTTCTAAATGAACAAATGTGTGTAAATGCATAATTATTTTAACAATAAATGTTCTGCAGGATATCTGCATATGAAAACTTAATTATGATACATGTTTTTCTGGAAGGAGTTAGAAAATATGAGTCCAGGGTTGTGCACAGTCATGTGTGCTTTCCTACTTTTTGTAAAATAAACTCCTACTTCCACTGAAAGAAAACACAAGGCTGTTTAAAATGCCAGCTTAGAAATTGATTTATATTTCTGGATTCTCTGTGTCCTACATCTCCTATTAATAGTTATCAAGGAGCCAGCCACAGTCCTCATTCCAAATAGCACTTTTCAACATTGCTCTCAGTTGTGTCACTGATGCAGGGTGTTTATAGGCGTCTTGGTGGCAGACGATTAACATTGCTTTGCACCAGTCTCTATTTACTAACCATCTCTGACACATCACCTACCCTGAAAGCTCAGGTCACTGATCCAGCAAAGCTACTGCCTAGAACAGGACCTTACACTGAGAAAACTTTTGGGTATTCACAGACTAATTAATTTAGTCCAGCCCTTGCTAGTAGCCAAGATTTTCCTTTGCTCTACGTGCCATTGAAAATGTGCTAAACTGGTTGAGCCTTGCTGTTTTCTGCATTGTTGTAAATATACAGCATCCATATTCGCATGTTCCAAAGGCAATAGCCAAATAAGCAATCTCATGCAAACTTTACAGAGTTCTTAAATAATTTATATTTAAACACTATAGAAGATTAATAAATTTCACATTTAACATTGTTCATACAGTTGCCTTTGAAATATTTAAATTGTGCAAGGAGAAGAAACTATTTTTCTAACAGGACAATAACATACCCAAGTGGAATATTTTAGGTTAGATCACAATACTTCTGTTTGGTGCTGAATTTTAACATTCCTTTTAAAGGTCTTCTCCTGAGATGCATCAATGAGCTATTTCCTCTGCTCATCTCTTCAAGAAACTGAAAATGTAAGTTTTAAAATGTATTACCTCATAGGAAAATTTTCTGTGAATTTCTTTACAGTACACCTGAGTCTGATCCTCTAGTCTTGCAGTCATAACAATCCTATTTAAAAGCTGTAGAACTATTTCTTGCCTTCTCTTCAATTTCCACACTTCCTTTTAGACATTCATAATTAACAGCAAATCTCAGATTTTATTTGATTTCTTCCTAATCCTTGCCAGAAGCTGTATGGGAGACACTCACTTCACAATCCTGCTGATCAGAGCTGGGTAAATGAGTACTTCTAGCAGGAAGACCTGTGATGATACGTCTTTGAAAAGGGTTAGAAAAGGCTTTTATTTGAGAATAAAATACAGACAGATAGACAATAGTCTGGGAACTTCAAAAAAGACAAGCCTATCTGTCAATCTCGAATTCATTATGCTACAATTGTTGAAATGTTTTCCCTTAAGCCTTACCCAGCAGACTTAGTATTTACAGGGCATTGCATGAAATAACATGTTATGCCATGGGGAAAGTGTGATTAAAGGCGGGGGGGGGGAGAAGATAACTATATAATATATAATATTTTTTGCGAAAAAGCTTGCTACTTTCCTCACAGATAGAGAAGAGTAGGTAGAGTGTAGATCCACCAGATGAGGCTGGTTTCAAGAGTCATGTATACATTTCTAGATGGATCATTTTTCCAGTCAAAAGAATTTTGACAGATGGTTGTTTCATGCATATGAAGTGCTACAAAGCTGAACCTGACTTACTTTTTGCCCCGTCACTGAGGGGGAGTGACTCCTCCACTCAGCATAAGTGGCACTTCTTGACTTTCATTAGACGTTCCCATCTTTCCTGCGGCATCTATTAAGGACTTGCTTTGAAGATCCCAATTACAAATTAGAAATGCTAAATTTTGCAGTACTAGTTGAAAAGGAAGGCTTATATGGAAGCTGAAAGATGGGAGAGACAACCAGTTTCTAAGTGCACATGTACCTGAATAAGTGGGGGAATGTTTGGGAAATGAGTGTCTGGACTACAGCACCTAAATCCTTTGTCTTTGCCCTTAGGGTGCCTAAATCTTTAAGGTAAATGATGATAAGAACTCTTCCCTTGCTTGTGAAAGCTTCATGGGGATAAATACGTTTAGAAAGAGCACAAACTGCCATGTAGTTGTGCTATGAGGGGCCAGCTAGCTGTGTGTAGGGAGATGTTTTGGTTGTTACATCAATGGTTTACTTCAAAAGAGCTTTGTATCTAGCTATTGCCAGCTTCCTCTCCTTGCAACAACCAGAATGAGAAGCATTCTGACCTATTAATAAGCAGCTTTAAAACAAGCCACAAAACAATCATATAACTTAGACATCATTAAATAAGATCTGAAATTTATTATTCATCATTCCTTTTCTTTAAGCTCTGAGTATTTTTACAAGGTGAAACTGGTTTAAACAGACTTTATAGTATGTATTAACAGCTATTTCGAGAAAAGAAAAGATGGAGTCAATTTAGGTAGTTTTCAGGTGTTGTTTTTTGTGCTGATGTTCGATTCTATTTGGTTTAAAACAAAACAAACTCACACAGTAGAAGAATAAATGAAAAAAAAAAGAAAATAAAATGCCACTTCTGTCTGTCAGTTTGTGTTTCTTGAAATTCCTTCCCCTGCAGCCTTGCTGCTGGGAAGTTACAGGCACAGTGCGATGTCTTATCAGACACTCTGAAACTCAGCAAACTTTTAGCAGCCTTATGTTGTTTAAAGCATTGCTTTCAGGCTGAAGTCTCATGGCAGTGCTGCAAAAAGGTGGATTTATCTTTGCTGGCTATACCCAATGTGTATTAGACAGAAGTCAGGAAAAGAAGCACAGGAAAGAGGAAGAATCAGGAGAAAAATAACACGCTAGGGAAGGAATAATAGCTAGAATCAAAGGGTCTCACCAAGTATTGTCAGAGCTAGTCAAAGCCGGTGGAGGGAAGATGCCACTTAATTTCTGCCTCTGCATTCAGCCTGCTGGGATGCATTTCTTCATCAGATTAACAAAGGCACTATGGTCACCAAAAGGCAGCAATGGGCCCTTTCCAAAACACTCTCAAAAGTGATTCTCAGCGATTTCAGTATCCAATATACTATGCCCCTTTTTACAGAGCTGGATGTAGCCTTGCCAGTCGACAGCCCAGTCAGGAACTGGTTTAGATCAAATATTTTCAGTTTGAATCAGTAAGTTTTTTCTAATTGTTATTTCAGTGTATGGTTACTTTTGAGAGAAAATTTGGAATATAGGCTGAAATGGATCTTGGCAGAGAATACACATCTTTCCAGAAAATGGGCTATAGGGTGGTTATCGCCCTCTTTGTCATTGTGTAACTAAATCAAACTTGATCTTTTGACATGGTTCAGTCTCCTCTCAACCTCTAATTATATCTGTTGTTCTCCCTTCAATCTGCAGCAATATGTTAACATCTTTTATAGCTGAGCCATTATGCCTAATTAAGGGATTGCAAATAAATAGGGGTGGACAGTTCCAAACATACAATAGCTGCAGATAAATAGAGAGGGACAGCTCTCAACATATGGCAATGAATGCAGCCATAAGGCCTAAAGTATGTATTTTAACTGCCAAATTTTATGAGCAGCTTCCAACTGGCTTTCATTTGGCCTCAGCTATATGTCTGACAATCATTGTAAACAGTTTTTGTGCCATATAATTTTTGTGCTCAATGGCTAGCATTTATGCTTGCAACGTTCATTTGTGCTACAGACTGAGACTGTTCAGAAATATTTTACGTTTGAGAGGATGTGTGTTTAGTGTGGATGTTCACGTTATTATTTTCCAGATTAATGCAAAGGTAAGCACTATTAATATCTGGTACCAGGTCTCAATGCTCTCTCTCTACATCTTTTTAAAGATTCTAGAAATATTATTTGACTATCTAGTCTTTATCAAATGACTGTCCAGTATTTATCAAATGAAGCTTAATAATTTGCACACTTTATTGTAAAATAGCCATGGTGGCAACTCAACAGAGAAGAGCCACCTTGAGAAGAACTGAATACATATGACCTCTTTAATAACTTAATTCCTTGTAAATTGTTATGTAAATGAAGGGCAAGAATTGCTTCCCTGAGGCCAATTTGCAATAAAGGAAAAGAGCAATGCAGCGGTGAGCCAGCACCTTCAAGGCCTGTGTCTAGCAGCAAGAGATATTCTGGAGACAGCACCTTCCTGGGCAGGTAGGGGAAGCATGAAATTTGGGTTTATTGCTCTGACTGTTACTAGGAAAGGGAGACTGACAAAGGCCAGGGGCTTGGACCAGTGCTGCCAGCTTGGGAAGTATGTCCCAGCCCTCCCTCCAGGCATGAGCATCCTTCCAATGGCAGCAGGAAATGCTAAAGATATTACAATGAGGAAAAAGAGATCCCTTGGAAAATACATTCTTTCTCCATCCAGTTGCCATCTCCTTTTGTACAGCCCATGTGGAAAGCCTGCCACTTTTTTCATTCTCCTACCCAAATTAAAGACCAACTTTTCTTATGTCTTTCTCTGTTAGATCTGATTGTTTCTGCCTCTGTATGCTTATACTGCTAGTTAACTATTGCGTTTGCATTAATTTCAGATCAAAAAAGAGGGGCAACACTAATTTTCAGTGACATTAGTACTTAACTGCACAAAGAAATTACATAATTTTATTTTATTTGAAAGATCAATGACTTTTAAGAAACTGATTTTGTACTTTAAAACCCTTTCTCACCAAATACAAAATAAAACACATTCTTAAGGCTCTTCAAGCAGGATATATTACCCTGATATCACCCAGTTAGGCCTACTCTGCTACATAGTCTGAGTGTCATCATAATCAATAAAGAATGAAGACCAAAAAATTTAACAAGATGGTTCTGAAAAAAAAAAAGTGTTTTAACTACAGACTGTTTGCTCTCTAGATTAGGAGGCTACAGCTTCCAGGGAAAATGAGAAAAGAAAAAAGCACCCTGTGGTGTAGAGACTCTACTGTACAAAGAGGGTTTTTTAAAGTTTTTAAGGAAAACAAACACACACACCCCTATTATTTTTATGTGGAGAATAATTTTTTCAGCATTTTAAATGCTAGAAGTGTGGTACCTGCACACTGTAAAATGCACTCATTTCTCATGCATGAAATATTCTTTATAACTGGCAATGTGTAAGGTAAATTAGTATAATAAAAGTAGATGCAATTTCTGTAATTATAATATTGCAAATCTTAAATTCATTCAAATAAAGAGTGAGTATGATTTGCATCTGTGAAACTAAGTTCAGTATTTCTCAGGAGGAGAATTTGAACCTCTAATGCAATCCTGTTAATTGGAAAAGTAGAGGTTGTTTTGGCTATTGTACAACAATGTGTTACCACCTTCTTTTCAAATGACGGAGAGAAGAACCTGGGCCCTTTCTCTTCTTGCTAATATAAATTATTTGCTTATGCCCTTTATAATTACCATTTCCAATTTCCACCTGTCAGCTCTAAAATGTAATCTAAATTTAGGAGCCTAAAAATCATTTCTTCCTCAGCTGTTTGTTTCTGTACCTTCCATCATCTCAGGGCACTATATCAGTTAGCCTGAAGCAGAAGAAGGTATGACTGTGAGGTGCATGTGGTGATGAGAGCTCACCCAGAAACTCTTGATCTAACCTTACACCTCTGCAGTCAGCTGGCATTTTTGACATGTTTCAGTTGTGAAAGACGGTGCGTGGCATCTTAACGGTAATTCACAACATAATGTTCTCCCTGGGAAAAAATGTACACTTTACAGCTCATTGGTTCTGTTTGTCTTCAAAATAAGGATGGTTTGGGCCTTAGAAATTGATGCTTTCATGATAACTACAGGGTCTGCTGAGTTTGAATGAAATTTTCCTTCTAGTACAGTCAATTCTAAAAATTGGGTTTCACTTTGCTGTTGTAGTTGGGAAGAAAAACAGGTTATAGACATGCAGTAGTTGTCACCAGTAAAAAAGTACTAACTTACCCTGCTGTCATCCCTATAGATTTGACTTTTTATTGTTTCTTTGTAAACCGTAAACATTATTAGATGCTAAGCATTTCTTGGCAAAGAGTTTTCATGAACACACTATTGGTGAGGAATGTATTTTTGCATTTTCCCTTGAGGAGATGCCACACATTTTTTGTGTCTGGTCAGTTCAATCATATGCTATTTATGGTTTTCCTGGCTGTTTTCATTACCATATGAAATAAATATAAATAAATGACAGTGGCTGGAGAAATCTGTGAAAAAGGGTGGAAGAAGATCTTTACAAAGGAATACACAACAAATAGCTTTATAGTTTGCTTTTTTTAAAAAAAGCCAAGCAAACAAAACAAACACCCTGATTGAGAGAGGGGTTGTAGGTGAGATTTATTGGCTATCAGACCAACTTTATCGTCATTTTGTCTTGCCATATGCCCATTAATTATGTTTATGCATATTGTTATTTGTCTGGATTTTAGTCAGTATAACTAACTAGGATATTCGTTGAGTTAATCCTTTTGTCAATGTTTTATTAACTATGAAGAAAATGTCTGGATGACCCCAGAGGACTTTATTAATGTAGTATGCTTTTTGCTTTTGTTTAACAACAAAAGAAATCTAAATAATATAATTTGAAAAATTTCTAGTTTTCTTATCAATTTCTCTTAGAGTCATGGTGTTCAAGAATTTGATTTTGGAGGCTGTTGCCAATGTGATGGCTTGGAAACATAATCTTTTATACAGAGAAGCAGAGGTTGGAAGAGAGGGTTTTTGAGATACATTTTCAAGCTTTTTTATCTCAGGCAGTATCACAAACTCTTTGCATACCTATGCTGACAGTGGTTCTTGGTGTAGAGAGCATTTTCTTTAAGATGTACTTGTTTTTTTCTAAATTGACATTAAAATCCTAGGGAGTGTTGGGATTTTAGAATAATTTAACAGAAATACAATGATACTATCTTTTGGTTAGCTCAATAGATAAATCCAGAACTCATTCTGAAATAAGTATTTTGATCATGAAACAATATTTATGTTTGCATGCAAATAGTACATTGGAAGAGAAAAACATCTTATGATATACAAATATTTAATACTTCTGGAAAAAGGAATAATTTTTTTTGAATTATTGAAATACATTGTAGATTACATGAGAATCCATATAACTGTTTTTATATTCTGAAACTCTTCAAATATATTTTCATGATACTTTGTGTCTGCATATAGTTGAGATATTCTTTTCAGTTTAAGGTCTTGATTAAGATTGTAAGAACAACTGACAACTCCCCTTAGCACCTCTAGTAGATGGATCTAAGAAAATATAGCCTTTGCCACACACATCTAGAAAATTATAGCATTGCCACTCTTCAAAAGGTTATGGATGTTTTCTCACACAATATTTATTATAGTCATAACCTGAAGCTGCAATTCATGGTACCAAGTTGATCCTCACAAATAATTGTGCCGAAAGTGATGTGTGCTCCACTTCACACCAGCCACATGTAAGAGTGGCAGCAGGCCAAAATGTTCAAAGGGCATAATTTTTAACCAGATTCTGGATTTTGTTATTTTGTGTTATCATTAACAATTCATGAAGTGCTTATTGAAAATAATAAACTGATTGCAAGCTAGAAAAATGAATTGATTAATATGAAATGTAAAATGGAATAGTGATGAGCTCATTTCCATTGTAAATAATGGAAAATAAATCCAATAAGTGTCTGCTCTTTGGACTGCAAATGAAATTAACTCACCTCCAAATCAGTCCATGATAGCCATAACTGACTTACGGAGATTTTTTTAAGCCAAAGCTGACAAATAAGTCACACTTTGAATATAACTTGTGACGCCTTGTGCGTCAGCAACCACCTTTCACAGATTTGAAGGGGGTATGTTTAATCATGATTCTGCCTTCAGTGTGTATTACTCTACCTGGATCATCTTAACTCAAAATTTTCTCCACATCTTTGTACATCTTAATTCCATTTTATGGCAGAACTAAGGAAAAGCAAGTTGTTGTAGCAGAAGGTCCTTTTTCCCCTCATAATGATACAGCTAGATAGGACTTCCTGCTGACCTTTCTTGATAGTTTCTTTGGTGGGAAAGCATGCAATTTTATGCATATTTTCTGTATCATAATAATGCAGACAAGACAAAATAGGAAGATTAATAGATCCTATCTCTGTTCAGTGACAACAGAGAAAGTTAGGGGCAGAAGAGAGATATATGTAGGCAGAATTAAAAAGCCCTGGAAGACAGTTAACAAGAAAATAATTTCCAATTATTGAAAATTTTGAGATGCAGACTCACAGTGTTATGTATTTTGAGTGCTGGTGTAACAAGAGACAATGGAATGTACAAGGGAACAAAATAATTTTGATTTATTAGCTCTTATTCTGGAAGGTAAGTGCTTCCTGTGCTTGTGTTACTCCAGCCCCAGCAGTGCTGAAAATTAGCTACTTCATGAGTATTTGCTGTGTAGATCTGTCTACACTAAATCGTTCCAGTTGCATTAATTTTCTGTTTGACTAGATTTCTTCTAGAATATATTCCAAATTTTTATCCTATTTATCACTTTGTATTTGGTTTGATGCTTGGACAGAAATTTGGGGTTGTTTTTCTTGCTTTATACTAAGTTTATTGTACATAGCTCTTCATATTAGGAACCTTTTCTCATATTCATTTAACATATTTTATTTGTAGAACAGTTAATTCTCAGTTAATGACAGTTATCACTATCAGTCATGCTTAATTAAAGAAAACATAAACAAACAAGCAAAAAACTGAAGTGAAAATGTTTAAATATTCAAACAATTCAGTAAAATTCCATCAGGAATTAGTCATAACCTGGTCATCCATAAGACATTTAGATTTCTGTGTCTCCTGATTACTTATGTCATATACAAAATATTTCCAAACCAGTTGTTACTTCACATTTTCTTGGTTCTACATGGATTTAATCAACATTAGTTACACTATAAGTCTGTCAGTGCTGACCTACTTAAATACAACAGGATGTGTTTTCAAGGCACCAGGCCAAAGTTACAAGCCATCATAAGTTCCCCATGCCTCTTCTCTAAGGTATATGTATTTCCACAGAAGTGCCACTGACACGAGGTCTCCAGTGAATTGATATCTCACTATCTACATATCTCAGCAGGTCTGTATGTACCATAAACAAACTAAAGACGCATTACGTGTCAGTTCATGTGGTTAGTAGAGGTCACACATTTTGTTGTTAACATTAAACATTACATTTCTTCAGGTTACTGAGAAGTATGGCATATGGCCACTGAAATATGACATAGGTTGCTCACTGCATGGGGTACATTTTCTAGAATTAAAAAATATATCTGATTGAATTAACAAGCTCTTTTCTTATCTAATAGATGCTTTTTCTTTGGCACTTTCTTTATTGGATTCTAGTTCTTCTGATGACTCATAGAAATAATTGTGGCAATGGGGATCACTGAATAGACATGGAGCATTGTGTTTGCCAAATGCTATCCTTAAAGCAAAAAGAATTTCATATGTAACTACAAAAATCAGGCATTCTCAAATTATAAGATAAATACTTTGCTTCAAGGCAGCTTCATGGGGCACCATCTGCCTTCACAAATCTTCAGAAGTGAGATTTTCTTCGAATAAAATTATTCAATCAACCTCTCTGAAAACTATATAATGTAAAAACTACTTTATTATCACATTCGTTCAGTGTTCCTTGGTAGTCTAGGTGAGCCTGGGTGCAAAACCCAGGTTCTTTTCATACAAAAAAGATAAAGTTCTTGATTTCAATGCTTGGTTAAGCACAATGTTTTACAACTTTAGTCTCCATTTCTTTCGAGGAAATAATTTCAAAAGGAAAATGACATTTTAACTTTTTACTTTTATGGAAGGATTTCTTTTGACTTCCACCACCCTTTTGGCTAGAATTTAAGAACTCAAATTTCTGCAACCCAACTAAAAGTATTTTAAATATTCTTTTTCAGGCAGTCTAGGATGTAATGCATCTCTATTTAAAAATTGATAACTGATATGAAGTATGCCTTTAAGTGGTGATTTTTGCAATTTAATCCACGGCCCAGAGTTTTTCCTATTAATCTATAATAAAGGTTCTGGAGCTGTAACATGAGATACTGCAAGATGTGTGACATAATATTTTAGAGCAATTTTATTCTG
Source organism: Athene noctua (assembly GCF_965140245.1). Lineage (NCBI taxonomy): Eukaryota > Metazoa > Chordata > Aves > Strigiformes > Strigidae > Athene > Athene noctua. The sequence goes on from NC_134040.1 coordinate 41,279,120, forward strand.
AATATAGTCAAGAATAAATTGGAATAAATGTTCTAAATTTTTCTTCACATAGGTGCAAGTTTAGCCTCAGACATCTGGTTGCACACATTAAAGCAGTTTGCTATTTAAACTGTGAGTATATTTCAGGGTGGCTGTCACGGGATCTTCCTAAGGATGAAGGTTTTGCTTTTTAAAGTAAAAGGAATAAAGGTCAAGAAGATACCTTGACATTATACATCATACCTTATACATTCTGATGCATCATCAGAACCAATCATGAAAACAGATTTTAATCTTGTATATAATGTGAAGGAAAACTTTATGAGATATATTTATTAATTTATACACAGCAAAGCATTCACTTCTGATTGAAATGATTGCACTGAAATGATACAGAAATGGAGCCTCTGGAACTTTTGGCCATCGTTCATCGCTGTTGCACACCTAAGAGAAGCCAGGAAGCTCCCTCAAGGAAGGCTTACCCAGATTGGCATCTAACAAAGAGAGCAGTAGTTTATGTTCTCAGGACTTCTTTGCAATTCTTCGTATAGAGGATACAGACAAAATAAATATTATATAGAAAAGATGTAAAATATGAGGATTCCCAAAAACGCAAGATAAGCTACCATATACTAATAAGTTTACCATCTCTGCATCACCTCAGGAATTACAAAGAAAAGAAAAAGAAAAATGGTTTAATCCTAAAACAAGATTGTGTTGCAGGTTCTTGTAGGAAAATGTCCATGATTTATGTTTTACACATATTTTTTTTAAAAGAGATATAGTAAAATACACCACCTTCTGCAATTTCAGTAAATTTTAAAAGAATGCCAAATACTACTGAAACTAAGGTCTAATGTTATTTTTCTGTATTCTGTTTTTTATTTCCAATTAGACCCTAAACTTCCGAGGCAAACACAGATTGCAGCAAAAGAAAGTGTCGATCTTATGTTCGCATTGCTTCTGCCCCCCAATTCCAGGAGGGTCTGTCACTTGCTTGGCGCTGGCAGGTGTTTCTATGGCAATTTGTCCTGATGTACAGAGAGGAGGGGAATGGCACTGCTCCTGCAGGAGTAAGGCTTCTGTGTGCTTCTGTCAGTGCCGTGTCTCTCAGATAATTTAATGCACAGGCAGTAACTATTACAGAAATGGCACACAATTATTATGTGTTTGACATCAGTGCTTAAGTGAGGTTGTGGTAGAGACAGTCCTTGGCAATTATAAGAGCTGTAGAAGAGCCCACAACCTAAACAAATGAAGAAAAGAGGGAAGAAGGAGCAATCATATCTTAATTTTGCAGGTGGAAGAAAAGAGGAGAACTTGTCATTTGCTCAAGATAACTTGTGAAGCCCACAACAGTGGCAGTAACGCAGGTCTCCTCAGTCTCTGACCAGCACCGTATATTTAAGATCTTTCTTCCTTGTTGTCAAAATTGTTTCATAGCTGCCTGCACTAACTTTCACATTCAAAAACCTCCAGTGATGTTCCAATGGAGAAAAAAGGCTATTTTTTTCAACTTTTTGTGTTTGATGTTTCAAAACATTAGTCACTCCTAGCCCATACTCACACCGTGTTCATGCTAATGAATATCAGGATAGTCTATATGCATGGAACCTAAGTCAAACCAGTGTAAAATGTATGAAGGTTCATCTTTTGCTACTAGGCCAGGATATCCTGGCAAGTTTTCTCAGTACCAATACAGTTTTAATTTGATTTCATCCACCAATGTTAATAAATGAACACTCCAAGGCGAGAATTTAAAATGATTAATTACAATACTTTAAAAGATGAAAAAGAATATGTGTGTGTCAGTCATCCTCATGGGGAAAGGAATAATGAAAATTAAATGCACACAGGAATGAGTTTTCTATTGTCAATGATAAAAGTGATAATCGCCCCAAGTCAAAACAAAATGACAGATGAAAGAAACCTATAGAACATCGCCTAAGGGAGCTCCTGAGGCCGGCACTCAGTACCACATAGACACATGCTAGACTGATATTTAATGAAGCTCCGGTTGACTCTGTAATGAATGTTGAAGGCTCTCTGGAGCATCAAACATCACTTAACACTGCTAGAAGCAAATGCTTTATTTTTGTTTGGTGGCGGGGGATGGGGACATTTTTTAATACAGTTTTTCAGCTCTTTCAATGAATAAATTGAATTAGGAAGAAGGAAAAAATCCCTTTATGGTGGAAAGAAAGTTTATTTGTGTGTTGTATTTTTATATGTGTATATATATATATATATATATATGTACATTTTTTATATATGCAAAATGGAAGAGGAATACAGCAGGGATAGCCTAATGTGTTAATGAGCAAAATTAGACTGGTTTTGAGGTCTTTATTATTTATGCTAGCTAGGGACTAGTCTGACCCTTGTGATATAAGGAGTAGATGATAGATTTCTAAATCATGTCTGTATGGTCTGTGGTCAAACAGCTGAAGGTGAAAAAGAAATTGAAATAGATTCTCACCCATGATTTAATACGGATGTGGTGATTGTACTGTATAAATGTATCTTCTAAAGACCTTTGGGACTATACAGCAAGACCAAGCCAGTAAATAATGGTTCAAGTTATATATTGGTAGTAGTGTTGAAGCCCGTAGCACTGACAGGCAGCATTTCCTATCTCTTTTGATCTTAATCAAGTTATCTTTGTGTCTTTTGTGGCTCTTCAGAGACATTTTTTGAAGTTAACATCACTACATCATCCAATTGATGGCCCAAATTACTCCAGATTTACTTCTCCCCTTCCCCATTTCTTTCCAGCATATTAATTTCACTGTTGCTAGAATCAATTTAGGCAGAATATGGTTTAATACTGCCTCAACCAGCAATGGTGTTATTTGCATCTGTAAGGCTCAAAATGTGTCAATCCCCTGGAGATGTAATACTAAATTCTTATCTCTGTTTTTCACTACCTTGCCCAGACATGCAGTGTATTAAAGATACAAATAAAAGGGATTCTGAAAAAAAAAATCTTATTGACCGTTGGCAAGTGTGAGCACATGTTTGTTATAATGAGAAAAAGTATACCAGTATCAAGAAAGGCAATGTTTTGAGAGGGATAAGGCCTTACTTACAAACACGGGCATTTTTCTGCTGTTCAGCTGTTTGAAGTAATAGGGAGAGTGGGAAGAAAGTGCTCTATTACGTTGTTAACTTGCTTTTCAGAAAAACCTGCAAGCTCTCTTTTGTTTTGTTAACAGAGGGTTTATAGTAATTTCTATAGTAATCACTACACCATTTGCCATTTTAGCTATTTATTTTGTGAATTAAAAGAAGAGATTAAGAGATAAAGAAATAAAAGAAGAGTTAGTGAAAACCAACCACAATTTCAGAAAAAAAAAAAAAGTAATCTGGCAGATGACTGAGTAGAATATTTGGAATACTATGCAGAAATATGAACAAGCAAAAAATCAGTTAAAGCCATAAAAATGGGAACATATCATCAAAATTTGAAAATTATTTTTCAATATTTATTGCAAAAAGAAATAGGAAGTTACACTTTCTATTGCTTACATTTTATAAAATAATCTGATCTTGAAGGTCAAGTTGTTCCAAAGTCATCAAAAATAGCAAGTTTCCCAAAATTATTCCAATAGAGAAGAGAATTCTGGTGTTTGCATGCATACTGAGTGGTGTAGTAGCATCAAATACAGTCTACACATCACAATTTATTAAAATTATCACAACAGAAACATGACTTATCTGCAGTAAGTTCCATATAGCTACAGGTGCTTGATCTATAGGAATACTTCTAGCAGAGATGTTTAACAATATCAGGGAAAAAAAATAAGGTATTCAACAGACAGACTTTTTTATCATTTACTATCTGAAAGATTTTTATATTTTGTGTTTATTGTCTAAGCTTCTACAAAAAAAATCTTGGGTCCACGTATATTCCTATGAGTCAAACTCAAGTTTATTGTTGTGTTGCTGTAGATAAAAAGCAACAAATAATGAAACTTGTCCAAGAACAGGTCTCTTGCAAAAATGAGAACGAGTCCATACCATTATTATTTTTCGACAAGCCTGAAATATTTTTCACATATGATCAATTTAGTTTTATACAAAAAGTTTATCCGAATGAGAAAAATGTTCATTTCTTAACTTCTTTCTAGTTCTAGATTATTTCTAAGAGAAAACCTATCCCCAGCTGGCTTTTCATAGACAGTCTTTGGTTTCTTCTTCTCCAAGGTATATCCACAGTTTTTTAACATGGCATTCTCAGCTGAAATGCTAAGCAGATCTTCCCTTCCTCATCTCCAAGAGCTTTAACTTAATGCATCCTTTGTACATTTAACTTATTGTACAACCATAATGTTGTATCAATGGTTCAGCAAGGAACTGATTCCTGTAAAGAAAAACAATTGACCAACTGTGGGTTCACCGTTTAGTTTGAAAGGAGAAAGGAAAACCTCTGTCATGAACACTGGCTTAATATGTTGGGACAAACAGTATTCTTGGTACACAAAACCAGTGAAAGAACCAGATCATGTTTACACATTCAAATGATGTTTGGTCACAGCGTTCCTGGGTATAGGGAAAGAAGGGGAAGGTCTAATATCTTATCTAGTATAAAATAATTTTTGTCTAATGAAAATTTTACATGATTTATAAGCTCAATGAAGGAGGTGCAATGGAAGTGGGTGTCAAATTTGAGCCATGGCATTGGAGCACTAAAGAGAAGAAGGGCAGAACTTGTGATACTCCTGGTGATCATGATGGGGTCCTGGTGAAGAGTGACAGCTGTCTTCCAGAAATAGGGTTCTGCAGATTCCTCTTTTGCAGTTTCTGTAACTTTTCTCAGTCCTGCGACCACCTTATTATCTAGGAGGAACAATTAAAATTATACACCCAAAACCAACTTACTAAACTGCTACTGTATTTTAATGTTGAAGTGTTAGACACAGGATAGGATTAACCTACCATTTTGCCTGCCTAGTCTAATTAGACATGGGTAGGAAGTGTCAATAAGCATAGATACTTGCAGTTATTTTTGTTTCTGAGCAAATCTGAAAAACATAAAACATGGCAACTATATTTTATGCATCTTTAAAATCACTTTTTCTCTCTTTACTTGTAGTATTTTAGTAACTATTCTTATTAAATGTAGCAGCTTTATATTGCTAGGACAGTCCAAAAGCCTACTGCCCACACAGTACACACAAAAGAAAAAAATTTATATCCATGTTATTCTACTAGAAATGTTTTGGTATGACTCAGGTAGAAATTATTTTTAATATTCTTCTAAAAAAGGCATAATTCCCTTCAGCAAGTAGTGCATAATAGCAGGACTACATTGCTGGATCTGAAAATTCCTTACACACAGGTCATATTAAGTGCTCTAGGCCATCCTGAAAACTCATTAGCATTTCTAGGCATTGAACCTGGTTGAAAAATGAGGTAGAGTGTGCAGAAGAAATTCAGAGTGGTTGCCATAACATGAATGGGCATGGCTGGTATTGCAGAAAATTTAACCCTTCTGTAAAATCACCAGACATTAGATTTCCAATTTTAAACTTTAACAATGTGGGACCCCTTCATTCCCATCATAAGGCCTGACAGTTTGCCAAATAATAATATTTCCCACAGCAGTAGTTAAGAACCATGTCATTCAGGAAACATAAATAAATTTAATTGTGGGTAAATTAGGGCAGAGCAACAAATCTCCAAGAATAGTTTTATGGTGTCAGAGAAGTACATTTCCCTTTTACCCCTGAGGAGCTAACGAAGCCCCTTTCCCTTCCATCAGGCTTACTTCTGTTTGCACGTGGAAGCGTAAGTCCTGCTTCAGAGAGAATATGGGATAATCGAATTAAACAGTGCCAAGCCTTCCTTTGTGTTATGACATTATTACCTATTTTTATGCACCGTGACCAGAGAAGCACACATGAATTTCTTGAGCATTTCAGCTATCACTAAGGGAATTTCACTGGTTCTGAACAAACACATAGTTTGCATAAGATAAACGTAAGTGTTCCAATCCAGGGTGGAAACTGAATTAAAAACATGAGGTGAGAAAAAAACTAGCAAAGCGTTGTCAGTATGGAGATCCCAGGAACAGGTAGCCTGTGATACATGATATATGTTCAAAGGCATTTAATATTTGTTTAGCCAAAGCAGCCTCCTCATGCCTCCTTAATCCTTGCGTTGCCTCTGCAGATGCAGGGGTGAGTGGGGTTTCCCCAGAGCACTGGAGCTGGGCAGTCTCTCCGCTGCAGGCCCGTGCTCAGGAAGGACCCACCCCATGAAGGAACCCATGATGGTTTGCAAAACACCTTCGCCCCTTGTCCTGCCTGCTGATTGACGGCACACGCCGGTGAGATGCTAGCACCTGCAGCAGAAGCAGTGAAAAGCTTCATGTGAGTCTTCCAGGCAAATTCATATTCGTAGGTGAGTTTATTATGCTTATTTCTTCCGGCATGTAACCATTTCTTCGGATTTATTTTTTTTTCTCCTTTTCTGGTATTCTTCTAATGTTGTATAACTTCTGCTGGAGGCAGTGACTGAACTCACAAGTGAAAAAAGCATACTTCCCAAGAGAAGATGATATGCAAAACCAATATATAGAATTTGGCGTGCTACTGGGAGGGGTTACAGCGCATCATAATGTGTAATTTATCAAGTAGGATGAAGCAGTAGAGTCTGCTTTAAATTTTTCATCTGATATATTCTGAAGCCTTCATTTCACTTTTAAAGAACAGAGTTAATTTTAAGAAATAAAATAATGTCCAAAGTGAGAGACCTCAGACAGACCCTCTGTTAAAGCAGGGTCAAATAACAACCTTAAGGAAAGCAGATTTCTGCATGTATGTGTGAATTAAGGAAGAAAGAAAAAAATTTGTCATATTGACAAACCAATATGAGATTTCAAATTATAGTGGTACTTGGAAAACAATGCTGTTATGTGTTTCAGTGATTGCTTTATGTGAATTTCTGCATAAATTTGTTCAGTTTTTAAGTAAACATTACCTTTTTTATTTTCTCTAACAGCTTTTCATTCAAGCTGGGGTCATAATTTATCTTTAAAGAAGATATTCAGTGATCTTAAATCACACCTGGACATCCTCTGCCATCAGATAAAGCCCTCACTGCTAGGGCAGCCACACTGCTAACAGCCATCACCTTCAAGATGGAGTTGATGAACCTGAAAAACTATTATTTTGATTGAGAAGAAGCTGCGGAACGAAGCTACTGGGTGCTGTGAAGGTAATGGGGTGGCCCTGAGAGTTCCAAGGTGTGTCAGCAGCCTTGGGGTTTGTGAGCTGAACTCCATTCTCACTTCACAGACCAGGAGGCACCTCAGCTGTCTGCAGGCTGCAGAAATCCCTGCTCTCTGAGAGGACAATGAAGGCAGCCCTAAGAAATTATTTTCTAATATTCTTAATTTGGTGCATATTTAGAAAGCTGAATCACTCATATTTTAAATCAAAATCAAACTTTTATTTGATGTTGCTTTCTAATTGTATTTGAATTGCAAAATGCCCCATGATACACTTTGTTAAGAATACTGCACATTAGTATTAATATTGTTGTTAGCAACAATAATGATCAAAGCTTGTTTCTCAAAATAGTGAAGCATACTACATTATTCAAACAGGAATATAAAATGCTCAGACTGCAGTGCATGATATTACTTGCCCGTGACATTTCCTGAAAGACACCCGTAAGATAAGAATGGTAGTTGTGAAACCCTTACACCTTTATGATGCATTGGGCGAGAGAAGAAATACAAATGCATTCACAAAAGTTTACATTTCAGAGTAAATTGGAATAAAGTAATTTACAATCCTCCTCATCACCTTCGCAATGTGGTAAAGATCATACTTGCACACACATATAAATATATATATAAATCACAAAATATATGAGTCCTTCTAGTGGGATGTAGAGCAAGAAAAGCCTCATGAGAATCAATATTCTATGCAAGTAAATTGATGCATATGAACAGAGAAACTGCTCATTTTCAGGTCTCCTAAGGGAACAACTTTTAGATAATTATATGACAAAAAGACCTTTTAGGATCTATGAAAAAACACTCCAAAATGTCAAATGCATCGAAGCCATGCTTCACCTGTAATGATAAAAACAGCACTTTCTGTAACCTTTCTAGAAACAGATTTACTAAACACATTAGCTTAATTTTACAGCACTGTAAATGTCTATTGTACTGTACTGTTAGGGAGCTGTGCTGAACAAATACTTATGCCCTGCTTTATGTTAGAAAGTTGTGGGATGCTTCAGGATTTTCTATGGAAAGAAAATTGCAGCAGAGCTCATCTCGAGGATGCCAGCGGGCACAGTCATATTAGGGGGAATTACAAAGGGAGGCTGGCCAGAATTTCTTAAATGTGGTGTTCTTGTAACTTGCTACTTTAAAAACAGGTAGTCTACCAATCCACTCACCCCCCAGAAAAATGGTGGCATGTTGTGGCTTTCATCATGATAGCATCAGCTGTCTCTGAATTAGATACCTACAGCTCCTACACAATGCCTTGAAGTAGCTAGGCACTTAGGGGAGTATTATCAGAGTTTAGCATGTCAAACTTGGAACTGCAAGAGAGGGGTGAATTTTTTACCACATTCCCATTCCATCCTCTGTAACTTTTTTAATGTGAGACAATTGGGGGTGGGGGGTGGTATGGAAAGTATGCATGTACTAGTACCCAAAACAGCCCCTGCTCTGGGAGTAGGAAAAATCTGCATGTTTGGATCTGCCCTGGCAGTGGAAGGGGCTGAGGATGACACCCAGTCCATTCCAGTCTCTGCTTTGAAGGCCACCGTATACCACCATGGCCTTCACGTGTCTGCCCTTGATTTGGGGCTTTCAGGTGAAAAAAGGCATAGCAGTGCCTGGTTTGCAGGCTCCCAGGCAAGCCAGTGGGCACAGCTCAGGCATAGCAGAAGTAGAAACTCAGAGACTCCTGCACAATCTTCTTGTCAGACAATGTCTCCCAATTTAGCAGTACAGCATTTTCCAACTTTGTCCGGCAGAACTGGACAACAGTTCATTAGAAGGCTTAAAACCAGGATGTTTTGGCTTAGATCGCTACATGATCTATCAAATCAAACACCCTCTAATTATCCAGAATATAGTGTCATACATTTTATGAGGAAAGATATAAGTTTTTAAAAAATTAGATTGTCATTTCCAAGATCTGAAATATCTTAATATATACTCAATGTGCACAACAAAGCCACTTCATGTAGAGAGTATACTTAAACAGATAATTTTTTTTTTGTTTGTTCATAGAACGGAACAGGATTAACAATGCATAATAAATCAGTATACCACATTTTTGTGATATACTTGCTGATCTTACATATTTAGGGTACGTTTATTACTTGTAGAGGGTTGTCATGGATGCACTCGACCTCTAAACAAACTCATGGTAGTTTGGTTCAGGCTCTGGCGAAGGTAAAGGCCTGAGCCGTAAACAGGCCAAGATCTCCTCTAGTTACAATCTGTTCTCTGAAAACACACAAAGGAGCAGAGTGACCTGGTGAGCATCAACATGTATGAGCTTGGAAGAGCCATCATGTGATTAGTGTAAGAAGAGTGAGTGGCTTTTCCAAGACTCATTTATCAAGGAACAAAGCAAGTTGTGGGTACAAGGGGTCTCATGCATACCTTTCCCATCACATATAATTTGACTATGAGCTCAACACTTTATTCCATATATATGGTGGCCTAAGTGAGCCTTCTTTGAGCTCTCCCTGCTAAACAGTGTGGCTGCATAGTGGTGATCTTCCCTTGAGCTGGGACGCCTCTCAAGGTTGCTCCTTGAGGCAGAGAAACCTTCAACCAACAGCAAAACTGGTTAAGTCACTGATAGTATGCTGAATTAATGCTAATGAAACATTACTACTACATATAGCTACTCAATTATTATAAACTATTATATGCCATCAGACATAAACCATTGTCCTATCTCAGACTAAGATTGGACCTAGCCACACCTAGGCCCCATAAGGAGTTTAGAAAGCAAGGTGGTCAACTCTGAACCTTTTGACTCAACGGGACAGTCTTCCTTACCCTTTGCCCTCTCTGATCCTGTGTGAATCATTCTAACTCAATTCTAACGTGATTTTGTATGTTTCTTCGAGGCAGTAATTAATAAGGTGAACCTTGCCATCAGCTTGTAGAACTTTGGCAAACTACTGTTCAACTTTTTTACATTCCATGTAATTTATTGAACTCTGTAAAATTATTACTTTTACCTCAATAAAACATATTGCTGCTTCAGTCTTTTGAGTGAGGTGCATTCACATAATCACAGAATCATTCAGGTTGGAAAAGACCCTTGGGATCATCGAGTCCAACCATCAGCCCTACTCTGCAACATTCTCCCCTACACCATGTCTCCCAATATCTCATCTAAACAACCCTTAAACACATCCAGGGATGGTGACTCCACCACCTCCCTGGGCAGCCTGTTCCACTCTCTGACCACTCTTTCTGTGAAATTTTTTTTCCTAATGTCCAGTCTGAACCTCCCCTGTTGGAGTTTAAAGCTGTTCCCCCTTGTTCTGTCACTAATTACGTGTGAGAAGAGACCAGCTCCAACCTCTCTACAATGTCCTCTCAGGTAGCTGTAGAGAGTGATGAGGTCTCCCCTCAGCCTTCTCCTTCTCAACCGAACTGTTCCACCTCCTTCAATCACTCCTCATAGGTTTTATTCTCCAGGCCCTTCACCAGCTTCGTTGCCCTCCTCTGCACTCGCTCCAGCACATTGATATCTCTCTCGTATTGAGGTGCCCAAAACTGGACACAATACTCTAAGTGTGGCCTCACCAGTGCAGAGCACAGGGGAACTGTCACCTCCCTACTTCTGCTGGTCACACTATTTCTAACACAAGCCAGGATGCCGTTGGCTTTCTTGGCCACCCGGGCACGCTGCCGGCTCATGTTCAGCTGCTTGTCAGTTAGAACCCCCAGATCCTTCTCTTCCAGACAGCTCTCCAGCCACACCTCCCCAGGCCTGTAGCCATGCAGGGGGTTGTTGTGGCCCAAGTGCAGGACCTGGCACTTGGTCTTGTTGAAGCTCATCCCGTTGACATTGACCCACCAATCCAATCTATCCAAGTCTCTCTGTAGAGCCTCCCTATCCTCATGCAGATCGACACTCCCACTTAATTTGGGGTCATCTGTGAATTTACTGATGATACACTCTAAGTCCTTATCAAGATCATCAATAAAGATGCTGAACAAAAATGGTCCCACCACCGAGCCCTGAGGAACACCCCTTGTGACTGGCTGCCAGCTGGATTTAGCTCCACTGACCACCACTCTCTGGGACCACCCAGCCAGCCAGTGCTTGATCCATCAGACCGTTCACTCATCCAGGCCATGGGCAGACAGTTTTCCTATGAGAATCCTATGGGAAACTGTATCAAATGCTTTTCGAAAATACAGGTAGATAATATCCACAGCTTTTCCCTCATCCAATAGTCGGGTCATTTTGTCGTAGATCAGGATTGTCAGACAGGACCTGCCTTTCATAAACTCATGCTGACTAGGCCTGATCCCCTGGTTGTCCATTATATGACTTCTAATGGCACCTGAGATGACCTGCTCCACGACCTTCCCTGGCACGGAGGTCAGACTGACATGGCTATAGTTTCCTGGATCCTCTTTTCTGCCTCTCTTGTAGATGGGTGTCACATTTGCGACCCTCCAGTCCAATGGGACCTCCCCACTTAGCCATGATTTCAGGTAAATCATGGAAAGTGACTTGGCGAGCACATCTGCCAACTCTTTCAGCACCCTTGGGTGTAACCCATCTGGTCCCACTGACCTGTGTGCATCCAAGTGGTGTTGCAGTTCTTTGACCACTTCCTCTTTAATTATGCTGACCTCAATCTGCTTCCCCTCCCCATCTCCAGCTCATGAGGCTGGGTGTCCAGGGAACAGCCAGTTCCACTGCTAAAAACTGAGGCAAAGTAGGCGTTGAGCACCTCAGCCTTTTCCTCACCCTTAGTTACCATGTTTCCTTCTGCATCCAGTAAAGGAGGGAGATTTTCCCTAATCCTCCTTCTGCTGTTAACAAATTTATAGAAACATTTTTTGTTATCCTTAACAGCTGTAGACAAGTTGAGCTCCAGCTGTGCTTTGGCTCTCCTGATGTTCTCCCTGCATACCTTCACTACATCTTTATAGTCTTCATGAGAGACCTGCCCCTCTTCCAAAGGCAATTGATTCTCCGTTTGTTCTTGAGATCCAGCCTAAGGCCCCTGTTTAGCCAGGCCGGTCTCCTTCCCCACCTGGTTGTTTTCCGGCACACGGGAACAGCCTGCTCCTGTGCCTTTGAGACTTCACTCTGGAAGTGTGTCCAGCCCCCCTGGACTCCCGTATCCTTTAGGGCACCCTCCCACGGAATTTTGTTAATCAGTCTCTTGAACAGGTCAAAGTCTGCTCTCCGGCAGTCTAAGGTGGCAGTTTTACTAACCCCTCTCTTTGTTTCTCGAAGGATTGAAAACTCCATCATCTCATGATCACTGCACACTAGACAGCCCCCAACCTTTACCTCCCCCATAAGCTCTCCCCTGATCACAGGCAGCAGGTCCAGGAGGCACCTTTCCTGGTCGGCTCCCTCACCAGCTGTGTGAGGAAGTTATCCTCCACACATTCCAGGAACCTCCTGGATTGCTCCCTCTCTGCTGTGTTGTGATCCCAGCAGATACCCGGGAGGTTAAAGTCCCCCACAAGAACAACGGCAAGTGGCCATGAGATTTCTCCCAACTGTTTATAGAAAGCTTCATCCACCTCACTGCTCTGATCGGGGGGTCTATAGCAGACTCCCACAGCAAGATCTGCTTTATGGGCCCTTAACCTAATCCAAACACTCTCAACCCCGTTATCACTATACTTGATTTCTGAGCTCTCATAGCATTCTCTAACACAGGGCCACTCCACCACCTCTCCTTCCCTGTCTATCCCTCCTGAAGATCTTGTAGCCATTGACTGCAGCACTCCAGTCGTGTGAGGCATCCTACCACGTTTCTGTTATAGATACTATGTCATAGTTCTCGTGCTGCATCATGGCCTCAAGCTCCTCATTTGTTGCTCATACTGTGTGCGTTGGCACAGATGCACCTGAGATGAGCTAATGAATCCAACACCTTTTTGTGAACGTGGGCCCCATTCCCTACCAGACCCTTCTCAGGTGTTTCTACGGTTTCTAAACATCTTTCCCTTTTCTCAAATGAAATGGCAGAGGGAGAGCCCTCATCAGTCCACCATCCTTCAAGCTTTGGCAGGCTTCCGTTGAGCTTGTTCCTAATAGGCCCAGTTATCACCCTCTCCCTCCTCATATCTAGTTTAAAGCCCTGTCAATAAGCCCTGCTAACTCCTGCCCCAGAATCCTTTTCCCCCTCTGGGACAGCTGCATCCCACCTGTCTCATTTGTCGCCAGCAGACCAGGTGCCTTATAAACCTTGCCATGATCAAAGAACCCAAAATTCTGACGGTGGCACCGGTCTCTAAGACACATGATAATCAGATGTGTTTTCCACCCTCCTTCAGTGGTTTTCCCTTCCACTTGAGGGACTGATGAAAACACGACCTGAGCTCCCAAGCCTTCAGCTAGCCACCCCAGTGCCCTGAAGTCCTTTCTGAGTGACTTTAGACTTCTCTCTACCACTTCATAATCACCTGCTTGGATAACCAGCAAAGGGTAGTAATCAGAGGGCTGCACCAGAACAGTGACCTTCCTTTTAATATCTGTGACCCGAGCCCCATTCCACCCACTCGTGACAAATTGGCTTATTCAGCAGATCCTAAATCAGGGTTCACAACAAGGGTATATTCCTTTTCAGATAAACCTTTAGTGTCAGCCTCCTAAGGAAGCGTGTGACACTGTTAATACAAAATTTTCACTTCAGGTAAAGAATATGGAGAAACTGTATAAAACACAATGAAATACCTGGAGTTTGCATTCCAGTTCTCTGTAGTACCGGAGGTGGAGTTCTGACTTACATTGGTAACTTTCCTTTTAGACATGCCCAAACTGCTGACAGAAGTTGGTATATAAATGTATATGCAAATGGAAGGGAACCATTGGGATATCTGACCATAGGTATAGCTATGGAAAATTCTGAGCCGTATCCCCTAATTGCTGCAGCATGAGAACATTGAGTAAGCGTAGTTGTAGACAGAAGGAGCTCCAGTACTTTTGCTTTACTAAAGATGTAATGAAGCTACAGTGCCCACCACCACTGCCTGCACTATGCCTCAGCACTGCCTAATCACAGGAGTGTGCTGAATCTAGTAGTTGCGTGAGGTATCTTGATGGATTTGAGTTTCTGTGTGTAGGAAATGTAGAAATATGGGCTACATTACAGAATGATTAGTAACAAATCCAAAATAATTTTGGCTTCATCATCATTCCAGGGCTGTTCAGTCCTGAATTCCCACCTGCCCCCGTTCCATTAGAAACTAAATTGTAATCTTAAACTTAAGAAATTTTATTTGACAAACATGATAAACTATCATAACAGAAGAGTCTGTAAGTAACTTATTACGTAGAGGCTGAGGTGCTGAGTCAGTGCTGAGAATCATTATGGTTTTTCCTTGAAGAAGAGACAGACCTTAACTGCTCTTCATATATATATATATATATATATATATAATTTTATTTTATTTATTTTTCATTTTTATTTTTCTTAATATAACATGCAACGACAAAGGTTCTTTTTTCCTGTCTTACAAACAGCTAGCAGCTCCTGTTTCTGACCACAATGTTTATACAAATCTGAGGAGGCACATATTTAACATGGCTTTAGCTTTATTATTTTAGGCTTCAGACTTTGAGATCTCCTGTGTCATTAAGACTGTCCAGCTTGTTTCAGTTTATTTCCAAGTTCATGCCCATGTGACGCCATCCTAATGGACACAACTGCAGATATACCAGTTGCTTTTGTTCTCTTCTGTTCACTGATACTGCAAAAGTCTTTAGTGTGAGGGCAAGAAAGCAAAACAAACCTGTCTGACCATTCAGAAACTTTCTAGTTGTGAATACAGCTGCCAATTCTGACAGAGCCAGGGAGAAAGACAACTTCAAAATGTGTTATGTCTGGCTGGGATGAGAGCCAGATTATTAACAGGATGACTTGTTTTGTGAGAGTAAGTGAAAAATTCAATACCACCTATGCTTTCCATCCCCTCTCTCAGTTCTGATGCCTGGAGTCTTTGAACTGGCATTTTATTATTTATGAATGTATAATAACCAAATAGTGGCACTAAATTGAGAGACATTATCTTCACGGTTGAAATACACACTCCGCAACTGCCCATTTCTCCATTTTTTTTTAATACACTTGAATGACAAGCTGCTGATAAAAATAAATACTTTGTGACAAGGGAAGAAATATGACTTGAGGGTGTCAGTGTTAGAATGAATATCACAGAGGTCTTCCATCACAGCTGTTAAATGTGGAATGGCATCTAAAACTGCACAGCTCAATAAATGGCCATTATAGAGCCTATATCTGTAATCAGGGCACCCTATCTCCAGTCTTATAGCTGTGTGCATGTATGAGGGCAAAATATTTCTAACATCTGAAATTTACTGCACCTAAGTCTCGGCTTTCATACAACAATGGATTACTTTCAAACAGGATGTCTTCCTAAATCAATTTTCTTCTTATCTTTGTTGAATTATTTTCACACTGTGTATCTAACACTCTATTATTAAGCCATACTTTCTGATTTTTGGTTTTGAAATAGTTTCATATAGGAAATGAGAGGTTTTTTAAGAATTTTCATTCTGTATGAGTATTCTTTAAATAGTAATTGTATGTGTGACAGTATGAGAGCATGTATGGTACCATAATTCAAAAATAATGTGAGGTGATAGAATTTTATAAAACACTACCTAATGATGATACTTCCTTTGTATTAATAGCCAAGAATTAATTTCTTTCCTTCAGTGGAAAAAAAACAATTCCTAGAAATTTGTAACATTTCTACTCTGTTTTTTGTTCATATAATTTCTTCCATCTTTAATATCTCCCTGCCCCCAAATCCTGAACTTTCTTCACAGTTTGTGTTTGTTTTGAAAATACTTCCCCACTGGTCTGATGAATTACTTTTTATAAGTGCCATAGCTTTTTACTCCTCCACTCTTTTGCTTTGATTCCATTGTTTTAATTTTTCATGAAGATTTATTAATATTTTTAGGGGTTTTTAGAAATTGCATTTTATCTTTCACAGAATTTGAAGAGACTTATATGGGATTTGCATTATTAATGCTGTTATTATTATTAATTCTACCTGTTTAGTTTACTGGTATACATTTTTTCATTTGAATCATCAACTTATAAAACATTAAATACACCCTGAAATGCAGGAGTGGCAAGAAAGTTAGCCTAGCTTCAACTATAGCCAACATACCTTTAGGGCCTTACACTTTCTTTTTTTTTAAAGTTACATATGGAAAGAAATATCACCTACATTTATATCTTCTTTAAGTGAAAGCTAATATTCCAGATGTGGAGTTAAAGTCTGTAAACTTACATTGCATGCCGAAATTAGAGTTGAGGCTGTAAGCTGTGGTAACCAAAGGAAACCCTGTGGAGTGACAGTAAATACCTCCCGTGGAAACCCATTAGAAATGAAAACAGAAATATAAACAGAATCTGGCTGACCAGTCTTTTTCTTTCCACTTGCTGCCTCCCTTTAAAATCTGCTATTGCAAAAATATGCAAAGTATAACTTTGTGCTATATATTTGGTCCCAGAAGCAAACTGAAAACATCTAGTTCTAAAATTACAATGATGTTTATGCTACAGATTTCTCTACTCTGTACTTTACATCCTCTGTCCTGGAACACAGGGCTTGACGACAAATATAAATATAAAGCCTACAGCTTAACTGCAGAAGGTACTCTTATTTATATAAATGCCTAATACTTCCCTCCTGTATCTACCTGTAATTCCCTTAACTATGTCAGTACTATCCTGTGGCAGGAAGCTTTCAAGTTTATTACACACTATGCCTGATCCTGGCAAACAATAATTAGTTTAAATTCTGAAATTAAAAGGAAGGACAAACTAAAAAAAAAAAAAAAAAAGCAACCCCAAAATGGATCAATCTAATACTTTGTTTATTTCCTAGTAAACAATTCTCCAGTGATTCCTTTGTGTATGGTCCTTTCTAATTTCATGCATTTCATGCATTACGAGCTTGTTGATGCTTAAGTAGTGTTTTGGTGCTCACTCAGGAAATTCACTACACAAAAGTCAAGTACGATCTAAATATTATTAATAATTTGTTGTGGTGTTTGGCAACATATGTTTGGCAAAGAACAAGAGTAATAAGCTTTGAAGTGTATGCACGTTTTGAGAGAGGATTTTTCACAGGTGCTGAAGCTGCATGGGTCTCAGATGTTCTTAAAGATCTAAGACAACAGAATATCTCTCCAAGCCATTAAAGTTTGAAAAGCAAGTGAACAGATGTTCAGTCCTTTCATTTAATATTTCAGGCAGCTGTGTAACCTTACTGTGTTGGGGCTTTTTAAAATTTTTTTTTCCACCTTTTTTACCCCCTTAACATTTAAAAACTAAACTGGGTTTAAGGTCAGGCCTGATGACAGTCTAAGCGTGGTCTGGCAGCTGTTTAAATGTTTGTGACATCTGCCTCAGAAGCCAAGACTCATGTCTCACTTCTGCTGGAGCTGCTGCAGCACAGCATCTCCCTCATTTCTCCAGGTAACTTGCCCTGGTGAACAACTTAAGGCACAGGGGATGGCTAAAACTTTCCGGTACTTTTGTTATGCTTTCTTAACTGCTTCACAGACTTCATCAGGAACCTGGAGTGGGTGAGAGTACACATTTTAAACCATTTAAATGATGTTAGAAACTGGGAAGAAAAGTAAAAACTTTTGAAGGTATCCCTTATAACATCTGAGACACTTTTTTCTTCTTTTGAAGACAGCCATCACTGCATTTGTAACAAGTGGCAATATGGCATTGTCCTTTCTTCACTCAAAAGCAACATCATCTCAAACAGCATCTCCCCCTGAGGCCTGCAGCATAAGCAGACTACTGCAGAAATTCTGGCAGCTTGCTGATTAATCCTTAATGTTGGGCTCATCTGTTTCTATAATAAATTCTCAAATAAGTCTCAAGAAGGCACATTTCCATGTAAAAACTTCATGGAGGAGTCATAAGGTGTGGAAGAGCTCGAAAGACCTGGTCCTTCCTTAAAAATACGTGGCTAAATGCAAACCACCCAATGCAGAGGAAGGATCAAAAGAGTCACAGTTTGGTTAAACTGTGATCTTTCGGTCTGAAGTGAATTTATTGTCTTCTTTCCATCAGCTTCTACTGACAGCTTGTGTGATGTCTATATTAACAGATATTTTTCTTTCAGGGTGTTTAGCAAATTGCCACTTAAATTTGGGATTTGTGCTGATGATCTGCTTCTGTGTTACACTGCAGCATAGCTTTCTTAATGAGACGTGAATTTTTTAGTGGAGAAACCCTTTGACTATCTTGCTATGCACCTGTGTGAGTGATGTCTTACTTGCTGGGGTGCTGGAATTTGACACAGGATAGTAGAGAGAGTTGACATTATTTATTGTAGCATCTCATTATTCCCCATGCCTATGACCACCTGCTGTCTCGTGCTGCAAGGGAGCACTCAGAGGTATATCATCTGCAAGGCGAAATCATCCAGAAATATTTCTGCAGCGTGAAGTATTTAAGGAAGGACCTTATGCAAAGTTTTGTTTTGTGTTTTGTCCTATGAAGATTTCATGTATGATATGGTTAAAGCTTTGTTGTCTTCTTGTTTGTTTTCCTAATGAAATTTTTATTCAGTGTAATTGATTTGTTTTATCATGAGCTGGATCTTATCTGTCCCAAACTCAGTATTTTCTGCATGAGCCTTTGTCATCACTTTCTTCAGCACAGATATGTGTTTCACAGGGATTGATGCCATTACTACTACGTCATCAGTTATTTTCTGGATGCCTGTAAGGTTTTCAAGTAGTCTTTGTCCTTTTGTTGCAACACTACACTAGCTGACCTTATTCCAGAAGGTATGCAATGAAACTTGTTCCTGCCCCAGGGTGAACCAAAAGTGCAGTTAATATCATTCTTCATCTAATCTGATTTACCAGTATCCATCCTTTCTACTAGGGTTACTTTTAGCAGACCAGTTTGTAACAGGCTTTGACCACTTGCTATCATGGCTTAGCCTTTGATAGGTTACTGGAGTTTGGTTACATCCTAATTCCACTGTTGCTCTTTTTGGATGATGTCATGCAGTTAGCCCACCGATGGAATATATTTGTTTTGCCTAAATTCCCTTGTTTCTGTAGCTGCTGCTTGTTTCCTTTGTTGCTTTCTGTCACTGCAACTGTAAATTTTACAGCTGTGCATGACAGGGATGATTGATGAATACAGATATATACGTGTACTTCTTAAGAGATTCTCCTAACTCCTTGAAGACTTCTGGGTGTTCGTGATCGGTATTTAGTGATGCTTCATGCGTTGGGATGTCTGCTTTGCATTAAATCTTTGTGTTTGAGTAACACTGGTCTTCATGGTACTTTCCTGGCAAGGGGTCAAAGACCACCCTTTCTTCAGGCGTTACCCTCTTAAGGTGACTTCGGAGTGTTTCCCATGACAGCATTGCAGCATGGGTAATTCATTCAGTTTCTTTATCTGGACTGGGATACAGAGTGTGTTCCAAAAGGTGACCCTCAGCTCCTGTGCTTAAATTGAACCCTCTGAGTACATTTCTTGGCGTACATTCTGAATGCACTGTAGGGTTTGTCCTATTTTCCGATATTACACCCACAAGAAGAGATTAGTCACATCCGAGTTCAGCCAGGGATTTGTGTTTTTTTTTCCCTGGGGTAAGTTTGTTGTTTTGAAAAGGGATAGTGGTTACACATGCTGCATGAGTGACAGAAAAATTGCACAGGCTGATGGTAGTGTCTCTACCCAGGTAAGAGGTGTGGAGGGTTTTCTGCTCTGGCTCAAAGGTTGCTGGTTCTCCCACACAGTTTTTCAGGGTGGTTAGCATGGGAGCCAGTACTGATTTCGAAATCAGTGTAGCCCTGATCTCTGCTTGGGTGGCACTACAGATCGGCAGATTATCTCTTTTTGCACTCCCAAATCAGCCTTCCTGACACCTTTACCTAAGTGATTTATCAGTGACACTGAGCACAGTTTTATCTCTAAGCATGTCATTCTCAGTATTTTCTGACTCCCAATTTCATGCTTTTTGCCTCAGTTCTGTTACATGCTTTTCTGTCTGGTGCTCCTCTTGGTACTGATGAGACCGGAACTGATACCATTCAGCATTTTGGGGTTCGATTTGAGGTTTTTTGTTTGTGCTTTTCTTTTTCATGAATCATCATATTTCTGAAGTATTGTTAAGGTCCTTCCTCTCTGGACTGGGAGTATTTCCAGTTCATTGCTTTGATAATGTGATCTAAATCCCAGAATCTCCTGACCTAGTGGGTTCAGCAAAAAATGGCTATTTTCAAGTCCTATACTGTTTATATGCTCCTTGAGATTTTGTACTTCTTTCAGTTCTTTGCCAACACGTTCAGTGAGGGTGTGTGGAAGGGTAGGCGACTTATCACTCCTGCTGTTCCGTACTTTTTTTCCTGCCCTGCTTTCTCAGTTATCTGCTCTGGTTTTTTGCTTGCATTCATGCATTTACTGTCCTAGAAAAAACAAAACAAAGCTGCTCTCTGACCCCCTTGTGGTCACTCTGTTACCATCCATTTCTCTGGAACATGGACATCAGTATCATTAATAAAAAGTCTGAACTAAAACTCTCTTTTAGGATGATAAAATGGCTCCTACAGAGGACCAAGCTAAGCAGCCCTTGAGCTGCTATCAGACTCGGGAGACATACAGTATCTTTGCTGCGGTTTATAACTAAGTACATCTAGAGAGACCATATCAGCATAAAAAACTAATCCTCCTTGACCTACAGCCTACACCTCAAACGATAACCATGTCTCTAATGCTTAAAGCAGACACATGCACCTTCTGGAAATTAACCTGCTTTAGATTAGGAATGATTTGGTAGAGCAAATCTGCATTCGGTGATGTTACACAGTGCTGAAGTTTCCTTGGTCTGTTATTAACAGGATTGTCATAAGCAGGAAAAATCCATAAATAAATGTAAGCATGCTTCTGTGAAATAACCCTGTAAAATTGTGTTGGATTTCTTGCTGTTGGTTTTCTCCCAGTACTGCAGCATGTCATGAAAGGAAAAGCTGACATATAACAGTTGAGACTGGAAAGAAAACACAGGTACACATTGAAAAACCTTCTCTGCCTTCTCTGATAGCATCACTTAAAAAAACATAAACCAAAAAAAGTAAATACAAACACTCAAATAATGAGGGGAAAACAACCAAACCAAACCAAACCAAACCAAAAACCAAACACCACAATTAGTATCTTACCAATGGATCCAAGGATTTTTATTAGATATAGTTAGGGTGCTCATCACCACTAATATGTCAGGCTGGGCTTTGTATCACAGTGTAATTAATTAATTTCAAATTGATAGCTTTTTCACTTTTAAAGTATTTCACAGAATCACAGAATTGTCTAGGTTGGAAAAGACATTGAAGATCATCCAGTCCAACCATTAACCCAACACTGACAGTTCCCAACTACACCAGATCCCTCAGCGCTATGTCGACCCGACTCTTAAACACCTCCAGGGATGGGGACTCCACCACCTCCCTGGGCAGCCCATTCCAATGCCCAACAACCCCTTCTGGAAAGAAATGCTTCCGAATATCCAGTCTGAATCTTCCCTGGTGCAACTTGAGGCCATTCCCTCTTGTCCTATCACTTACTACTTGGTTAAAGAGCCTCATCCCCAGCTCTCTGCACCCTTCTTTCAGGGAGCTGTAGAGGGCGATGAGGTCTCCCCTCAGCCTCCTCTTCTCCAGACTAAACACCCCCAGTTCCCTCAGCCGCTCCCCGTACGACCTGTGCTCCAGACCCTGCACCAGCTCCATTGCCATTCTCTGGACACGCTCGAGTCATTCAATGTCCTTTTTGGAGTGAGGGGCCCAAAACTGAACACAGGAATCGAGGTGGGGCCTCACCAGTGCCGAGTACAGGGGTGAGATCCCTTCCCTGTCCCTGCTGGCCACGCTATTGCTGACACAAGCCAGGATGCCATTGGCCGCCTTGGCCACCTGGGCACACTGCTGGCTCCTGTTCAGCCGGCTGTCAGTCAACACCCCCAGGTCCCTCTCTGACTGGCAGCTCTCCAGCCACTCCTCCCCAAGCCTGTAGCGCTGCTGGGGGTTGTTGTGGCCCAAGGGCAGCCCTCGGCATTTGGCCTTATTGAAACTCCTCCAGTTGGCCTCAGCCCATGGCTCCAGCCTGTCCAGGTCTCTCTGCAGAGCCTCCCTACCCTCGAGCAGATCAACACTCCCACCCAACTTGGTGTCAGCTCCAAACTGACTGAGGGTGCACTTGATCCCCTCGTCTAGATCATCAATAAAGATGTTAAACAGGAGTGGCCCCAAAACCGAGCCCAGGGGGACACCACTCGTGACCGGCCCCAACTGGATTTAACTCCATTCACCACAACTCTCTGGGCCCGGCCATCCAGACAGGTTTTTACCCAGCAAAGTAAAAAGTAAAAAGTGTTTTACCAGGAGAATGCTGTGGGAAACGGTGTCAAAGGCCTTGCTAAAGTCAAGGTAAACAACACCCACAGCCTTTCCCTCATCCAATAAGCAGGTCGCCCTGTCGCAGAAGATCAGGTTTGTCAAGCAGGACCTGCTTTTCATAAACCCATGCTGACTGGGCCTGAGCATCTAGTTGTCCTGCATGTGTTGGGTGATGGTACCTCTCTGTCCTGTTCATCCACCTCCCTGTCCTGGGTGGGTGGCCTATAGCAGACTCCCACTACAACATTCCCCCAATTCAAACACAAAGACACTCCACCCTGTCTTCACTACACTTGTACTCAAAGCAATCATAACAGTACCTGACATACAGCACTACCCCACCACCTCTCCTTCATTGTCTGTCCCTCCTAAAGAGCCTGTACCCATCAACTGGCACACTCCAGTCATGGGAGACATGCCACCATGTTTCTGTTATAGCCACTACATCATAATTTTCCTGTTTCATCACAGCTTCAAGCTCCTCCTCTTTGTTACCCATTCTGTGTGCATTGGTATACGTGCACTTCAAATGTGCTGGTGTTTTGCCCCCTTCCCCCTTCAAATCTAGTTTAAAGCTCTGTCAATGAGCCCAGATAACTCCTGCCCCAAGATCCTCTTTCCCCTCTGGGACAGGTGCCATCTAATGCCAAAAGGTCAGGTGCCCTGTATAGTAACCCATGATTGAAAAATCTGAAGCCCTGACAGTAACAACATTCTTGGAGCCACAAGTTCATCTGTTGAGTTCTCTGGTATTCTTCTTCATCCACCCCCCCAACTGAAGAGATGGAGGAGAACACAATTTGTGCCCCTGACCCCTTAATCAGTTTCCCCAAGGCCCTGAAATCTCTCTTCATTGCTTTAGGACTTCTCCTGGTAACATCATCACTACCTACTTGAAAAACTAAGAGAGGGTAGTAGTCCTTGGGTCTCACTAGGGTGGGGAGTTTTGCCATGAGGTCCTTGACCTGGGGCCCCAGGGAGGCAGCAGACTTCCCTATGAAATGGGTCTGGTCTGCATATGGGGCCTTCGACACCCCTCAGAATGGAGTCACCCACTACAATGACCCTTTTGGGTTTCTTTTTAGAACTGGTTTTAATACCTGGTCCAGAATGAACCGGCCTTGGTGGATGTCCTCCTTGTTTGTCTCATTTTCTTCCTCCTTCTCCATTCAAAAGTTCAAGAGCCCCATATCTATTGTGAAGGGGCACCATGGAGGATAAGGGACGCCAGAGAGGATTTTCCTGCCTTCATGAGCAGAGACTTGTTTTGAGCCTCCCTCATCTCTTAGGTCCCCTCCTTCTGCCTGGTAGCAAGAGGATCAGGGATTGCCTGCTTCATTTGGAGCCTCCGTTTGTTTATGAGAACATTTCCCAGAGTCTAGTCTAGGACACATGTGAAAGTGGTTTAGGACACATCTAAATTTGGTCCCAGGACTATTTAGTCACTCTGCACCTACTTATTTTTAGTTGTAGATTTGTCTAAGACATAACTAAGACCCATTATCTTCTTCCCCAACTGTAATGGATGTAAATACCACAGCTGCCATTATAAGACTGTTAAAGAAACATAGTCTTCACGGACTAAAGTGGAAGTGGTTATGGCCCATATTAAGATGTAGTAGTTGCAAGGGTGTAAAGCCTGGTTCAAAGGGTTGCCTCTAAGGTAGGACAATGAATTAATAATTTCTTCTGTTCAGTCAAAGCTACAGCACCCACTGTCTGTAATTAACCCTATGGTGAACTCATCACCACAATAGTATTGACATAGTATTTCAACAATGATATCTACCAAGAACTGGGTTGCACAGCAACAGAGTGCCATTCACAGTCAGTCTTATCTTCTCTGGAATTAAAGTTAGACTATACATTTAAAGTACACTTATGGATAATTACAGGTCTCTAGACACACACGTGTCACTAATTTGTGCTCTTCTGTCACCCTGACCTCAAACCCTCTATGGCTATGTTCACTACCAGAACAGTATAACAGAAGAAAGGGTAACACTAATATGCAACTGCAATTTTTTCTTCACAACTCCTGTCACCCAGTTTTTATCAATTGCTAAGATAAATCAAATATTTGTAACAGTGCCACCTGGTGATACCTATTGTAATGTTATAGTATGTATTTGGTATACTTCTAAAATAAATGTATTTTTTTTTCTGATTCCTTTACAGTTTGTGTTCAGGAAACTCTTCAAAGTGTTCAGTTTGAATTAGGTGTCATTTTCCAAATTTTGTGATTAAATTTTGACTTGAGACTAATAAATTACATATTTTTATGTGACAGATTATTTGAAGTGATTCTATCATTTTTTTCTGAGAGTGCCAGGTATTTATAATTATGTTAGGGACTGTACATACATAAAAAAAGTATGCAAAGAGTTTTTCCTACACTGTGTAGCCCTAAATAAAAGCAAACACAGATGAAAACTCTGAATTTATCCCAACAGTGCGAATGGGTCCTGCTAAATGATCCAGTTTCTTCAAGTCCTCAAAGTAGGACTGAGTTCCACAGTTAAAAGCCAGGTCCAAGTCAGTAATGTCTTTCCAGGAAAATAGTGCAATTTTCCTGAGGTGCAATAATAATAGTTTGAGACATAAAGTGGAATTGTATGGTTCTGAAAACCATGACTGTAATCTCAAGACAAATTAAGGGATAGGATTTCTGTGAGTAATTCAGTAGCTGATATTTGACCTTTTATTCAAAATAAATATAAAAGGAGCCTGCCAAAACTGTTTTGTTCTGTTTTTAAAAAGAGTTCTGATTTATTTTTTTCTCATTTCTATTTCAATGTTATGTGTCAATCTGGAAGAAGATTTCTCTACAACTATATTGTAAGGCAGGTATACTTAGAGAAGATTTATCTCACTTTTGGTTACTACTGGGCAATAAGTGGAATAATGTATTCACAAACATGATTGCTAAATCCAGCAAATTGATTCAGCTGCGTTTGTACCAGACTTCCTTTGCTTTTCAGTGTACTTTGGAGAAGCTGCCTTTTGTTATGATAAATGTTTAGGTAAGAAGTATTTATGTAAGTAGGAATGTCTTAGCATACCAACAGAAGTGTTTATATGGAAACAAGTATATACAAACATGTATATAAGAAGGGCTTTCCTTCTCTTTCTACCCTTTTTCCACTCCTTTTTTCATTTACAATAATGAAATGAGAGTTAAGTCTGTAAGGCAGCTATAAATCTGATTGTTCTTTTCATTTATTTGCTAATCTAAAATCTAGACCTAATATACATATTAAATGTGATCCAAAGTCCAAAATTTGAAAGACTCATTACTTTACACAGGATTTGCATCATTTACTGGCTGGAATATATTTTGTCTCAGTGTGACAAAAAAATACATACTGTAGTACAGTTCTCAAACAATAAAGGGGCATTTCTGAATGGTAGAGTCATGAGCCCAGTTGCTACTTGAATAATTAAGAAAATTGCTACTTGAATAATTAGCAAAATTAAAACATTTATAGAGAATGTGCAAGCAATTCTCAGACAGTCTGCTACCTGCAAAAAGACAGATAAGTGTAACAAAAATTAATAAAGTCACCATGTTGAATGCTGATGTCCAGTAGTAACAGCTTAAGATTTTCTATGTCACATTTAGACAGAGACTTCTTTCAGTTCTATTCCTGGCATTCCTAATTTTCAATTTGGAAAAAAAAAAAAAAAACCAGAAAATAATTTTTGCAGTGCTGGGACAGGAAACAAGTCAGCAGTAGTGTCAGTTTATTACAAATAGATATGCAGAAATGTCAGTCGGTGGTAGAAGATCTCTGATGATTATCAGGACAAATTTTCAGCTCCCATTTTGGACAGAATTTTCCTGTGTGTATATATTAGCTCACACTAGAATTTGGCAAGGTGAAAAATCCATGGATTAGGAAAGTAACCACTTAATTGATGCTTGGATTTATCTACAGAAAGACTACTTCAGGTAGTCAGGGGAAGTGAGCCGCTGTGTGGTGCAACAACTTTTTATGTAGGTAAAAGGTAAGGTAACACAGTGTAAGATATGTGATCCAACCTCTGGAAGAGTTACTTAAACTAAAGAACAGTTTTTGAATCCAAAAAGAAGCATATGTTTTCAGCATTAGGAAATATCAGAGCAAAGCCTTTTTCTAATGTAACTGAACTCCAGGGCCAAACTGAGCCATCATGTCAATGGGAATGGCACCTTCATATTTCAAAGATCAAGTGTTTGTTATTAAATCTTTCTAAAAGTAGACATTGTACTGAAATCATCACTGAGAAACCCAGCATTGTAATGGAAATAATGATGAAAACATGCCCATTTTATCATGGGTTGTTTCATATTAGCATGCAATCTAATTAAGTTCACATATGATAGACACATTCTAAATTCAGGCAATTCCCCACCCACAGAATCAACACAAATTTTTACCTCAGAGGTGAACTGAAATGAGAAGGAACATTAAAGCTTCTAATGTGTTCAGCTATTTCCTTGCTGAGCACTATAAGGAAACCAATAAAAATAAAATAAATCTGAAAACCATTCATGCATCCGGAAGTCCCTCACTTATTTTGTTCCGGAAAAGGCAAAATGCTATTGTGCAGTGCTTTTCATCCTGCTTTATGTCTATCTTGACAAGGTAAGACTCGGGCTTTTTTGTTGTTGTTGTTGTTAACTTCTGTTGTATCATTTGCTATTAGATATTTCACTCTGGTGATTTGAAATGCGTTTGGAGAGACTATTTTCTGTAGATCTGTATGCATATGCTTGCACAGAGGGAAATGCATGTAAATGAGAAAGTATTTGCACTGATTATAGCAATTAAATCACAAATACAGAGGAGAAGAAGAATTAAACTGCATGTGACATTGTTATGAAAGGATTACAGTGTCAAAAAGGAAGGACATAAATTACAGTATGCCCACATAACTTAAAAAAGAAAAAGCAAGCACATTATTATCGATAGTTTCTGG
Source organism: Athene noctua (assembly GCF_965140245.1). Lineage (NCBI taxonomy): Eukaryota > Metazoa > Chordata > Aves > Strigiformes > Strigidae > Athene > Athene noctua. The sequence continues at coordinate 41,306,743 of NC_134040.1, forward strand.
TTTACACACAGATGCACAGACACATGCACATGCACACACATATTGTAACATTTTGTAGCTTGAAACCAGCAAATAAAATAAAAAAATACTCTGTGTAAATTTGACTGCATAAATGAGTCTAGAAAGCAAATGTGTTGCTTGTGAGATTGCACTTTTGGCACTTTAATACATGACTTCTTTTTTCCCCCCAAAGTACCAAGTTATTTTACTTTAAGGACCTCTTACAAGTATCAATTTGTTACCAGTCAGTTAAACAATAAATATTTATGATCTGGAAACCAGGAATATCTCAGTGTTTGACAGAAAGAATCATCCAGTTCAAACTGTTTAATTCCTGCATCTCCTGTAACTATCCACTGCAAATATTTTCAGTCTATTTGACGCTAATCTGGAAGATATTCTTAGCTCACCTTTTTAACCTTGACAATAAAAGCTGAATCTCTGAGCCAATATATGTGTTTAGGTTGGGGGTCTATTGCCATTAAAGTCATAGTGCCTACCTGAGTTCTACTTTTTGCCATGATTAATTACAATTATATGAGCAATAAGAATATCATGTCTGAACACATAGGTGCCTATTTGGAGTCTAAGAGAATTCATCTTGTATTTTCTGTTGAAGGCCTTCTTCAGATTTTCTAAATGGACCTTAGCAAGATAAATCTTTTTTCAAGAAAATCATTTATCAAAAATAAATAATGCCATTATGATTGACACATTAACTTATTTACTTTGTTAATGAATCTATTCCTCATGCCTAGTACTGTGTCAGAAACCTCTATACACCCACAGAGACTAATAAAATAAAATGTCAAATAACTGTAAGAGCAAAGTGCAAGAGTCAAATAATTGTAAGAGAAAGCAAGAAAGCAAGAAAGCAAGAAAGCAAGAAAGCAAGAAAGCAAGAAAGCAAGAAAGCAAGAAAGCAAGGAAGAAAGAAAGAAAGAAAGAAAGAAAAGAAAGAAATTCCTGAACAAACCCCATCAATTTCTACCCCAAATAGCTAAAGGACACACAGTAAAAAAAAATTCACGTTGATCTTTCTGGTTTGGGGGTAAAGATACACATTTTGCAAAAGAATTACTTGAGAAAAGAGTTTTTCTCTATTTGTATAAAGGGATAACGATAAAATTTTAAATACTTATAGCTGTGCATTTTCACAGTTTTCTATGAGTAGGGTAGATATTACACTACTAGCTTTTTTTTCTTCTTGAGAACCAGTGCTCCTTAGTATTAGAAACATAACCATCTGTACGTTTTAAAGGTCATGAAAGAGGAATATAGGCCACGATCACAAGGGAAACTCCTCTTCCACATCTAGTAGGTCTTTATGTCAGCTCAGGGATCTAGGACACAAATAATGGAGATTACTTACAGCAAAGAATGACAGCTCTAGAGTAACCCCTTCTTACCTTAGAAGACTTAATCTCAATCTGCAGCCCAGACCCCATCTGGGTGATTTGGATAACTGATGCATCAGTCTTCAGATATTATGTGAAAAGTTAGCTCTTCTATTAAGGCTTATATCATGGTTAAAGACAGAGATTTTATTGAACCAAGAATTCTAGTAGTACATGTATAATATTAAAGCTGACATATACATTAGCTTTGTGTTATTGATGTTGTAGCTTCTGTTTCTTTGCACCTTGACTGTAACATGAATATCAAATAGAAATTCAGCTGGCGTTGTTTCCCAAACTGATCCCAAGTTAAAAATCTAAGTCTTAATTTATTTTTCTATGGTTTTTGTCTTTTTGAATAAGATAGGCTGTTCTTCAGAAAGACTTTACATATGAAGGTGGATGTACTAAGAATCCTTTCAGAGGGAAAATAAAAAGGAACCTCATTTTACTCATGCTTTCTAAACATGGGTGGAAGCTCCTGTAATTCACAATAATAAAAATGTAATTAAAATACAACATGTTTCCCTTAAATTCTATCTCTACTTCAAATAGAGGGGGTGTAAGGAACTGAAGGAAGAAATGCCTCAAACATTCAACGACACAGAATACCTCAAGGACAAGCTGTGGCCTTTGGGTTAGTCTAAGGAATGTCACCCAAGGAAGCAGGAGTGTACTGAAGGTTTGCCTTGCAGTTGAAACCCTATTGTGCATGCCAGACACCAGGCTTGCCTTGCTAATGACTAATGGCACCCTCGCCATTGAAGTGGTAACAAGAACTGATAAGAGGTGATCATTTCTGGGATGACTGATAGGATCTCTGGGGACAGAGGAAAAACCAAAGCTGGGCAACCACCACTGACCACCGAACACTGACCACCGACTCAACTGGAACCCATGGTCCACCTTCTTCCTCATCTCTCATGGAAATGAATTTGTGGAATACCTGCCCCTTCTGGTCTAGTATGCTAATCAGCTAATAAGATGAACTTAAAAAGGCAACAGAAACTTTGCTGTGTGTGCACCCACCACCCGGGATCACTGGACCTGAGATAATGCTGGATCTAGGGATGTTGATCTGGTTTTCTTTGACTCTCTTTCTCCTTTATTTTTCTTGCCTTTCCTTTCTTTTCTTTCTTATAGATTTACAAGAGACTACATTGCTTATTGTCCTTTTCAAAGTTTAAATTGTTCTCTACTGCAAGTAAAACATTTTAACAGGTTGTTTGGTGTTGTTTAATTTAACCCGAGGGGATCACAGAACCTTTGCGATTCTCTGGGCTTCCAGTCTGGGTCGTGACAGGGTTACATTCTGTGTTAGAGAAGATAAAAGAGAAAATGAGTGCATATGGATGGAAACAAAAATCTTACCACGGCCAAACAAATAGAAGTACAGGATATTAATTGTATCCTCTAATTGCTAACTGCTAAAATAAGTTATCACAGGGCAACTATTCAACACACACACACACACACACACACACACACACACATATATATGAATGTATAAAATTAGATATATAACTATGTGAACTTCAGTGCAGGTTTTCCCCTCTTTATGTATATTCTCTGTAGCGTAGTTGGGTAACAATAAAATAAAGTGAAGTGTCTTAATGTGTATCTGACACTGTAAGACTAAATTTTCTAGGACTGAAGAATTCATACTGAAGAAATTAATATTTATTATTTATTCATATTAATATTCATACTGAAGAAATCTGATTCCCTCGTGTCATTGGCAATAAAGTAATAATAATACCTCTGCAAAAGGTATCATATAATACCTTTTCTGGTCCTAAGTCTGTGTAGTCTCATATACTGATTATTTGCAAAAGCCTAAGAGTGAAAAAACAACCTGTTTAATTAATCTTCAGAAGTACGAAGAACTCATTTATATGAATAAGAAAGTTTGCATACTATCAGAAGCATCTTCCCAAACACTGAGGATATGTTTACTTAAAAATAATCTTTTCTTCTTAAAGGCTGAAAGACCACATCAATGTTTGATACACACTCTGCCCAAACTGTCAAGATATGCATGTCGTTTACAAGTGAGGCACCCCTTAGTCCTTTGGGGTAAGCAAGCTTCACAGTTTCAGATTTCTTTGCCAAAGACATCTTCAAACACCACCAATTTAATATAGGAGCACTTTCCTAGGGTCCTGGGATGCCTAGGATGTCTTATTCTGTTCAGGTAAGACCAAGATTCATGAAATTTGTACTGAGTGTTGGAAACTGATATTAAATTCTTCAGTGGAGTAAAAATCCAGCTGCAATTACATTTTTCCTAATGTGCCTGTTTGCCCTCTCTTTATACTGTTGATAAAAAAAATGTCATTTCATAGATTATATTGTTTACATTCATTCATACATTCATTGTTCACATTAAATTGTGTTTAATATGTTTTCCAAAAATCTACCTAAATTCA